>NW_027507787.1:90508148-91108148 GCF_037356315.1 Lithobates pipiens
TACACAAGACCCACTTTTTGTTAATGGCCTTTCTTTGTATTAGATGGAATGACATTTGTGGGTAGTTTGCACTACAGGACATTGTCCATGTTAATATGTTTGATGTCCTGCATTATCACTGGTAATTGTACTTTTGGGGTACCCCTGTTAGAAAATACATCATAACAAGTTGGCGTTTTATCAATAAATCGCATATAAAATAGATCTAGATGTATTTTTATCATTTTAAAAACATTGTGTATTTTATACATAATAAAATGATGGATCCCATCTTGAAGGGGAGGGGGATCCACAAGGTCACATGACACAATGGTTTCCCTGTTCTTTTGAGGATCCTCTGGCAAATGAATGGTCCTTGATGAAGAGAGGCGCTGATATCACTGCATACTGTGATTGCGGGGCAAGGTAATGAAGCCCCCCCTGGGGGGGGGGGGTTCCATGCTGCCATTCCTTAGTGTAGATTGAGAATTCCTTCCCAGTTTATTTGTCAAACAGAATAAAGTTGCTAGCAAACAAGGCAGAAGCTTTAGGGTCCTTTATTTTTTTTTTTTTTTTATTTTTTTTTTTACACAAGCGGTCCGATCAACCCTCCATTCACCCCCATGGAGCGGCGGATGTCGGCAGTGGCATGTCCGCTGCTATCTGATCCGATTTTGTCTGCCAAATCCAGACAGATGGCGACACTATTTCCCATCTGTCATGCAGATTGGGTGAAAATAGACAGGTGATCCGTTTCATCTGTGTCTTGAATTGTATTGTAATGTCTACCCCAATGTTGTAAAGCGCTGCGTAAACTGTCGGCGCTATATAAATCCTGTATAATAATAATCTTTACCCAGTCTTCCTTCTGGGCCTTCAGCCACTTGATTGGCTGTGATGTCACTTCCACGCATGCATCACATTGCAGCGTCCTAGATTGGGTCTGTAAATGTTCACTAAGATATGCATGTGCAGCTCAGTGTACATGACAGCAATTTTTTACTACATCTTTAATGGCTGACGAGACGGTGTATTCTGCAATAAAAGCCAACCTACCAACTTTTTGGTAGAGCTCCACTTTAATGTCCTAAACTGGGAGTATAGGATTGAGATTTGATTATCACAAGAATGGCTGACCAGGGGTGCAGGGACTGGTAAGTCAGTCTGAGTAGAGAAACTGTCATCTCACACAACACTAAATTCATGGGTATACCCTGCATGTAGAAAATCGATATCATCCATATAAATGTCTCCCAAGCCAGCCAATAACAGATGTGTTGACTATGGTTTGCCTTTTGTCCAATCACTCTTGTACCATCCAATCCCAGGGAAGAATCCATAACACTGGTTAAATTTCCTTCTCAATTACTACGTTTAGGAAATAGGGGACACATATTATAAAAAATAAGAGTCTGCCATCATTGAAAATTACAAACTTCTATCAGTCTGGTTTTCCTGCATCACAAACCTGGTGCAAATTTGCAACAATTGATATAAGAATTTCCAGTCTCCGATCTTGATTTGGGTCAATGGCTAAACACTGAAATCAGAGGATGAGCATGATATAAGTTGGGTCTTTTTGACTTATTTTTTTTTTTTTTTTTTTTTCAGTAGGTTTTCTTTAAAGGTAGTAAATGGACAGCACAAATACTGTAAAGATGCACACGATGGAAAAAAATCATTTTCATATTAGTTTAAGCTAATAAATTTGTTTAGTCATATTCGTTATGTTAGAATGATTCGTTTTTGGAATTGGTTTTGTTTTTCATATATTCGTTATTTTAAAATTTTATTTGAAAGACGGCTATATTTGTTCTATTCTTTTCTATTCCTTTTTATTTTCTATTCTGTTTTATTCTATAAAGCCGCCAAAGTAGTAATCCTCCTATTTCACTTTTTATACCTTACTGTATTTATTGCAATATGTTTCCATTTCAAATTGGGTATCATTTGTTTTGTGTTTGGATTAGTTGAAATTCATGACTATTGTGATTCGGATACACCCAGATAACAAAAAATGTAGTCTGAATTTCGATTTATAAGCAAACTAATCTCACGTCTGAAATGCTGTACCTACGCTTGGTTGATGGCTATTGTGAATGTACAAGGTGCAATCATGATACAGCCGAAGGCTGGGTTCATACTGGTGTGATGTTAGACATCACATGTGATTCACACCGCACTGCTGTGCACATC
Organism: Lithobates pipiens; assembly: GCF_037356315.1. NCBI lineage: Eukaryota > Metazoa > Chordata > Amphibia > Anura > Ranidae > Lithobates > Lithobates pipiens. The sequence continues at coordinate 90,510,324 of NW_027507787.1, forward strand.
ACATGCAATATTTGTGAAATGCAAATTTAGCCATACAGATCGCATTCGCACCAAAATGGTGCAGTACTCCTTTTTTTTTTTTTTTTTTGGTCTGCACTGGAATCGGATCGTTCACACCCATGCGATCTGATTCCTGCACCATTTTAAACTTCTTTTTATTATTAGTAATCATTACGGACAGGCAATGTATAACAGACATTTTACATCATGGTGTAGCATAAACAGGTTATCATTCAGGTTACTACTCCAAACACCATTTCTTACAATCTTAGTTTCCCTGTTCTTTAATTATACAGTAAGTGTGTACTTTTCTCCCTCCCCCCCTATTCCCCAAACAACAATAAACAAACAAACTTCTGCACGCATATATTGGATAATCAGGTTGTCATTAATTCTAAGCTCAGACCCATTCCCCTAGGCCCGAGAGAGCCTCCATAGTATTACTCTCATTTAAGGTCAAGTTCAAAGTTCAGGAGTTCCACACGTCTCTACCCTTTCCACCCAGTCTCCCCATATTTTAAGAAACTTCCCTGTCCTTCCCCTTGTCTCATAGGTTATTTTGTATACTGGTATATCCTGATTAATCAAGGCTTTCCATCGGTTTAAGGAGATCATTGCTGTTTGTGTCCATTGTAAGAGTATAGACTTCCTAGTATAGTAGAAAGCGCAAAAACTGTTTACGGTAACTACTAAGTTCCATTTCTTCAAAAACTGAGAGTAGACACCATTTAGGACTACATATATTGGGCAGGTCGAACGTGACCGCAACAAAGTGGGCCACTTGAGACCAAAACGGTCTTATTTTCTCACAGTCCCATAGCATATGTAGCAAGTTTCCTTCCCCTCTACCACACTTATGACACATTGGGCTAGGTATTTTCCTCATTCGAAAAAGTTGGTTCATTCAGCACCTTATAATAAGTGGGGACTAGTTTTACATGTTCTGGGCGCTCTAGCGCCCCCTCTAACGTAGAATTCTGAAAAGAGACACTCCTAAGTCCCAGTTGAGAGTTAGATGCATGTTTTAGTTGTAAGTATCTCAATCTCCAGGTCTCAGGTATACCCAGCTCCTGTCGCAACGTGGGGAATGTTTTAAAGACCCCCTCCTCATACAGTTGGTGAACGTATTTTAAGCCCTTCTCCGCCTGCATCAGGTAAATCATAGAAGTGTGGAAACGACGGATTATTCCATATGGGTTGATTGGGTGAGATCGTAGGTTGAGCCTCAGGCACCAGTATCTGACATAGTTTAAAGATTTTGAGAGAGACCTTGATCATCTCTGTACCTCTCCTCCCACCAACCCCACCCTTAAATATGACATTCGATAGAGCTTCATAGGAGCAAAAGCGAGGCTGCCTCTGCTGCAGTCGCAGCATTATTCAGTTGTGGGAACAGCCACCAATGTACATATACCAGTTGTGAGGCATAGTAATAAAGTCTCAGGTTTGGCAACGCTAGTCCCCCCCTTATTTATGGGTAATTGCAGAGTAGTCAGTGCTATCCGTGGATTCTTAGGAAACCACAGAAATGTGGATATTAAGGAGTCAATCTCTTGAAAAATCGTTTTGGGCACATAGACCGGGCAGTTTGCTAAAATGTATAATAGTTTGGGGAAAAACACCATTTTAAATATAGTAGCCCTCCCCATCAATGTCAGAGGTAAGTTAACCCAGTTATTAAGTTTAACCTCAAGGGAAACTATACAGGGGAGAAGATTATCTGAGATATACTTCGTAATTGGTAGCTGGACCATCACTCCTAGATATTTAAACTTTGTGACAATCTGCAATGGACAATTTTGCGGTAAGTGATCAGGAGAGTCCGAGTCTATTGGGAACACAATGGACTTGGTCCAATTAATTTTCAGCCCAGAATATGCGCCAAAAGCATTGATCAACTGCAGCAGCTTGGGGATCGTACATTTTGGATTCGACAAATAAAGCAGCATGTCGTCGGCATATAGTGATATACGCTCTTCCAACGAGCCTATCCACATTCCCTGCAGCTCCGTAGAAACTCTTAGCAACCTAGCAAGAGGCTCCACTGCCACTGCCAACACAAATAGAAGGGGTGACAGAGGACAGCCCTGCCGTGTGCCTCATTGAATTCTAAAGGGTTTAGAAATGGTACCGTTAAGCCGAAGGCGTGCTATGGGTTGGTCATACAATATTCTAATCCAGGAATAAGATTGTTTCCGAATCCAAATGTTTCCATAATGTAGAGGAGATAAGTCCATTCCACAGAATCAAACGCCTTATGGGCCTCCAGGGACACTATAGCTCTAGGCACTGTTAGTGGGTTTGGGGCTTGTAGATTGGTATATAATCTGCGAACGTTACTATACGTAGATCTTCCGGGGATGAATCCGGTCTGATCCGAGTTAATTAGAGTGGTAATTACAGAATTTATTCGAGTGGCTAAAATTTTCGTAAGGTCTCCAGTATCTCCTCCCGTGTGTCTCTAAGTGTATCAGAAGCATCATAGATGCAAGGGATGAAGATGGGGTCAGGGAGCGGTGTGGCCAAAAACGCCAGCAGTTTTCCGCTCCTATCACCCATTTCGAAAATCCGCTGACGTTGGTACAGGATTTTTTTCTGAGTTTTTGAAAGAAGTGCCAGTTCATACTCTCTACTAATGTAAGTTCTGATAACAGAGAGAAGGATCCCTAACATAGCAATCCTCCACCTCCTTTAACTGAGAGGCCAACTCTCGCAGGCGCTCCCCATTTGCCCTCCTCAGATCTAGCACCCCCTTCATGTAGGCCCCTCTAGAAACCGCCTTAAAAGCATCCCAAGTGATTAATTCCGGGACCTCCTCCCTGTTTTCCTGCCAAAAGTTAGTCACTGCCTCTTTACACGTATATGTCACCATGGGTTCCTGCAGCCAATATGAACTCATCCGCCACACCTGGTCACCCAAGTTTGTGCGCACTCTCATAGTCAACTACAGGGGGAGTGATCTGAGACTGCCCTCGGTAAGTAGGAAATCCCCTCCACTCCCTGCAACGCATCCCCAGAGAGGAAAAACATATCCAGCCTAGAAAGAGATCTATAGGACGTCGATGCACAAGAGAACTCCCGCAACTCCGGGTGTTTCCAACGCCATACCTCCTTCAAATCATAGGATGTCGCACAATCACTTAACACTGGGGACGGTGGTATAGTGCATCGGAGCCTATCTTGATCAGCGTTCATGACCTGGTTAAAGTCTCCTCCTATAAGGAGGTGACCTTGTAGCATGGGGACCACCACCATCATACAGTCCCTTAGCCGCTGCAGTTCAAAGGGTGGCGGCATATACAGGTTCACTAAGGTATATAATACTCCCTGGTATTGTAAAACCACCACAACATAACATCCCTGCGGGTCAGTCTTGACCTCCAATATCTGGACCGGGAAAGATCTTAATATAAGTATAGATACACCTCTAGAGTAACTAGAATAAGTTGCATGAAAGGCATGTGCAATGTATCTCTTCTTTAGGGCCATGACCCGGGATCCCACCAGGTGAGTTTCTTGGAGCATAAATATTTGCGCTTTAGTACGTTTTAGATAATCAAAGACGAGTGATCTCTTAATCTTTGAATTTAGCCCTCTGACATTCCAGGTGATACAATTAAAACTCATCGGTGGGATGCAGAGCCCATACAACAGAAAATGGGAGGGAGGACATCCATTTAAGAACCGGGTCCCCACCCTCCTTTATTTATTAATATATCTTGAACAATTCGTAAGGGAATCAAGAACTGACCACCTCTATTCCACAATTTTTCCCTCTTCCAGTCCATGCGTGCAGTGTCTATGCAATAAAAAAAGAAAAAAAAAAGCAACCCAAATTCAAACACCCAAGTTCCCCCTGCTCATTGCCCCCAACTGTAACGAGCTTCATCCCAATAACCAAAAAGAAAAACAGTTCAGTCTAGGGAGTGACCAGGCGTATCTCCCAGTTGCAGTTAGTAATATAACCTTGTCAGGTCAGTCAAGGGGAATCTTGGTCAACCCCCGGCAAATCATAGTAAGTGATAAAGGCACCTAATGCGGTTACAAAGTGAACATGTGCGCATCCTTTGCTGGGTTATGGGCACCAGACCTAGGTCCGCCAGGTAAATGTGGGAGTAACCTACCACTAAACATAACTCCTGGGTAGGACAACAAAGAGATATCTCACAGGATATGTACCCCAGCCCATAAGCAGCGAATCCTTCTGTAATAACAAACAAAGGTAATCCCATCGATGTCTGTGCAGCACCCTAGAGAGAGAGGTTTATTGCAGTCCATCTAACCATTCCAAGACTTCTGTGGGTGAAAGAAAAAATGTACCTTGCCTTCATTAACCACTCTTAGCTTGGCAGGATACATTATGCTGTACGGAAGGTGTTTATCTCGTAGACGCTTCTTCACATTGATGAAAGCAGCTCTTTGTTTCTGAGTGGTGGCAGAAAAGTCAGGGAAAATTGAGATTTTCTTTCCGTTATATTGTATATCTTGTAGATTCCGGGCAGTACGTATAATACATTCTTTATCCCAAAAGTGGAGCAGTTTTGCTAGGATAGGTCGTGGGGGAGCTCCAGGGGGCATAGGGCGCATAGGCACCCTATGAGCCCGTTCAATCGCGAACAAAGGCGATAGGGCCTCCAGCCCCAGCAGAGTTCTCAGCCATTGCTCCAGGAATTGCTCTGTGTCCCTGCCTTCCACGCCTTCCGGAAAGCCCAGGAAGGTTGTTTCTGCGCATGCAGTCTTCCAGGTCTCCCAATTTAGTGGCATGATCTTTAAGCTACTGTTGGTGTGTACGGATAGTAGCAGACATAGGCTGTATACTGTCCTCCATATCACTGATTCGTTGCTCTGCAGTAGAGATCCTAGAGCGAATCTTCTGCATGTCATGTTTAACAATGGATAAATCCAGTCTGACTGATTCGATCTGCGTTGTTAATGTAGTCTGGCATTGGTGTATAGCCTCCATCACATGTTTTAAAGTGAGCTCTTCCTCTCCCTCCACCGTCCCCTCAGCCTCCACCTCCCGGGCCGCATGTTGTGTTAATTCACCAGGGTCACTGTCTTTCTCCCAGGCCCCTTCCTCCTCCCAGGGCTCTGTATCCTCCTCCGCCTGTGGCATCACCGGAGGTGGGGTATGTTGACTGTGCGGGGAGTCTGCAAAGTGTTCCTTAATGGTGGTCGGGGGTTTAGCCTTAGTGGTAGTGCCTGAGGATGTCTGTGTGCAGGCCAGAGGGCCAGACTCCCCTCTCGCCTGCAACTTGTTTTTCGGCGGCTTGCCACTAGAGGAGGATGCGCCGGCGCCATCTTTGGCCTTGCTCCCGGTCTGGCTTGCTGGGCCGTTCTGACCCATTCTAACGGGTCCTGGTGAAGGCGGGGGTTGTACCGGCGGTGTCCGCAAAGACGGATGGAATCGGCACGGTTGGATGCTATGCAGGATACGTCGGTGCCGGAGGAGCTCTCAAGACACGCTGTCTACATGTCCGCCGCTGGCCACGCCCCCCGATTCCTGCACCATTTGACAGTTCACATTGCTATCTGTGAACCAAGCTGGGGGTGTCATTACCTTTCTATTGACACCTGCAGCGGTTCGCATAGGGTAGTGTGAACTGCCTGCGAGTCCTATGCGATGCGGTGCTAAATGTGTGGCACTCAGATCTTCCAAGCTGTTTTATGACTGTGGATACATTAACCGATTCCGGACCGCCCCACGTACATTTTCTGCTGCAGGGTTGTCCGGCTGTGCAAAATCACGTACCTGTACATGATTATGTGGTTTAGGGGGCGCGCGGCTCCCGCTGTGATTGGATATAGTGGGAGCAATGCTGCTGTGACCTGCTGATCGTTCACAGGACAGACGGATCAGCCGTCCGCCTGTGTAAACAAGGCAAACGGTGGATTTGTCAGGAAGGTAAAGATCTTGCAATTCAGCTAAGCTAAATTACAGATCTTTTTCCTTCAGTGTGACACTGCCCCACAGTTAGTAAGCACCTCCCTAGGGAACCTTTAACCCTTTTGATCACCCCCTAGTGTTAACTCCTTCCCTGCCAGTGCCATTTATGCAGTATTATATCTAATTTTTAGCACTGATCACTGTATTTGTGTCACTGGTCCCCAAAAAGTGTCAGATTTGTCTGCCGCAATCCTGCTAAAAATCTCAGATTGCTGCCATTACCAGTAAAAATAACTAAAAGTACCATATTGGCGTATAACATGCACTTTTTTTCCCCCTTAAAATCGGGAAAATTGTGTGTGTGTGTGTTATACACCAATCCCCCGCTGATTGTGAGCGCCACTGATATCTATATATAGCCGAATGTACTTGACTATCCTCAGCTAGTTCCGCTCACAGTCATGCCTGGTCCCGCCCTATGATGGACACAGGGACTGGGTGTGACTGAGCAGAGCTAGCCGAGTACACTCGGCTATGTATGTATATGGGCTCCGCTCAGTCCAAGAGGAGCCGAGATACAGAGCCGGTCCTGTGTATCTCAGCGGCACCATTTTCAAACTGCAGTGACACTGACATTTCACTGCAGCCTGGGTAAGGCTGCAGATGCACACTGACAAGCATGCAGATGGATGCTGTGCAAGGCTACAGATGGACACTGATAAGGCTGCATTGATTGGCATTTAAATGTAAGGCGTTTGCGTTTCTCCCTCCCCCCCCCCCCCTTAAAATTCCCTCCTAAACTTGTGGGCGTGTTATACGCCGATAAATATGGTACCTAAATCTATTCTTTAGTTTTTAGACGCTATAACTTGCGAAAATCAATAAAAATACGCTTCTTGGGATTTTTTTTTTTTTTTTTACCAGAATACACATTGGCCTAAATTGGTACTTTTTTTTCTTTTTTCTTTTGGGATAAGTATTCTAGCAGAAAGTAAAACAAATTAGTTTTTTCTTCCACATTGTCAGGTATTTTTTATTTTATTTTTTTGTTTGTAGCCCAAAAAATAAAAAGCGCAGGGGCAATCAAATACCACCAAAAGAAAAAATAGACATCAATTTTATTTGGGTACTTTGTCGCACGGCCGCGCAGGTGTCAGTTAAAGCTTCGTAGTGCCGTATCGCAAAAATGGCATGGTCAGGAAGTGGGTAAAACCTTACGGAGCTGAAGTGGTTAAAGTAGATGTATACCCTAAATCAGGGGTCATCAACCCCCGGGCCGCGGCCCACTGCCGGGCCGTGGCCTGCTTGCAGCCGGGCCGCGAAGGCTGCACTCTCTGATGAGCGGCGGCGGAGCAGGCAGAGAGATGACATCATCTCTCACCGCCCCCATCACCGCTGTTCCGCGCTCACAGCGGGGCCACTATACGGAGGCAAGCGAGCAGTGAGATGAGATCATCTCCAACCGCCCACCCGCCTGCATCGCCGCTCTTCCGTGCTCACAGCAGGGATGCTATAACGCTGGAGGTGAGGTGAGGGAACAGAGAGATGAGATCATCTCTCACTGCCCGCCCGCTTTACTGCTCCTCTGCTGACACAGCACAGCAGAACACTGATATACTGTTGAAGCTGAGGCAGGTGAGATCATCTCTCACTACCGGGCCCCACCACTGTTCTTCCTTACTACCCATTAGTGCAGGCTTGCCTCTGAACTAATGTGCACACCTGTGCTGCCACCACTGCAGTGACAACAGTCATGTGGTGGCAGGTGACAATCCACATTTGGTGGCAGGTGTCGTGGCAAATGACAAGCTGCATCTGATGGCAGGCGACGTCGCAAATGACAAGCTGCATCTGATGGCAGGGGACGTGGCAAGTGACAATCCAAATCTGGTGGCAGGTGACGTGGCAAGGGACAAAATGCATCTGATTTCAGATAACATGGCAAGTGACAAGCTGCATATGAAGGCAGGCGACATGGCAAGTGACAATCCACATCTGGTGGTAGGTGACGTGGCAAGGGACAAATTGCATCTGGTGACAAGTGACGTGGCAAGTGACAAGCTGCATCTGGTGGCAGGTGACATGGCAAGGGACAAAAAAAGCATCTGGTGCCAGGCGACGTGGCAAGGGACAAAATGCTTCTGGTGACAAGCGACGTGACAAGCTGCATCTGAAGGCAGGCGACGTGGAAAGTGACAATCTGCATCTGGTGACAGGCGACGTGGCAAGTGACACTCTGGCACATTCTGCGTTATGGTGAGTTGAACGATTTCATTATATATTACAATGTAATAATAGAAATAATGCGCTTCCATCATCCTAACATATCAATGATGGTGCCGGGATGATTGAAGCGCCAACGCCAGCCAACGCCCGATAAATTGCCCGCGAAAAGCTGCATACACCCCCCTGGGCCTTGGCACAATTTTCTTCAACTATGCCGGTCCCCGGTGCCAAAAAGGTTGGGGACCACTGCCCTAAATGGATGACTTATACTTTGATAAAACATTGTGTAAGCTAGCTGAACATTTTCCATGCACTCCTTCAAGTGCCAGCTAGACAACACTGATCTGTACCAGATTCCTGATGGTTCCAATAGTGGACCATGACTGTACAATGTGCCAGAATGGCTGCTTGTAGTCCCTATGAGTAATGTGACTGGATAACAATCCAGTTGTCACCCCATAACAGGAATTGCCTGAACAATAAACTTTATGGCAGGATCACGAAAGATTATTTTTAACAAAAAGTGCAGATAATGTAATTTCAAAAGTTAACTTGTTAAAGCTTATATGGGATTTTGTGTTCATATCTAGTAGTTGTAGCTGCTAACAAAAAAATAAATAAATAAAATTGTCGGCGGAACGCCACTTTAAGATGGACCCTGCACTACAAGGGCAGGTCCACACCTCTGACCTTGTTACCTGATGTGAAAGTTAGAAAATATGGTTGCCTAAATCCTGCTCAACTGTGTGTTATAGTTCTTCGGGTGAGATCCTGCGAAATTCAAGCATGCCAAATTTTGCAATAGGACGGGCTTAAAAAAGAAAAAAGAAGCTTTTTTGTACTCACCGTGAAATTATTTTTCTTTGCAGTTTACTGACTGACACAGCTTCATTAGTCTTGACCATAGGGTTGTTACGCCACCTTCAGGAGCGGACTAGGCAGAACATGTTATACATGTGAAAAAAAACAGAAATTTCTAGTTCCGCCCAGGGGGCAGTCCCTCTGGTAATAACCCCTCACCCTGCTTCCTGCAGCTTAGTACATCAACAAGCAGTATAACGTAAATCAATAGGAGGGGAGGGTGCTTTGTCCGTCAATGAACTTCAGAGAAAAGTATTTTACGGTGAGTACAAAAATCCTATTTTCTCTTTTGGTCACTGACTGACAGAGCTCCATTATTCTTTACAATAGCGACATCCCCAAGCAGTGTCACAATGAGGGGTGGGAACAGCATAAAAAACTTCACCCACAACCAGAAGTGCTCCCTAAGAGGTGAGTCACCACCTTATCTAGCCGCATCAGAACTTGCGACCAACAGTAAAGAGTGCAGAATTGCAACATTACACGGGCCATCTGCAAAACTTTGTGGCCAAAGCAGGCATCAGATTATGCGCTTACATCCACTTTGTAGAATTTGCTAAAAGTGTGAACGGACGACCAAGTCGCCACCTTACACACTTGAGTGACTGACGCTTGATGTCGGAAAGCCCAAGAGGTTCCAATTGCCTTCTGTCTGATCCACCTAGAAATGGTGACCGACGAGACCGCCATACCTTTTTTCGGACCAGCTACCGAAATTAACAGAGTCTGACTTCCAGAAGGGAGCCGTGGCAGACAAATACACCCTTAGAGCCCGGACCATGTTCAGGGAATGAAGGGCCACCTCCTTAGGGTTTGTCGGTTTAGGACAAAAAGATGGTAACACAATGTCTTCATTGATGTGGAACGCCGAAACCAACGTTGGCAGAAAAGAAGGTTGCGGACGCAACACCACCTTATGTAATGGCCACTAGAAAGACCACTTTCTAGTAAAGAGTCAACAAACGAATTTCCTTGATGTTCTCAAACGACGGTTTCTGAAGCGCCGATAACACCAGGTTCAGATCACAGGGGGGTAAAGGTGGACACACTGGAGGAACTACACGCCAGTCCCCTTGAATAATAGTTCTCACTAGAAAATGAGACACCAGGGGTCATTGAAAAAAGACAGCCAAGGCTGATATTTGTCCTTTAATGGTGCTTAAAGCCAATTTCTGGTCTACTCCTCGCTGTAGAAACAGCAGGATCCTGGAAACGGAATAGGTACGCGAACGCCACCATTTCTCTTCACACATGGAGATGTAGGCCTTCCAGGTACAATAGTATATCTTCCGAGAAGATGATTTCTGTGCCCTCAACATAGTTGAAATCACCGATTATGAAAGGCCTCGGTTCTTTAGCACCTGGCTCTCAACAGCTATGCCGTTAAAACCAGCGATGGTAAAGCAAGATGGAGAATCGGACCTTGAGGCAGAAGGTCTTCTCGCATCGGTAGTCGCTAGGGAGCGTCTATCCAGGCATACTAGGTTGGCGTACCAGGGACGCTGAGGCCAATCTGGGGCAGTCAGTACTACTGGAATCCCCTCGGTCTCCACTCTGCGGAGCAGACGTGGGAGTAGCTTTAGTGGAGGAAAAGCATAGATCAGTCGATGCTGACCCCACGGAGCCACCAGCGCGTCTGGCGCATCTGCCCAAGGATCTCTTGTCCTGGATACGAATCTCAGCACCTTCCAAATGAGACGGGAGCCAGGAGATCCACGTCTGGTGTGCCCCATCGCAGGCACAGAAGCCTGAACACCTCCTGATGCAGCGACCATTCTCCTGGGTCCAGCATCTGGCGACTTAGGTAGTCCGCCTGCCAGTTTTCCACTCCCGGGATGTAAATGGCCGACAGGGCCGGCACATGTTGCTCTGCCCACTGAAGGATGTGAGCGACCTCCCGTGCTGCAGCCAAGCTTCTTATTCCTCCTTGATGGTTGACACATGCCACATGCGTGGAGTTGTCTGACTAGATCCTGATTGGACACCCTGGGTCGACTGTACTCCCTGTACTCCACCCCAGCCGGACAGGCCGGCGTCTGTTGTGATCACCATCCAATGTAGAGATAGGAATGACTTCCCGGACCGAAGCCACTAGAGCAGGTAGTCCCTGACTAACTGGCTCACCTGAATCTGCCGATCCAGGGATAATGGAGATTTGTCCCATTTTGTCAATATCTCCTTCTGCAAGACTCTGGTGTAAAACTGGGCATATGATACCACCTCGAAGGAGGCCACCATAAGCCCTAGGATTCCCATGCAGAAGCGTAGCGACGCCCACCTGCGGTTCTTCAATAGTTGTACCACGGTTCTGAGAGTCTGCAGCTTGCCTGAAGGGAGAAAAACACTCTTGCTTCCATGGAGTCCAGCAGTAGGCCTAGGTACTCCAAGCGCCAAGTCGCTATGAGCACAGACTTCTTTAGGTTCAACAGCCACCCAAATTCCTGCCAGTTTGCATGGTGATCGCCTTATCCTCCTCTATATCTGAGGCGGAAGATGCTCTCAGGAGAAGATCGTCTAGATAACCTACGATCGCGGTCCCGTGTTGTCGCAAAACAACGCCAAAATTGGAGCCATTACCTTGGTAAAGACTCGGGGAGCTGATGCCAATCCAAAGGGGAGAGCCACAAACTGGTAGTGGGCTTCCCCAACTGCAAATCGCAGAAACCTCTGATGCCAGAGGCATATGGGTATGTGCAGGTATGCATCCTAGATGTTCAAAGATGCCAGGGAGTCTCCTTGATGGAGTGCAGCGACCACTGAGCGAACTGATTCCATTCTGAACCTTTGTACTTTTACAAAGCAATTGAGGACTTTCAGGTTCAAGATTGTAGTCCCCAAAAAGGAAGGGGTACGTCCAAACAGATTGGAGTAGAACCCCTGGACCCTTTCCGACTCCGGAACAGGCACTGTCACCCCGTGGCTTAGCAGGTCCCCACTCGCCGGGAGTAGGGGTATGCTGAGGGAGAAGAATCTGTTGGCCAAGAGAGGAACTCTATCTTGTAGCCAGAGGAAATCAGTTCACAGACCCACTGGTCGGACAGCCGAGAGGCCCACCGGGCTGCAAACTCCCGAAGGTGACCCCCCCACCTGTGTGACGGGCGGGGGCAAACCTTCATGCGGTAGCACTTTTGTTCGAAGGCTTGTTAGGCTTGCGGTTTCAGGGACGCTTTTGTCCCTCAGGGGTCATCCTGTCGGGCTGGGAGCATTTAGTAAAAGCCCCTCTTGAGCGGAAAATGAGGGCCCTTGCTTGCGGATTGGCTCCTTAGTCTTCCTGCCCTGTGGGAGCAAGTTACTCTTCCCACCTGTGGCATTCTTAATGATGTCATCCAACGAGGCTCCAAAGAGCCGCTCACCAAGGAAGGGTAGATCCATCAGGGCTTTTTTTTTTTTTTTTAGATGCTTGGTCCACAGACCAACATTTTAGCCAAATCAGGCGCCTCCGCACCACTGCCGACACTGAAGCCCTGGATAGCAGAGGAAGCGTATCCAGGGCCCCGTCACAAGCGTACTTAAGGCCTTGCACTAACTGGTCTGCTTGTTCCACGCAGATGGGAGTAGCCTGCTGCTTCTCCAATTCGCGGTGCAAACGTTTTGCCCACTCAGTAAGGGTCTGTGACACAAGTGCTATGGCCAGTACTGGTTGCAATGCAGACCCCACAACCGTAAACAAGGAATGGGCCACTGCCTCTGCCTTCCTGTCCGTAGGGTCCTTAAATGCAGGAGTCCCCTCTACCGGGATCGTGGTTACTTCATTTAACCTGGATACTGGGAGGGTCCAAGACCAGAGGAGCCAACCATTTTTAAGAAGGTTCTCCTCAAAAGGGGTAACGCACCACCATACTTTTTGGGACTGAAAAGGTCAGTTGCAGTCTTCCCCATTCCTTGTATATGAACTTAACGAAATAAGTCAGATACGGAAACACCTTAGGTGCCACGCGCTGGCTTACGGACCCAAAAGGGACCGCTACTTCAGCAGAGGGACCTGCTGTATCCTGAATCTTCAGGGTATCACGCACAGCTGTGATAAGTGCTCCAACAAGCGCTTTGTCTTGCGCAGACGCGGACTCACTCTCCGATCGGTCCTGGTCAGCGTCATCTGAAGCAACAGAGCAGGGGCTGCCAGCCTCAGCGGGGCCCGAGTGTGTGTCAGAGCTCTCCCCAGAGGACGGGGGGGCAGGGGCCGCTTTTTACTACCTTTGCGCCCGCACACCGCCTCCACCCTAGCAAGAAACGTTTCAAGGACTGCCGACAAAGCGTCCAAAGGCACTGCATTGTTTGCAGACGAGCCGGTTGAAATTGCAGGGAGTTCCGGGGAAGAAACACCAGTTTTGGAAACCATGCTGACCCATCCTGTCTGTCACCCTTGGGGACTTATGACAGGTGCAAAGTCCCACCCTCCTAGCTGCTGCAGACTGAGGGGCCCCCACCGCAGGTCTCACCACCCTGACCGAGTTCTGCGCCGTTCAGCTACAAGTGCCTGCGTCCTGTGTCAGCTCCCAGGTGTCTTGAGTGATAAACCACGCTGTTCTGAGCAGCAGGGACCAGTGCTGAGCTACAACAAAATGGCTGCCGGCCAGCCGCCCGGTATAAAGGACATAATCACAGAGAAAATGGCCGTCGAACTACAGCAAAATGGCCCCTGACCATGCTTTCCACTGAGGCACACCAAAAATGGCCGACAAACAACTGTACACAGTGAAAGGACAGTGAAAATGGCAGCAGAACAGCGCTAAGGCGATCAGCACATGCAGACCTCCAGACACACAGCGGGGAGACCACAGACACCAAGGGACACAGCCACCCAGCGTAACCCCCCCATCCAAGGTGAGCCCCTCAGGAGACCCCTGGCTACAGGTACACACACCCCTCAGCAGCCCATCATGCAGCATCCCCCATGGGGGGGAGAGAAGAAAGGGAGGAGAGGGACCCCCAAATTGAATTGACCTCCCAGGGAATGCCCAGCTGCTCCATGCCGCCGAGGCAGGGAGAGCTGTACTTACCATCCAGACGAGCTGGGAACATCCCATCACAGACCCACTCTCCGATCAGTATGGGGTGGCTGCTGGCCATTGCACACTGCGACAAAGACATCAGTAGCCCGGTCATATGTGTGCCCCGGAGCGTTGCGCTCACCGGCCGCCCATGGAGCCCGAGGGGCATGCCGTGGCCGACCCAGCACGTAGCTATGGTCTGCACATGCTCGATGGCCAGGCTGGAGACACTACAAGGATAAGGATATCCAGTCTGTCACCCAGCCGGCTGTTTATAGTAGATCACAGGATATAACATGTTCTGCCTAGTCCTCTCCTGAAGGTGGCGTAACAACCCTATGGTCAAGAATAATGGAGCTGTCAGTCAGTGAACGAAAGAGAAAAACTTTTTATTGTTAAAACTGCACTTGCATTCTAAACATAATGAAAGGCATGAATTGTCAGAGCGGGATGGCTCACTTCTTCAAACGGCTCCAGAAACAAAATTTACATCGGGCTCTGCTCTTAAGACAGAATATCTCCCAGCACACTTACCCTACGCGTTCTGTCCAAGTGACTTCATCAAAGGAACACAGTGCAGTATCTTCTTGTGAGATTTGAGATTCCCATTGTTTTCAGTATCTCACTGGAAGAATTGGGATGCCACTCTCTCCTAGGAGCCGTAGGCTGGAGATAAGTGTAATTTTCTTATCCCCCCCAAGGTGTTTATTTTTACTGTAATCTTATAAAATTTCCATATCAGGAAGCTTTATTTGAGAAGGCTTTGCCAGGTCTGCTTTAAGGGAGAACACCACACCTAAATTAACAAAAATCTCAAGTGAAAAGCTATATACTTGCTATACTATATGACTGTTTTTGGTTTCTAGTTAGGCCTCATTCACACATGCATACCTATCAGTGCACTGTGTGAAGCGCTGCCTTTGTCTACACAAGATGTACAGGTGTTTTAATGCATCTGCAGCCATGAATGTATACTGTCTGCATCCGGGGACACGCACCCTCTCAACTGTCAATTTGGGACCAGCGCCTCTGTCCCCATAGACATGAATGGGACTGCCTGCTCATGGATCATTGACAACGTTTTTGAGGACATGTCCCCTAGGCACCTCCCTATTACCCGACCCCACTCCAGTCTGTTTTATAGCAAACAATGTAGAGTAACCCAGGAATAGAAGGGGGGGGGGGGGGGAGTGTCCTGTACTGGCTCCAAGATATGGAATTTACAGCTAAGTTACATTTGTGACAGACCTAGCTGGGACCAAAGCTCTTGGAGGGTACTGAATGCGAGCCTCTTGCCTTGTGATTATGGGCCCTCGCATTTGGGGGAATGGTGCTCTTTGTGAGCTGTATGCCTGGGGACCTCTGAGGTGGTGTTACTTGGATTCAGGTCCGTGCCCCCCCCCCCCCCCCCCCAAGACACACAGACTCTGGATATGTAAATACCATGTTAGCAATAGACTCAATCACACTATTGGGACACAAACTTTTAGATGCTAATATCATCACCTCCAGCCACCTGTCTGTCTTTTATAATGTAAATGAGTCTAGTCTGGCTTGACAGATTCTAAAGAGTATTTCACCTATTGTTGTTTTGTTGCTTGTGCTAATTAACCTGCAATTGAATTGTTAGTGAGCTAGGAGCCGAAAAGTCTTATCCCTCAGTCTACTAGTCTGAGTGTTGATTTAGATAAATAGCTCATGCTAATTAGGTTAGGTTTTAGTCTTCTACTGTATTATAAATACTTGGCATTTTGGTTCTAATAAATCAGTCCATGTTGAGCAGCTTAGCAAGTGTCGTCTTGTTTTGTGCTTGGGAGTGGTTGGAATATCTGATATCTACATTCAGGCTGGGAGGAAGTGGTATACTGACGGAAGCACTCAATCGGAGTGTGGGATCAGTTCCGTCACAACATTCAAATTCCTCTTAACTGTACAGCACACGGGCTGAGCATTCATAGACACTGGAATATCCCCAATCCATGAATGAGAAGGATGGGCAATAACTAGGCAGACAAAACTCTGATAACAGACCGAGCTTCTGGATCTGTGCAGAGCGCACTGGGTTTAAATAAAATCCACTTTTTTAATCCAGTGTGATGTTCTTTTTTTTTTTTTTTTATCTAGAAATGTATTAATATCACACAGGGCAGTGGTTCTCAACCCTGTCCTCAAGTAACCCCAACAGGCCATGTTTTCGGAATTACTGTTATATAAAAGAGCTGTCCAAAATAGCAAGCCCTTGACTCTGATTTAACAGCTTCCCGACCGCCTCACGCAGATATACTGTGGCAGAAGGGCACGTACAGGCAGATTAATGTACCTGTACGTTGCCCTTTAAGAGGCGGGTTGCCGGCGGCACGCGCCCACTGGGAGCTGCGTGATCGCAGACTCTATGTATGCAGGGATACCTGCGATTGTCTCATGGGGGAGGAAGAACGGGGAAATGCTGATGTAAACAAGCATTTCCCCGTTCTGCCTATTGACACTGATCACAGCTCCCTGTGATCGGGAGCGGTGATCAGTGTCGTGTCGCACACAGCCCCCACAGTTAGAATCACTCCCTAGCACACACTTAACCCCTTCACTGCCAGTCACATTTACACAGTAATCAATGCATTTTTAATTGCACTGATCGCTGTATAAATGTGAATGGACCCAAAATCGTGTTAAAATTGTCCGATGTGTCCGCTGTAATGTCGCAGTCCCGATACAGATCGCTGATTGCGGCTATTACTAGTAAAAAAAAAAAATAATAATATGAAAAATGCCATAAAATTATCCCCTATTTTGTAGACACTATAACTTTTGCACAAACCAAACGCTTATTGCGATTTTTTTTTACCAAAAGTATGTAGAAGAATATGTATCGGCCTAAAACTGAGGGAAAAAAATGTATATATTTTTTGGGGTTATAGCAAGTAGTAAAAAAAACGCTTTTTTTTTCAAAATTTACGCAATTTTTTTTGTTTACAGCGCAAACCACAAAAAAATAAATAAATAAATAACACAGGAGGTTATCAAATACCACCAAAAGAAAGCTCTATTTGTGGGGGGAAAAAGGACATCAATTTTGTTTGGGAGCCACGTTGCACAACTGCGGAATTGTCAGTTAAAGCGACGCAGTGCCGAATCGCAAACAAAAAACGCTCTGGTCTTTGGCCAGCAAAATGGTCTGGAGCTTGGTGGTTAAAGCACCTAGATAAAGGAAAACCAAAGGCAAATGTGTTGGGGGTACTTGAGAACAGGGTTGAGAACCACTGACAGAGGACAAAGTCTTCTGTGATATTATTTGTGACAGGTTCTCTTGATTAAGACATTGGGTGTCTTTTATTTTTTACTAACCTGATGTCTCACCTCCGCTCCATTGAAGCACAGAAAGCAGTTTGATGAGTGTACGCTTCTGGAACGCTTTAATAATAGTGTGAGAGTGTGTGTGAGTGTGTGTATTGCTACCTTCAGGCGATCCCTGAAAAATCATCTCTTCAGGAAAACCTATAACGTCTTCAACTTCAACCTTCTACCACTTCCATTGGCTCATTCCCCACAGTTACAACCTTTTGTACCATCCGTCCCACCCTATTAGATTGAAGGCTCTTCTGAGCAGGGCCCTCTTAATCCTCTTGTATTTTATTGTATTATTAATGTATAATATATGCATGTATAAATGTAATAATAATAATAGCTGCCCATTGCTGTAAGACATGACAGAAAAGGGGTTAAAAGAGATGAAGACTCCAGAGCAAGACATCATTTTGCCCCTGTACAAATCATTAGTGAGACCTCATCTGGAATATGCAGTTCAGTTTTGCGCACCAATTTAATAAAAGTATATCAGCGATCTGGAGAACATGCAGAGAAGGGCAACCAAACTGATAAGAGGCATGGAGGAGCTCAGCTATGAGGAAATATTAGAGGAACTGAATTTATTCTCGCTTGACAAGAGGAGATTATGGGGAGATATGATCAACATGTACAAATAGATAAGGGGTCCCTATAGGAAACTTGATAAAAAAAAAGTATTCACCTTCAGATCAGTAAACAGGACAATTTTTTTCACAATAAAGCCTGGTACACACAAATAGTTTGTTTATTTTCCTTCAACGCAGCAGGTTGAATGAAAGAACAAAAAAACGGACACATCCAGTCGGAGCCGCTGTACTAACTGATGGATTGTTAGTACAGTGGATCCTACCGGAGCTGTCAGTTCTTTTGTGTTCTGTCAGGGGGATGCTCCCCCCCCCCAGAACATTCTGGTCAGCGCTCTTAAGCCCCATACACACGATCAGATATTAGCTTCTGTTGGACTGGCTGCTTTACACACAGGACAAATGTCCAGCCTGGTCTAGGGCTACAATCATGTCCCCGACATCCTTGGACAGCTCTTTGGGTCTTGGCCATGGTGAAGCAATTGGAATCTGATTGATTCTGTGGACAGGTGTCTTTTAGACAGGTATCAAGCTGAGATTAGGAGAACTACCTTTAAGAGAGTGCTCCTAATCTCAGCTAGTTACCTGTATAGAAGAAACCTGGGAGCCAGAAATTTTGCAGAGTGATAAGGGATCAAATACTTATTTCACTCATTAAAATGCAAATCATCTTTATAACTTTCTTGAAATGCATTTTCTGGATATTTTTGTTGTTCTCTCTCTCACTGTTAAAATAAACTATCATTAAAATTATAAACTGATCATTTCTTTGTCAGTGGGCAAATGTACAAAATCAGCAGGTGATCAAATACTTTTTCTCTTTCGGTCAGTGACGGACACAGCTCCAGTAATCTTGACCACAAGGTTATTACGCCACCTCCAGGAGAGGACTAGGCATAACATGTAATACACCTGAAAACAACAGAACTTTACAGCTCTGCCCAGGGGGAGGTCCCTCTGGTAATAACCCCTCACCCCGCTTCCTGCAGCTCAGTTTTTTTCTGCCTAGCGAAGGAGAAGGACCTAGGCTCCCTGCGGGACCATCGGTACTGGGATTTTTTTTTTTTTTCAGAATTTTTGCCTTTTGCGCAAAATCTTAAGCTCCTGTGATCTACGATCAACAGCCGGCTGGGTGACAGGCTGGATAATCTAGATCCTTGTAGTCTCCCCAGCCTGACCATCGAGTGTGTGCAGACCATCGCTACACACTGGGTCGGACACGACATGCCCCTCAGGCTCCAGGGGTGGCCGGTGAACGCAACGCTCTGGGGCACACATATGACTGGACTACCAATGTCCATGTCACAGTTTGCCGTGGTCAGCAGCCACCCCGTAATGCTCAGGAGTGGGTCTGTGATGGGATGTCCCCCGCTCGTCCAGATGGTAAGTACAGCTCTTCTCTCCCTGTCCCTATTTCCCCCGCCCCCCCACTGTAGGGGATGCTGCATGACGGGCTGCTGAGCAGTGTGTGTTCCTGAGCCAGGGGTCCTCTGACATTAGTTTGGAGGCCGCGCTGGGTGTCTGGATGTGTTGATCGCCATAGCGCTGTTCTGCCATCATTATCTCGGTTCATTCACTGTGTACAGTTGTCAGCCATTTTCTGTGTGCCTCAGTGGAAAGCATGGTCAGGGGCCATTTTTCTGAAGTTCGGCAGCCATTTTCCTTGTGATTGTCCCTTATACAGGGCGGCCATTTTGTAGTAGCTCAGCGCAGTTTTTATCCTCAGAACTGGTCCCTGCTGCTCAGAACGGCACAGTTTTTTTTGCTCAGGACACCTGGGAGCTGATACTGGACACAGACACCTGTAACTGAACGGCGCAGCACTCAGTCGGGGTGGTGAGTCCTGCAGTGGGGGGCCCCCCTCAGTCTGCAGCAGCTAGGAGAGTGGGATTGTGCACCTGTGCTAAGTCCCCAAGGGTGGCAGACAGGGTGGGTCAGCATGGCTTCAGAAACTGGTGTTTCTTCCCCAAAACTCCCTGCAATTGCAACCGGCTCCTCTGCAAACAGTGCAGTGCCTTTGGATGCTTTGTCGGCGGTCATTGAAAGGTTTGTTGCAGAGTTGGTGTGCGGGCGCAAAGGTGATACAAAGTGGCCCCTGACCCCCCCCCCCCCTGCCGGCGTACTCGGGGGAACTCTGACACAGACTCGGGCCCCCGCTGAGACTGATCGGACAGTGAGGAGAAATCCCTATACTTTCAGTGCAGCAAACTCACTCCAAAAGTTCAGCGAGGATCTCTGAATGATCCAATGTTGTCCTAAATGACTGATGGTGATAAATAGAATCCACCTGTGTGTAATCAAGTCTCTGTATAAATGCACCTGCTCTGTGATAGTCTCAGGGCTCTGTTGAAAGCGCATCATGAAGACCAAGGAACACACCAGGCAGGTCCGTAATACTGTTATGGAGAAGTTTAAAGCCGGATTTGGATACAAAAAGATTTCCCAAGCTTTAAACATCCCAAGGAGCACTGTGCAAGCGATCATTTTGAAATGGAAGGAGTATCAGACCACTGCAAATCTACCAAGACCTGGCTGTCCCTCTAAACTTTCAGCTCAGACAAGGAGAAGACTGATCAGAGATGCAGCCAAGAGGCCCATGATCACTCTGGATGAACTGCAGAGAACTACAGCTGAGGTGGGAGAGTCTGTCCATAGGACAACAATCAGTCGTACACTGCACAAATCTGGCCTTTATGGAAGAGTGGCAACAAGAAAGCCATTTTTCAAAAGATATCCATAAAAAGTCACGTCTAAAGTTTGCCACAAGCCACCTGGGAGACACACCAAACATGTGGAAGAAGGTGCTCTGGTCAGATGAAACCAAAATCGAACTTTTTGCCCACAATGCAAAACGATATGTTTGGCGTAAAAGCAACACAGCTCATCACCCTCAACACACCATACCCACTGTCAAACATGGTGGTGGCAGCATCATGGTTTGGGCCTGCTTTTCTTCAGCAGGGACAGGGAAGATGGTTAAAATTGAGGGGAAGATGGATGCAGCCAAATACAGGACCATTCTGGATGAAAACCTATTGAAGTCTGCAAAAGACCTGAAACTGGGACGGAGATTTATCTTCCAACAAGACAATGATCCCAAACATACAGCAAAATCCACAAAGGAATGGTTCACAAATAAACATATCCAGGTGTTAGAATGGCCAAGTCAAAGTCCAGACCTGAATCCAATCGAGAATCTGTGGAAAGAGCTGAAAACTGCTGTTCGCAAACGCTCTCCATCCAACCTCACTGAGCTCGAGCTGTTTTGCAAGGAAGAATGGGCAAGAATTTCAGTCTCTCGATGTGCAAAACTGATAGAGACATACCTCGAGCGACTTGCAACTGTAATCGCAGCAAAAGGTGGCTCTACAAAGTATTAACGCAAGGGGGCCGAATAATTTTGCACACCCCACTTTTCATTTTTTTATTAGTTAAAAAAATCCAATAGATTTCGTTCCACTTCACAATTGTGTCCCACTTGTTGGTGATTCTTCACAAAAAATATTTTTTTTTTTATATGTTTATGTTTGAAGCCTGAAATGTGGCAAAAGGTTGAAAAGTTCAAGGGGGCCGAATACTTTCGCAAGGCACTGTACACGTAAGGTGTTTCTGTATCTGACTTATTTCGATAAGTTCAAATACAAGGAATGGGGAAGCCTGCAACAGACCTTCTCGGTCCCTAAAAGAATGGTGCTGCGCTACCCCTTTGAGGAGAGCCTTCTTAAAAAATGCTCCGGCTCCGGCTCCTCCGGTCGTGGACCCCCAATATCCAGTTTAAACAAAGTAACCACCATCCCGGTAGATGGTGGTTACTTTGGCCCTACCGATAGGAAGGCCAACACAGGGTCCCGTTCCTTGTTTACAGTTGTGGGGTCAGCAATACAATCAGTACTGGCTACAGCACTAGAGTCGCAGACACTTACTGAATGGGCAAAACTTATGCACCGCAAACTGGAGAAGCAGCAGGCTACTCCTGTCTGTGTGGAACTAGCAGACCAGTTAGCGCACGGCCTTAAGTACATTTGTGACGCGGCCCTGGATACGTTTCCCTTGCTCTCCAGGGCTTCAGTGTCAGCAGTGGTGCTGCGGCGCCTGATTTGGCTAAAATGCTGGTCTGCAGACCAGGCATCTGAAAAAGGCTTGACAGATCTACCCTTCCTTGGTGAGCGGCTCTTTGGAGCCTTGTTTGATGAAATTATTAAGAATGTCACAGGTGGTAAGAGTACCTTGCTCCCACAGGCCAGGAAGACTAAGGAGCCACGGCACAAGGGCCCTCATTTTCTGCTCAAAAGAAGCTTTTTCGTCCGTCCGGGACTTCGGCTAAATGCTCCCAGTCCCTGGGACGCCTGGTTGCGGAAGCTCCCTGGTGACTACCGATGCGAGAAGACCTTCTGTCTCAAGGTCCAATTCTCCATTCTGCTTTACCATCGCTGGTTTTAACAGCATGACTATTGAGAGCCAGGTGCTAAGGAACCGAGGCCTTTCATAATCGGTGATTTCAACTATGTTGAGGGCACAGAAATCATCTTCTCGGAAGATATACTATTGTACCTGGAAGGCCTACATCTCCATGTGTGAAGAGAAATGGTGGCGTTCGCGTACCTATTCCGTTTCCAGGATCCTGCTGTTTCTACAGCGAGGAGAAGACCAGAAATTGACTTTAAGCACCATTAAAGGACAAATATCAGCCTTGGCTGTCTTTTTTCAATGACCCCTGGTGTCTCATTTTTTTAGTGAGAACTATTATTCAAGGGGACTGGCGTGTAGTTCCTCCAGTGTGTCCACCTTTACCCCCCTGTGATCTGAACCTGGTGTTATCGGCACTTCAGAAACCGTCGTTTGAGAACATCAGGGAAATTAGTTTGTTGACTCTTTACTAGAAAGTGGTCTTTCTAGTGGCCATTACATAAGGTGGTGTTACGTCCGCAACCAAGGAACCGGGGCCTGTTGGACTCTGCGATTTCAACTATGTTGAGGGCACGAAAATCTTTTTGGAAAATATACCATGTGTGAGGAGATGGGGTGGCGTGTGAGGAGATGGGGTGGCGTCCACGCACCTCTTAAGTTTCCAGGATCCTGCTGTTCCTACAGCGAGGAGTAGACCAGAAATTGGCTTTAAGCACCATTAAGGGACAGATATCAGCTTTGGCAGTTTTTTCCAACGACCCCTGGCATCTCACTCTCTAGTGAGCACCTTTGTACAAGGGGTCCACCCTTGCCACGGTGAGATCTGAACCTGGTGCTATTGGCACTTCAGAAACCGCTTTTTGTGATCAGGGCAATTTCCTTGTTGACTCTTTACCAGAAAGTGGTCTTTCTAGTGGCCATTACATCGGCCAGGAGGGTTTCCGAACTGGCAGCCTTGTCTTGCAAGTCACCCTATATGGTTATCCACAAGGATAAGGTGGTGTTACGTCTGCAACCTTCTGTTCTGCCGAAGGTGGTTTCGGCTTTTCACATCAATGAAGACAAGTTCAAGGGGGCCGAATACTTTCGCAAGGCACTGTACACGTAAGGTGTTTCTGTATCTGACTTATTTCGATAAGTTCAAATACAAGGAATGGGGAAGCCTGCAACAGACCTTCTCGGTCCCTAAAAGAATGGTGCTGCCATATCTGTGTCCTAAACCGACACACCCTAAAGAAGTGGCCCTTCATTCCCTGGACGTGGTCCGGGCTCTAAGGGTATATTTGTCTGCCACAGCTCCCTTTCGGAAGTCAGACTCTGTTCGTTGCGGTAGCTGGTCCGAAAAATGGGATGATGGTCTCATCAGCCACCATTTCCAGGTGGATCAGACAGATTGTGGTCCAGGCCTATGCCCTGAAAGGGCAGGTGCCCCCATTTACTGTCATGGCCCATTCCACCAAGGCAATTGGAACCTCTTGGGCTTTCCAACATCAAGCATCAGTCGCTCAAGTGTGTAAGGCGGTGACTTGGTCTTCAGTTCACTTTTACAAAATTCTACAAAGTGGATGTAAGCGCATCGTCTGATGCCTACTTGGCTGCAAAGTTTTGCAGGCAGCCATGTAATGTTGCAATTCTGCACTCCGTTTAAAAAAAAAAAAAAGTATTTTTGAGTATCAATGCACTGTTGCATTTGTTGACCGCAAGTTCTGATGCGGTTAGCAAGATGGTGACTCCCCTGTTAGGGAGTACCGCTGGTTGAGGGTGAAGTTATGTTGCTGTTCCCACCCCTTGTTATGACACTGCTTGGGGATGTCCCTACAGTCATGATTACTGGAGCTGTGTCTGTCAATGAACGAAAGAGAAAATAGGATTTTTGTACTCACCGTAAAATCCTTTTCTCTGAAGTTCATTGACGGACAAAGCACCCTCCCCTCCTATTGATTTATGTTATACTGCTTGTTGATGTACTGAGCTGCAGGAAGCAGGCTGAGGGGTTATTACCAGAGGGATTGCCCCTGGGCGGAACTGTAAAGTTCTGTTTTCACATCTATTACAGGTTCTGCCTAGTCTGCTCCTGAAGGTGGCGTAATAACCCTACGGTCAAGATTACTGGAGCTGTGTCAGTCAATGAACTTCAGAGAAAAGGATTTTACGACGATTACAAAAATCCCATTTTCCCCTCACTGTATAGTACGTGAATCTTGGCACTAGTGTTTATACATTGCCTCAAGAACTCCTCGTTTTGGCCAGCTCCATGCTTGGTTTTAAAGAAGGGCATGGATACATTCCTACACAAAATATAACGGCATATGAAAACGTATAGGTAATTTATTAATAAATGTTTAAAATCCACACTGCATGACGCACTGGATTTAAAAAGTCTATGCAGCATGTCATTCTGGATTTAAAAAGGCTTCACTACACTGGTTAGTTGGGGTAGAGGGTGTTGTAGGGGCTCACAGAAAAGGAAGGCCAGTCCAAATGTGCCAAGTTTGGTGATGTGTGGGTGGCAAACTCAGGTGGCATCCCTAGAAGTCTCTGCTACCCCTAAACGTCAGGAAAGCAGCCAATCGAGTAGGGGGTGGTGAGGGCAATTCAGGATGGCCTAGACAGTTGGTGGTAATTAGAGATGTGGTGGCTAGGGTAGACTAATTATTGGGAGAGGCTGTTCATAAAATCAATTTCAAGAACTAGGCCGCAAGTTGCAGCAAAGGAACTCTACAGTTATTTTAGCTGGAATATTACCTGTTTAATGGCACAATACAGGAAAGGCAGCAGGAGCTTAAGAGAACTGAATGCATGGCTAAAGAGCTAGTGCAAAAGGGATGGATGTAGCTTTCTAAAGCATTCATATAAAACCAGTAGTCTGGCCATATTTATCCTTTAGAGCACCGGAGTGTAAGTTGTTCTGCACTCCTGGGACCCGTTTTCAGCCAACAGCAGGCTAAAGGCCTGCTGTCATCACTTAGCCAGTCCAGGCTTGGCAAAGACCCACCCAGATGCCTGAAGTAATTTAACCACTTGACAACTGCTGCACGCTGATATACGTCAGCGGTGGGCACATGGGCATACTTTAACATCCCCGTTAAGAGTCGGGGATAGCAAGCATGTGTGCCCACAGACTATGTCTGCCGGTCTCCAATCGATCGTGTCACAGAGCCTCAGAATGGGGAAGTGCCTATGTAAACAAGGCATTTCCCCCCATTTGGTGACATGACAGATCACTGCTTCCTGTCATCAGGAGCAGTGATCAATGTCATGTAACTAGTAGCCTATACCCCCCTCCCCACAGTTAGGTGTTTCCTAGGGAGTGCTTTTAACACTTTCATCACCCCCTTGTGATTAACCCCTTCACTGCCATTTACACAGTAAGCAGTGCATCTTTATAGCACTGATCACTGCAAAAATGACAATGCTCCCAACCAAAATAGCGTCAAAAGTGTCCGATGTGTCCGCTAAAATGGCACACTCCTGTTTAAAAAAAAAAAAAAAAAAAAAAAAACCCACACGCAGATCACCGCCATTACCAATATAAAAAAAATTTTTAAACTAAAAATGCCATAAAATGATCCCCTATTTTGTAGATGCTATAACTTTTGCGCAAACCAATCAATTATACACTTATTGGGATTTTTATTAATTTAAATAAATAATTTAATAAATAATTTTTCTTTAGGGTATATTATAGAAAAAAGTTCGTAGCGCTAAAAAAAAAATTAATAAAAATAAAAAGTAAATTTTGTTCGGGTGCAATGTCGCACGACTAATTGTCAGCTAAAGCGACGCAGTGCCGAATCACAAAAAGTGCTCTGGTCAGGAAGGGGGTAAAATCTTCTGCTGAAGCGGTTAAGAGAATAAAAATAAAAAAAAAAATAAAAAAAAAAAAAGCTAAAAAGTGCCATTTCCAGTAATATATTTAAGGAAAAAAAAGGAATGAATGTCCAGTGCTCATCACACAGGGAAATAAAAACAAAACACAAAAAAAGGTAGACAAAAAGGTAAATAAAATAACCAGAGCAGAAAAGCTGCTCCTGAGAGTTGCTGTGTAGCATCTGGCTGGAAACAGAGCATCTATTCGGAAATACATAAACACAAATAAAGAAACAAAATACAATTGATAGCTATACAAATGACAAAGGATTAAATCTGGAGGCGGTGAGCAACTTCGATACTGTTGAATTGCAATGGAAATTGCACAATTTTGAAGTCGTACAAATGTGAAAGGAGCTTCAGTGATAAACTGACTACAGGCTGAGCTAGGCTGCTTTCTCTGTCACCCCAAAGCTGTGAACAGAAAAGAGAGGGGCGCCAAGCAGACCATTGTGTAGTAGACATGTGCATACTGAAAAATGTTGTTTCGGAATTTCGTTTGTCCGAAAAATACGTGTAGTTACTCCCGAAATTTGTTTTTATTTATTTCATTAAAAAATGCATGCATCCAAAAATCCGAAATAATTAAGGTCGAATCTGTCATTGAAGGCTTATGGTTGTCTGTCGAATGTTCCAAGAAGATACGACGGAGCAGCTAAACTGTACGACGCCGTAATCGTACATTTCCGGTCTAATGTTCCGCCTACAAGTTATAGTGGAATTCTAATGTTGTATGACACTAGTATTTATTAATTATTATTACTAGTCAACCAACATTAGAATTCTTCTATATTCTATGGGCGGAGCATTTGACCATAAATGTCTGCTCACGGCAACTGCTTCATTGAATCTCCATGTCAAATCTTTTCTCTCTATGTTACATAATCTTGGACTAATAGAGTTAGGTTAGACACATTCGACCTTTTTGGTATGGTCTCTATAATGTTGAATCTTTTCTCTCTCTGTAGAATAATCTTGAACTAATAGAGCTAAGGTTAGGCACATTCAACCACAGGTTCAATGGACACAGATCGCGATCGTCAGTGTCATGTCAAATCTCCTATCAATATCGAACTACTGTTGCAACAAAAATAAACAAATGCTTTATGTTGGATTTTCAGATTCCGCACGCTTGTCAAAACGATAAATGAAAATACCCGAAATTTGGAAGAAAACTAATGCACATCTATTGTGTAGCAAGCAAATTTATTGTAGCGATCGGAAAAAAAAAAAAGTTAAGTTGCACTCACAAATAATAGCTTTAGCGTGTCCCCTAAATAAGTGTGCAGTCCAGACATCTGTGGAGATGGAAGACCAGAGCGTAGCTCCCTCCATGGCTGCTATACCAGAGCTGCTGCAGCCAGGCACTAGAGACAGGGGAAGATCCACCCCTGTGGGACACAGAAGACACCACCAGATGATGTGCTCACACTGCCAGGTCAGGTGTAGTCACAAGGGCTGTCAGGAAATGCATTTCAGAGGCAAGGACCTGCCTCCTTCCTCGAGGAGTGAAACGTTTATTTACCTTTTTTGACCGCTTCAATTAACTCGCTAACTACACTATGGTCGACTTAGCGCCCCACTTTCTTTTAAAGGCACTGTATCTAATCACTTTATATGAGATAATTTATGTTCACAGCTAGAAGCGCTGCACATTTGTAATTTTTATTTTTGTTTTGTACTGCATTCACTACCTGCATCCCTCCTAACATCCTGCATTTGTATGCATCTCTTTCTTAAGTTATGCACATCACCCACAAATCCTGCTCTGAAATGGAAACACACTAGTTCAAAATAATAAAATGGCATAAAAAAATGGCACACACAGAAATTAGATGATATTTGGATAAACAGATGAGCAGACATACAAAAACAAATATAGTATAGAAAACATTTCAAGCATCTTTCACACAACCACTTCACACCTGACAATTTTTTTTCCTTTTATTTCATTTTTTTTCTTTTCTTTTTTAATGAAATAATAAAAATGAAGGCACCCTCCCCCATATCTTCCCTGTGTGGAAGGTGGGGGGGTACTTATTGCCTGCTCCCCAGCTGTAAAATAATATCATATATATTTTATCTGTATTTATAAACTTGTGCAGATCACTTTTCTTCTCCGAGAATGGAAAAAAAAAATTATACAAAAAAACGTAAAAAAAAAAAAAAAAAAAAAAAAGCTGCACCCCAACTTCCACGCATAAGAAAACAAAAAATCATTTCGGATTGAAAACCAATCACCAGCTGTAAATAAAAGGGTAGATAATATTCCCTGGAACCTTTATAGAGAATATAGAACATCATTGGCTGTCTGGTGGCAAAAGAATAGTCAAAAAATGGCATTCGGAGCAACCGTGATAAAAGTTGGATGGCGCTCAGTATAAACACTAATTTAATGTTTTTGAGTCCTTTCTCATAAAACCGTATGTGACACTTTAAAAAGATGAGTGGGTGTGGTTTTTAAAAACCCTAAAAAAAAAAAAAAAAAAAGAAATTAAAAAATTAAAATAAAATATAATATTTATATATATTTATAGTGAAACAAAACCCCAAGGGGCGGGGGACTGGAGGACACAGGAGGGCTCCTGGATTGGCAGTCAGAGATTCTGACACGATGATGGGTCGCTTGGACCGTCCTTGTGTCTGAAATGTTCTCGTATTTTTTTTTTTTCATACGGAGATCTCATATGTGGTTCCGCCCACACCTGACACAGTTTTTACACCTCCTGGGCGTGAAGGGCTGACTGGTGGGGAGACAGAAGCTTGGCCGTTGCTGCGGGAGTGCACTGACTTTGCAGGAGACTCATCCCTATAAAGGACACAAAAAAAAAAATGCATCAGGAAAACTCTGTAAGATAATAAGCTGACATGTTTACCAAATTAAACATACAAATCCAAGTAGGAAACAACAGCCCATGGAAGGTGGCGGGGAACGTCTCTTCCTGCTGCTTGTAAAAACGATCCAGCGGCTAGTTAGCCGCTTGGATTACTTAAACAATAGAGCTGACCAATGGCTCTAAACACTGCTGCTTGCAGGCAGCAGAGCTAAATGTTAAGAAAACAAAAAAAAGAAAAGGAAAAAAATAAATAAATAAAAAAGGTCCCTCCTGGTGCCTGAAACCGATTGTCCTGGAAGTCAGAAGATAGGAATTGAACATGCCTGTAAAAGCAAGTATTGGCTTGCCTGTAAATTCCATACCTTGAAGTACCGTACCAGATGCCAGTAACCTAGTCATACACCATAGGTTATAGCTTTGTACTTTTAGTCGATTAGATACTGGCAAGCTTTTTTGAGGACAGGTGCCCCAGGGTACTTCCACTATAACCCTACCCGACTCCATGAGTCTTCAGTTTTATAGCAAGCAAGGCAGAGTAAGAAGACGAGTTTAGAGAGGTTGGTCTGTGTCCTCTACTGTACTCCAAGATAATGATAAGGGCGGAGAAGGTGTTTGTTTCAGAGCATAAGCTCTAGTGATCAAATTCCTTATTTACCTGGAAATTGTGGATTTAAAAGTGGGGTGCCCCTTGTGAGGACCCAAGGAGAGGACAAACAGGGAATCAGTTTGTTGAATGGAAGAAGTTGCTTTTAGCTAGAAACACTAATGGCTCTGATAATATCCAGGTAGGGTAGAGAGACTACCTTTGGATGCTTAGGAGCAGGGTTCATAAGGAACTGAGCATTCCATCTCACTGAGATGGAATTCCGAGACCACCTTTGGAAGGATGTCAAGTATGAGGGGAGGGCTCTTTTCAGGAAAGAGCCACTAGTTCTCAGATATGTTTGACAGACATGATGGCCACCAAAAGGCTATTTGCTAGTAAAGACCCCATCAGGAGTCCCTGATGGGTTCCAATTGTGTTTTTTTTTTTTTTGGCAAGGTAGAAAGAGCCAAGGTAAGGTCCCAGGGGTGCACCAGGTGCTGTAATTGGAGGGCCTAAAATGAGAAACACCTTGAATAAAGATTTGTATGAGGGAACATTAAGCTAGAGGCCTCTGGAAAAGGAATGGCAAAGGCCAAAACTTGCCCTTAAAGGATGTTGAGCTAGATTCTAAGCAAGAGTCGATTGAATGAGGGCCAGAATGCAGGGTATAGAGAAGTCCCTGGGACTGAATTGACTGTGCTA
Organism: Lithobates pipiens; assembly: GCF_037356315.1. Classification (NCBI taxonomy): domain Eukaryota; kingdom Metazoa; phylum Chordata; class Amphibia; order Anura; family Ranidae; genus Lithobates; species Lithobates pipiens. The sequence goes on from NW_027507787.1 coordinate 90,540,617, forward strand.
ATATCAGGCGAAGTGAGACTTCCAGGTACGATAATAAATATTCCTGGATGTGACATTTTTTACCTACAGCAAGTTAGGACTGAAACGCAAAAACCCCTCTAGCCCGAGTTTCAACAGCCATGTAGTTATAGCCAATGACTGTTAAGCAGGGTGGAATAGAGGGCCTTGAGATAGCAGATCAAGTTTGTTGGGAAAGAGCCAGGGGTCTTCAAGAACTCTGAGCTGTGTACCATGTTCTTCCGGGCTAGTTTGCTGTCAGAATAATCACTGAACTGTCTGTCTTCCTCTCCCACTTAATTTTGTGGAGCAGGTGAGGTAGAATGCTCAGTGGAGTTAAGGCACACATTAGCCTAAACTGAGACCACTAGAGCATCTGATGCCAGAGGATCCCTGGTTCTGCGCACAGAGGCAATTTCTTGTTGCCTCTGGAGGATTGGGTGTACATGTTTGGAGTCCACCATTTTTGGCATATCAGACTGAATACACCTGGATGAAGTGACTGTTGCCCTTTGTCCAGGCAGTGGCAGCTGAGATAATCCACCTGCCAATTGTCCACTCCTGGGATGTGGATTGCAAGAATTGCTGTACAGCAAGTTTTTGTCTATGAGAGATTCTGTTTTTCTTCCTTAAAGGCAGCCAGGCTTCTGCCCCCTTGATGGATGAAATAAGCTACTTTGGTAGCATTGTCTGTCTACACCCAAATTGGGTGTGCTTTTACAAGGGGGGTCCAATGCTTTTGACGCCCTACCTTGACCATGTTCTTTGAACTGTCAAGGATTGGAAGACTCCTCCCCAGCCTGACAAACTTCCATCTGCTGTAAGGAATTTGCAATTGGAGAAGGAAGGATTTTCCCACTGTCTGAGGTGAAGTGATGGTCTACCAAGACCAGGTATTTGTTGTTTGAGGGAAAAAGAAGCATGGGTAGACCCAGGGAACTGCTTTTTCAATTCTGGTAGAATGTTTGGTTGGACAGTTCTTGAATGGAATTGGGTGAAGGTTACTGTCTCAAAAGGAGGCAACCATTAGGCTCACAACTCTCATGGCGAATCTTACTGTGGGATTTATTTTCAATCTCCGTTGTCCAGAATGAGCTCTTACAGAAAGACCATTTTTTTTCTGGAAAACAGACCATTGCCTGAAACATGTCTTGAATTGGACATGGAGAGCAGATTTTATTTAAGTTGGCCACATAGCCTTATGGACATTTACTGAAAGTTGTGAAGGGCCTGTATCCATTAGGAGATTTTAAGTCCAGGATAGGATGGATATTACTGTTGGATTTTGGTCATGTGAACAGATTTATGCAAAATCCCCTGAACCTGCCCTGTGGCAGTACTGGTACAACAGGTGGTTTCCGGGCCTTTTGGAAATCTGACTGCCCTTGGGCAGTTTCTGGTTGATTTGACAGAAATAAGTGCAAGAAGGTAAGAGTTTTAAGCTCTAACCTTTGGAAACCACCAATTGAACCCACAAGTCTGAGACATCTGGGTTGCAAACTCTAATAGACGTCCCCCCACTCTTAGGAATGAGGGTGCCTCAATTTTGAAGAGGGCTTTGGTAAACCTTCATGAGCCAAGCCTTGTGTCAAAAGGAAAAGTCTGAAGCCTGGAAAGAGCAAGGATGTGCTCTGCAGTTGGACGAGCTAAGAGCACCTGAAGGAGGGTTGCATTACCTTTCTCGGAGGGAAGAATGGCTTTTCCACCTGTGATTTCTTTAATGAATTGGTCAAGTGCCTCACCGAATAGGCGTCTTCCTTGAAAGGGTATATGTGTGAGACGCCCCTTACAAGTCAGTTCCGCTGTCCAAGGTGTTAACCAGAGAATCCTGTGCATATGAATAGAGAAAAGAGCAATTCTGGATATTTGTCTCATGACATGTTCCAGGGAATCAACACAGGGAAGAAAAGAAAAGAAGAAGAAAGAAGTAGTTGCTGTAAAAGGATGGAGGAGGAAAAAAAATGTAGTTTTAATTGTTCTGCAACTGTCCAATGCTGAAAATCAGGGTTATGTTTGGTCAGTCATTGTCTTGGTTCAGGTAATTGAGGTTTCACAAACTTAAACTGCAACCTAAGCTGGTTGCAGGGCTTTCAGGGTAAAGAGAGTCTTTAAAAAGTGGATCAAGTTCAGAAAAGATCTTTGGGGAGTGAAAATCATTTCAGGAATGAACCAGTCATCATAAACTGCACATTCTATTTGTTCATGTTTTGCAGGGCTTAGTGGGTCTCTTTGTGCCTAAAAGGGTGTGGCAAGAAGGAGTCCATCTGTACAGTGCCAAGGCTTTTCCAGACAGAGGCAATGAGCTTTTCAAACATTAGCAAGCATATTGCGGGAAGCCTCATTCCTAGCGACAATGTGGGGAAGAGAGATTTTCTTCAGCTTCCTCATCCTCTTTATTTCCCTCTAAATCAACATATCTGAGTCCAACTGGGGTTGAGAAACGCAAGTAGAAGAAGCAGGGTGCGTCTGAGCTCTCGTCAAAGAGGGAGGAATTAGGGTTGTAATTTGCCCGTGAAATAGATGCAGAAAATTCTGCTTTTGTCAAACAGGCCACTTGAATTGTGCCTGAAATAAACCTAGAAATAAAGCTGGTCACCCTGAGGCTGCACAGGCTATTGACAGAGTAAATGCCCCACCTGCCAACTCTAAACACCATTTAGAGTTGGCTCCCTTTAACCTGGTCTCCGCCATAGCTACAAGTTAGGGTAGTCCCCTGTTGTGTAATGTGTAGAGTAGGGTGTGGTGTGGGAGATAGGTTAAGCGTGTCCAGTAGGGGTATGCAATGACACAGATGTAGACAGCCCTTTAACAAATCCTCATGGTGAATGGGTGGGAGGAAGCATCTGAGTAGTTTACAAGGGCTATAGATGGCAGTGGCCTTAAGGTGTTTGACCAGTGGTGTGACTTAATACCTGGTCATCAACCTTAGACTGATCTCTGAGAAGATGAACTGTAGTGCCAAGTTTGAAAAACTTACATTTTAAAAAAGGTGCATGAATTAAAAACATAGCCCCGTATTACACTGCAACAGTCATACAGAGTGACCCTGTCTTACCTGTTCACGATGTTGGGCGATTTATAAGGTCCAGGTTTTGCCCGCCACTGTAGGCATACCTTTGAAGGGGTCTTCAGGGACTGGGTTCCATTGTGATGGACCACAGCCCTGGAAATCTATAGCACCCTACAGCAAACAAAGCATTGCACCAACTGCTAAGGCGGGCGCTCCACCTTTTTTTGGTAGAAACAAAGTTAGGCTGCTACAACTAGCTACTGAGGAACACGACTTCCAGATTCATAGGTCCGTGTTAAAAAATGTAAAGGAGCCTCAGGTGTACTCCGAGCCGAGCGCTTCGATGTTTATTCCACAAAAATTCCCCTTTGCTTTCCACCCGGTTTAAACTCATTGATTGCCATGACATTTGACATGTCCTCTATAGTCAAATAAAGCCTAACTTCAGTAATACTTTGACTTTAAATAGTTAGCTTGGACCAAGCTGGCCCAAACTATTTATTTTACCAATAAATGCAGCAGCTGTAAGCACTGGATAAACTATATGTAGCATCAGCTTCATACAGTATACAGTTCTGTGTTCTGGCAGTGGTAGGGGGATATTCCATCCCTTTCCCGGAAAATAAATAAATAAATAGAGTCAGGTTGAGCACTTCTCAAACATTCATAGGAAGCCTTGTATTTTTATATGTGAAAATAAGACTTCCTCTGATTGGCTGAGATAGACAGGAAGGCAGATGTAATTATCTCTCTACCTCTGCCAATCAGTGGAAACCTTGTGTTCAAACATGAAAATACAAGCATTCCTGGTCAATGGCTGTGCAGCGCTCAGCCCGATTATTTTGTTCCAGGAACGGAATGCACTGCTGCTGGAACACAGCTCTGTATACAATATGTAGCTCATGCTACATATGTTTATACAGCACTCACAGCCACTACATCAATTAGGAAGATAAATAGCTTGTTTGGACAAGCTTGGTCCAAACAAACTAATTTAAGTCATAGTGGTCATGGAGTTAAGCTGAGCTCATAACTATATCCTAGTCAGGCATAGCCTGAGTCCTCAGACTTTAAAAAGTTAAACTTACTTTAATGTCAACAAGGGTAAAGCTGCTGCATCTGAGTCACCTCCTACCCGGTGATGTGAAATTCGTGGCTTTCCGTAACGAGGAGCAATTGGAGGAGGACAGGCTGGTCGGAGGCGCTCTCGAGCTGACAGGTACGGAGAAGAGTACCCAGCGGTTTCTGGTTCTGTCTCATCCGAAGGACTCAGTAGACTCTGGTAAGAAAGACTTCCATTCTGTGTCTGATTTAAGCTTTTGTATGAGGTGGATGTTGTTCCTTCTGATGGAAGAGAGGGAAGTTGTGCGGTGGTACCAGTGGCAGAGCGCAAACTGGAGGACCGAGCTGGTGGTGCGTGACAGGAATCCGGCTCTAGGCTCGGCTCGGAGCGAGAACTGGGAGGACGAGATAAGTCCGAGGTGGGCATTGGTGAATCCTGGAGACTGTCCACACGAGAAAGCTGTGACAAAGGAAAACAAAAAAAACAAAAAAAATCAATGAAGAAATGTTGTTACAAAGCAAGTAAAGCACAGATTTTTTTTTAAAGTGTTACTAAACCCAGGAGCATGCAGCATTCACTATATCGGGTCTCCAAGAGTACATGGGAATTACATTTTTTTGTAAATCTAAACTGCCAAATACCTTTTCTCATCAGCAGTCTTACGAGTTCTGCAAGTCTGGTAAAAGCTTGTAGATGGCGTTTTCATTCTTCGGTGACTGTCCTATGAGGCTGCAGGACCCCTGACTGTCTGGACAGTGCTGATTGGCCCTGTGCTGATCACATGCACCCTCCCAAGGAAAGAAAAAAAAAAAAAACCTCTCTAGCAATACACACCTTAAACCCCCAATGCTGTTCTATCAGGTGATGGATTGGGGACTGTGGAAGGGGAGGATCAGAGAAAAAAAAGAATCAAACCCCCTGTACACACAATGTGTAGGATTAACCCCTTAGATTCCACAGCAAGCATAACAAGCATGCTTTACTGCATATACAGACGGATTTTACTGTTGTGGGTTTAGGAACATTTTAAAGTGCATCTGTCATAACTATTTCACTGTTGTAGCCCTGCGTGGCCAAGTTTTTAACCTTTTCATGCACACTAATTGAATTCAAGGTGCACACTAACCACTTCAATGCTGGACACTTTCACCCCCTTCCTGCCCAGGCCAATTTTCAGCTTTTAGCGCTGTCACATTTTGAATGACAATTGCAACACTGTACCCAAATGAAATTTTTATAATTTCTTTTAACACAAATAGACATTGCTATCGGTGGTATTTAATCACCACTGGGTTTTCTATTTTTTGCTATACAAAAACAAAACAAAAAAGAACACACACACATACATATATAAATATAATATACACACACACATAGAATCTCACAAAAGTGAGTACACCCCTCACATTTTTTTGAAATATTTTATTATATCTTTTCATGTGACAACACTGAAGAAATTACACTTTGCTACAATGTAAAGTAGTGAGTGTACAGCTTGTATAACCGTGTAAATTTGCTGTCCCCTCAAAATAGCTCAACACACAGCCATTAATGTCTAAACCGCTGGCAACAAAAGTGAGTACACCCCTGTCCAAATTGGGCCCAATTAGCCATTTTCCCTGCCTGGTGTCATGTGACTCCTTAGTGTTACAAGGTCTCAGGTGTGAATTGGGAGCAGGTGTGTTAAAGTTGGCGTTATTGCTCTCACCCTCTCATTCTAGTCACTGGAAGTTCAACATAGCACCTCATGGAAAAGAATTCTCTGAGGATCTAAAAAAAAATAATTGTTGTTCTACATAAAAGGTGGCTTAGGCTACAATAAGATTGCCAAGACCATGAAACTGAGCTGCAGCCCGATGGCCAAGACCATACAGCGGTTAAACAGGACAGGTTCCTCGCCATGGTCGACCAAAGAAGATGAGTGCACATGCTCAGCATCATAAAAGTTGAAGGAGTGGGGGGATCAGCCTGTCAGTGCTCAGACCATACACCACACACTGCATCAAATTGGTCTGCATGGCTGTCATCCCAGAAGGAAGCCTCTTCTAAAGATGATGCACAAGAAAGCCTGAAGTTCCCTGAAGACAAGCAGACTAAGGACATAGATTACTGGAAGCATGTCCTGTGGTCTGATGAGATCAAGATAAACATGTTTGGTTCAGATGCTGTCAAACGTGTGTGGCGGCAACCAGGTGGGAAGTACAAAGACGCGTCTTGCCTACAATCAAGCATGGTGGTGGGAGTGTCATGGTCTGGGGCTGCATGAGTACTGCCAGCACTGGGGAGCTACAGTTCTTTGAGGGAACCATGAATGCCAAAATGTACTGTGACATACTGAAGGAGAGCACAATCGCCTGTCTTTGGAGACTGGGCTGCAGGGCAGTATTCCGACAAGAAAAAAGGTGATGGACTGGCCAAGCATGTCTCCAGACCTAAACCCTGTTGAGCATCTGTGGGGCATCCTCAAAAGGGAACGTGGAGGAGTGCAAGGTCTCCAACATCCATCAGCTCTGTGATGTCATCATGGAGGAGTGGAAGAGGACTCCAGTGGAAACCTGTGAAGCTCTGCTGAAATCTGTGCCCAAGAAGGTTAAGGCAGTGCTGGAAAATAATGGTAACCACACAAAATATTGACACTTTTGGCTCAATTTGGACATTTTCACTTAGGGGTGTACACACTTTTGTTGCCAGCAGTTTAGACAATAACAGCTGTGTGTTGAGTTATTTTAATGACTGGTGTAGAAGTGACCAGGGGCACTGACTGTATGAAAAAAAAAAAAAAAAAAAAAAAGTGTAAAACTTTTTCAGTTAACTTTTTATTATACATACAGTGTTACCATAGTAAACACTGCGCTACTCTGGGGAGGTGAACAGGATTTTTTTTTCCCCCCACACCAGGATTGCTTATACCTGTGAATATTACAGTTAGCAACCAATTTTGTTCGGAATGAAGACTATCGATTCAGGGTTTAACTATTGTGATTAGCCACGACTGGCCACAACTAATCACATGGTAAAAATGGGCTGCGATTGGCCTCATCTGTACTATGTAATCACTGAGCTCATCATAATAGTACACAATAAAAGGCATGAATCAAAGCGTGTGTACAACTGTCATGTGATCTGCTGTAAACGCATGGTACCGGCAGCGAGACGGTACAGTGATGTCATCAGGCGCGATCCAGGGAGGACATAATAGGACGTCCTTCCAGGATAACAGGGCTCCCATTTAGCAGTCATATTACAATAAGTCAGGGCGGGACAGGGTTAAAGCAAACTCAAGGCAAACAGCAAATATGCAGATAAATTACATAGAAGAGCTGTTTTCCCTTAAAAAAAGTTTGTATTTCTGGCCATCCACTTTAGAAACGTACATAGTTTTGCCACACGGCATAGCCCTATCTGGCAGGGAAGCCAATTATTGTTGTAGCAGCTCTGGTTGTTACCATATATTTGGGGGGGGGGGGGGGGGGGGGAATATTATACAAAACTATCACAAATGGAAAACATTTTAAGATTGGCTAATCTTTTGATTGCGAGGCTCGCTATGTAAATTTATGCGATCACTTTTTCTTCATTGCATGGTTCACATTTTCTTCATATGTCCACACCAGGGGCAATTATTCTTGCTTCTCCTTCTTAATTGTTTTTGGTCTGCTTTATGAAGAGAGCCAATTCAGCATTTTCCAATATGCTATATCATACAGTTTACAAGTTACACCATCTTGATAGCTGGTTATGTCATTATATTCACTCTCTGCTCCGAATGATTCAGATCTGGATATATGAACTGATATCCCTTGGAACTTTGTTACATGCTTGTTTTAGTTTTACTGTGAACCTTTCTTCTGTTACACTTCTAAATCATAATAAAAACATTATTCAGCCTTAATTTATGAAATCACTTGAAGATTGTGCCAGATTCAATTCGTGGGAAGAACTCAGACGTAAGAGATCATTTTCAGATAAATCTGTACTCGCATACAATATTGAGAAATGACACTCCACAAATGTGGCCCGACAATGACTGTCATGCGGGCAACATTCCTGCAGTGCCAAAGTTATTGAAAAAGCATGTACCATCAAGAGGGGTGGGGAGGTTTTTTCGTCTTCTATGCAGGAGGGAGGTCTATTGGATTTCCATCTCCACACCTGCATGGACGATAGACTGAATTTTGAGTGGGGCGTCACTCATTTGTATGAGTGACCAGCAGTTTGGGGTCTCTATCCTGCAACTCGTTTTTTTCAGTGTCTTCCTTGTGGCTATGAGGGTTTCTCATTCAAATATAACACTTATTAATACTTTGGGTACCTATAACGGTTGTACTTCTATGTTTTTCTTGTTTGCTTTGATTCTTATTTTCAGTATTTAATCGCCAAGTATTGGTTTTACATAAAAAAAAAAAAAAAATGGGGTCTGTCAATTTTTTTTGCCATGAACCCATACTACTGCTACAATTTGAGGAAATACATGTAAATGGATGATGCAAATGTAAAATAAGACATGGCACCGGAAAAGAGGGTCCCGAGAAGGCAGACATGGCACCGGAAGAGAGGGTCCCGAGACGGCAGACATGGCACCGGAAGAGAGGGTCCCGAGACGGCAGACATGGCACCGGAAGAGAGGGTCCCGAGACGGCAGACATGGCACCGGAAGAGAGGGTCCCAAGACGGCAGACATGGCACCGGAAGAGAGGGTCCCAAGACGGCAGACATGGCACCGGAAGAGAGGGTCCCAAGACGGCAGACATGGCACCGGAAGAGAGGGTCCCCAAGACGGCAGACATGGCACCGGAAGAGAGGGTCCCAAGACGGCAGACATGGCACCGGAAGAGAGGGTCCCGAGACGGCAGACATGGCACCGGAAGAGAGGGTCCCGAGACGGCAGACATGGCACCGGAAGAGAGGGTCCCGAGACGGCAGACATGGCACCGGAAGAGAGGGTGCCGAGACGGCAGACATGGCACCGGAAGAGAGGGTGCCGAGACGGCAGACATGGCACCGGAAGAGAGGGTGCCGAGACGGCAGACATGGCACCGGAAGAGAGGGTGCCGAGACGGCAGACATGGCACCGGAAGAGAGGGTACCGAGACGGCAGACATGGCACAGGAAGAGAGGGTGCCGAGACGGCAGACATGGCACAGGAAGAGAGGGTGCCGAGACGGCAGACATGGCACAGGAAGAGAGGGTGCCGAGACGGCAGACATGGCACAGGAAGAGAGGGTGCCGAGACGGCAGACATGGCACAGGAGAGGGTGCCGAGACGGCAGACATGGCACAGGAGAGGGTGCCGAGACGGCAGACATGGCACAGGAAGAGAGGGTGCCGAGACGGCAGACATGGCACAGGAAGAGAGGGTGCCGAGACGGCAGACATGGCACAGGAGAGGGTGCCGAGACGGCAGACATGGCACAGGAGAGGGTGCCGAGACGGCAGACATGGCACAGGAAGAGAGGGTGCCGAGACGGCAGACATGGCACCGGAAGAGAGGGTGCCGAGACGGCAGACATGGCACCGGAAGAGAGGGTGCCGAGACGGCAGACATGGCACCGGAAGAGAGGGTGCCGAGACGGCAGACATGGCACCGGAAGAGAGGGTGCCGAGACGGCAGACATGGCACCGGAAGAGAGGGTGCCGAGACGGCAGACATGGCACAGGAGAGGGTGCCGAGACGGCAGACATGGCACAGGAGAGGGTGCCGAGACGGCAGACATGGCACAGGAGAGGGTGCCGAGACGGCAGACATGGCACAGGAGAGGGTGCCGAGACGGCAGACATGGCACAGGAGAGGGTGCCGAGACGGCAGACATGGCACAGGAGAGGGTGCCGAGACGGCAGACATGGCACAGGAGAGGGTGCCGAGACGGCAGACATGGCACAGGAGAGGGTGCCGAGACGGCAGACATGGCACAGGAGAGGGTGCCGAGACGGCAGACATGGCACAGGAGAGGGTGCCGAGACGGCAGACATGGCACAGGAGAGGGTGCCGAGACGGCAGACATGGCACAGGAGAGGGTGCCGAGACGGCAGACATGGCACAGGAGAGGGTCCGGGAATGCGACATGGTACGAGAGAACAATGCAGCCTCACCAGTGCCAGTCACATGCAGCCTGCCCCCAGCAGCCTAACAAGTGCCCATCATATGCAGTCGGCCTGTGCCCATTATATGCAGCTTGCCTGTGCCCGGGTCAGATCAGCGATCTCAGTGTGTCACGGAGCTGGATTTTAATTGCCCGGGCCACAGTAACAATGTCCTGCGTCCTGTGATCACTGTACACTGATTCAATGTCCCAGCATTGGATCAGTGTGCAGTCTATCAAAGGAGGCGGGACATTGTTACTATGGCCCGGACAATTTAGCCCCTTAGATTGCAGAGAGGGGAGGAGAAGAGAAGAGGAGGGGAGGAGAAGAGAAGAGAGGGGAGGAGAAGAGAAGAGAGGGGAGGAGAAGAGAAGAGAGGGGAGGAGAAGAGAGGGGAGGACTGGGTGCATCAGGGTGACACTCCCACAATGGGTGGCACCAGGGGCGGACCCCGCCCCGTTCGGCATCAGCTGTTAATTTCTTTCAGCCAAATCATTTTCGGCAGCCGAAATTTCGGTGCCCCCTAGTGTTTTCTTATCTCTCTTCACGGCACTGTGTCCTGTAGCTTTTTCCCGCCCCATTCTACTGTTCACAGCATGAGAACTTCTGACAAACACAGGAGATAAAAGCAGCCAGAGTTTTGTGTTGGGGAGGATGCTATAAATAGATTAGCAGAGCCCTGAACTATTCAATGAACAGATCTTATAGTCTCTACCTATGAGGAGAGGGGGTTTGTGCCTTTCCTCCAATCAGCTGCCTTAGCTGTATGCCCAGGCTTCATTGCAGTGCTAACCAGGAAGAGAAAATCTCTAACACAATCTGAACTTTCTGAAGAATATATAAAGCTGAAAACAGCAGGTACACATGTAAAACTTATGTAGGGAGATGTGTTTCATCTCTGCGTATCATTGAGGCTAGGAGAGAGCCACCGCTCCAGGCCAATCCACTAGGATAATAGCTTGATTTCCAGGTAAGAAGTCCCAGGTGCTGGCTAATGCACAAGTAGATAGGAAGGGAGGAAGGTTAGAAACTCTGGACAGCAGCACCCTGGATGGAATCTGTAGTAACTTGTGCCTTTATTTTGAGTAAGCATGGATTTCAGTGCGAAATGTGTCAGCATTTTTTTGTTCCATGTTCTCTTTTTCTGTGGTTCGTGTGATGTAATTTTTACTTGAAAAATAAAGGCACAAGTTATTACAGATTCCATCCGGAGTGCGGCTGTCCAGAGTTTCTTCCCTTCCCATCTATCATCTGAGGCTGTTCACTTCACTGGGTATATGTGAGGGTTTACATCCATGTTAATGAATACCCACAAAGAATAGAAATCCACACGGTGTTCACCCAAATGCCTTTCAAACCCAATTACTACTTACTGTGCCAGCTTTATGTTTTGCTTTTATTTTTTTAGAAGTCTTCAGACTGGTCACATGGCACACAGGGTCCTCTTTGGTCTTTTATTGGCAGTGAGCCCTGATGAAGCAGACAGCAGCTCTGACCAGAAAACATCAGAGCTGCTCTTTGCATCATGGCGACATCCCCTCCGAAAACGGCCCCATGAATCTATGCATTCACAGTATGTCATGGCTCTTCCAGAACGAATGAGTTGAGCCTCATTCAACATGGGACAGTTGCAGATGGAAGGTGGTTATTGGAGCCTGTGCTATTTTTTATATTAAGCTGTTGCCAGAGGACTGTTTTCATTCGCAAAAATAAAATTTGCCCGAGTTGAGCTTTAAGTAGATAACCGACTTACCTTGGAACAGGGTGGAGGCCCACCACTTCCACTGCTGAACCCGGGCCGATATCTGTACATCGTTGGAGTGGGAGGACTCTCTGCGTTCAACAGGGAATTGTCTGGGAATAAAATTTTATGTCAGATGTCAACAAAACCAAAGTAGAGGAAGACAAGCCTATTACAACTCAAATAAACCTAAAGGTGAAATAGATTCACTAAAAATAGTATAACGCCTTCAAGTACATTTGTGCAGAGTTTACGTACACTACATTCTTGTCCTGGCTGGACTGGTACAAACATCAATTGTCACAGTAAGGGCCATTTCACACCAGTCCATTGATCGGAATTTAAGTGCAGCTGTAAAACACAGCGCAATGGAAGGAAATCTGAAAAACAATAGTTTCCAGTGTGTCCTATTCACACTAAAACGCTGCGCATGCATGTCAACGGATGTCGAAATAAACATCAACTGACGTCAGCGCACGTTACAATGCAAATAAAATGGATGGAAATGTACATGCATTTTAGCAAATCAGTGTGAATTAGTCCTAAAGCGTCTGGTAACCACATGTACTTTCAGGCTGGTGGTCACTGCCATTTCACTAGACTTCAACCAGTCATGCCAACCCTTGAAACAGAACCTGATGATTTGGCAGTGCCCAGAGAGCATCTGCCGGACTTACTAGATCTGTATACCACATTTGCACAAAAAAGATCACTGTAATACCCTACATCTTGTGCATAGACGAGGACCATGCTTTAGGAGAGGAAAGGACATAGATCAGGATGTACTGATCCCACTGAGCCGCAAGAGCATCCACGGCTTCCAGCCACAGGCTAGCCCTGTTGCCGCAGGGGTCAGGTAGATTTCCCAAGATGTATATGACTGCAACCAATCTTTATTCCAAAAGCCAAAAACGGCCTCAGGCAGTCTAACCTTGATAAAAGTAAGTATCAGTTAAAAGAAGCTAGTTAAAAAAAAATAAAAATAAGATGTTAATCAAAACAGGAGAAGGTGTCACCACTTAAGGACACTACCAAAAACTGGAGCCTTTCGGAGTGGGCAGGGTTGAGTGTACTTGGGGGCAGACGCAGTAAAGACTTTTATAAGGAAAGGGATGGTCGGCAGTCAGGAGGGCGTCGAAAAAATTGTATATGTTTATTACATAAACATGTACAATGCTGTAAAAACAGCCTACGTATTTTGGACGTTAGTCCTTAGTCATGGCCATGACGAATGAACGTCTGAAATACAGTACGTTTTTTACAGCATTGTATTACTTCATAAAGAAATATTTTTTTTTGGATGTCATCCTGTGTGCCAACCATCCCTTTCCTTTTTCTGGTATGCTGAAGGTGTCGGCAGCCTCAAGATCTGAGCACCAAGTGGAGCTGTTCTGTGGAAAGGTTGCAGTGCTATTATAACTGTTATAACTGTTTTCCAGCAAAGACTTTTGCCAGTGTCCAATCGCCTAAGGGTAGCGGCATGAAGCCCAATGGATTCCCCTTTCCTGTACTATACGACAAGGATAAGCATTTTTTTTTATTATTTCACAATGTATGAATGTATGGGAGCAACATGGTCAGGTTAGTAAAACACACTGAAAACACACAGACCTTTACTATATCCTTCTTTGAATTCTACTGCCTCCAGTTACATAACATGCTCCTAAATCATAATATGCAGAGTTCCAATTTGCTGTTACAACAGCCAAGACTAGTAGTCAGCCCTAGATTTACTCTAATAGGAAAGAAGGAGCGCCTGGTGTCCAAAGAAATACAAGTTTGATGGTAGATTAAAAGGTGTTTGACAGTAACAAGTACAGTACATCAAGCTAATACTTTTTGGTGGAAGGACTCCCCCCTTCTTCAGGGCTATCAAACAAACATGAAAATATGCAAAGAACAGATATAGAAGAGCAAGGTATAAAAAGGAAAATTTCAAAAATGTAAAGTAAGAATGGAAAATACTAAATTTGTGTCAAACAATGCATGCCAGTAAGGGAGGCGGTTTTGAATATGGAAAGGACCAGCCTATGAAAAGAATTAACCTAATGGTGAGGCGAGTAACTTTAGAAACGGCTATAAGCTACACTGGTCGTAGGAGAGAAGGACATCTCCAGTTCCAGGCGGGCACTCCTTCCTTTCTATTTTTCCTAGTCTATATTTGGGAATGACCATAAGGCCAGACCAACAGCAGGCCACGCCCCAAAAAGTTCCACTGGAATTATCCAACATTGTGCACAACCTACCGGAAGAACTCTCTCTACCCGCCCACATTGTAACCCAACCCAACCAGGACTAGTGACTGTGCTAGAGAGTCCAGCGCGGTCTCCTGCACAAACTAGCTTTACTAAAAGATTTTATTTTATTATGTATTCCACCTGGTGATTAATATATAAAATGGGCTTGTAATTTGGCCTAGAGCTACCAATAAAAGAAAAAAAAAAAAGAAAAAAAAAAAAAACCCCCCATCATAGCAACCATTTTATTAAAACAGTATTAAAAGTTTTCCATGAATAAGCAATTTAAATGTTTAACACGCGACACGTGTGCTTCATACCTTCCCTATCCCCGAGGCTTATCTGATGACCTCTCAACCCTGGGTAGCGGCTCAGGTCAGGCTTTGGTGGTGGTGGTGGTTCTGCATCTGCTGATTGAGACTCTGTGAGTTCTAAACTGCTTCGAGACTGCAAAAGAAGAAAACCCCACAGGATGAAAGACATTATAGCAAAATTTTATATTCTAGTAAACTGCTCCAAGTTAAAGTGGTTCTAAAGGCTCAATGTTTTTTACCTTTATGCAATCTATGCATGAAGGTAAAAAGCTTCTGTGTGCAGCAGCCCACCCCAATACTTTCCAGAGCTCTGTGGCGATCCAGCGATGTGCACAAGAGCCTCGGCTCTTCAGGGACTCTCCCTCTTCATTGGTTGATATAGCTGCTGTCAATCACATCCACTCGGATAAGAGTCTGGTATGGATTTTTTTTTTTTTAAAGGCTTGTTTATATATTACCACCGCACATGTTCCTAGATTAAAGGCTCCTCTGTAGTGGGTGCTGCAGCGATCACCAACTGGACACTGAATATAGCACACATGTTCGCCAGCACATAATGGATCTTGAATTGCAGTTCAAAACTTAAATTGCAGAAAGATCACATCACAACAGGATAAGTTAAAAGTTTCGGAGCCACGCAGGACCCCTTCGTCATGCCCCACGAAGGGGGGTCGTCGAACACTGATAGAAGAAGATGAACGAACATCGTGGGACAGTTATTTTTTTGGGATTGCATGCTCGAATAAGGGTCTGGTATGGATTTTTTCTTTAAATTTTGGCTCAGGGTTCCCTTTAAAATCCTACCTGAAGGGTCTGGTATGGATTTTGGGGGGTCCCTACGCCATTTTTTTTATTTTGGCGCAGGTTTCCCCTTTATATCCACACGAGACCCAAAGGGTCTATAGCCGGGACCCAACAATACATTACAGCCACGAGTAGTTTTAAATGACATTTTTCCTTTAGAAACCTAATTTTGCTGTGGTATTATTCTAAACACAGTACTTTACAGGCATATTAAGGACACCCCGGCACGATATTTAACCGCTTCCCGACCGCCTCACGCCGATATACGTTGGCAGAAGGGCACAAACAGGCAAAATCACATACCTGTACATTGCCCTTTAAGGAGGCAGCAGGGGCGCACCAGCGGGAAGCTCTGCGAGTCGGGTCCCGTGGACTCGATCGCCTCACGGAGAGGAAGAACGGGGAGATGCTAATGTAAATCAAGCATCTCCCTGTTGTGTCTAGCAACAAGTGACACTGATCTCTACTCCGTGATTGGGGCACACCCCCCACAGTTAGCAACTCGCCTTTAAGACACACTTAACCCCTACACTGCCACCTCCTGGTTAACCCCTTCGCAGCCAGTGTCATTTACACAGGAATCAGTGCAATTGTATAGCACCGATTGCTGTATAAATGACAATGGTCCCAAAAATGTCTGATGTGTCCGCCATAATGTCAAAGTCACGATAAAAAAAAAAAAAAAATTAATAAAAATGCCATAAATCTATCCCCTATTTTGTAAACGCTATAACTTTTGCGCAAAGCAATCGCTTATTGCGATTTCTTTTTTTAACAAAAAAAATATAAATATAAATAAATATATATTATATATTTTTTTTTTTTTTTTGTGGGATATTTATTATAGCAAAAAGTAAAAAAATGCATTTTTTCAAAATTGTCGCTCTTTTTTGTTTATAGCGCAAAAAATAAAAACCGCAGGGGTTATCAAATACCACCAAAAGAAAGCTCAAAAAAAAAAAAAAAACACGTCAATTTTGTTTGGGAGCCACGTCGCACGACCGTGCAATTGTCAGTTAAAGCAATACAGTGCTGAATTGCAAAAAGTGCTCTGGTCAAGAAGGGGCTAATTTCTTCTGGGGCTGAAGTGGTTAAAGGAATATTTCATTTTTATTGTTTCACTTTAAGCATTATTAAAATCATTGCTCCCGGAAAATTTTTTTTTTTTTTTTTTGCATTGATACATGTTCCCTGGGGCGGGACCCAGGTCCCCACACACTTTACGGCAATAACTTGCATACAAGCCTTTAAAATTAGCACTTTTGGTTTTTCATGTTAGTGTCCCATAGACTAACAGCACTCCGCGGCTTTTGAAATTGCTCCCAATGCCGCATAATTTTCGCTGTTCGGCAAACGGCTGATGTTCAAGTCAAAAACTTACGTTAGTCTCGAACATCAGGCTCATACCTAGTGGCTAGAGGTGCCTTGAGTTCCGGCTAACTGACCTCCTATCTGATGGTGCCTGCATAGTTCCAGGTCCAACACTATTTGTCAGAGCCAGCAGCATATCTGTAAGGGTAGCATTCTGGCCAACCTGTAAGGGGGGCATTCTTCACACTTAACACCACCAGTGTAAGGGGCATTTTCCCAATAACCACCAATGAACTAATCTTACCAGGGGCTCCCTAAAACCCAAAAATTATTTCAAGGGTTTCTCTGGAATAACAACATTGAGAAAGGTTGTCTTCAGTAACAGTAGTATGGAAAACTATTACCCAAGTGTATGGTTAATATATCTGTAATAATAAAAACGTTGTCATCTTCACATCATGTGCAGAAGATCCTCTGGGAACAACCATTTTGATGAAGCCTTTGTGGGGTGTGATAGGCTCTGAATAATACAAACTGGGCTCTCCTTATTTTCTACTGATTCGCTTTCATAAATTTCTTTTTTTTTTTTTTTTTTTAGAAAACTAAGCAATACATAACTATATATTCAATTTTTTTTATACACATCAGTAAGCCCAGCAACCAGACAAAATACAGCCTCCCGCTGAGATGCTTGTGTAATGCGTCCTTTAAAATAATGTACCTGGTAGTGTTGAAGAGGACTCTGTATGCCATTGTCTAGTATTTTAAGGCCAATCTGACTTTCTGAAATCTCAGGGCGTAAAAATGGGGGAGTTATCGAGAGAATCGATGGATTATGGCGTTTTAGGTATCTGGAAAATTTACAAAAAATAATGGTTAATATTTATGACCATATCAATCACAGAATAAAGCTCATTTTTATCAAGCACAGAGTAATAAACTGTAGCAAGTAAACAGAAAAGATCCTCCATAATTTTTACAGCAATTTACTATTTATTCTACCATATTAAAACAACCCCTACATGTAATGAGGCCAAGTAAATATACATAAAGTGCAAATCACAGTGATCATGGTCAACCAGATTACATTTATGGGCTCATTCACATGGGCACACATCCCCATACAGCCTGAAAAGCCCAGCATTTACTTTTCGTTTTAGCACAGAGCAGCCTGCAGGCAGCACATAACAGGGAATGGACACGCATCAGATGTAGGGATTCATCGACACAACTGAGTTCAACGGATACACCGGGATGGGTGCATGGACGCTGACGCAGTGCTTGCACATCCAGCACTATGCACCCGTTGGTGATCTTATCAAACTTGGTTGTGTGGATGAGTCTGTACTGTTGATGCATATCAATTCACTAATATGGACTGCCTGCATACAGCTCAGCATTAGGACAGAAAAGGAACAAATGGTTTTTCACACTGCATAGGGCTGAATAATGCCTATGTGAATGGGCCCTAACGGGTAATCTCACCAAAAACAGATTTTCTTTCACTCATCGGTGGATGCTGTAGTAATAAATGCATAGTATTTTCCTTCACTCATGTGTGCTATCCAAACTACAGCAGCTGTGTATTATCCACTATTACCCTGAAAGTGCCCAATCCTGTCTGATCTCGGAATCCAGGCAGGATCGAACCTGCTTAGTACTTGGATTGGAGACTACCCGACAAGAACTGGAATTACTTATACTGTAGTGAACGTACAGTAGTGGGAAAAAAAAATTCCCCTGCAAGGCAATTTTATAATGTGCTAGTATGCACCACATACTAGCACATAATGAAACACTTACCTTAAAAAACAAAGCCTCCAGTGGCATGCTGTCACCACTGAGAGGGCTCATATCTTCCCCCGATCTTCCCTTTTGGCTAAATGAGTGGCCAAGGGACGCGATGAAGTCACTCCCACGTGTGCATGCAGGAGCCGTTGTTTATGGCACGGGCTATGAATGCAAGTGTTTTGTCAGATTAGGCGACCCATCAGATTTTGTAACGGCAGGGACGTTCCATCGTGGCCATCTTGGTACACTAACACTTGTCGGCAGTAAGCCTACAGTCAGGAGGCCGCAGCGGACATCTTTTTACACCCACCGGCGTCTGGCATTTCACACTTATTTTTACCAGTAAAATGAGCTTATATAGTGCAATACAGTATTTAGAAATCCGTCAGACTGTTTTCATGTTGAATTTTAAAAGCAGCGGGAAGCCTGCTGATCTCACGGGTTTGCTGATCTGACAGAACACCGCTGCTTTTACAATTCAACATCAAAACAGTGACGGATTTCTAAATACTGTATTTCACTATACAAGCTGAGTTTACTGGTAAAAAGTGTGAAATGCAAGACTTCAATGGGTGTAAAAAGATGTCGGCTTGTCGCTTTCTGACCGTAGGCTTACTGTGGACAAGTGCGGATGTACCAAGATGACTGTGCCGGAACGTCACTTCCGTTACAAAATTTAACAGGTCGCCTAATCTGACGAAGCACCAGACCTGCAGAGCACATGCACCGATGACGTCACCGACTGTATGCACTCTGAATTTCTCCTAAACAGGGCAAGTTTAGTAGCTATTCAGAGTACCTACAGGTAAGTCATATTATAGGCTTACCTATAGGTAGACATGGTAAAAACAGAGTTGACTAACACTAACATTTAATTATCACAGATATGAATCATCCCCCAGTAAGATATGTTTTTTGTTTTTTTAACAATACTCACCTTTAATCCAGGGCCAAGACCTGCAGTACCCCTTTGCCCCCATATAAATATATTTCAATGTAAATTATCATTTCAGCCCACTAAGGTGTCACACACACACACACGTAAACATTAGGCTGTATTGGTACAATGCTAAACCTTTGGACAATTCTCAATCCATACAGTATATTGCAACTGCCTGTACTAGTAACCAACACATACCAACATACCTGGGTGGGGACGAGCTACACAAAACATGGCCAACATTTTGACAGCACCCATTACTAAATGGATTCACTCCACCACGGAACTTTCCAGTGACCTATAAGAAAAATAAATAAAAATAATAATAATAATAATAATAATAATAATAAAGTGGCGGCAAAAAAGACATTTATCATGTGTAAAATGCATCTGTGAATCTGATGAGCAAAGTGTAAAATAATCATATCCAAAAACAGACACTAGCGAATGGATGGACATGGAATCACTGAGTCCAAAGTTTATTTCCCTCTACTAAAGTCTGGTACGCACTAATAGTTGACCAAACGACAGCGCCGGTCGGAGCCACTGTACTAACAATCCGGTGATAGTACAGCAATCTTCCCCACTGACACTCCACGAAAGCCATTGACTGAGAACACAGATCGGGAACCGGTAGGCTGCTGGTTTTCCAGCATGCTTGTCTGACAGAAGCAGGCCAAGTGGACAGCTTCCATCGGACAGGCTGACATACACACAGGCTGAACCTTGGCTGGTTTTTATTGAACCAGCTAATGCCTCCCAAAATTCGGCCCGTGTGTACTAGGCATTACAAATATACAAACACACACTAATATATAAAAATTTTATATTAGAGCTGTACGATCATTAAAAAAAAAAAAAAACATTAAATCGCAATTTAAGCCCCCCTCAAGATCTTAACACAGAATTCCTCCGATTCATGTTAAACAAGTGCAGAGCCTTCTCTGCTCAGCTGGCAAATGTTTATCAACAGAGATAAAAAGAGAAACAATGGGGTTTATTTACTAAAGGCAAATCCACCTTGCACTGCAAGTGCACTTGGAAATGCAGTCACTTTAGATCTGAGGGGGACATGCAAGGAAAATAAAGCATTCTTGCTTCTGCATGATTGGATAAAATCATCAGAGCTTCCCCTCATTTCTGATCTTACCCTCAGATTTAGGGACTGCATTTCCAAATGCACTTTCAAGTGGACTTGTAGTGCAGAGTGGATTTGCCTTGAGGGGAAAAATAAAATAAAAATCCCACTGTATCTCTTGGTTCCTTTATAAGGAACAAACTTTGGTCTGTAAGGCTTTTTGCACAGCGAGGTGTTCTTTATGTGCCAAAGACCTAAAAGTGCCCCACTAGCACTATACCGCCAATGACCCCCCCCAGTGTGTAAGTGCCCTTAATGAGGTCAGTCTAACCACTTAAGGACTAAACCTTTTTCTGACACTTGTTGCTTACAAGTTAAAATCTGTATTTTTGCTAGAAAATTACTTAGAACCTCCAAACATACAAAATTAAATCAAATACATTTTTAAACAGAGACCCTAGGAAATAAAAATGGAGATTGTTGCAATATTTTATGACACAAGGTATTTGCACAGTGGTCTTTGAAAAGCAATTTTTTTTTTATAGGCAAAAATATACCGTATTTTTTGCTGCTTGAGGCGCAATTTTTCCCCCCAAAAAAGGAGGAGGAAATGCCTGTGCATCTTATGGAGCGAATACTGACCAGCAGCTGCCGTTTAACAATAATTGGGCCCCTCCCCTCTCCTTTCCCCACGATGCCTTCTTGGTCCTGTAGGCTGGCTAGGGTTCAAGTCACTGGCAGACGTGCAGTGAAGATTTTTTGTCCCTGCTCGATCGGTGGCGTCAGGTGCCGATTGAGCTGGAAATACAAGAGGCCGGCATCTCCAGCGTGTCATCTGCTGGAGTGACCATGCGGATGTGTGTACATGGCTGGCGACAGGTAATCTAATCAGTCATTATCAGGTCTTTATTAGACTGCACCTTCAGTGCTGTGCTCACACACTGTATGGTGAATTTGTTATAAGATGGCATTTCCTATGAATTGTATATAGACTTAATTTGGTGACAGGGCGATATTTGTTTGCTGCCTGGAAGCTATCTGGCACACTTGATAGATGCCTATTTTTAGGCATCAGCTTTTGCAAATTACAAACAATAGTATATTAATTGGGGGATGTGGGCATGCTCTCTCCTGTGCTCTAAATCAGCATTTGGTTTAGAATATTTATTTTCTTGTTTTCCTCCTCCAAAACCTAGGTGCGTCTTATGGAGTGAAAAATACGGTACTTCAATGAAATTAAAAAAAACGAAAAAACAGTAAAGTTAGGCCAATTGTAGAATGTTAAAGATGTTACACCACGAGAACTGTGATCTTTAGTCCAAGCATAAAAAATTGTGTTTCTTATTTTATGCAGAATCGTGCAGCTCTAAATAAATATGCGCACACACACGCGCTTCCTAGGTGCTCCGTATATTTTTATATTCTGACCAAACTGGCCATATATTGCATATGCTATGTGCTTGTGGCCTATGTTCTCTGTTATATAAGTATTATAGAGTAGAGTATGCCGGGACTGCATGAATAAGAGGACTGTAGTGTTGGAAAGTACAGCAATATAAATTAGAAAGCACTGCACCTGCTCGTTAGTAGTGCGACCTCGGGACACCAGGACAATGTGAAATCCTGTAAGTCCTGCAACCGGGAAGAAAAACAAGCCCGCCACACACATCACTGAAATACTGTGCTCTAATTAAGGTACATAAACTGATGAATGGCAGAAAATAGGATATTAATAACAGCTTACCTGTAAAATCCTTTTCTTTCATCACGGGACAGAGCCATAGTAGTTACTATGTGGGTTATATAGGCCACATTTAGGTGACAGACACTGTCACACCCTAAAAAGGAAGTTCAACTCCCTATATCACCCCTCTCCCTACAGGGAGTACCCAAGTTTTGTAGTCAAGCAATATACGTGTATACCCAAAAAGAGGGGAGGACTGTTATGTACTGTGATGTACTTCAAAGAAAAAAGGAATTTACAAATAAGCCGTTATAAAAATCCTATTTTCTTAAAATCGTACATCACGAGACAGAGAGCCATAATAGTTAGTATGTGGGATGTCCCAGAGCAATGCCAACTGAGGGGAGGGTGACACAAAAGTAGGGTGCCATCAGGCCTGAGGACCTATACTGCTGCCTGTAGTACACATTGCGCCCAAAGGCAATAGCCTCATGCCTTCTTACATCCACCTGATAGAATCTGGTGAATGTATGGACTGAAGACCAAGTTGCAGCCTTGCAGATTTGAGCCATGGAGGCTTGGTGACGCACTGACCATGAAGCATTAACAGCCGAGTGCGCTTTGATTTGAAAAGGTGGAACCTTCCCTTAGAAATAGTAGATTTCAACACGACACTTCCAGCAACACAAACTAAAACATCCAATTTTTATTTTTTTTAATCTGAGTAGTCTTCAAATAGACTTGACTGCCCTCACTACATCAAGAGAATGTAGCGACCTTTCTTCTGTTAGAACAGGGTTTTGGAAAAAAATGAAGGTAGAACAATATCCTGTTTTAGATGAAAACATGAAACCACCTTCGGCAGAAAGCTAGGAGAAGGACGCAATACCACCCTATCCTTGTGAATAATTAAATATGGCTCTTTACAAGAAAGAGCAGCCAATTCTGATACCCTTCTGGCAGAAGATGGCAACCAGAAAAAACAACTTCCTTGTCAACAGGATCAAGGGTGTATGTCTTATCGGCCCAAAAGGCTGTCTTTGTAAACTTGACAAAACCAAATTCAAGTCCCAAGGTTTTAAGGGTGACCTAACCGGCAGATTAAGCCGCAACACCGAAACAGGGAATGCGAAGCAAGTGGTCATTGGAATAATACTGATAAGGCCGAGACCTGGCCGTTGATGCCAGCTTCATTTCTAATCCTATTTACAGAAAGGTAAGGAATATACCTTCTAGGATGCAAATCCCTGGACTCACACCAGGACATATGCCTTCCAGACTACAGTAAATGACTCTGGAAGCTGGCTTCCTTGTATTAATCAAGGAAGATATCACTGAGCCTGAAAGTCCACAATTCTTCAGAATGTGGGTTTCAATAGCCAAACCTTTAAATATAGCGTTTGCTAGGATGGGATACTGGTCCCTGTGAGAGCAGGTCTGGATGTGGTGGTAGGGTCCATGGGTCCCCTACCGCCATCATTACAATTTCTGCATACCAAGATCTGGGCCCCACTGGGACCACAAGAACTACAGACTTTTCCTGCTTGATCCTGCAAAGTCATGGTAGCAGCAGAATAGGAGGGAATGCATAAATCAATGAGAACTGATCCCACGGGGTCACCTACGGATCTGTTCCATATGCGAGTGGATCCCTTGCTTTTGACACAAAGTCATCAACTTTTTTTGTTGAACCTGGACGCAAATTAGACGTACGTCTGGAATCCCCCATCTTTGGCATATAGGCAGAAAGATTTCAGGGTGAAGGGACCACTCCCCCGGGAACAACTGCTGGCAACTCAAGTAGTCTGCCTGCCAATTCTCTAGCTTTGGAATGAAGATTGCCGATATCCACTGCACCTGCTTTTCTGCCCAGGCTAGGATATGATTTACCTCACCCTGGGCTGCATGACTTCTGGTTCCTCCTTGGTGTTTGACATAAGCCACTGCTGTGGCATTGTATGATTGAATCCTGACAGGACAAATCCACAACCCGAATGTCCAGGCCCTTAGGGCTAGGTGCGCTGCCCGAATCTTTAGAATGTTGATAGGCAAGGTCCTTTTAATTCTGGACCATTTCCCTTGGACAGTCGCCTCTTCCAGGACTGCTCCCCAACCCAAAAGGCTGGCAGCTGTTACCATCTTCCACATAACTGGTAAAAAGGATTTCCCCTTCTGCAGATTCTTGGATATCTTCCACCAACTGAGGCTCTGGCGCACCCTTTGGCGACAGACGGAAATCTAGCGATTGGGCCTTCTTGTTCCAGTTAGACAGGGTACTGTTTTGCAGTAGTCTTGAATGAAACTAAGCATAGGGTATCGCTTTGAATTGAGCCACCATCTTTCCCAACAACCTGATGCAAAGGAGAATAGAAGGACGCTTCTTTTCCCAGACCACCTGAACCAGCTCCTTTACGGAACTGATCTTTGCTTGGGGTAAAAGCCACCCTCTTCTGGGCTGTATCTATAACCAGACCCAAGTATTCTAAGCCCTTGTACACACGGTCGGAGAATCCGTCGGAATGTGTCCTATCGGACCGTGTCGTCGGATAATCCGACTGTGTGTGGTATGCATTGGACTGATTCTGTCCGAATATCCGTCGGACCCAATTTTCCAACATGTCGGAAATATTTCCCGACCAACTGGTTCGATCGGACATACTCCGATCATGTGTAGCGAATTTTGATCGGACCAAGTGCCACGCATGCTCAGATCAAATTCCTACATCAAAGCTATTGGCTACTAGTCTGAATGTAGTCCCATCGTAACGAAATTACGTCATCACGTTCTGAAAGATCGGATTTTTCGACAACTTAGTCCGACCGTGTGCATGCAACAGTTTCGGACACAATCCGACGGACAAAATCCGACGGATTTGGTTAGCAGAATCTCCGACCGTGTGTACAGGGGCTTAATCTTCTTAATGGTTTTAAAGAAGATCTCTCTAGGTTGGAGGACCCAGCCTAGGTATTCCAGGTAGCTGATCATGGAGGCCATGCTTTGGTCTAAACAACCTACCGCCCTGTCTATTCAGAGCAGGTCATCTAGGTATGCTACAATGGTTATACCTTGAGTCCTTAATCTGGCCAAAGCAAGGGCCAGAAATGTTGTAAACACCCGAGGTGCAGTAGCTAGACCGAAAAAGGCAATGCTACAACTGAAAGTGAAGTTTTTCTACTTCAAAAACGCAGATATTTTTGATGAGCGGGGAAAAATAGGCACATGCAGGTATGCTTCCCTGATGTCAACTGATGCCAGAAGTTCTCCTCCTCATAGGATGGAGACAACAGATTAGATTTACTCCACGTGGAAAAATTGGACCGCCATGACCCTTTTTGAGACGCCATCCACCTGTCTCGAAACTCCTCCTGCCAGACCCTTGAGAACTGCAGAAATCTTCCCCCCTACTTGAGCGAGTGGGACAGGGGACGTTACATCGGGGGAATACACAGCCCTGGGCCTGTAAAAAGCCCCCTGCCAGGAACATGGCTGAAACAAAAAAACAAATACTGGATCCTGGGGTCCAGCTCTCTAAAAAGAGAAGCGTTACAGGTAAAAACAGTTTCTTCAGACACAAGGCCCAGGTACCATTCAATTCGGCCTGGAAAAGACACTTTGAATAGATCCGGTTGCATGGCTTGCCCCAGCAAGAAATATTTCAGTGGAGCTCAGCACAGCACATCTTTACCCATGACAAGACACTGGCGAAAAAAAACGGGAGGTACTCCCAGTAGGGGAAAGGATTACATAGGGAGTTGAACTTCCTGTTTAGGGTGTGCCAGTGTCCATCACCTAAAAGGTAGCCTATATAACCCACATAGTAACTACTATAGCCCTGTGTTCCGCGATGTACGATTAAGAAACACAGTCATACTAAAGTTTAAAGCCCAACCCTTCAATCAACATTTGAAGTTGATTGGACAGCTTTAGACCCGACTCAGCAGGGTGCTTAGAGCCCACTGCTTCCACACAGAGCAAGGGTCCTCCTCTGCAGCAGGCAGGCAGGAAACAGGCCTTTCAACTCAAGCTGCAGCTGCTTGTTAAACAAAAAGCTAGCCTCACATGTTACCAGCTGACAGTACAATCTCCTTTATGTCTTCCAAACTGTCATATGGGTCAGGTGCCAGCTTGTCTGCATATAGATTGCTTAGACCGTTTAGATAGACCCTTATATACTACATAAACTGTACAAAGACTGAGCAGCGAGACTGTCAAATGTATGGTGAGCTTAAGGATAAAATGCATAAATACACATGGCTGAAAATTGCTGTATAGTGTACAAAACAGCTGTATTTTCTGTGCCCAGCGTGACAGATGCAGTGCACAGCAGCAGCCAGTACAGATCAATAGCAGATGAAGACTGAATTTAGAGAAGCGAAAAAAGCTCTGTACACATGCAGCCACTCATCTACATGCATTTGTCACTTAGAAAATATGGCCATATTGTATTCTATACAGCCTTTTGGGGCCGTGTTTTTTTGGTGGTCACCAACGAGTCCCAGTGTTCCAACACAATGTCTCGTTGGAGGGGGAAGTCCTACATCCACCCGCTAGTTGAAAGCAAAA
Source organism: Lithobates pipiens (assembly GCF_037356315.1). Classification (NCBI taxonomy): domain Eukaryota; kingdom Metazoa; phylum Chordata; class Amphibia; order Anura; family Ranidae; genus Lithobates; species Lithobates pipiens. The sequence continues at coordinate 90,567,232 of NW_027507787.1, forward strand.
AAAAAAAAAAAAAAAAAAAAAAAAAAACACACATAAAGAAGTTTATGGACAGCACAAGACCTTGAACCACCCTCAGGGTGGTTGCATGCTTGGAATTCAGCTAGCGGGGATAGATATACGTTTGGCTAAGTGACCTGACTAACAATTTACCTCTTGCCTAAAACAGGAATCAAGTTGCAACCAATAAGATGCTTTCGTAAACTAATATGGGATTGCATAATTCCCAGGGATAGGTAACCAGTAAGAGCAAACGCTTACAGCTACCTAAAATTTTACTACAATGTCACCAGGGACCTCTGACAGAGATATCTTGCTGGCTTTAAAGCAGAACGCCTGAGATACAGCCACTTTGTTCTAGGATTGCTAGGGGTTAAATCTAACTATTCTCTTTAACATCTTGACCGCCAGAAGATTTACCCCCCTTCATAACCAGGCCATTTATTGTGATACAGCACTGTGTTATTTTAACCGACACTGTACCCAAATAAAAGTTGTCGTCATTTCTTTTTTGCCACACACATAGCTTTCTTTTGGTGGCATTTGATCACCACTGCGTTTTGTGATAGATCTAATATAAATATATATATTTTTTTATTACTATAAAACATATCAAATATAAAAAAAAAAAAAACACTCAAACTTGTGATTTGTTTACATGAACATTCTAGCGCCTACAAAACTATGGGATATATTTATGGAATTTTTATTTTAATTTTTATACTAGTAAAGTTGGCGATTGCCAACTTATAGCGAGACTACAATATTAAGGTGGACAATCTGACACTTTGCTGGAATCGGTGACACGAATAGTGATCAGTGCTAAAAATATGCACTGTCATTGTACTGACACTGGCTGGGAAGGTGTTAAACATCTAGGGTGATCAAAGGGTTAATTGTGTGCCTAGCCAGTGTTTGTGTACACAGTTTGCAAAGTAGAGACTAGAATCGATCTTTTCCCCTTTGTGAAATCATCTAACCGGATCGCCCCTTCTACCCCTTTCAGAACCGAGATCAAGACTTATTTACAAAAGGGAAAAAAAAATAAAATAAAAAAAAATAAATAAATAAGAGAACTGAGATATGCACAACGATCGACGGGTGTCGCAGGACATTGAGTCCCCGGACCTGCTCATCAGCTTCTGCTGTGAATTATCACAGCAGAAGTGGCCCGCCGGCCATGATAGAGATAAGTTCACAAGGTGGCATGCACCTCATTAAACTCAACTCATAGTATGCCAGCAGATTTTACAAAATGGCTGAAATCCCAGAATTGTGTTTTATTATTATAGATATCGTCTTTTGAAATATACGTTATGTCCACTTGTGCTCTAACCCGAACTAAACAACTGATTGCTACTTGCAGCATAGCTATTTCCTTTTCAACCACTATTTCCTATGCACACCACATCATTGTAAATGGCATCCCAACACACATCAGAAGGTAGTAATGCAATACTGTGTACTGCTGTGCACTAGCGGAACGTGCTTGGGGTGCTATTTTACATGCAATAGATAGCCCTTTAAAATGAAAGGGCCGCCTTATTTTAACCCACATACATTATATGCACTGCAATTCACATAAAAGGTGTATCCTTTAAATGTGCAGTCACTACACAGAAGACATGGTGATTGTTGCAAAGAGGCCAATCGGAATGACACGGGTGGGATAAATGGCATGGATACATTAGGCTGCATCTGTACTACAAAACAAACTTTGGAAGAGAAGATTTTCATTCCTCTGGCCACTTTCCAAAAATTTGTTATGGAAGTGTTGACTGGCAAATTCTTTTATATGGATAATTTTGTACTTTCCAGAGTTTTGGTAGAGGCTTGTTGGTACCTCTTGACCCTTACATCATAACAACATTGCTAATTATACTGCTTTTGTTGAAAAAGTACACAGGGGGTGATTTACTAAAACTGGGGAGTGCAAAATCTGGTACAGCTCTGCATAGAAACTAATCAGCTTCCAGGTTTTTTTTTTGGTTTTTTTTTTGTCAAAGCTTAAATTGAATAAGCTGATGTTAGAAGCAGATTGGCTACCATACACAACTGCACCAGATTTTGCACTCTCTAGTTGTAGTAAATCAACCCCACAGAGTGTATGGGGATTTTCTACAACAACACAGATACTGAGCTGACCATTATAAAGGATACGTCACAATTGCTGGGATGTCTCTGAGTTGGTCTGAATGCCCCAATGTGTAGAAAAGGCCACAGATGAAGACGCTCATTATGTGCAATGTGAGGGACACAAGGAAAAGGAAGAAGTAGCGATAGTTCCTGCGTCCAATGCAGTTATTCACCCATGGACAGTGGTGATCAAACTCCTACAAGGATAAACAATAAAGAAGGTAATTAGAAAAGAACAGACACACTCAAATGGCAGTAAAAATAGTAAAGTCCGGCTACCAAAAAATATTTTTGCTTTATAGCAGAGTTCCACCCAAAAAAATGGAACTTCCGCTTTAAGTGAAGGTGACCCCCCTCTGACATTCCACATTTGGCATATCTTTTTTTTTTTGGGGGGGGGGGGGGGCATACCATGGCACCAGAAGGGCGATCACCACTCCCCCTTCCCTCTAGGCAATCTGGGACACGCCAAAGGTCCCAGATGATTGGCCGGCCAGTCACAGAGCGCAGATCGGCTTGCGCAGTGCACGCCCGGCTTTAAAGCCACAGCCGGGCACCAACAGTGACTACGCCGGCGCGGCGGAGAGGAGGGGGAGAAAAGTGGGGCTTTGTTCCCCAGCATCGCTGGGACAGGTAAGTGTCCAATTATTAAAAGTCAGCAGCTACAGTATTTGTAATTTTTTATAGGCCTGCCACCTTTTCACAGCACTCACATTGTAATTGAGAACATGGTGCCGATTGCATTACATTAGTTGCACATTAGCCCGCTTACTACTAAGAGAAAAAAAAAAAAAAAAACAACCAACACACACGACCCAGAAGGGGAGATTTACTAAAACTCAAGCATTCAAAATCCAAATGTAGCTAGCTGTGCACGGTAGACAGCCAATTGGTTTCTATGCAGAGCTGCACCAAATTTTGCACTCTTCAGTTTTAGTAAATTCCCCTCCAGTGTGTCATCTGTCTAGAAGACTTTGAGGGGGAAAAAAATGGAATTACGTACCGGTAATGTCCTTTTCCAGGAGTCTTTCAGGACAGCCACCTTTGAGAGACACTGGCTCCTCCCCTCTTAGGAAACACCGCCTTCATTTTCATGATTTAAGCCTCCTCCTCCCTTCGTTCCTCAGTTCTTCCAGAGTACCTCCGGCCAACTGGGGAGACACAAGAACACGTCAAATAAACAAACCTTTAAGTCTTACCTGACGGCCTCATGTAATGAGTTCCCGATGATCTGCAAAAAACTTGGGTGGGAACCGGTGCTGTCCTGAAAGACTCCTGGAAAAGGACATTACCGGTACGCAATTCCATTTTTCCCCAATCGTCTTTCAGGACAGCCACCTTTGAGAGGATAAGCGAGTACCCTGTCTTAGGGTGGGACCTACTGCTTGCAGCACCTTGTGACCAAAGGGCTTGGTCTTTGGCTGAGAGAAGATCCAATCTATAGCGCTTCACGAACGTAGAAAACTTGAACCACGTTGCGGCTCTACAGATCTGTTCAGGAGACACACCAGCCCACATTGTCTGCGGAGTTGCCGCTGTCCTGGCTGAGTGTGCTTTAATTCTAACTGGAGGCTTTAATACCCCAACCGCGCAAGTCTGCCCAATGGCTGACCTTAATCATCTGGTTAGCGTACGTCTAAAGGCTTTGGAACCCTTCCTAGCCCCTGGAAGTAACACCAAAGGTAAATCAGACTTCCTGAACTGGCTTTGTGTAACCAAAATAATGAAGGACACGTCCAAGAAGATGTGTTCCTGTTCGCTCACTGGTTTTGAACGAAAAATAGGCAGCATAATCTCTCGGACTCTCTGAGGATTAGAGACTACCATTAGGTAAAAAGGCCAGAATGATCTTAAAAACTGAATGGTCTGGAAAGGGAGTGCCTTAACAGAAAGGGTTTCGAGTTTACTCACTTTCCTTGCCGCAGTGATCGCCACAAAAAACACAGTTTTGAGAGTGATCAACCATAACCAGCCAGATTCCAATTGCTGAAAAAGGTTCCTTTGTGGGAACCTGTAAAACTAATGAGTGACCCCGACTGGGAAGGGGGCGACCAAAGGCTTGGTCTTTGCCTACTTAAGGCTCTAGGAACCTTACTATACCAAGGTCTGATGTTAGATGCCCTTCCAGGAATACGCTAAAAGCGAAAACCTGACTCTTCAATGTTTATGGGGCTAAACCTTTATCTGCCCCTGACTGCAGGAACTCTAGAACGGCTACGAGGCTGTGCACATTGAAGGAGTTCTCTGAGCATCAGCTGTTGAACCGTCTCCATACCTTCAAGAAAATGGTCTGAGTTTCTATTTACCTGCAATTCAGAAGAGTGGCTATTAAACAGTCTGAGACCTCTTTGCCCTTCAGCAATTCCTTCTCAGTAGCCAAGCTGCAAGAATCCACCTGGGGACCGCAGACTGGACCCTGGGAGAAGGGACACTCCTAGACCGGGAAAACCCGGGGGGGGGTTCTACTGACAGGCCCTTCAGAATGGAGAACCACGGCCTCCTGGGCCCAAGAGGTGTGATTAGAAAATAGGTAGTAATCTCCACCTGAAAACTTCCCTGACCCTGCAGGAATCAGAACGGGAGGGGAGAAAGCATAGCACTTAGAGAAACCCTAACTCTGTGCTTTAGTGTGTCTGCTCCCGACCTCCCATCTCCCCTGTTCATGGAACAGGAGATGGCTTCCTTTGCGTTTTCCCTTGAGAAAAAGAGAGGTCTATCCAAGGAATCCCCCAACTCTGGGTGATCCATTCGAAGAACCTCCTGCTTGAGAACCTGGTTGCTCTGAGGAAATCTAATATCAGGATTTGCTCTCCTTCAAGACAGATCACTGAAAAGACAGGATTTTAATATTCGGCCCATCTGAGGATGGCCTTCGCTAGGACCCATAAGGATCCGCTCCAGGAGTCCCCGTCCTGTCGACGCAAGCCACTGCCAAGGGATTGTTTCCACGACTCTTACATGAAGTCTCCAGAGAACTCTGAGAGGTCCTGAGAACCAGATCTACTGTTCTCAACTCCCTCCAATTTGAGGATCTCTTAGATTCCTTCCTGTACCAAACAGGAGTCTAGGTGTGTACCCCAACCTAAGCCGTTCGTATCGGTATCGTAACCACCCTGGATACTGGGAAACTCCATTCTAGGTCTTGTAACAAACGTGCTCCCTTTCCCAAAGGGACCTCTTTACCTGAGTTGGAACCAAAGAGTCCCAAGACCCCTGACTGTGGTCCCAAAGCTTCAAGATGAATAGTTTACAGAGGACGGTAACATGACCCCGTCCACTGAACTGCTAGGAGCGTGGCTGTCAGTAAACTCAACCTGCCTAACTGAGTTTTTGACGGTTGCCCTGGAGAAACAACAGTGCTCTGTCTATCTTCTGGATCTTCTCCAAGGAGGGAAGACCTTTTGTTCTGTTGAGCCCAGCACCTACCCCAGGAAGGTGACCCCCTGGTAAGGAATTTAAGTTGGGTTTCTCTAGGTTCAGAGGCCAACCCAGGCTCACTAACAGGTCTTTTGTTACCTGTTGCTCCCAAATCGACTGCGTCAGAGAAGGTACAAACCGGAGAAGATCTTCAGGACACACGATCACCGAGACTCCCCTGAGACGCAGGAATGCCAGAACATCTACCATCACTTTGGTGAAGATAGGAGGAGGAAAGGGATAGCCCAAAAGGGAAGTGCTTTGAACTGAATGTGTAGCACCCCTACAGAAGTTATCACTGCCAGCCTAAGGAAACGCTGGTGGTTCTCTGCAATGGGAATATGCAGGTATGCATCCATACTATCCATGCCCTGAAACAGTTTTGGTGGAAGAGGTGCCCTCACCCAGTGACCAAAACCAACGAAAGCCATCTGTAGGTGACTAAGACACACAGACATTTCAGGTTCAGGATGAGCCTGAACTTTTTTCCCCAAAGGCTTGTGAACCACAAAAATGTGAGAATAGGAGCCCTTTCTATATATCCTGCTGGGACCTGTATTACCACTTCCTGTTCCTCTAACTCCTGAAGAGGAAAGAAGGGCACATTTTGGCAGCTCAGTGACAAGGAGTCTCAAAAGAGGAGAGTTCTGAAAACTCCAAACGGTAACCTCTTACGATGATCCCCAACACAAACTGATTGGAGGTGATCATCTCCCACTGGGGGAGGAAGGCCTCTTTTTTACTGCTCCCCATATTTCTTCTTAAGGGGAAAGGCCTTTTTCTTATCAGCCGTGCGATCTAGCCCTGCTTCAAGACCTGGCCCAAACTGCAGTAAACAGTAGCAGTAACAGCAGCCTCCTGTAAAAAGGATTCCAGAGCTTTGCTTTGGACGCCTTGTCCCCCTGCCATGCCTTGACCCCCTGCCATGTCTTCAGCCTTGAGGCCCTCCAGGCTGAGTTGGTCAGAGCCGAAGATCTTGCATACATTCGCCTGGATTGAATCGAAGCAGCGTATGCCAACACCTTAAGCAGCATGGGAAAGGAGGATAGAAAGTCTCCTCTGCCGTCATTGCTTCATGCCTTAATCTGGCTAAGCCGACACTTCATATTATGAGCCACCACTGTGGCCGCTATGGCAGGCTTAGATATTTTCTTAAGAGAAAAAGCCCATGCATCCTTCAGAAGTGAGTCCATCATTTCAAACATAGGGTCTGAAAGCATTCCCATGTCCCTGAGGACAGGTCAGTATGCCTGGACGTCTGAAGAAAGGTAGTCTCTAACCTGGGAGATTCTATTCCAGACAAGAGCTTCCTCTTCCGCCCAAGAAAAAACCTTTGCTTTAATGCACCAGAAAAGAAAGGTTTTCCTTCGGGACCCCGCCATTCCTGATGGCATCGATCAAGACAGCATGAACCGGGAACACCCGCTTCCCCCAGGTCCTAGTACATCTGATCGTGGGGTGACAATGCCTTCTTCCTAAAGTGGTATGAATAGCTCTCAAGAGCTTATCCACTTCATCCAGGGGGAAGTTTATATCGAGGGGTTCTTTTGGGTTCCCCACCCAAGCCCTCACCTTTATCAGATTCCCTTGGGAGTCTGAGACGGCACTGTCAACTTCTTCCTCAACTTCCTCTCTGGAACCCTCTAGACTCTCCCTTAACCTGCAGGAGGAACATCCATCGGGTTAGGTGGAACACTCTGCTGTGCTGGTGAAAGAGTGCTCTGGAGCTGAGGCCACTGGAACCTTCCCAGAAGCCGCCAGATATGCACCGTGTTCTGCTGCCTGTTTCCTGATGGCGCTCAAACAGGGACCTGAACCCTCTGAGGCCACTGGAACCTTAGGTTAAAGGTCTGACTGAGCTATCCGGTGCTTCAATACACTCTTTACCAAGTGCCTTTGAACCAGGGATTCCCCAAAGAGGCTCTATATGAAGGACGCTCCCTCCTAGAACCAAGGGGAGACTTGCTCATGTCCTTCAGAGACCTAGAGATAAAAGAGCAGCATAAAATCCTAAAAAAAAAAGAAACACCAGCACTACTTAAGAGGACCACCGGGAGTGCCCTCCCCTAGGATCAATCTCCATCTGGATCCCAGACGCACTGCCCTTCCCCCCGACCACCTAGGGGGAAAAAACACCAGTGGAGCTACTGGTTGTAAGGTAAGGGAACCCCTCGCCAGGGCTTTTACCTTTGAGTGGCTGGTGCCGTTACTCCTGGAGCTCCCGAAGCCACTGCTTTGGACATTCTCCTGTTGAGGAAGAGTGGTACGAACGTGCCTCCAACAGCTACCTGTGCAACTGTAGAAAGAGAGGCTGCACCAGCCGAACGCTAGGTTCCCCTCCACGTGCCGCGTCCGGAACCGGAAGACGCGGATCCAACGAAGAGGTCCGCCCCCACCGGAATTGACGTCGCCCGCCAACCGGTCCGGCCTCTGGCTCCCAGCCGACTGGATACACAGGGGGGCCTTGGACGTCCTCGTTGCAGCGCCCCACTGGGCGAAACGCAGGGATGAACCTCCCCAAAAACTTCCTGCTTTCCCCAAGCGAAGATTGGAGTGCGTATATAGAAAAAGGTCAGTCAAAAGTTCAGCTTCCCCTAGCCGACCGGACTGCCTGTTCCGTTAAAACACCCGCGGGTGAACGGACGGACGACCCTGTAAAACTTCCTGCTTTCCCCAAGCGAAGTTTAGGGTGTATAGACAGTACGAACGCTTCAGCTCCCCGCTGATCCGACTGTCAAGGGCCGACCGATAGACGGTCGGGTAACCGAGTGGGGCCGGGGCTCCGCTCGGATAGCTTCAGTCTCACCAACCGAATTCAGCTAAGGTTCCTTAGCGATGTCTCCCCACCGGAGGAAACACCATAACTGAGGAACGAAGGGAGGAGGAGGCTTAAATCATGAAAATGAAGGCGGTGTTTCCTAAGAGGGGAGGAGCCAGTGTCTCTCAAAGGTGGCTGTCCTGAAAGACGATTGGGGAAAAAAACAAACACCTGTAAGGCAATTGCATACTGTGCATCGCATACTAGCACATTATGAAATACCTTAGAGCGAAGCCCTCCAACGATGTGCCGTCACCACTTAGAGGGCGGACATCTTCCCCAGGTAATTCTTCCAGGTTCGTGCTCCCCAGCTATGTGATTGGCAGGAGCCGCAATGAGGTCACACCTGAACATATGTGGAGGAGCCCTTAGTTCTGGCACAAAGCTCTGAAGGTTCAGCAAAGTATGCCGGACCTTCAGAGCACATGTGCCAGCGACGTAACTGGCTACATCCAGGGTGAATATCTACTAAACGATGAATGTTTAGGAGATATAATAATGCTTACCTGAAGGTAACATAAATAAGTTTACATGTAGGTAAAGAAAAATGACAAAGCAGGCTTTACCCTTTGAAAAAGTCACGTGTCTGACGCAACGCGTCAGGGAGGAGCCAGGTGTCACGTTCGTCACTTCCGGTCGCGGCCGAGAACGGAAGTTCCTTTGTTTACAAGCGCGATACAGCTTATTTGAATGCAAGTGTGGATTTTACATATTTTTATTAAAGTTTGGAAATACTATACGAGGGTCCCCTTTCTTCCCCCCCATGATCGGTTATATTATCTATGTATTGTCTGAGTGTATGGCTGAGCGGGTCATCTGAATAAGAAAAACCAGCATCTTCCCCTTACAAGTGTTTTTGACCCTGAGGGGTCTTGAATTAAGGTGAGAGGCTGGGGGAAACGGGGGGTGCACTTTTGGAGCACTGAAGGTGGAGCGATATATTTGTGGAGCTTGCTTGCATCTTTGAAAACACTGCATTTATATTTATGAACTGTCACTATTGGATATTGAGTTATTGAACAGCACTGGATTATTTTGAACACTCAAGTTGCACATGGACTTTTTTTGCCATTTTGTACTATGATTGTGTCACATTCTTTGCAATATTTGCACATTTTACGATGTTGGACTAACAACGCATGTTATATGCGATTTTTCACTTTAGTCATTGCAATATTTTTGCACTATTGTGTTTGCACATTTATTTATGTACAGTATCTAGATTTGCACATTTATGTACAGTATATTGATTTGTGTCACTGATTAGGTGGTTTATATATTTTTTTAATTTTTGTTTAAAAGGTAGTGCTACATAACTTTTTATATAAGCAGGCTTTACTACCGCTTTAAGTAAAATAAATGTAGAGTGCAGAATCCAGACTAATCTTTATATAGGCTGCACCAGGTGAGCCAGGATGGGAACTTCACATCAGAGAATGGCATCAAAAAATAGAGTGGGCAATTAAATTAGAGATAATCTCTAAGCATGAAGGCAAGCGGTTTTTGCTTTGGTCACTTCTCCTGAAGACATGGGGAGGTTGAGTTACTAAAGACAAATATACTATGCACTGCAAGGGCAGTTGCTCTAGATCTGAGGGGGAAGCTTGGCTGATTTCTATCACTCAATCATGTATAAGCAAAAATGGTTTTCTTTTTCTCCATTGTGATTGGGTATTCTTTGCAAAAAGTGAAGCTTAACCTCAACCAACCCCATAGTGTTTTGGGACACCAGTGTCATGGATGTACCTTGTAATAAATGTTTGTATGTATGTAAAATATTTGTACATAAATTTTATAATATATCTCGTTTCCCCGAAAATAAGACCTAGCGCGATTGTCGGTGATGGCTGCAATATAAACCCTACCCCCCCTCAGTCGCCACAGAAAATGTTCAGTAAAGGTTCTCTGAGAAAAAAAAAAATCCAGGTATCAGATGATGTGCCATCAGCATAGATTTTGTATACATTTCCGGGATTTGCACAGATTTGGGATTTCAAGCCCAAAAAACAAAATGGATTATGGGAACATGCTATTGTTCAATTAAGCAAGTGTTAAGACCAATTGTGCTGCCCTTTAAAATGGCAGGAAAATAATATAGTATTGGTTCAATTTATCTGCTGTAAACCACTTGTGGAAAAAAGCAGTCAAATACTGGACCCAAGCTTTATAGCAGCTTTGTCAAAAAGAAGCAACGATAGTTTGACCTTTTGTTATAGCTAGCCTATGGCATTTATAGTACTGTGCCACCAGCTATAGAGTTTGCTGGCAAAAAATGCTTCACTCCTAGAAATTAAATAACGGGACTCGAGTGGGAAAGGCTACCAACTTCCAAATAAAAGGCTTGCACCAAAAAACAAAACAAAACAAAAAAAAAAAAAAACAAACACCACGGGACATCATTTTAGCTTCACTACAATAGACTGCCAAGATCAAGACACCAATCACTAATGCAGAGAATCCTGTTCACTAAAGAAAACATGGACCAGCTATAACAGAACAAAAGTGAACAAGTATGCCCACTGGATATAAACGAATGCAAATGTTAATTTGCTAGAGAATGATAGATCACGTGTATATGCATGCATGATTGTAGCACTCTGTCTTGCACTGAATTCCTGTTTGTATATGCATCATTCTTGTTGGAAAAGCATATTTACAGTACCTTGAAAAAGTATTCATACCCCTTGAAATTTTCCAGTTTGTTATGTTGCACCCAAAAACATAAAATGTGGATAGGGATCCAGGCGCTACCACAAGAATATATACCGTATATACCGAGATTTTCAGCCTCTTTTTTGAGGCTGAAAGTGCCCCCCTCGGCTTATACTCGAGTCATCGCTGTCTGCCTGCTCGATCAGCGTGTCGAGCAGACAGACAGCGGCCATTCTATAATTCAAAAGCCGCGCCTCCGGCTCCGCCTGTGATAGGCGGAACACTGAATTTCCCAGCAGCCTGTGTTCCGCCTATCACGGACATCGTCTCATCCTCGTACTACGGACGAGGATGAGACGATGTCCGTGATAGGCGGAACACAGGCTGCTGGGAAATTCAGTGTTCCGCCTATCACAGGCGAAGGCGGAGGCGCGGCTTTTGAATTTTACAATGGCCGCCGAGGCGCCGACGAAGAGGGCACGGGACGGAGGCAAGGCACGGCACGGCACGGGACGGGACGGAGGCAAGGCACGACACGGGACGGAGGCAAGGCACGGCACGGGACGGAGGCAAGGAGGCAAGGCACGGGACGGAGGCAAGGAGGCAAGGCACGGGACGGAGGCAAGGAGGCAAGGCACGGGACGGAGGCTCGGGACAAAGGCTCGGGACACACACACACACACACACACACACACACACACACACACACAGGGATGGATGGATGGAGACACACACACACACAGGGATGGATGGATACACACACACACAGGGATGGATGGATGGATGGAGACACACACACACAGGGATGGATGGATGGATGGATGGAGACACACACACACAGGGATGGATGGATGGATGGATGGATGGATGGAGACACACACACACAGGGATGGATGGATGGATGGAGACACACACACACACACAGGGATGGATGGATGGATGGATGGATGGATGGACACACACACACAGGGATGGATGGATGGATGGACACACACACACACACAGGGATGGATGGATGGATGGATGGACACACACACACACACAGGGATGGATGGATGGACGGACACACAGGGATGGACGGACACACAGGGATGGACGGACACACAGGGATGGACGGACACACAGGGATGGACGGACACACACACAGGGATGGACAGGCATGTCTCACCCTCGGCTTATACACGAGTCAATAAGTTTGCCAGTTTTTTTGGGGGTAAATTGGGGGCCTCGGCTTATATTCGGGTCGGCCTATACTCGAGTATATACGGTATGTTTTATAAGGTACACCCGAATAATATAAAGGTGATCTGAGGTCTATCTGCTATGTTGAACCTATATCCCATAAAAAGCGGGAGAAGAGAAACCGAAGAGTCCTCCGCAATATAAAAAGCAAAAGGAAACAAACAAACTATATAGTCCAAAACAACTCTGAGCTTATATGTGGCTTAGGAGTATAACAACAATCACAGGGTATAGTCCAAATAAAAAAAAACCCTATTGTCTATATACACCTACTAGGTCTATGAGGGTACTATATAATAGGGATAGAATAAGTGGATAAAGGTATGTCACATCATTGATACATAATTAGACATAACCAAGCAGTAAAGTTAAAAGGACAACAATTGACCTGTATAGTTCAGTATAACTTCACATTTATCTAGCTCTATATAATTCGTTCAATCCTCATTACATATGGTGCAATCAGTCCACATTAGGAATCTCTAAACACCTGGTATACTTGTTTGGAGATTCCTAATGTGGACTGATTGCACCATATGTAATGAGGATTGAACGAATTATATAGAGCTAGATAAATGTGAAGTTATACTGAACTATATAGGTCAATTGTATAAAAAGAAAAAAGGGGGACAAGTGGGACTTTAAATGAAGCATGTCAATTGAAAATAACAATGTATGAATACATGTGAATACATTAATTTAGATTTAATTTAGAATCAATGACCCCTAGGGGTTGTCCATGATCTGAATGCATACAATAGTAGTACAGTAATATAAATATAGATATACACTCAATATATTTTCATAATAGTAATCAGAGAATCTGGAGTATAGACAAATCAATGGACATACATGGATGCAGTTCATAACAGAAATACATAAATTACTAATCAAAAATCATAAAATCACATGAATGAGTACAAACTATAGGACAAAAGTTGATATTATCAAGGATTAAAATAAGCTTGAGTAGGCATCCTTAGTTTGAGAACCCGACGTGTTTCTTGGCTTCTTGCCAATCATCAGGGGTGGGATGCATGTTTTTACTAAAAAAGCAAATAAATATGACAAATATTAATATAGGTGGAACCTCAGTTAAATAGAGAGAGTATCAAAGTCCCACTTGTCCCCCTTTTCTTTTTATACAATTTACCCGGGATGGAAGCATGCCATTGCTACTTGGTACTGCAGCAGGTCACTTCTCTTAAATCTATATAGGTCAATTGTTGTCCTTTTAACTTTACTGCTTGGTTATGTCCAATTATGTATCAATGATGTGACATACCTTATCCACTTATTCTTTCCCTATTATATAGTACCCTCATAGACCTAGTAGGTGTATATAGACAAATAGTTTTTTTTTTTTATTTGGACTATACCATGTGATTGTTATTATACACCTAAGCCACATATAAGCTCAGAGTTGTTTTGGACTATATAGTTTGTTTCCTTTGCTTTTTATACTGTGGAGGACTCTGTGGTTTCTCTTCTCCCGCTTTTTACGGGAAATAGGTTCAACATAGCAGATAGACCTTATATTATTAGGGTGTACCTTATAAAACATATTCTTGAGGTAGCACCTGGATCCCTATGCCTATCTATATATCAGCTGTAAATTCACTGCCTCCAAGGGGGCAGAGAATCTGGGGGACGGTAGCAACCTATTAGATTAATACCTCAGTGCGGCTCCTTTTATTTTGTATTTGGAAAAACATAAAATGTATTTTATTGGAAATTTATGTGCTAGACCAACACAAAGTGGCACATAATGGTGAAGTAGAAGAAAAAGGATATTTTTTCAAAATATTTTACAAATAAAATATGTGAAAAGTATGGCGTGCATTTGTATTCAGCCCCCCTGAGTCAATACTTTGTAGAACCACCTTTTGTGGTGCAATTACAGCTGCAAGTCTCTTTGGGGAGGTCTCTAAGCTTTGCACACCTAGGAGAGTGATATTTTTGCCCATTCTTTGCAAAATAGCTCAAGCTCTGTCAGATTGCATGGAGGGCATCTGTGAACAGCAATTTTCAAGTCTTGCCACAGATTCTCAATTGGATTTTGGCTAAACTTTGGGCCATTCTAACACATAAATATGCTTTGATCTAAACCAGGGGTCTCAAACTCAAAATTACCTAAGGGCCACTGGACAAGTTTTCATATCCCATGGGGGCTGCATGCAAACTTTAAAACTTCAAAAATATTAAACTATATACAGTGGTAGCTACTGCTTGTTACCAGTTATTGCTTACTGCCAGATGCTTGGCAATGTATTCTCTGCGTTAGATAGTTACATAGTTAGTCAGGTTGAAAAAAGACACAAGTCCATCCAGTTCAACCTTAAAAACAAATTTAAAAAAAATAAACGTACAATCCAAAATACCCAATTTTATGCCCACAATTGATCCAGAGGAAGGCAAAAAAAAAACCCCAGCAGAGCATGCTCCAATTTGCTACAGCAGGGAAAAAAAAAATTCCTCCCTGATCCCCCAAGAGGCGATCGGATCTTCCCTGGATCAACTTTACCTATGTTAGTACCTAGTTATATTATGTACCATCAGGAAAGTATCCAGGCCTTTCTTAAAGCAATCTACTGAGCTGGCCAGAACCACCTCTGGCGTTAGTCTATTCCACATTTTCACAGCTCTAACTGTGAAGAAACCTTTCCATACTTGAAGATGAAATCTCTTTTCCTCTAGACGTAAAGAGTGCCCCCGTGTCCTCTGGGTTGACCGTACAGAGAACAACTCAACACCAAGTTCACTATATGGACCCCTAATGTATTTGAACATGTTGATCATATCCCCCGTTATTCTCCTCTTCTCAAGAGTGAATAAATTTAGTTCCTCTAATCTCTCCTCATAGCTGAGCTCCTCCATGCCTCTTATCAGTTTGGTTGCCCTTCTCTGCACTTTCTCCAGTTCCCCGATATCCTTTTTGAGAACTGGTGCCCAAAACTGAACGGCATATTCCAGGTGAGGTCTTACTAATGATTTGAACAGGGGCAAAATTATCTCTCTCTCTCTCTCTGGAGTCCATACCTCTCTTAATACAAGAAAGGACTTTGCTCGCTTTGGAAACAGCAGCTTGGCATTGCATGTTATTGAGCTTATGGTCTACCAAAACCCCCAGATCCTTCTCCACTATGGATTCCCCCAGTTGTACTCCCCTAGCATGTATGATGCATGCATATTCTTAGCCCCCAAGTGCATAACTTTACATTTATCAACATTAAACCTCATCTGCCACATAGTCGCCCAATTAGACAGTGTATTGAGGTCGGCTTGTAAATTGGAGACATCCTGTAAGGACGTTATTCCACTGTATATCTTGGTGTCATCTGCAAAGACAGAAATATTACTTTTGATCCCAGACCCAATATCATTTATAAAGATGTTAAAAAGTAAGGGTCCCAACACTGAACCTTGGGGTACACCACTGATAACCTTAGACCATTCAGAGTAAGAATCATTAACCACTACTCTCTGAATTCTGTCTTTTAGCCAATTTTCTATCCATTTACAAACTGATATTTCCAAACCTGTAGACTTTACCTTACACATGAGCCGTGTGTGGGGAACTGTATCGAATGCTTTTGCAAAATCCAAGTATACCACGTCCACCGCCACCCCTCTGTCCAAGGTTTTACTTACCTCCTCATAAAAAGAAATGAGATTTGTCTGACAACTTCTGTCTTTCATGAATCCATGTGCCAAGTGTGTTAGCAATTGAGACCCTAACAGCAGCCTGGAGATGGGTATCAGCCTAGACCTGGTTCTAGATTTATTGAAGCTCATAGTTGAGAATACATTTTCACATCTGTATGCACTCACCCCCCCCCCCCCCCAAATCACGTGTGTATAATTTTAATATATACCCTAGCAGCAGCAGGCTCCGTCTCAGCAGGGTAGGATCACCTGCGGCCGTGGGTGGGTGGGGAGCACAGGGAGGAAGAATCAGCTGGCGAAATTCTGTGATTCTCTATTGAGGGCGCCTGCCTGCTAAATGTGACAAGTGCTGTGGGCCATTTGTAACCGGTACTTTGAGAACCCTGATCTAAATCATTCTATAGTAGCTCTGGCTGTATGTTTAGGGTTTGTTCTGCTGAAAGGCGAACCTCCACCCCAGTCAAGTTTTTTTGCAGACTCTAAACAGGTCTTCATATTTGGCTTCATCCATCTTCCCCATCAACCAGATTTCCTGTCCCTGCTGAAGAAAAGCATCCCCACAGCATGATGCTGTCACCACCATGTTTTTCACGGTGGGGATGATGTGTTCAGGGGGATGTGCTGTGTTAGGTATCCACCACACATTGCATTTCACTTTTAGGCCAAAATGTTCAATTTTGGGCTCGTGACCAGAGCACCTTCTTCCAGGTTTGCTGTGTCCCCCACATGGCTTCTCACAAACAGCAAACAGGACTTCTTATGGCTTCACTTTACCAATCTCTTTCTTCTTGCCACTTTTCAAATAAAGGCACCACTAATAGTTGTCCCGTGGACAGATTCTCCCACCTGAGCTGTGGATATCTGCAGCTCCTCCAGAGTTATCATGGGCCTCTTGCGGTTTCTCCGATTAATGCTCTCCTTGCCTGGTCTGTCAGTTTAGGTGGACGGCCATATCTTGGTAGGTTTGCAGTTGTGCCATACTCTTTCCCCTTTTTAGGTGGATTGAACAGTGCTCTGTAAGAAGTTCAAAACTTGGGATTTTTTTTTTTTTTTTTGTAATAACCTAACCCTGATTTAACCACTGGGCACTTAAACACCCTTAATAACCAGACCAATTTTCAGCTTTCGGTGCCCTCACATTTTGAATGACAATTACTCAGTCATGCAACACTGTACCCATATGACATGTTTGTCCTTTTTTTCCCCACACAAAAAGAGCTTTCTTTTGGTGGTATTTAATCACCGCTGGGGTTTTTATTTTTTTGTGCTATAAAAGAAAAAAAGTCTGAAAAAAAACGAAAATTCTGTAAACAAATGAATTTTTCTTAGTTTCCGTTATAAAATTTAGCAGATGATTAGTAATTTTTCTTCATAAATTTGGGCCAAAATTTATACTACTACATATCTTTGGTAAAATTAAGTACAAATTGGTGGATATTATTTGGTTTGTGTGAAAGTTAGAGTCCACAAGCTATGGTGCCAATATCTGAAAATTGATCACACCTGAAGTACTGACAGCCTATTTCAATTCTTGAGACCCTAACATGCCAGAAAAGTACAAACACCCCCAAATGACGCCTTTTTGGAAAGAAGACATTCCAATGTATTTAGTAAGAGGCATGGATGAGTTTTTTGAAGTTGTCCTTTTTTCCCCACAATTCTTTGCAAAAATCAAGATTTTTTTTTTCACTTTTTTTTTTTTTTTTCTTCCACAAAATGGTCATATTATCAGTTTATTTCTCACACACAACATATGCATACCACAAATTACACCCCAAAACACATTCTGCTATTACTCCCGAGTAGGGCGATAGCACATATGTGAGACTTTTACACAGCATGGCCACATACAGAGGCCCAACATGCAGGGAGCGCCATCAGGCATTCTGGAGCACCCAGGACAATTCTGACATTTCTCTCCTACATGTAAAAATCATCATTTATTTGCTAGAAAATTACATAGAACCCCAAAACATTATATATGTTTTTTTAGCAAAACCCTAGAGAATACAATGGTGGTCGTTGAAGCTTTATCTCGCACGGTATTTGCGTTTAAACGGCGGAACTCTGCTTTAAGACAGAGGAGACCCTGGAGCATTCTGGCTTGGCTTGGCTTGCAGGATCTGCCGGGCAGAGTGGAAAAGCAACAGACATGGTCAGCCACCAGGATCCTCTGCTTAGAGGAGCCTTTTTAACTGCTTCCTGCTTAAGCTCCGGCCCCGCCACAGCTGACTCCGTGCAGGTTGGTGGATATACCTGCACATGCTGCTGGTGTCCTCCTTCCTGGGTTTTCATTAGGGAGGGGGACTCTGCTGCTATATTATTATTATTCCCGCCTCCCGGAAGTGATGTCACCGGAAGTGCCCCACTCTGTTATCACCTGGAAGTCTCCAGGCTGGTGCACCCCACAGAGCCTCCACAAGGAAAGAAGCAGGCTTGTTCTGCGGGGTATGGAGGACGCAGATCACGGCGGTAACATAGGCAATTGGGCATGTGAGCACGGACACTTCTCACCCCATAGAAGAGAAAAAAAAAATGGAAGCCGAGAGACACCTACCCGTACGGTGTGGCGGCCTGTGGTCAGGGGGTAAAGCATCCATGCACCCACTGCCTCTGCCACATTGCGATGTCTTGCTCGACACCTGGAAAAAAAAATCCCATATGGAAGCTGCAGCAGGTCCCTCCAACAGCATGGCAAAACTGTATGGGGAAAATGCCAGTGTATTGTTGGAGCTTGGGAGGATGCTTGCAGACCCCTCTGTAGGGGTGAAATCTCAGGCAGAGCAAGTTTGCTCAAATTTTCTGCTACTACTTGCCCTCACTAGGCCCGCTGTGCTGGATCGGAAGCTGGCAGGGGGTCCCCTGCAACTAGCACAGAGACAAGTAAAATAAACATTTCTCTGCAGCTCCTGTGGGTCCAGAGCACAAACAACCGAGGCACGCAGGTAGGACTGAAATTTATAATGGTGGACTAATGCGTTTTCTGTTTCAGGGAGGAGGAGCATATCTCTCGGATGCTGCCCGATAAGACGATTCGAGAAAAAAAAATATTAATCGCAATAAGCGTATATTGATTGGTTTGCGCAAAAGTTAGTGTCTACAAAATAGGGGGCAGTTTTATGGCATTTTTATTATTCTGTTTAGTAGTAATGTCAGTGATCTGCGATTTTTATCGTGACTGCGACATTATGGTGGACACATCCGACACTTGACACTATTTTGAGACCAGTCATTTATACAGCGTTCAGAGTGCTATAAAAATGCACCAATTACTGTGTAAATTACACTGTCAGGGAAGGGGTTAAACACTAGGGGACGATCAAGGGGTTAAGTGTGTCCTAGGGAGTGAATCTAACTGGGGGGTGGGCTTCAACTCATGTCACAGTTTTTTACTGCTTGATAGGGCAACGTTTTGTTGACCTTACATGTTTCCAATAAAATATAAAGCCCCCCCAGGGGAACCTTCCCACGATACACAATTTGTTTTGGGGTGTGCAGCTATCTCTCGTATGCGTCTTTACCTTTGCTACATCTGCCAAGTTACAAGGCAGAAGGGGGAAATGCACGGTCACGCTGTACCTGGTGGCCTGCTAGCCCCGCCAATTAAAGGGGACGTACAGTTAGGCCCATTTGCCCACCGCTGCCATTGTGCTGACGTTCAGCGTCAGCAAGTGGTTAAAGTGATCCAGCAATCAAGTGCTAAGTGCACACACAATAAGTGTTAAATATTCAAGTCCATTTCAAAAATAGTCACAGCTTGTACTGGTGCTAAAACTCGTGTTCACTCAAGTGCTCCCCCCTTATGTGTGTACGCTCACCTTAGAGCGTGTGACCTCACAATTAACTTTAATCAGAACATGCTTGTGAACCACCCCTGGGTTCAGTGTCAGTAATGGAGTCCTGGGCTGCTCAGTCCTGCTGCTTCCACACTCATGCAAAACATTAATGGATAGCTGATAATTGATAGTGTGATACCGTATTATAAAATACATTTTATTAATAAACCATAACCCCTCTGACAAGGTACTTTATCACCAGTAGAAGCTGTGAAGATTTTTGGAATGGCCTTCAATATTTAACGATGTTACTATTTATATGAAATTTGGACACATTGTGTGTGCACTTAGCACTTTTGATCAATGGATCACTTTAAATATATATATTTTTTGGAGTTTGCACGAAAAACACTACAACTATTTATTTTACCAGCGGAGGCACTGTATACATTTCAACAGATATGTGGATTATAAGGTTTGTGATGCTGTGATCACAAGCTCTATGGTAAAACACAAAAAAAAAAAAAAAAAAAAAGAAGAAGAGAGAGAACACAACTTTGTTTGCATGTCACATTTTTTTTATTTAGCGTCATTGCATCAAGGCACTTACGCTAACATTTTCACCTATAAAAATATCATACTTTTTAGATGATATTTATAAATAATAAATTGAACCATTTATCATTTTGCTTCCACTTAATTATGGGCCACTTTGTGTTGGTCTATCACATAAAATTTATTTATGTTTTTGGCTCCAACATGACAAAAATCAAGGCACTGTATATACTAATGGGTTAGGTTTACAGCAAGAATTAGGACAAACAGCCAAAAACAAAAAGCAAAAAAATAGTTGTCGATTTTACCCCTTGCAGGGTCTGGTTCCATTAGCTGGCCTAAACATCACTACCTGTCCGTTAAACATTTAGAGGCCAGCTAATGGAATCTGAGAGCAAAGACCAGAGCAACTGCCTGCTGGAGAGGAGTCATTTTTTTATTTTATGTAGCAACACTTTATAAACAGACTTCTATACATTACTTTTGTCTGGCAATCATGACTATTTGTCACAAACATAATGAAGAGCCAACAGCTTTTTATATCTAAACACAGTGCTATACCTATACTCTACAACTCACCTCCACACAGTTGTCACAAACACTGCAGTGAGAACAGCGAGGAGGTCTGTAAAAGCGGCAAGTTGAACACCACTTCATGCGAACCTGGACGCCCCTCACTTCCACTGTTTTATATAAGGGAGCCCGGAAGTCGTCCTCTTTATCTTCATCCTCTTCAGCTAGTGCATAACAGAGTTGATAAAAATTAGGATCCATTTCAAGAACAGACAGCCTCAAAATTCAAATTGAGCATCTTCCCCAACTATGATTAGATCAGCTGTCATCTCTCTAAACATTTGCTTGAAGCAGATCCTTGCAAAGATACGGTATTCTAAGCTTTCTAGCAGCCCTGTGGCTTTCAACAAACTTCAGAATTCAACATTTCACCTAATGTTGGATGCTTTTGTCCCGTGACGTGCTATGGATCCATCCTTCAGCCTCCACTAGACTTGCATTCAACACTCCAAGAAATGTCAAATCCTGACAATACTCAAGGAAGCTGCAAAATTGCAATACAGTGAAGGTCCGAGACATGGGTCAGAGGGGTGAGAATAACACGACTTCTTTTGCAAGGAACTGCTTCGAGGTGACGACACATTAACAATAAACTACCCCTTACATGTTCCACTTTGCCCAAGAACTGATAAGGTACTTAAGGGCTTAAAGCGATTGTAAGTGATGTATAAAAATAAACATGTTATACTTACCTGCTCTGTTGCAGTGGATTTAAACAGAGCAGCCTGGATCCTCTTCTGTGATCCTAGCCTCTTCCTCCTGTTGTGCCCCCATAGCAAGCAGCTTGCTATGGGAGCACCCAAGCTGAGTCACAGCTCCCCGTTTAACATTCAGACATGGAGCCCCGACCCAGCCACACCCCCTCTCCCCTGATTGGCTAGCTGACTTTAATTGACAGCAGCAGGAGCCAATGGAACCTCTACTGCATTTCAGCCAATCAGGAAGGAGAATCTGGATGACAGACACTCATGGACATCAAGGGACAGAGAGGGACAGAGAGGGACAGAGAGGGACCTCAGGTAAGTGTTAGGGCAACTGCTACACACAGAAGGCTTTTTATCTTAAAGCGTTTGTTAACCTAAAAAAAATAAAAAAAATAAGAACCTGTTCCTTAAAAGCATGTTATACAGCACAGTGCTTGTGCAGTGTAATTTGGCCCACCTGGAATACCTGACTGATCCTGCCTGGCTATGCCCTCCCCCCTGTAAACTGACTAAGGTGTAACATGGCTGCTGAGCCCTGACACTGTGGTCAGATTACGTGCCTCCATCATCCGCTGTGTCCTCGGTGCTCCCTGACGGTCACCTCCATGTCTGTGCCCGCCCCCTCCACTACAACTGCTCTAATTACTAATTTCTCACACTATTCTCTCTGGTTATGTATGTACTGTCCCCCTGTGATTGTGCTTTATAAAAATAATGCAGTATATACCTTGTTTACAGAGCACTGATCTGACCCGCTGCCTCTCTCCCCTCTCACATGACAGATGCAGTGAGCGGGGCCGTCTCTCTCCTTCTCTCCTGACTTATGTAATCGGGAATCCACTGCCCCGCCCGCTGCAGCTCTCAGGTCGAGAGAGGAGAGAGGCAGTAGGTCAGATGAGCACTGTTCAGCGCTCTGAACAAGGTACATACTGCATTATTTTTTATAAAGCACAATCACAGGGGAACATTACATACATAACCAGACAGGAGAGTGTAAAGTAACATTGGTGGGTTAACCACTTTAATGCATAGAATGCATTTAGATAAAAAAAAAAAAATAACACATTCTGCCTTTAAAGAAAGTTCAACCTTCAGACATTTTCAGTCATGAGGTTTCATCACAGATTGTAGGCAGAAATAAATGATCATACCTCTAGGGAAGATTCCGGGATCCATAAAAGTGGCCATGCTAAAATTGGCCAACACGAATAGAAACATGACAGCGTTATAAGCAGGAAGAGCTGGAGACACCTCTATACTGAGCCATGGGCATCTGTGGGGACAAAAGTAGACATAAATGAACTACAGTTAAAAACAATCACCAGTCAGTGAACTCATATACAAGGCTATCCAGGAAACTTTTTATAACTGATGTAAGTTAGCATCACTATTTTCTCAATTACATAGGAGAGCATGTATTTGGATTATATGGTATTACTTTAAAAAGTGGCAGCCGTCTAGATAAAGAGAAATTAGCACCGTGTTTTATAGAATCTTGGGCACAGGGATAAAATTGTTCAGCATTGGGTGGTGGTGCACAATTTTTTTTGGCTATACTGTACAATTATCCATAGACCCTGGATTACAGGCTGGTACCCGCAGGTTGCCCTAGGCACCTCCCTATATAACTGTACCCTACTCCAAGTCCTTAGTTTTGTAGCAAATAAAGTAATCCACGAGTAGAAGGCCTGTCTTAGGTCCAAGAAATTGAATTTATAGGTCAAATTTAAGGTTATCCTAATCGTACAGTACAGCATTCATAGACCATGGATATCCCCAAGCAATGAATAAGAAGGGTGGGCAACAACTAGACAAAACAGAACTATGCCAACAGGTCTAACTATAGGGGTCAACCAACCCAACTTCAAAATGCCAAAGTAGGAAGCTTGCAGCCGAAAGTTACATTCACAGAAGAGTGAACGTTCACCAGGTAGAAAGGCTAATTTGAAAGAAAAAAAAAATAAATATAATAATAATAATAATAATAATAATAATAATAATAATAATAATAATAATGAGGGGGGTTTACAGTTTTGAACTCTATTTTTTACTAATTTGTACAACTTTTAATCCACCAACTGAATCGACAGGTCTGAGATGCTGCCCCGCCCTTAGGAACGAAGGCACCCCTTCATTGGCAAGAGAGCTTTGGGGAAGACTTGGTGGGATTTTTCATTTGAAGCTGGGGTAGAGTGTTGAAGTGCTCTGCATTTTGAGAAGAACCTTTACTGCTATTACATTTTTCATTAATTTCTCAAGTGCCTTACTTTTTTTCTCCAAAGGGCATGTGTTAGGCGTCTTTTACAGACCGCTCCAGCTGACCAGGCTTTAAGCCACAAGATGTGACTGAAAGTTAGAGCCATTCTGAAAATGAGGGAACCATTTGTTCTAGGACATACACACAAAAGAGCCTGGCAGAAAGCAATTGTAATGGCTCAGTTAAGTCATGGTCTTGGAATGCAGAGATCATGTCGGTTTTTCATTGCCCTCAGGGGTCTCCAAACTATGGCCCTCCAGTTGTTCAGGAACTACAATTCCCATCAAGCCTAGTCATGTCTGTAAATGTCTGGGTTTTACAATGCCTCATGGGCATGTAGTCCTGCAACAGCTGGAGGGCTATAGTTTGGAGATCCCTGCAGGCCTAGCTCATTTATCTGCAGTTTGACAAAACAGTAAATTGCAGCAATAACTGGTTGCAGAGCTTGGCCTGCATGTTTAAAAGTGTCTATCCACAGAACCTTTGCATGAAGGAACATCTTAATTTGGTACAGTGAGATGTTTTAGGCATGAAATGGCATGGTCTGCTACAGGAACAGACCAGTTTTCAGTGAACTTAATTTTCACTGGTTAGAGCTCAGCAATGATTTTCGTAAGGGTGAAAGTCTTTTCTGGGTTAATAGAGTGGTCTTAAATTGCCCAATTCTATTTGCTGACAAATGGGAGTTACTTTAGATTTACCAGGTCTCTTTGCTTGACTGAGCTTTTGTAGTGGCTTTTTTTGCCTGGTTACTGCTGTTGCTACAAGTGAGGGTACTCCTCTGTGGCATACTCGTTAAGTAGGATGTTGAAATAAGGTAAGTGTGTCCAAGAAGAAGTATTCAGCAACCCAGGTGAAGATGGTCCTGTAACAAGATCTTTATAGCAAGAGAGCAAGAGTAAGCACCTCAGTAGCTTAAAACATCTCTAGGTAGGTATAAGTGGCTGTACAGTTCAGAAACGGTGTATATGTGATCATCCACCCAAGACTAACCTGAATGGTGGTGTTTTAGTGCCAAGTTTTAAAATTTAACACTTTAAAGTGAATTCCAAATTCAAATCCCATTTTTTATTTTATTTTTTTACAGTAAAGGTCAGAGATACAGGGTGACCCTGTCTTACTTGTTCACCCTGTTGGTCTCTAAAAGGTCCAGGCTTTAGCCATCATGGTGGGCATACCCCCAGAAAGTGTTTTGAGGGTCTGGGTTCTACAGGGATGTACCATGGCACTAGACCTCTATCGCACCCTGTGGTTATCTACATGTGCTGTACAAAGTTCCAGGGTGAGTGTCCATGCTGGATCCAGTGCCTGAAGTAACTTTGCAAGACATTCCCACAGCATGGGGTGTGTGTAAGAGTCCCAAGGTTGCACCGTTTTGGATGCACCGCTTTTGTTGTATTAGAAGATAGCAGAAAAAAAAAGTCATAAAAGTAGATCTGCTATAAGCAATTTCTCCGTAAAGGGAGAAGAGGTCCATCACCTTAAAAAACACACACAAAAACTGAGGACTTCCAAAGTGGAGTAGGGTTGCAAGAGGGATGCCAAGGGGGCAATATCCTCAAAAGTTTGCCAGTGTGTAATCATCTGAAAGTACCAGCCTATGCTTTAACAATACTCAATCCGTGTTCTGTACTATAGGATTAGGATAATTAGTTTACGTCTTCATATGGGGCCTCTGTGTAAACTAAGCTAAATAGATATTTAATGGGTTTGCTTGAACAACTCAAATTTCAAATTTTTACACGTTCAGACCTAGTCTTCTTTCTATGAAAATACGTAAAACATTTTTAGGGATTTGTGATAAATGCAATAGAAATCTGCAATAAAAACAGTTCAACATGTACTTAGTCTTAATGAATCTTAAAAGGAAAAATAACACCTTATGAGGACTCATCAAGGCCGTGACACATCTAAACAGAAAGAAGACATCAAAAGAAATGTGAGTTTTTGAGCAGCCAAGACCAGCTTTTGTGAGCATGGTTATTGCACAATTAGAATTTATTTGCTAGTCCTTAATTTAGCTCTGTTTTGTTTGCTGCAATCATCTTACCAGCATAAAACTGGAGGGAGTAGGAAAAAAAAAAAAAAAAAAGTGTTTAAAAACAAGCAGCTGCATGTGTTCCTCTTGGTAATCCCAGCTGTGCTAGTAACGTTAAAAAATAAAATTAAAGTGGTTATAAAAGGTAGTTTTTTTTTTTAACTTACTGAGCCGGTGTAACAACATATTCGGCGGCCCATCGCAGTTTGCTATGGAAGTGACATTCCCTCGCCGCCATCTTGCTACACCCCACACAGTAAGGTCGAGCTGCAATGATTATTGTCTGTTGACTAATTTAGCAATTCTTTTTTCGATTAGGCATAGACTATAACGATTATTTTTATTTTTTTTACTTAAAGGGATTGTAAAGTGTTTTTTTTTTTTTTTTTTTTTTTTAAATAACAAACATGTTATACTTAACTCCACTGTGCAGCTCGTTTTGCACAGAGTGGCCCCGAACCTGCTCTTCTGGGGTCCCTCGGCGGCTGTCTATGCTTCCTCCCTCAGATGCTTCTCACGTTCATGCGAGCTCCCTCGCATGGTGAGAAGCACCTGCGGCGCGCTCCCGTGATACAGCGAGTGGCTATAGCCGCTCGCTGTATCACACGGCCCCGCCCCTCGGTGCTCCGTGTCAGTGGATGTGATTGACAGCAGCGCGAGCCAATGGCTGCACTGCTTTCCATCCAGCCAATCAGCGGCCAGGCTGAACGGTGGAAAGGACCGTCGGGGGACCAGCGCAGGACATTCGAGTGGCGAGGTAAGTAAAATGGGGGGACTGGGGGCGCAGACACTGTCAGATGTTTTTTCACCTTAATGCATAGAGTGCATTAAGGTGAAAAAACATTTACCTTTACAACCCCTTTAATCTAGTGTTTTTTTTTTATATGCTAATTAATCCATCCTTTACAAAAAATAAGTGCATAAAAAAAAAAAAGAAAGTGTTAGATAAAAGAATAGTACACACACACACACACACACACACACACACGTTATATTCTTTTATCTTACCTTTTTTTATGTTTTTATTTTCTGTTCAGAAGTTTGTGAATGTTTTACGATGCTTTATTTTTTTTAAGGGGGAGGTTGTGTGGGGAGTGCGTCAGTGTTTTTTTAAATTATTATTTATTGCAATTTATTTATTTTTTTTTTTTTTATCAGCCCTGTTGGGGGCTATGGTGAAATATCAGGGGTCTTAACAGACCTCTGACATCTCCCATTCTGTAGCTTCTGCTGCACTGCACTGATTCATTCATTAAATGAGAAATCGTAATCACAGGAGGTTACAATGTTTCAGTTATGTGAATGGACAGAGTCAGTGGTCACCGACTCTGTCCAGTTAGAAAACGAAGGAGCTGGGTTTACCAGCTTCTCCCTCCGCTCATCATCCTGAAATACTGAGGGGGAGAAGAGAGGGGGACAGATGCATGGAGGGGGACACCCACAGAGAAGAGGGAGACTGGGAGCAGCATGGAGGGGGACACGGAGAAGAGAGGGGGACAGACGCACGGAGGAGAGCGGGAGACACAAAGCAGCATAGAGAAGTATGGATGGGGACTGGAGGAGGATAGGGGACAGTCAGCGGTGATCGCGTGTGGGAGAGAAGCACCACGCTGAAAGCCATGGTGGGGGTGTATTGACCTGCAACTCACAATGTGCGACACATCGAAGCCTTTTATGCATGTCGACGTACTTTTGTAGTCGACGTAATCGATTACGTCGAC
The DNA here is from genome assembly GCF_037356315.1 of Lithobates pipiens. NCBI lineage: Eukaryota > Metazoa > Chordata > Amphibia > Anura > Ranidae > Lithobates > Lithobates pipiens. Next base: position 90,594,784 of record NW_027507787.1, read on the forward strand.
TCGTCGTGGCAGCTCTACAGTAAGGATACACTAAGAAGGGGAAAACAGACATGTTTGCATTTTAGATGTACTTATAACAGTAAAGTGAGCTTCTATAGTGAAATAAAAGACTTAGAACTCCATCTGTAGATGTTGATTTTTAAAAGCATCAAACTTCTGTCAGATTAGCAAACCTGTGATATGAGCAGGGTTGCCGCTGCTTTTAAAATTCAAGATCCAAGTAGTCAGATGGAGTTCTAAGTACTGCATTTCACTATATAAACTGACTTTACGGTTATAAATATGTGTACAATGCAACACTGCGCTGGGTGTAACATGTCAGCTTTCCCCCTTCTTAGTGCATCCTTACTGTGAATGAGTGTGGGGTGTAGCAAGATGGCGGCGGGGGCATGTCACTTCCGTAGCAAACTGTGATGGGTCGCCAAATGTCGTTACACCAGGCTTCTTTCTCCTACATGTTTTAGATATGCCAGCCAACACCTACAAAAAAAAATAAAAAATAATAATAATAATCCATGCATCTCCTTGAGGTAGAGAACTCTCAAACCTTTTGCCAACCATGTGTTTGAAGAAGGTAGAGGAACTAAAACCAGATGGAGGGCCTGGGTCTCTCTGCCTGTGACCAGTGTGAACTTCTGTGGATATTGGAATATGTTCCTGTATTTTAATGAGGGCACGGCTCTCCTGGAACCAGGTGCTTAATATGCTTTCCACTGGTCCATCCCCTCCTGCCAGTAACCCCCTACCCTTACACCCCCCCCCCCCCCCCCCACACTCCTTTCTTCATGTTTTACCAGACTGTTTAACTATAATCCCCCTACACTTCCAGATTTCCCCACATCCCCCTATTCCACATAGAACTCTAAAATTGGTACAACGAGCATTATCTTGCTTATGGTTTTGGCTCTGGCTAACCAATCTCATTAGACATAGTGTACAATAGGTCACCACACTTGATGAAATCATGCACCAAGTTACCTAATTAACCACTGTCAATTTTTTCGTTCAACTTGAGGTTAGTACAGCGATCTTCCCTGCTGAGCTATTGTTTTGGGATGGCACCGCCGCCAGAACACTTGGGTAGGCTCTCAGCTCTCAGGACTGAATGGGAGACAGTCGGCAAACCTTTTTCAGTCATGAACCTACAACCAAATGGCCGGATACTGTCCGACCGGCTACCGTGCACACAGGCCGAATGCCGGCTGACTTCTATTGAACCGGCCAATGTCGCCCAACATTCGGCCCGTGTATACTAGGTTTTATGTTCTTATTGTAATGTAGATCAATTGCTGCTATACCCGTGTATCCAGTCATGTACATTTTGAGATGTTACATCTTCATGTTAGATGGTTTCTTTGCTGTACCTTGTTACTGCCTATTGTTCGCTTGGTACTAAATGGAGACTTTTTTTTTTCCAAAAAAAAAAACTGTTGATTTTTTTTTTTTCCCCCCATCATATGTCTTCTGTTGGAGAGATTTCTCCCTAGGGCTGCTTTCACACTGGGGCGGTATTCAGGCGTTACAGCGCTAAAAATAGCGCCTGAAAAAAACCAGCCCCTTTCACTCCAGTGTGAAAGCCGGAGGGCTTTCACACTGGAGCGGTGCGCTGGCAGGACAGTGAAAAAAGTCCTGCTAGCCGCATCTTTGGAGCAGTGAAGGAGCGGTGGATTCACCGCTCCTACCCATTGAAATCAATGGAACAGCGCGGCTATACCGCCGGCAAAGCGCCGCTGCAGCGGCGCTTTGTGGGCGGTTTTAACCCTCTTTTGGCTGCTAGCGGGGGTTAAAACCACCCCGCTAGCGCCCGCAGACCGCCGCAAAAACGACGGTAAAGCGCCGCTAAAAATAGCGGCGCTTTACCGCCGACGCCCGCACCGCCCCAGTGTGAAAGGGGCCTAAAACTGAAGTGATGACTTCTATTTTGGCTTCCCTGGTTTTTTCACCCCTAACACGTTAATGAAATTTTTAATATTAAAAAAAAAAATAATAATTCCCGTTTCCATTACATACTTTTGCACACTGGGATATCACTGGGTCCCATGCTTCTCTATGCAAATCAGGCAGCTCATGGCAGGTAGGAAGAGTAGGCAGGGTGCTGTACATAACTTCTGGAGAACATCACAGGATACTGCCCTAGTAGTTCTCTCAATGACCCTGAGCCCTGATGCAAGCAGTGGGCCGGCTATTTGGAAAATTTGCAAATATCAAAATGCCTTTAAAGATGACAGTCACTGTCAAATTCCTAGGTATTGTTCACATGTAATGCTGAGCCTCCATCAATGAAACCAAAATTTTAAAGGATAGTGGGCAAATGGTGGCCAACAGGGCCACCCATGTAGCAAATTTCAGCCGGTTTCTGAGGAAATATGTATAGTGCACACCCAACTTTACACTGGGAGACACACTCTCAACCTTTTAAACAAAGAGGAACCTTTGAAAAAATAAAAAAAATAAACACTTTATGCAGATAAGGGGTGTATGTAGATAAATACAAACTGTACAGATTTGATTAATGTTAAATAATGCCCTTGATATAGGTGTAGTCCATTTACGTACCCCCTTATGCAGCCTGGAAAACTCCCAGAACGTTGCCAAGAAAGGCCCAACTGGGACCGCTCACCTTCACCACCAAAAGAAGGAGCTTTGAGCTACTGTATAAAAGGGGAAAAAAAGGCGCATGGTGAGGGAGACTGTATCAAAGAAAGAGCTTACTCCTGTGATGAAGGTCAGGGGTATGCAACCTCGGCCCTTCAGCTGTGGCGAAACTACAAGTCCCATGAGACATTGCAGGACCCTGAATCACAGGCATGAGGGGATTTGTAGTTTCACCACAGCAGGAGGAGTGCCGAGGTTGCCTGCCCCTGGGGAAGGTGAACAGTCACTCTCCTAGCAATGCTTTCAAAGTTTTCTAGTCAGTATGTAAAATGGCCTACACCTATAGCAGGGGACATTCAGTTTTCGTCAAAGCTGCACAGCTTGTTTTTATCTACAGATGTTCCTTTCCTGCATAGGAAGTTTTTGGTTGACCTATGTCTTTAATGTCCTAGGGAACCCCTGTAATAATTACTATAGCTACAGAACGCAGTACATTAGTGTGATCAGTAAGACGAGAAATAAGGATGAATAAAAGAATAAGCAATATTACTTTTTTTAATTCCCATGATATATTAAAACACACAACACCCAGTGTATTAAAAAAAATAAAAAATATAAATAAAAAGCGAGCATACAAAAGTGAGGCACAAAAAAGTACACGGGGTGTACACATGGCCCTCCCTGAAGAGAAAGGACCCTTGCCCTGATGTGCAAGGCTCCCAACAGGGACTGGGGTACTCACCTGGCTGAAACAAGGCACACTCCTTTTTCTGGTAATCTTGCCGAAACAGGCCAAGCCAAGTACTAATTGGGGCTGCCTCGAAGGGAGATTCCATGAGGGGGAAGAACCTGACCAAAAAGTCATGTGCCCCCACCCCCTTCCTCCTCCTCTCTTCAGCCCCCAATCCCCCCCCAAGACTTTCATGGCAGGCCAGTGGACTTGTACCCGACAAAAAAAAATAAAAATAAAGGGGGGGGGGGTGAGTGGGTAAGTGCATTTGTGCCATGGCAGGCCTTTAGGAGAATTATGACACCCCTGGGCTGCCACTCGAGGGGCACATATACCACAGGCTGCTTTCAAAGCTCAGCCCTCAGCCAGACCAGTGCAGCCCCATCTCCAGCAGAAGTTAGAAAGCTTAGGGAGAGCCTTACTTATGACCGGGGACAAGTCTGGTGCACCAGGGCCAGAATCAACCCGAGAGGAAATGGGCCCTCCCACCATCCTCTTAGCATAGTTAAAACCCAGGGCTGCTCTATACAACAAAAGTATTTTCAATAATAACAAAATGGACAACTATGGCCAGCAAAGAAACTCAGAGAAAACTGCAGTGTTCCGCCACATTTGTGCTTAGTGGAGATATGACCTCATATACAGATAAGTATAGGGCCTATTACATTAGTGGTCAGCACCTGTAAATTGGTGATCAACAGGAGATGTTTCCTTGTCACAACAGTGGGCTACCTTTTATTGGTGGTCAGTGAGGGAAAGGCCCCTTTACTCTGGCGGCAGGTGGAAAGAATGTCCCTTTACAGACAGTCAACATAAAGTGCCAATAGTGGCTACTTATTTGAGACTTAGTAATTGCTCATTGCACAGAAAATCCTTAGCAACTTCTGGAGGAACCCTAGAGTTCCTCAGAACCCCAATTACGAAAGAGGAGCTTGTACTACTGTGCGAGACTGAAGGTAAGGCTTCATCCCCAACTTTCATAATTTTTTTTTTACCATTTTAGCTTTACAGCCGATACTGTGTGAGGCCGGGCGCTATTTTCTTTGTAGTAATTTAGGGGAATAACTTATTTCTTGCTGGCACAATTTTGGATTGTAATGCATTCACGCAACTCATGGTTTCTTTTTCTTGCTAGGTGTATAAAATGTTAGGATTTGTAGAATTGCCGCTATAATTGGCGCTTTGTGGCTCAGCTCATTTATTCAAACTCTCTCAACTCTAGAGATTATAGCACAGGTTGTGCATTACGTCCAGTGAGTGAGCTGATTCATACATTGTGGGAAGAAGCAGTAACGCACAACCGTTGTGCAGCAATAAAAAAGGAGGGAGACCTGTACATGAAATTAAAATGTGTGTTAGCCCATGTGGATTTATATTGGAAAAAAAAAAAAAAGAAGAGGAAGAAGGAGGAGGAGGAGGAGGAGGAGGAGGAGGAGGAGGAGGAGGATATACCCACACCCCCATAAAACGAAATCAAGTGGATTTCTTTTACATGAAAAATAAATTGCCCTTGGCTGATCAGACACAGCTCACCTGTTCAATTCCAAGCAGTTTACCAGCCTACAAAATACTCAGAATTCCTTTTAGTGGATTTACCTGCCTTTACAGCCTATTCAGACACCTTGCGATGCCTGCTTTTAATCCCTTCCTGCCTCACAGCCCTTTAGGAGTTCTAAAAGCCAGTGAGTGAACGAAGCGAATGCGGGCATTTGGGTCATGTGACCGATGTGATTGGCTGACACAGCGGTCGCATGAAAGGAAAGCTCATGATCACAAGTATGCATCGGGAGCTGACATTTCTGGAAGGATCCAAATAGTTTTTGCATTTATCAGATAAAAAATAAAAAAAAGAAGAAGTTCAATGGTATATTTAACAAGTAAAAACAGAGTAAACATTTACTATTTATGGGCTGGTAGTAGACACTCATCTAGTTCAGAGGTGGATCTCCAAAATGTCCTTGCTATAAAGGGCCAGTATCCTCCTGTGATGCGGCACCCATGCCCCTTCCCTCTACACTACTGCTTCCATCTTCCCACAGCCTTCTGGATCTGGAGCCTTCAGTCTTTTGCAAGCCTTCTGTGACCAGCCAGTGGAGAAGAATTAACATGGTCGTTTTGTCCTACTTACTCCAGCAATCTTACAGTTGCTTTAAGTGTATACTGAGCAGCACTTACATAGCAGTCAGTATATAAGAACGAACAAACACACACACACACACACACACACACACACACACACAAAGCAGGAAAGGGGCTTTTAAAAGCAGAAGAAATATAGGCATCTGCTATAACCTACTTGCTACCAGACTGACTTAGCTCTGGCCTAAGAGTACTATTCAAATAATTAAAATATATTTGGAAATGCCAAAATGGGTATTAGACTATTACATAAGATGCAACTTAGTCTTACTGCCACTTAAGTGTTTATATTCTATAAATAATGCACATTACCATGGATATATAAAGACATGAGAATTCACAACATTTTTTCCAGGAGTGAAGGCCAAATGGTAGCGTAATCATTTTCTTAGTACTGTATGGAGTTGTCTTCAAAGAAGACCAACTTAAAAAAAATAAAAAAATAAAAATTCTGGTCGCATAATCCAGGCCTATGTGATGGTAAGCAAAGAGCAAAAAAAGTTCGACATTGTTCTCTCTCCCAAAATTAGAATCTCCTTCATATCTGGGGGCAGGTCATATGGCCAAACGCCATAGTACCGATCATGTGACCTTCACAGAGGCTTGGTGATGTGCTAAGCAGAGCTAACCAATCATCTTTGGCAGACTACTTGACCAATGCCCCAATATCGGAGAGCAAAGTCTAGTATTCTTTTAGCCTTTGCAGTTGCACTCTTTCCTACATCTTGTATTTGAATGCAACTACTCTTCAGGTGAGAAAGTATTCATTTAAAGCATTAAAGTGGTTGTAAACCCTTACAAACCACTTTGACCTACAGGTAAGCCTAAAATAAGGCTTACCTGTAGGTCCAAGCAATATCTCCTAAACCTATATGGTTCAGGAGATATTTGCCCGAAAACGGGCACCGCTGTCTACGGCGCATGCGCCGTAGACAGCGGCGCGCAAAGCGCGGCATTTCCAAAAATGGAGCTGCCGCGCGTGTCGACTCCCGTGCGCATGCGCGGGAGTGACATCATCGCGGCTTCGCCGAATGACAGCGGCGGAGCTGCGAGACGCCACCAGCAAGATGGATGCGGCGGACTACAGGGGACAGCGGCGACTTCGCTGGCTCCTGTGTCAGGTAAGTGACACATAATGGGCTACTATGCGATGCATAGTAGTCCATTATGCTTTGCCTTTGCAGGGAATGAAAGAGGAAGTAAACTCATCAGGGTTTACTTCCTCTTTAAAGGGTTAAATGATAAAACAACTTTGTGTGGTTTTGTAAACAAAACTGAAAGTGATCAGCTTGTAAATAATCTTATGAATGTGATTCAATGTTTTAAAACCAGCATTTCTGCATACACCTAGCAATTATGTTTGTACAGGATTTACACCTATGTTAGCTCATTATATATTCCTGGTTAGTAGCACTGGCTGTACAAAGGTTGTGGCATACTATACATCAGAATTCCCCAAGTTCACTGGCTGCCACACTGTTGAGGGGCTACACTGTGGTGCACATGTGTGTGCGCAAATGTGTCCCCATCCGTGTTCCTCTGTAGGAGGAATAATGGTGTCGTGGGAAGAATGGCATATGTGGGGTCAGAGGGAAGAACTCCATCTCCTTGCTCTCAATCTTTGGCCTCAGTGGAAGGAGTGGTACCCCAACATTGGTGGTGGTAGTAATGGAAGGAGTGGTGCCACATTGTTGGTGGCGGCAGTGGAAGGAACGGTGCCCCAACATTGGTGGTGGAAGGAATGGTGCTCCAATATTGGTGGTTGTAGTGGCAGTGGAAGGAATGGTGCCCCATCATTGATGAGTGGGAGGAAGTGTCCTATCAATTCACTCAATGGAGGGAATAGTGTCCCATTGTCTGTCTCAGTAGAAGGAATGATGCCCCACTGTCGGAGTTAGCGGGAGGAAAGGTGCCCCATCATTTGTGACAGTGGGAGGAACAGTGCTCTCTGGCTGGAATAATCACCAATTTTAATCTGCATCTGTCCCCGGCAATATCTCCTCTCCCCAAAACATGCCCTCTGGCATGAATGCCACCCAGTATCACCAGGAATAATAAATGGCATGTGCAACATGAGATAGAGGGTGTCCGCAGATGAACATCGCTGACGCCAGATATCATCTGTCTCCGCTATGGTCCGATTCTGCAGACGGAGCAAAATCCTATTTTTCTATCCATCTGCAGAGCAGATCGGATGAACATGGACAGGCGGTCCGTGTTCATCCGACCCCCCATAGAGGAGAGCGGAGATCTGACAGGGTGGTCTCTGCACAGTGTGCTGGGACCACTCTGTCATCCGCCGGCTCAGCAGGGATAAAACGGAGCAATACCCACTGAGCAAGCAGATCATCATGGGGCGGATCATCACAGATCCGTCCCGTGTAAAAGGGGCCTAAGGCAGCCCATAAATAGAGCTTTTTATTTTTTACCCCATTCTGCCAGCAGGTTGCATGAAAAAAAAAAAAAAACCCCGACCCGATTACCCCATCCACACATTCAGGATGGATGAGGGATACCTCCCTGCTGAGATATTGAATAGCAGAGAGGCTTCCCCGCCATCAGAATACACTGAGCAGCTATAACCAGCAACACTGAGTGGGTGAAATCCAATAGGACAGTTGTACAAAAGTAAAAACGGTAGATCGATTTCTATACAACCTAACTGCCCATAGATGGATCAAAATTGGGCCAGTCTCTGCTGAACCGGCTGAATTTTGATCCATGTATAGTCAGCTTAAGAAGCAGCATTTCGCTGGATAACATGGTACCATGGAGAACAGCATTCACTGTGTAAAGGTGCAAGGAGCGGAGCCCAGAATCAGGCTTTGTACCATAAGAATAAAAGGCTGATTGTTGTAAGCTCTCTAGTCATATAGTTAGTCCCTGCAATTGCCACTTTTGCTGGACAGTTTTCTCTGCAGGTAAACATAAATAAAGTATGGGGAATTTAAAAAAAAAAATCCATGTACTGAATATGATCATTACAAGTATTCGGCTCACACAGCAATGAGGATAAAATATATATTTTTCATTAGAATAGTTCTTCGAATTAATTTTAACGTAGAACACGCAGCAGCCATATGATTTCTAGTGAGACCACGCCCCCTTCTGAAAAGGTGGTCATCATTACTATGGGAACACGGCTGTGTACGGGCTTTTTTTTTTGTCTAAATAGTCAAGCACTAGCAGGATATATCATGAGGTTCAGACTGCTGTAATCTCTTTAGATGGCTTGTATATACCAAGTAATCCCACAAACTGGGACAGAATTAAAAGGACAGATGGGGTGCCAGACAGACACAGAATGGAAGGCAGAAAGAGAAAAAGAGGCATGGAAAGGAAAAAAAAAAAAAAAAAAAAAAAAAAGAAGAAGAAGAAGGGTAGGAGAACAAAAAAAATACAACAAAGATTGTCTTAAAAATATAATAAAACAAACCATTAAAGGGGGATTTCTAGGAAAATAAAGACAGTCTTTGTTAGCAAGACTGAGGTCCTTTATTCCTGCAGACCTCATGTTTATTTAGGACAGAGATTTTCAAACAAAGGCAAGAACAATAAAATAGTCAAGGGAATACTAAACGCAGCCATGAACTGTTAAAGAGGAAGTAAACCCTTACAAACCACTTTGACCTACAGGTAAGCCTAGATTAAGGCTTACCTGTAGGTCCAAGCAATATCTCCTAAACCTATATGGTTTAGGAGATATTTGCCCGAAAATGGGCACCGCTGTCTACGGCGCATGCGCCGTAGATAGCGGCGCGCAGGCGCACTAAATGCGGCAAGTCCAAGAATGGATTTGCCTAATTTGTCGACTCCCGTGCGCATGCGCGGGAGTGACGTCATCGCGGCTTCGCCGCTGTCATTCGTCGGAGCTGCGAGACGCCACCAGCAAGATGGATGCGGCGGACTACAGGGGACAGCGGCGACTTCGCTGGCTCCTGTGTCAGGTAAGTGACACATAATGAGCTACTATGCGATGCATAGTAGTCCATTATGCTTTACCTTTGCAGGGAAAAAAAGAGGAAGTAAACCCATCAGGGTTTACTTCCTCTTTAATGGAAAATGTGTGCCGCTCAGGCTACAAGGCCACCACTGAGTGCAGGCCAGGGAAGGAACTCATCTCGGCTCCAAACAACTGTTGAGCAAAGGATGGATCCAATGAAGGCGCACACCAATGTGGACCCACTGTTATCGATATGTCTCAAGTCGTTACCAGTGGTACTTCTACCCCGGGGGTTCTTTTAACCACTTGCCGACCGCTGCATGCCGACGTACCTCCCCTACTTTGGGAATGGATATTGTCATGGCAGCAGCTGTTGCCATAACCCCTGTATCCCCCGTGTTTGGCTGGCTACAAAATAAAAGTGGTCTCTGCGGCGGATTCGCCGCAAGATCACTTTTATCTGTGGCAGGAGAGGGCCCCCCGCCACGATCCAGGGCCCTCCGCTGCCACTGGCAGCGCCAGAAGCGTTTGTCTCCTTGCTAGGCATGGAGAGTGAGGGGGAAGATGGGCCCCACCCGTCTCCATACCATAGCAGGGTGGAAGTGATGTCAAAACGTCACTTCCACCCATACGTCTTAAAAAGGCACATTTTTTTGTTGCCATTTTCTCAAAAAAAAAAAAAAATTCTTGACTTCCAGTCTCATATTTAAAGAGATCCTGTCATGCTTTTTTCTATTACAATGGATGTTTACATTCCTTTCAATAGAATAAAAGTGACACTTAAAAAAAAACAAAAAAAAAATAAATAAATAAAAAAAACACACACAACACTGTAAAATAAAAAAAATTAAAAAAAAGGTAAAAATAACAAAAAAATTCAAATAAAAAAAAATGTAAAACATGCAACTGGTAGAATTTTTTAAAATGTTACCTATGGAGATTTTTAAGTGTAAAAGTTTGTCGCCATTCCACGAGCGGGCGCAATTTTGAAGCGTGACATGTTGGGTATCACTTTAGTCGGCGTAACATCTTTCACGATATAAAAAAAAAAAAAAAAAAAAATGGGCTAACTTTACTGTTGTCTTATGTTTTAATAAAGAAAAAAAAATATACTTTTTTTGCAAGTGCGCTTGTAAGACCCCTGTGCAAATATGGTGTGAAGAAAGTATTGCAACAACCGCCATTTTATAACCCAACATTAGAAAATATACGGTGGATATTAATATTTTTTTTATTTTTTAAGTCTACACATCCTGTTAAAATGTCAGGTTTCCGTTATGTAAAAAAAAAATTAGACAAAAATCATTCCTGAAATTTTTCCACCTTTAGTCCCGGGTTCACACTAGTGCGATGACAGACACTGCATGTGATTCACGCCATATTGCTGTTCAGATCACACGATTTCAGCCATACAAACTGTATGGCTGAAATTGCATCGCATCCGTGACAAAATGGTGCAGGACCTTTTTTTGGTCTGCACTGTATTAGATCGCATGGGTGTTCACACCCATGTGATCCAATTCCTGCACCATTTCACAGTTTGCACTGCAATTTGTGAACCGATTTGGGGGTGTAAATTACCTTTACATTAAGATCTGCGAATCGCTGGGGGATGTCAAATGTGACTGTGCGATGCAGGTGCAATGAGGGAATCCGCACTGGATTTGCAAGCTTTCCGCATCACACCAGTGTGAACCTAGCCTGAACGTGACCTATAAACTGTACAACTCGGTTGAACAACAAACTGAAATTTGGCATATTGTGATTCCAAAACTTTAATCATCTTCTGGTGAAGCCATTCCTTGTTGAATTGGTTGTATGCTTTGAGCCATTGTCGTGCTGAAAGATGAAGATCCTCTTCATGTTCAGGTTTTGTGTCAATATTGACTGGTATTTGGAACTGTTCGTAATTCCCTGAAGAAAAACAGCCCCAAAGCATGATGCTGCCAACACCATGCTTCACGGTGGGTATGGTGTTATTTTGGTGACGTGCACCGTTTTTGCGCCAAACATATCTTTTGGAATTATGGCCCAAAAGTTCAACCTTGGTTTCATCAGACCATAACACATTTTCCCCACATGCTTTTGGGAGACTTCAGATGTGTTTTTGCAAAATTTAGCCGGGCTTGGGTGTTATTCTTCATAGAAAAAGGCTTCCATCTTGCCACTTTACCCCATAGCCCAGACATATGAAGAATACAGTTGTCACATGTACCACACAGGCTGATAGTCGCCAGATATTCCGCCAGCTCCTTTAATGTTGCTGTAGGCCTCTTGGCAGCCTCCCTTACCAGTTTTCTCCTTGTCTTTTCATCAGTTTTGGAGGGACGTCCATCCAGTTCTTGGTAATGTCACTGCTGTGCCATATTTTCTCCACTTGATGATGCCGGTCTTCACTGTGTTCCATGGTATATCCAATGCCTTGAAAGTCTTTCGTACCCTTTTCCTGTCTTATACTTTTAACAATGATTTCCCTCTGATGCTTTGGAAGCTCTCTGCGGACCATGGCTTTTGCTGTAGGATGAAACTAAAAAAATATCAGGAAAGACCTACTAGAACAAGTGAACTTTATTTGGGGTTAATCAGAGGCACTATAAAATGATGGCTGGTGTGAACTTACTATTTAAACATGCATTTGAATGTGATTGCTTAATTCTGAACACCGCTACATCCCCAGTTATGAGAGGGTGTGGACACTTTTGCAACCGCATTATTTTCGTTTAGTTTTACCCCCCCCAAAAAAGATTTCAGTTTGTTTTTCAACTGAGTTGTACAGTTTATAGGTCACATTAACCACTTGACATCCACGCTATGGCTGAATGACAGCCACAGCACGGATCTGAATTCCCGGGAGGCCGTCATATGACAGCCTTCCCTGTGCATGCTGCCTGCGCGCACTGTGATCACAGATCCGAGTAAGGGGCCAGTCCCTTAACATGTGATCAGCTGTCGGCCAATGGCAGCTGATAACATGAACAAAAGCTCTGTGATAGTTTTTTTCTGCTCACGCTGACAGCGGATCAACGGCTCACCTTAAAAAAGGGACATCGGTCCCAAAATGGAAGAGGCAATTATGCCCCATTTATGCCATCTGACAGTGCCCACAAGTGCCACCTATCAATGCCCACCAGTGGTGCCAGAGCCACCTAGAAGTGCTGCTTATCAGTGTAACCGATCAGTGCCCATCACTGCCACCCTCAGTGCCGCCTCATTAGCGTACATCAATGATGGACATAAATGACCAGTTTTTAAATTTTATAACAAAATTATTATTATTTTTTATTCAGTCTTTTTACACAGACGTTATCAAATACCACCAAAAGAAAGCTCTATTTGTGGGGGAAAAAAAAATTATAAAAATTTAATTTGGGTACAGTGTAGTATGACCGCGCAATTGTCAAAGTGCATCAGCACTGAAAGCTGAAAATTGGTTTGGGGGGGGGGGGGGGGGGAGAGATTAAGTGCCCAGTAAGCAAGTGATTAAAAGCTGGAAAAAGTTCTGAACTTATTTATCTTTGTATAATTTTTATTATATCACAGATACCTGATATTTTAACAGGGGCGTGTCGACTTTCTATATCCACTGTATATATATTCTATCTTACCAATCCTGAATGTGATGGCTTCGTTAGTTTTCTTTAGGTTCAAGTTTTTACATGAATAAATAAATAAACTGATCATTGTAAGCCCCATCAGCAGTAAATGGCTTGTCTTAATCCTCTAACCGCTACATTTGCAGGAGAGATCGTTCTGTTGAAAAACAGGCTTACTGCCTGGATCACTATATGAAAGTAAAAAGGAAAGAAAGCCTAAAAAAGAAAACCAATGCCATCACATCCAAGAACTGGCAAGGTGCAATAAAATGTTGGCTTTAATATCGTTTTAAGGGGTCCAGGTGTATACCTGCTGTAAAACATAGAATTTTTTTTTAGTTATGGAAAAAGTAGGAGATAGAAAATGGTAAATAGGAGAGGGTGTAAAAACAGCTCCAAAGACGCTGCTTGCAGGACTTTTTCTAACACCGCTCCAGTGTGAAAAAGCACTCAGCCTTTCACACTGGGGCTGCAGGGGAGGCGTTTTTCAGGAGCTATTTTTAAACTCCTGAAAAACACCTCAGTGTGAAAGGGCTCTTATCTAAAAACTGATGGTGCATTAAAGCGGGATTCCGCTGCCGTTTTTTTTTTTTTTTTTTACCCGTGTCACTGGTGGCCGATTCCTACAGTGTCTTTGCAGTCACGATCGGCGTCTTTTTAACCCCCGGCGTGACGATTTCATTGCTAAGGAAAAAAAAACTTTTAAAAAAGCAGTCCGGCGGTTTCCATTTTCACTGTGGGCGTTTGAAGCCCACAGGCATTTACTTCCTGGATGCGATGATGCTGAGCTCCCAGCATCCACTGCTCCATCTCGCACATGCTCATTGAGTGTCTTCTTTGTTTTCCTTCCTCTTGCCTCGTGTGCTATAGTGGTAATGGCAGATAGAGCTGCCTGCCCACTTTCAAAAGGGCAATTTCGGACATGCCCTCGTCACGTGACCGGCGTCCTCCTTCCGAAATCTCACGAGATTTCAGCATGACTGTGTCCCCCACTGATTCCTGGGAAATATCTAAAAAAGTTCCCAGGGACCATTGCGAAGCCGATAAACACGCCTACTCCCACGGGAGGAGAGCCCGGAAGTCGGCATAAACATTAAAAATAAAAAAATACTGCATATTATTTTATTTCAATGGTCATAACTGCATCTATGTTCCAAAGCCATTTGAATAAGATGAACTTGCAATTTTCTGTACAAAACCGCTTTAACTAAATTCCTGGACAGCAACTCTGATGGTTGTTTGCTGGAGGGCCTAAAGGAATGGCGGGAAAATCTAACTACACAGGGCCCTTAAAGAGGAAGTAAACCCTAATGGGCTTACTTACTCTTTCATTCCCTGCAAAGCATAATGGACTACTATGCATCACATAGTAGTCCATTATGTGTCACTTACCTGACACAGGAGCCAGCGAAGTCACCGCTGTCCCCTGTAGTCCGGAGCATCCATCTTCTTGGTGGGGTCTCGCAGCTCCGCCGCTGTCATTCGGCGAAGTCGAGATGACGTCACTCCCGCGCATGCGTGGCAGCTCCGTCGTTGAGAATGCCACGCTCAGTGCGCCGCTGTCTACGAGGCATGCGCCGTAGACAGTGGTGGCTGTCTTCGGGCAAATATCTCCTAAACCGTATAGGTTTAGGAGATATTTCTTGGACCTACAGGTAAGCCTTAATCTAGGCTTACCTGTAGGTCAAAGTGTGTTGTAAGGGTTTACAACCACTTTAAATAATACAATTCCACTTTAAACATAAAACCTTCATTTTTTTTTTTATAAAGATACTGGAATTTATGCCATTTTTCCAATGAAAACAAACTTTTTTTATCAAGTATTTTTAATAGAGAACTTGGCAACATTGTCCTGTGCATCCTCTCAGCACAGGTTACAGATAATCAAAATCACTCACAAATCATTACCAAAACCACACAAGTTATACATGCGCTCAGTTTATTGTCCGTTATGTACAGGGTGCTTTACCCTTTAGGCTGTGACTTGCATTTTGGATGTTTGGAGGTCATTTATGGACTTTGTGACACATACGTGACCCGTTTTATCAGCTCATTATGGTAGTTAATGTATCCTGGTGTTATGCTTTTTAGATTGCCATCTCTACACGATTGTCTTATCTTCTACCTGCAATATTATTCTTGTCCTCAAAATACTGCATCTGCATCCAAAGGCTCTTGTTGTCCACATTTTTGCTGTTGATTCTAAGACCTAGTATTATATTATCATCCCAGTGATGCATTTTTCAATATTTTTCAAAGTATATTAGAGCATTGTTGTGAATGCACAGTGCGATAACCTTCAGATAGGCAGCTCTACATATTTGTTAACCACACAATTTGTGCCAATTCCTGAGAGAGTTATTTACTAGGCACTTTTAGGAATTTTTGCAGCACTTTAGATAGCTAGGCTAGCAGTATTTAACAGGCTAAAGTATTTTATTTATTTTTTCAAATTAACCACTTCAGCCCTGGAAGGATTTGCTCCCTTAGTATGAACACACCATCTCTCTCCTCTCCCCTGAGAGAACCTGGATTTCTGCGTACACACACACACACACACACACAGATCCCAGTTCTCGCTCTGTCATGAGCAATCGCAGGTGCCCGGCGGTAAACGCCCCCCGCCAGGCACGTCTTAAAGGAGTGACAGCACTACGGCGATTTGCCCAGCTGAGCCAACCTGCCGCAGTATAACTGCAGCGGTTGGTCAGCTAGTGGTAAAAAAATAAATAGATTGTTTTGGATTGTTATCAAAATGTATTTTTATAAAATGCTTTTGGAGAAAAAAAAAAAAAAAAAAAAAAAAAAAAAAAAAAAACTCGAGACAGTTTTCCCATTTAAGATATATTAATGATTTAGTTTATTCAGCATGAAATGGAGCTTACCCTGTTTCCCCTAAAATAAGACCTAGCGTGATTGTCGGTGTTGGCTGCAATATAAGCCCTACCACCCAAATAAGCCCTACTCTGTTTCCTCAAAAATAAGCCCTACCCTGAAAAGAAGACCTACAAGGACTTTAACTAGGGCTTATTTGGGGGGGTAGGGCTTTTATTGCAGCTATCACCGACAATCACACTAGGTCTTATTTTAGGGGAAACAGGGTAGTAATGTTGCATGAGGCTTTATTTTCTGCAATATTGAAATTTTTGGTAAACTCATTCAAATCTCATCCAAGCTCTGCAAGCTGAGATAACATGCACTGCATTGATGCATTCACACAATTTCACAGCAAGCATGAGATAAACCAAAGTTCAGGAATATTCCTTTATCCCATTGTTTTGCAAATCTATGTACACTACAAACTCTATGATTGAATCAGTTCTGATATTGCTGTTTTACTAACCTGACAGCTTATTCTAAATAGGCAACCTTCATTTTGTTTGCAAATATTAAGCAGTCCAACTGACAGCAAGAATAAGTCCTTACATTTAAAGAGCACCTGTCATTTCAGATACATCTTGGTAGCGCCTGTTAGCGGGCATCCACTCACCTGCTGCTGCCACGTCCCTCATTACCGCATTACCAGCCGTCCCATTAAAGTGAATGGGACCGTCGGTGAGTCAACAGCGGGTCAAAGAAGGAGCTGCTGCGGGACAGAGATGACAGGTGCTCTTTAAACATTAGGATTTAAAACAAGCTTTTTTACTAGTGATTTAAATCAAATGCACCCTGAAGGCTAGGTCTCGTCTATCGCCACAGTCTCAGTACTCCTCTCAATTACCATCTCTGAACAGTTTCAGTACTGACCTGGCAGACATGTGATGGCAGTGGCTTCTAGCATCTTTGCACATTTATTAAGATTTGTATTATTATATTAAGATTATATTGGTCAGTATTTGACCTGCCCTTTTGGTAGGGTCTCTCTTTTCATACTTGAAATATTGATCTAATGTAATATGTATTTTTCTGTCTCATTTTAGACTGTACATCTCAACCTTACTCTCTAAGAAGCAGAACTTCAAGGAAAACCTGTTAAACTATTACGATTAGGTTTTTAGTACTGAGGGTGCGATACGCTCTCTGGGTGAGCTCTGTACAATAATAAAGTATTATGGTACGATACTATTAATCTGTATGCTTAATCTAATTTGCAAATCAATAAAATCAGAGGTTTCAGATGGCCACAGCCCGCCACAAGGCAGCAGAGGCCACAGCCTGCTGTAAGCTGACACCAAGTCACAAGAGAGCAAAAGTAAGGACACCCCACGTGACTCACAAGAGAAGTATGGTCGAAAAAAAGCTTTAACCACATTTCTCGTTTAAAAGGAAAATTTCAAGACAGAAGCCAAGGGTTATCCTTTTTTGAAGCAGTTTTTTAGAGCACCGACCTAAGATAAACCAAAGCAAATAAGGAGTCACAACACCAATATATACATTCTTGTTTATTGCCAATGATTCCCTGCTTATAGCGAAGCAAGAAGACATTTGACAGCACAGGAGCATAAAGATAACAATGGCAACTCCCTTATTTCTATTCTCAAAGACTGCCTTTAGACACAAAAAAAAAAAAAAAAAAAGACACTTTTACAGAATCTCCTATTGGCTTTATCTTTGGGGACTATGAGAACTCCACATAATGCTGCTTTTCATGCCATTACAAGGGACTCTCATTCTTCTTGAGCCATAACTGTACCAGAAGCGCTGGTAGAATAGACCTTAAAGTGATTGCAAAGGATCGATTGGTTTTATTTTTTTTAAATAACAAAACATGTTAAAACCTACAGAGCAGAGAATGCATTAAGGGAAAACTCTTCTCAACTGCTGGGTGCCTTTTTTCTAACCTGCAAGTCACAATGTGAAAAACTTACCTGAAAACAAAGCATTCCAGCGAGGTAATGTCATCGCTGGAGGCCACTACTATCTTCCCCAGTCTTACTTCTGGGTCCTCGGACTCGACTGTGTAACTGGCCAGAAGCCGCAATGACGTTACACCAATGCATACTCAGGGGAGCTGCAGTTTACAGCACAGGATTCTGAAGGAACGGCCCGGATGGCCGTTCCTTCAGGGCACATGCACAGATGAGGTCATCGGCTGCATATAAAGTAAAGACCTCCTTAACGGTGCATGCTTAGGAGGCATTTACAGTACCTATAGGTAAGCCTTATTATAGGTACAAGTAAAAGACTGACGTTTACAACCACTTCAAGTGAATGCAAACTTTTTTGTTTTGAATAGAGTATGGAAAGCTCAAATCCCCCTGTCAAGTTATTTGCTGTATCCTGGCAGGAAGATTTCCCTTAAACGTCCCATTCCTAGAGACAACAGGAAATTAGGAGATATCTTTACTAAAGGCGGCCATATATGTGGATTGAAATTCAGACAGCAGGGACCATCCGAATTTCCATCCATGTATGGGCAGGAAGGTTGTCTACCAATCGATTTCTGTACAACTTCCCTGTCCGCTGGAATGTGTGAATTGTGGGAACGGAGTCAGTTTTTTTTTTTTTCCCCATTCAACCCACTGTTTAAATGGAAGATAGATAATAAAATTAAAAAAAGTGAGGGGCTTCCCTTTCCTTTGTAAAGAACCTTAAAGTGAATAACTCAAGTTCACTGCATGGACCACGTACGTATTTATAGATATGCAGTGATATCACCTCACTTTTAGCAGTGCGCTCTGAGTCTCCCCGGCGTGAAGCCTTGCATAGTATTGTTAAATTCGATTATCCACAGGATGATGCAGGTTAGTTTGGGAATAGGGGGAAGTTAGAGGTCAGAGAATGAGACCATCTTTCATGTTGCATGCTAATTGCTGTATGTGTGTGAGAGGAAACGGTCAGAAAGGTGATCCAAGCCTTTAAACGTGTCATCAACAGAAGTGTTCCAGATGAATTAGGAAGAGTACAGATTAAAATAAATACTATGTCAACATATACAGGGACCTCAACAAAAATAAATATAAAAAAGCGCTGCTTCAAATGAAGCAAAAAACTGTTACAGCCCTGGTGTATTATGACATAATAGTGACCATCAATTACAGTGCAATGAATGTTAGTGGGGGGGGGGGGGGGGGGGCAGGCGCCCCCCCCCCCCCCACACACACACAGCTCTGGTGAGGGTACCACATCTGTACTATACATTAATGCCCCTGTACTGTGTCCACTTACCCTCCCTCTGTACTGTGCTCTCCTGTCCCCCCCCCCCCCAACTACCAGCTGCTGTGCATTCCAAGCACTGGCAGTCACGCCCACATGGCCATCCATGTATGACCAGCATCGCTGGCCAGCTTGGCAAGATGGAGGCCCAGTCTCTATATCTATCTATATATAAAAGGTGGGTGTCACAAGCCTCAGAACCTGCCACATCCTTGCCTCAGCTCAGGAGAGTGAAAAGAGCGCTACACTTAAGGGGCCCCTGCAACAAAACCTATGATCAGGAATCATCCTGATGACGACTGTAGGGTCACCTTTTTAAGCCAGCATCTTGAACCTGAAGAGCATACTGGTTAGGCAAGCCTAAAGTCTTTGATGGCCAGTTCCAACTTGTGCATTGTACCAATGTGCACTAACACATATGTATTAACCCCATAGGTGTGTGCAGCCTATTGCATAAGGGTGTGCACCCCAAAGCTCAAGCACACTTCTTTCTCTGCAGCCTCAACTACACTGAACAGTGAATGAATGGAAACATGCTCTGTGCTGAGTAGCGGCATCCTGTTCATTCATAAACTGAAGCATAGGAACCGGTTCACATATCTCCACAGCAGGTCCAGTGCAAAAAAAAAAAGTCACTTTAAGAGAAACCAATCAAGAAATATGAAAGCTGCCTTTTCTAGCCTCCTCCTGACAATATAATAAAGCAAACGATTCTGGATGGCTGCACTTCCAATAATACATTTCCAGGAAGTTTCATGCGACAGGTGGTTAACAGATGGAGAAGGGGACAAAGAGGTAGACTTGTTTCGCGCAAATGTTTGTGGTTAGTCAAGAAATACGAAAGCTGCCATTTCTAGCGTCCTCCTGACTATATTAGTTGACTGTCTATCATCCAACAATCCAGCAGCTTGATTATTCTCTCATTAAATGACCCCAAACAAGTGTGAAGCAGGTTAAATCAGACCTGCATAACTGATTGGTCAGTGAACCAAAACCGAACTTCAAGCCAGCTAGAAAGTTTGCTTTTCAGAAGTCTGCCAGCAATAGCAGTCTCTACGTCTCCATTACTACATCTGTAAGGTCAGAATTCATTTTCTGCACAATGCGAGTCCTAATCATCCATGGCAACTAGTAATATACGTGCAAAAGTGAAGAATCATAAAAGAAAATTTAATTACATACTTCAAGAAAGGTGTCAGTGACTTCTGAGACTTACGTAAAAGCGAAGAAGAGAGTCGTTGAGCCCACCAGAAACACAGTTGCTGCGGTCACAGGGATGTACTTGCTGGGTTTGAAAGACTTGACAGTTCCTGCAGGCATCGTGGAGATGGGAGGAGGGAACTAGGGTGTACAGCATATCCCCACGCAGCACTTGTAGGCAATGGGAGAAATGTATTTGAAAGGAGCCTGAAATGAGATGTGGGGGGAACAGGCAGCTCTACCGAAGCTATTAAATAAGCCCCGACATGATAAATGAAAAGGGGCTTGCAGGCAGCTGCTAATAATTCGGGGGCAGATGAGGGTGAAAAAGCCTCCCCTCCTCCAAATCTCCAGAGTGAGGGGAGCGTACAATGTCTTGCAACCCTTTGCCCCCTCCCCTTATTAGTCCGTCTCCCTCCTTGCGCTAATCCCCTGGTAATCCATGTGGCTGATGACACTGGGGGCGGGGGTTCAGGCCGTGGGCTGGAGCTGCACTCCTGGATTAATTCACAACCTGTGAAAACAAAATCAGTAGAACAATCACAACGTGGAAAAACATACAAAAACAAAAATAAGAGATACTTCATTGGATATTAGAGAAAGCACTGAGCATGGTTACATAAAAGAAAAGAAAAAAAGAAGAAGAGCTTGCATACACACACAAACAAAAAAATAAAGATAAAAAACCTTACAGGGAAAATCCCTTCCTAAGCAGTAGTCATCAGAACAGGCGTCCCTATTGGAAGATTTTGCCTCAGCTCCTGTTTGGGCCACAACTATACCATTTTGAATTTGCCAAACACTTCCTGACTTGGAGACAATGGTCACCAGACAAAGAGCCCATCACATTTTATTGTGCATTAATGAATCCCCGCTAATAGCCATTTCTCAGGGCTAACCTTTCACTTCTAGTATTTATGGAATATTATAACTCTAGAAATCTTTGGCAACTTTTTATCCTCTTGTAGACCAATCTGGTTCATCCACAGCCAGTATCAAGCAATACTGATACCTATAGTCTGCTCTATTGCATACAGTCAGTTCCTGCACACGCATTTCACACTGCCCTGTGCTCACTTACAGAATATCCACTTAAAGCAGAGCTCCACCCAAAAGGGGAAGTTACGCTTTAAGTACTCCTTCCCCTCCACTTTTGGCATGTAATGTAATTACAACTTCCACACAGATCTCCCCCTCTCCATCTGCTGTCATCTGGAATGAGTCACAGGTTCCAAATGACTGCCGAACCATTCAGGACACAGCGTGACTTGTGAAATACTCAGCAGTCACAACCAGGTGCCCACATTTGAAATGCTGGCACAAGGGAGGCAAGCAAGCGATGGCTCAGGTGACCACAGCGCTGGATCCTGGGACAGGTGAGTGTTTATTAAAAGTCAGCAGCTCCAGTTTTTTGGAGCTGCTGACTTTAAAATAAAGAAATTAATGGAGCTCTTTATTAAAAAAAAAAAAAAAAAAAAAAAAAAAAGGACCAGGAGTTAACTGACACTTTTTGTTTACAAGTTAAAAAAAAAAAATCAGCAGAGACCCTAGAAAATAAAATGGTGGGTGTTGCAAATTAATTTTTTTTTATGTCACATGGTATTTGCACAGAGGTTTTTTTATTGGAATTATTGTATTGTTCTCGCTATATCGTTTGCAGCGTTACCTCACGTGTGTGGTGTCAACAGCTACCGTCTACATATGCATGCTATGTATGCGTTCACTTTTGTGTGTGAGCATATATGGGGGGGTTGTTAAAAAAAAAAAAAAATAATAATAAATTGTATTTTCATTTTTACTCACTTTTATTACCATCATAAGAAACGTAAACATCTCTTGTGATAGAAATAAGGGATGAGAGGTTCACTTTATGGAGACAATTGGGGCCTAGAAGACCCGAGAGATAGATACATACACACACACACACACACACACACACAGTAAGCCAGAGAAACACCAGCGAGTGGAAGGGGACAACCACTTCCGTTTAGGCCACTTAGGCAGCGTGAGCTCTCCCTGCAGTCATCTGGGACACGTCACAGGTCCCAGAAGATTGCCCAGCCATTGAGAAGGCTTAGTGAGACTCACATGCTCAGTGTGCACATGGCTCTAAAGCCACAAGCTGTGACAGCCGGGTGCCCACACTTGCAAAGCCGGCGCTGGGGAGAGACGTGGAAGAGAAGCGAGGGGTGACCGCATCGCTGGACAGGCAAGTGTGTGCTTATTAAAAAAAGTCAGCAGCTTCGACTTTTAATAAACACAAAAAATGTCTGCAACTCCCCTTTCAGAGATTGTTTATTATTTTTGATGGAACTAAAAAACAAAAACAAAAAAAAATAGACTTTTTTTTTGCTATAAAATTACTTAGAACACATATACACACACATTTTTAATTTTTTATTTATTTTCCCCAGACACCCTAGAGAAAAATGGGAAAATGCATTTTTTTTTTTTTTTTTTTTTTTTATAAAAAAAAAAAAAAAAAAAAAAAACAGTAAAGTTAGCCCCTTTTTTTCTACATTGTGAAAGATAATGTTACGCCAAGTAAATTGATACCCAACATGTCATGCTTCAAAACTGCGCCCGCTCATGGAAGGGCGAGAAACTTTGGCATTTAAAAATCTCCTTAAGCGACATTTAAAATTTTCTATAGGTTACCAGTTTTGAGTTACAGAGGTGGTCTAGTGCTAAAATACCTACGTATAGTTACAGCTATTTGCGTGAAGTGGTTTAACAGTGGATGTGTATGAATGATTTTTGGAGAATAAGGATAGAATTTAGTATTAAAGTGTGATCAGCCTTCTATCTTAAGAATTCCAGGACATCTTTCTTGTGACCTGGTACCAATACTCAACCACCTATTTAATCTAAAGTTGCAGACTGGCGGTACATGATTATTCATTCCAAAACTAGAAGACTCATGTCCGTCAACGTTTTTGATTGCCCAATTTCACCTCCCTAGACTAAAATTGTTTCATGCACAATTTTGGCTCCCAATTGCACAACTTTCTCACAACAAGCATTGTAGTTGCTCAATCACCCAGTGTGCCCAGGGGAGCTTAAAGTGGAGTTCCACTCCTAAAATTATTTTTGCATTTTCCAGCTGTATTAAAAACAATTAATAACATTTGGAAAAATAATTTTTTTCTCACCTCTTAATGCCTGTTGCTAGGGAATCCCTCATAACCTGCCTCCTTACGTTGTAACGATGTTTCAGTTATGATGAGAGGACAGAGTCAGTAATCACCGACTCTGTTCATTCGCAAAAGAAAGGAGCCGGTAAATGACAGATTAACCGACTCCTTCCTCTGCTCTCCATCCTGATAGATCTGTGGCAGGGGGAGATGGGGGGGATGAGTTGGAGAGCAGGGGAGGACACGGGGACCGAAAGAGGAGCCGAAGAGCCAGAAAGAATGCCGGGGACCAAAAGGAGGAGGCGGAGAGTCAGAAAGAAAGCAGGGGGACACAGAGGATAAAACGGATCAGGGGAACTGAGAGCCAGGAAGGACCCAGTGGAGGATATGAGGGGCACAGAGGGGGACAGCCAAGGGCAAGCGGTGCAGTGGTGGGAGGGGGTTACAAGCACCGATCTCCCTGACAACCACTTGAGGGAAAGGAGAAGCAGCTGTCAAAAGCTATATACAGGGGGATTGGTGCTTCTACCCCCCGCTGCCACACTTATCACCCCTGAGGCTGCCTAAGTATTGGGTCAAGCATCGGAGCATTTGCCAATCCTTGGACTTGGCACCGATACTAGTATCGGTGCAACCCTAGTTATAACCAGTCAAAAAAAATTTCACCGTCTGTGTGCCATTGTGGAGAATTTCATGGGGACTTCCAGGCCATCAGAACCAGTGTCCCCATTGGAAGATTTCTGTTTGATTAGTTTTCTGGAGACCATACAAAACTTGGGATTTTTACTACTTTCAATGAAAATGGTAAACAGGACAAATAGGATGAATCTCCCCATCGGGGGCACAGACAGCAATACAAACTAAGAGGTGTTCTAATCCCTCTCCGCTCCATCCAAAAATAAAAAATAAAAGTTTTGCCTTTAGTTATACTCTAAATAAAAGTGATGTAGACACTTTACAGCTAAACCTGAAATTGGAGCGCAACTCCAGGCAAGGCACCAACCCCTTCCTGCCTCCACCTCTCGACCCTTTAAGAACTTCTAGGTGCCGGGAGGTGAAGGCGGGCATTCCAGTCATGCGACCTTTGTGATTGGCTGTCACATCAACAGAAAGCTCCCGATCGCACCAGGAGCATTCCAGACCCCGCTGGTGACTGTGCTGGAAGAGTGCAGGGTGCGCGCTTTCAGCACAGTTGTGTGTTTACATAGTTAGACACACACACACACACACACACACACACACACACACACTTTTATTGCTAATCTTTATTGAGGGTTCTGGGGTTTTCCTCTGCACTTGAAAGTACTCAAAATACGCAAGATCAGCGTTTTTGAATACTTTCTATTTTTTTAACTTTAGGATGCCAGTAATCTGGAAGTGATGGCATGAAATTGCTTCTGGGTTACCAGATCCAAGACCTGAACAAAGCCAATCCCAGCTGGTCGCTCAGGCCTCCTGGTGGGACTAGTGACACGAGTGGAGCGGCAGGAGGAAACTTAAACCCCCCTAGTTGTTATTAAAAGAAAGCTGACCGTCTGCTCTAAAGAACAGTTCTGGGGTGATGTCTGTAACTGCATGCATCACTCCATTACAACCCCTTGAAGCAATATCGGCAAGTTTGTGACCGATACCGAATCTTAAAAAATAAATAAAATGACTATAGGCTGCACTGATAATCAGTCGACCCCCTAAACCACAGTCAGCTAATATTGGGTTCTTGCCCACTATCAGCCAACATGGCAGAGCCGCTCCAGGTGATTGGCAGCTGGCTCCACCTGCTTGGCTGAAACTCAGATCTATCTGCACCTGCCTGCTCCCCTGCCTGGTGCTCCAGTGGGCACTCAAAGAGCAGCGACTGACACGGTTCTCCGCTCTGAGGAGACAGAACTGAGTGATCGGCAGTCATGTGATCACTCAGTTCCTGCCCTTAGAGCCAAAGTGGAACAGCTGCAGCATCACACCAATCATGCAGTACAGAGGGGAGCTTGTAGCTTTTTTTTTTTTTTTTTTTTTTAACAAATCCTCCTTTAATGTGAAAGGAGAATAATCAGGATATGATGTAAAACTGGAACAATTTTCTTGGAGTGGTGTTCTATACATGCATTTTATATAAAACCAAAAATTAAGAAATTGCTTATAAAAAAACATTTAAAAAGCACATTTACAGGTTTTATAAGTACTGCCTTAATTTTTGATGTGATGTTGAAAAGTGTACAAGGGAGCAGCTGCCTTACTGTCTTGAAAGTGACCCACTACTCGAGGGTGCCAGCGTCTGACCTGCCCATTCTAGCCTACTGTTGAAAGTGTGACTCAGAGACACCTATGTACCAAATCAGTAGATGGAAAGTGGCCTCAGCCTAGGCTCCTTAGAGACCACACCCCTGATGTGTTTCAACACACCTACAGGGCTTAGTCAGAGGTACCTAACCTTTTTTTCTGCACAAATATGTGCATTGATTATTTTTTTCCCATAAAGGTGAATTTATCCTTTAGAAAAGGTGGGGAAAAAAAGCGGCACTGCTCCCCAACGGAGCTGCCAGTGTCCACCATAACATGCTGCATTTTTCCCCCCCACACAGGTTAGTGTGAACCTAGCTAAAAGGAAACCTTACAGAGCAATCATTATTATACAGTGCTTTACAACATAAGAGCAGGCAGTACAGTTACAATACTGTAGGAATCAGAGAGCCCTGCTTGTTAGAGCTTACAATCTAAGAAGGGAGGGTCCAAAGATACAAGAGGTGATAACTCCGGGGGATGGGCTGATGGAGAAAAAAACATGGGGTGGGGGCTAGATAGGCTTCTCTAATAAGGAGTTTTCAGGGATCGTCTGAAATTGGACAGAGTAGGAGATAGATGGACAGATTGGGGTAGGGAGTTCCAGAGGATGGGAGAGGCTCAGGAGAAGTCCTGGATGAGAGCATGAGAAGAGGTGAAATTGTTCTCCATCTTCCTCCCCCAAGACCTCCTGCTCTCTAGCTTCCTCATCACCTCCTTCCAAGCCTTCTCCATCCCCTGGAACTCCTTACCCCAATCTGCGACCAAATCGCCACTCAAGCTAATGAGGAAATCCTTCCCTTTGATCTTCGGAAAAGGGGGTGCCAGTGTTCTATCGAAAAAATGCACCCTCGTTGCTCATGTGCAGAATGCAACGGCACTCCAGCTGTTATGTTGATCAGCTGGTATGATGTCAACACTGCGCATATTGGCAGAGGCATTATCTGACAATCTGCAAAGGGAGAATGTAATCGTCAAATCCTGCCTGCCTATCTGCTCATGTGGGAGGATCGGACGATCACGTGACAGGTGGATTTCAGTGTGTTGCACAATTACATTCTCCCTTTGCATCCCGTCAGATAATGCCTCATGCGCAGTGTTGACGTCATTCCCCAGGATCAACATTTTACCTGCAGTGACGCTGCGCAGTATTATCTGAGGCATTAGCCAACAGGATGCATTCTGACAGAAAACCAGCATCTTGCTGTATTCATCCAAAAAACATGAATGAGAATAGAATGGGCGCTGCTCTCCCAACCATCTCACGTGATATAAATATCAGAAATGGCTTCACCCTACGCGTGCAAGTCAAATCCCCCCTCACGCGTGTCGTGTCGTCCCGTCCAAAAGGGCTTAGCCTGGGTTCCCATTGCAGCACACTCCAGCTCACAGTAGGAGTCTGTTGCATCTCCATTCACCGTTTCAGCCTGAATTTTGGGCTGATTTCTGATCTGAAACGGACCAAAAGATGCACAGGACTCTGCGGAGCCGCTCTGAAGATGTGTGAACCAGCTCCACATAGCCATTCACAATCTCCTGACATTCTAATTGAACATGGGAAAACCAGCATCAAATTCGCACCAATGTGAACCCGGCCTTAATCATAAAGGAGGGTGGAGTGAAACGCGTCAGCCGGGTGTTTTGAAGAAAAGCGTAGTCCGAAGCCGTTCCGATATGGGCAGGCTGGGAGAGCGGTATCCGTCCCATTCTATTACATGTGATCCCTACCACAATCTGTCCACATTTAGGTGATCCCTAAAACCTCGTCCCTTCAGAGAAGCTGATCTCAGCAACTGTACTTTTATTAGCTCCATTAGCCCATCCCCCACACAGGTATTACCTTTTGTATTGCTCAACTCTCCCTATTAGATTGGAAGCTCTGAGGATCAGGGCCCTGAGAGAGAGAAGAAGAGAGAGAAGAAGAGAGAGAAGAAGAGAGAGAAGAAGAGAGAGAAGAAGAGAGAGAAGAAGAGAGAGAAGAAGAGAGAGAAGAAGAGAGAGAAGAAGAGAGAGAAGAAGAGAGAGAAGAAGAGAGAGAAGAAGAGAGAGAAGAAGAGAGAGAAGAAGAGAGAGAAGAAGAGAGAGAAGAAGAGAAATGGGTGACGGGGACAAGCCTGATAGATAGATAGAGATAGATTATATATATATATATATATATATATTAAGGGAGGAGGAGAGGAGGACAAGCCTATATATATGTGAGGAGGACAAGCCTGTATGTGAATGGTTGAGGAGGACCAGCCTGTGTATGGCGGGGAAAGCCCTGGCCGGGTCACCTGTAGAGGAGGAGGACACACACCGCTGGAAGACCCCACCATGGTCCATTCTCCCACAGCTCACCTGTACCGCTGGCAGACGGCCCCCCGCTCTCCACCCACTCACACCGACCTCCTCGGCGGTGACAGGAAAATCCAGGGACCCCCAAATATTCTTTCGTCCGCTCGCGTCTCCCCGACACTTCACTCCGCTCTGCTCTCGGGCCTAGTTGAGCCCTGATTGGCCGCTGCGCCCAAAGACGTCATCACCGGGCTCGCCATTCGCGCCCTGCGATTGGTGGAGAGCCTTCTAACCCCGCTTGCGTACTGAGCAGCCTAGGTGTGTGCAGTACCATCATTTCCTCATCCCAAGTCACCAGCTGATTGGTGGAGTACGGGCGAAGGGATTTCCTCTATGGGGCATGTCCTTATTTGGAGGTTATGAAGATTGTCTGCGCGTGTGCCTTAGCTTGGTCTCCGATAAAATGGCGGCTGGCTAACTTGTCACTGCGAGGCGCTGCTGTCTCTTTTATTAGGAGCGAATGCAAGTGGCTGTACTGTATTTTTATTGGCAGTAGTTGTCCTTTGTTATGTATGTTATTAAACGCATAGTTCCCAACTGTCCCTGATTTGGAGGGAGTGTCCCTCATTCCTCCTCATTTGTCCCTGTGGTCTGATCTGTATAGATGTATATAAAATGCACTTTTTATCTATCAAAAAGTGTTTTCCAGAGTTAAACCTCTCATCCAATTTCTAAATTGCTGAATTTGTACATTTCAAAAGCCAATATAAAGGAATAGTAATGGCAAAAAAAAAAAAAGCCCTTGTGGGTTTAAAGTGGTTGTAAACCCTTACAACCAACTTTGACCTACAGGTAAGCCTAGATTAAGGCTTACCTGTAGGTCCAAGAAATATCTCCTAAACCTATACGGTTTAGGAGATATTTACCAGAAGACAGCCACAACAGCGGCGCGCAGGCGCACTTGGCAGGCCGCAGATCGCAGGCGATATGCCGCGAGTGTCGGCTCCTGTGCGCATGCGCGGGAGTGACGTCATCGCAGCTCCGGTGAATCACAGCGTTGAAGCCGTGAGACCCGGAAGTCGCTCCGGGATACATGGCAGTAGCAAAGAGGAAGACGGAGGACCACTTCGGGGTTCATTCTCTGGTAAGTTATTCATAATGAGCTAGTATGCTATGCATACTAGCTCATTATGCCTTTGCCTTACAGGGTGTGTTTTAACCAATCATGTTTTTTTGTTGTTGTACTATTCTCCTTTAAAGGAGCGTGGCAGGGTGTGTGTCCTATGCCTGCATTCATTTGCTGATAAGCATCCCTCCTTCCCATCTCAAAAAGTTTGGAGGTAAGGAAAAATCTCCTAAAGGCCCATACACACGATCAGACTTTTTGACAACAAACATGCAAATTAGCTGTTTTGGAGCAACGTCCGACTGTGTGTACGCTCCATCTGACAAACTTTTTTGGTTTTCATCAGACTTTTGTTGGCTGTGCGAACGGACAAACTTTCTGGCAACAAAAGTCCGATGGAGCAAAGTCTGATCGTGTGTACAGAAAACCATAGGACTTTTGTACAAAGTACAAACAGGCATGCTCAGAACCAATGCAAAAGATCAGACAACATTACAGAAGTTGACCAAAGGTGGCGGTAAAGAGCAGAAAAACCACGTGATTTTGTGAAAGTTGGCTGAAAAAGTCCTGCTGTGTGTATGCAATACAAGTTCAGGGCCGACGCCCTTTGTACAAAAATCCAAGCGAAAGTTTGTACAAAGTCCTATCGTGTGTATGAGGCTTAAGAAAGGCAGCACAGGCTGAAATACTCACCTTCAAGACAGAGGTGTTTCCCACAGTAATTGTATTCTGCCACAAGATGTTCTCAGTCTTCCAGCATAAAGAGGAAGTAAACTCCCCTTGTGAGTTTTTACATATAGGTGAGCCTATAATAAGGCTTACCTGTAGGTACTGTAAATATCTCCTAAATGTGTGCTGTTCTGGAGATATTTACCGTATATCGAGCCCATATACATCATTGGCGCATGCGCTCTGAAGAAATGGTCGCCTGTGCCGTTTCTTCAGAGCCCTGTGCCGTGACCGGCGGATCCCGCATGCATGCACAGGAGTGACGTCATTGCAGCTCCAGCCAATCACAGCATCGGAGCTTGCAAACCCAGAAGCAGCTCCTGCCAATCACATCGTCGTAGCTCGCAAACCCAGAAGTAACTCCGGGAAAGATGTAGGCCGTGTCAGCGGCATGTGGGGACCACTGCAGGGCTTCGATCTGAGGTATTTTATAAGGAGCTAGTATGCGATGCACACTAGCTCATGATGCCTTTGTCTTGCAGGTTTTTTTTTTTTGTAGGTTTACAACCACTTTAAATGACACCCAGCTTTACACAACCCAGGAGACTTGAGGACATACTATGAGAGGAGTTTACTAAGACTGGAGCAGCTGTGCTTGGCAACCAATCACCTTCTGTCTTTCATTTACAAAGCTTACCTGAAGAAGATGAAGATAGAAAGGAATTGTGACTGCTCTAGCTTTGGTAAATTCCCCCCCCCCCCCCAGGAGTAGGGTTGCCACCTGTCCAGGATTCGCCGGGACTTAAATTATGTGTCCGGGTTTCAGTTCACCTGAAACCCGGACACATTATTCAGACCAGGCTGTGGCTCCCCAAGTAACTGAGATAGTCACACACAAATCTATTGCCGTCCACAAGCTGCAGGTTCGGTATCACTGGGAGGCTGCCAGGAAAAGCATTTTGGCCGCACCCACTATTTGCCACCACGCGCTATGTGCACCGCATTACTACTTTACTAGGGGCACCCAAAGGTGTCCCAAGTCTTTTATAATCCTATAGTGTATAGTATGAAAAACAGCTTGCCCTGTGCCGCTAAAGTGTTTGGGTTTGGCTTGAAGAAAACGTGGAAACCCTACCTGGGAGTCAGAATTGTCATGGCCTCTTGAGGCGCGGTTGGCATTGTTTATAAACAGGAGAGCCTTAATATGTTTGTAAAGGCTTAAGGTTTTTTTTACCTTCATGCATTTTATGTATAAAGGTTGAAAAAAACCTTCTGTGTTCCCAGTGGCGTAACTAGAACCTTCAGGGCCCCGATGCAAGAAACCATGGAGGGCCCCCCCCCCCCACCACCTCCGTACAGGGCTCTTTTCTCCGAGCCCGATGGTGGAACACCAGGGCCCGGTCCCAAGTGGGTGGCTGCCCTATAAAGGAACCGATTTCTCCATTTCCCCCCGCTTCCCCTCCTCTCCCACCCACAGGCATTCAGCGGCTGCAGGAGGAAAATTCACATATGCACACACATATAAACCAGTGGCAGCTGGTGCTCAAAATTTTTAGGGGGGCGCAAGCAAACTGAAAAATTCAGAAAAAAACATAAATTACAGCCACTGTACCATCAAACGCCACCACTGTGCCATCAAATGTCATCACTGTGCCCATCAAACTCTGCCGCTGTGCCATCAAATGCCACCAGTGTGCCCATCAAATGCTGCCACTGTGCCCATCAAGCTCTGCCACTGTGCCCATCAAGCTCTACAACTGTGGCCATCAAATGGCGCCACTGTGCACATCAAATGCTGTTGGTGTGTCCATCAAATGCTGCCACTGTGAATCCCCACCGCCCGCTCGCTGTCTGCCTGCCACTTACCCTGTCTTGGTGGGGCAGCGGGTAACGGCCATGAGCGGGGTCCTTCATGCATCTCCTGCCATCCTCATCTCCCGTCCTCTCCTCCTGATTGGCTGAAATGATAGGCGCAGCTATTGGACGCCTATCAGGTGACGGGTAACAGACCCGCACACCTGATTGGTGGAGAGGCGGTTCAGTGTTAGGAAAGTGAATATTAATTCACTTTTCTAACACACCTGGGTGGACTGTGAGCGTCAAGCATGGCGCTCGCAGTTCACCTATTTTGAAGCCTATTAGAGCCTATGGCTCTAATCAGGTGCTGCAAAAACACCCCCCGCTGCTGTAATTCAGGCGTCCGGCACCCCAAAAGGGACCAGACACCTAAATATGGGGGTGGCAGCGGTGGCCATGGATAGATTCATGCTATGCTATGCATGAATTTATCCATTGGTCATAGAGGGGGTGGCTGGAGAGAGGGGGCGGTACCTGTGCACCCTTTTGGATGCTCCGCCACTGATAAACACATGCACATTCACATACATACATACATACATGCACACTCATATACTTGCACACATACATATATGAACACGCTCACACACACACACACACACACACAGACATACAAGCATGCTCTCACACACACACACACACACACACATACAGTGGTGTGAAAAAGTGTTTGCCCCCTTCCTCATTTCCTGTTCCTTTGCATGTTTGTCACACTTAAGTGTTTCGGAACATCAAACCAATTTAAACAATAGTCAAGGACAACACAAGTAAACACAAAATGCAATTTGTAAATGAAGGTGTTTATTATTAAAGGTGAAAAAAAATCCAAACCATCATGGCCCTGTGTGAAAAAGTGATTGCCCCCCTTGTTAAAACATACTATAACTGTGGTTGTCCACACCTGAGTTCAATTTCTCTAGCCACACCCAGGCCTGATTATTGCCACACCTGTTCACAATCAAGGCATCACTTAAATAGGAGCTGCTTGACACAGTAAGGTCCACCAGAAGATCCTTAAAAGCTACACATCATGCCGAGACCCAAAGAAATTCAGGAACAATTGAGAAAGAAAGTAATTGAGATCTATCAGTCTGGAAAGGGTTATAAAGCCATTTCCAAAGCTTTGGGAATCCAGCGAACCACAGTGAGAGCCATTATCCACAAATGGCGAAGACATGGAACAGTGGTGAACCTTCCCAGGAGTGGCCGGCCACCCAAAATTACCCCAAGAGCGCAGCGACGACTCATCCAAGAGGTCACAAAAGACCCCACAACAACGTCCAAGGAACTGCAGGCCTCACTTGCCTCAGTTAAGGTCAGCGTTCATGCCTCCACCATCAGGAAAAGACTGGGCAAAAATGGCCTGCATGGCAGAGTTCCAAGGAGAAAACCACTGCTGAGCAAAAAGAACATCAAAGCTCGTCTCAATTTCTCCACAACACATCTTGATGATCCCCAAGACTTTTGGGACAACATTCTGTGGACCGATGAGACAAAAGTGGAACTCTTTGGAAGGTGTGTGTCCAAGTATATCTGGCGTAGAAGGAACACTGCATTTCATAAAAAGAACATTATACCAACAGTAAAATATGGTGGTGGTAGTGTGATGGTCTGGGGCTGTTTTGCTGCTTCAGGACCTGGAAGACTTGCCGTGATAAAAGGAACTATGAATTCTGCTGTCTACCAAGAGATCCTGAAGGAGAATGTCCGACCATCTGTTCGTGTACTCAAGCTGAAACAAACTTGGGTTCTGCAGCAGGACAATGATCCTAAACACACCAGCAAGTCCACCACCGAATGGCTGAAGAAAAACAAAATGAAGACTTTGGAGTGGCCTAGCCAAAGTCCTGACCTGAATCCTATTGAGATGTTGTGGTATGACCTTAAAAAGGCCGTTCATGCTCGAAAACCCTCTAATGTAACTGAATTAGGACAATTCTGCAAAGATGAGTGGGCCAAAATTCCTCCAGGACGCTGTAAAAGCCTCATTGCACGTTATCGCAAACGCTTGGTTGCAGTTGTTGCTGCTAAGGGTGGCCCAACCAGTTATTAGGTTTAGGGGGCAATCACTTTTTCACACAGGGCCATGATGGTTTGGATTTTTTTTCACCTTTAATAATAAACACCTTCATTTACAAATTGCATTTTGTGTTTACTTGTGTTGTCCTTGACTATTGTTTAAATTGGTTTGATGTTCCGAAACACTTAAGTGTGACAACACATGCAAAGGAACAGGAAATGAGGAAGGGGGCAAACACTTTTTCACACCACTGTACATGCATGCTCACACACACATACATGCATGCTCACGCACACATACAAGCATGCACACATACAAGCATGCTCACACACACACATACAAGCATGCTCACACACACACATACAAGCATGCACACACACACACACACACATACAAGCATGCACACACACACACACACATACATGCATGCTCACTGCTCACACACATACATGCATGCTCACACATACAAGCATGCTCACACATACAAGCATGCTCACACACACATACATGCATGCTCACACACACACATACAAGCATGCTCACACGCACACATACATGCATGCTCACACACACACATACAAACATGCTCACACACACATACAAGCATGCTCACACACATATACAAGCATGCTCTCTCACACACACACACACACACACACACATACATGCTCACGCACACATACAAGCATGCACACACACATACAAGCATGCTCACACACACATACAAGCATGCACACACACACATACAAGCATGCACACACACACATACATGCTCACACACACACATACAAGCATACACACACACATACAAGCATGCACACACACGCACACACACGCACACGCACACATACATGCATGCTCACTGCTCACACACACACACACATACATGCATGCTCACACACACACATACAAGCATGCTCTCACACACACACATACAAGCATGCTCACACACACACACATACATGCATGCTCACACGCACACATACAAGCATGCTCACACGCACACATACATGCATGCTCACACGCACACATACATGCATGCTCACACACACACATACAAGCATGCTCACACACACACATACAAGCATGCTCACACACACACACACACATACAAGCATGCTCACACACACACATACAAGCATGCTCACACACATATAAAGACAAATACAGTAGATAGAATAAAAAAAAAAAAAAAAAACGGCAGACATTTACCTTTGCTTTTCCTGCCGGGTACTGCACTCTAGGGGGAGACAAAGAGCACACACTGTGCTTTTACTTAGGCTAATGCAGCAAGGGGCCCGGTCTCCATGGCGATCTTGGCGACCCCTATAATTCCGCCACTGTGTGTTCCGCAGCCCCCCTAATAATTACCTGAGGTCCATCACAATCTAGCGATGGGCATGAGAGCCTTGGCTCTCCGGAGATTCTGTCTCCTCATTGGCTGACACAGGCAATAAATAAACCTATTAATATACACTTATTGGGATTTTTGTTTTTTAGTCAAAGACGTGGCAGAATACATTTTGGCCTAGATGTATGAAAAAATTAGATTTTTATTGAATATGTTTTATAACGGAAAGTAACATTACATAGTTGGTGAGGTTGAAAAAAAAAACATCAGTCCATCCAGTTCAACCCATGATGTGTATGTGTGTGTGTTTATGTTAATAGTACATCATACCCCTGTATGTTGTGGTCGTTGAGGTGCCTATCTAATCGTTTTTTTGAAACTATCGATGCTCTTTGTTGATACCACTGCTTGTAGAAGAGAATTCCACATCCTTTCTGCTCTGACAGTAAAGAACCCTCTCCTCTACGTAGTTTAAGGATAAACCGCTTCTCTGCCAACTTTAGTAAATGGCCACATGTCTTTTTAAATTCCCTTTCACTTAATAGTTTTCACCCTATGCTGGTCGTCAGTACAGTATTTGTACATTGATATCATATCCCCTCTCAAGCGTCCCCTTTCCAGAGAGAATAAGTTCAATGCTCGCAGTCTTTCCCCATAGCTGAAATCCTCCAGTCCCTTAATTCGTTTTGTTGCCCTTCTTTGTACTCTCTCCAGTTCCAGTATATCCTTCCTGAGGACTGGTGCCCAGAACTGGACAGCATACTGCAGGTGAGGCCAGACCAGAGTCTTGTAGAGCGGGAGAATTATCGTTTTATCTCTGGAGTTGATCCCCTTTTTAATGCATGCCAATATTCTGTTTGCTTTGTTTGCTGCAGCTTGGCATTGCATGCTATTACTGAGCCTATCATCTACTAGGACCCCCAGGTCCTTTTCCATCCTAGGTTCCCCCAGAGGTTCTCCCCCTAGCGAGTAACTTGCGTTTATATTTTTGACACCCAAATGCATTATTTTACATTTTCCAACATTAACCACTTCAATACCAGGCACTTATACACCTTCCTGCCCAAGCCAATTTTTCAGCTTTTAGCGTTGTCGCAAATTGAATGACAATTGCACGGCCATGCTACACTGTACCCAAACAAGTTTGTAAACATTTTGTTCCCACAAATAGAGCTTTCTTTTGGTGGCATTTGATCACCTCTGCGATTTTAATTTTTTTGCGCAAGAAATAAAAAAAGACAGAAAATTTTGAAAACAAAATACGTTTTTCTTTGTCTCTGTTAAATTTTTTTGTAAATAAGTACGTTTTATTCTTCAATGACGGGCACTGATATGGCTGCACTGACGTGCACTGATAAGGCGGCACTGATGGGCACCGATGAAGTGGCACTAGTGAGGTGGCACTGATGGACACTGATAAGTGGCACTGGTATGTAGCACTGATGGGCACTCGTAGGCGGCACTGATGAGCCCTCGTAGGCGGCACTGATGGGTACTTATGGGTGACAGTGATGGGTACTTATGTGTGGCACTGATAGGTGGCACGGATGGTCACTGATAGGTGAGCACTGATGGGCACACATGGACACTGATAGGTAGCACTGATGGGTGGCACTGATGACACTGATGGGTTGCATTGCTGGGCATCACTGTTTTTTACTGTGCCACAGAGGCGCCAGTCAGTGCCCATTTGTGGGCACTGATTGGCATATGTTGCGCATCAATTTTCACATGTGGATGGCCTTGGGTGATGTACCTGGTCATCCACATGCTGGGGGCTTCCCTGGGGGTCCTGGCAGCTTTTCTGGTTGTCCAGTGTGGGCATCTGTCAGACGCGAGTGAGGAAAAGCTGATCACCAGCTCTTCCTGTTTACATTGTAGTAGTGTGTCAGACTGAACACCGCCCCCCTGATCACCGAGATGCGCACCCTCACAGACACGGTGGCTGTTATCCTGCAGGATGTCATATGACGCCCAGTCAGAATAAATGAATTACCGTCCGGCAGTCATTCTGCTATAGGCAGGGCGGGAAGTGGTTAAACCTCATTTGCCATGTAGTTGCCCATCCCATTAATTTGTTCAGATCTTCTTGCAAGGTTTCCACATCCTGCGTAGAAATTATTGCCCTGCTTAACTTAGTATCATCTGCAAATACTGAGATTGAGCTGCTTATCCCATCCTCTAGATCGTTTATGAATTAATTAAACAGGATTTGTCCCAGGACAGATCCCTGGGGGACCCCACTTTCCACACCAGACCATTCCGAGTATTGTTTTGTTTTTTCAAAATTTTCAGTCTTTTTCATTTATATAATAAAAAACCCAGTGGTGAATGGTGATTAAATACCGCCAAACGAAAGCCCTATTTGTGTGAAAAAAATTATATTCGTTTCATTTGTGTACAGTGTTGCATAACCAAGCAATTGCCAGTTAAACTAGCACAGTGCTGAATAAAAAAAATGGCTTGGTCGTGAAGGGGTCAAGTGGTTAAAGAGGCTGATAAGAAAAAAAAGAGTAGTTAATAAATGTGGCACCTTTCCCACTTTATTTTACTATGTTTTAAATAGAATAAACCCTGGGGGTACACTAATGAGAAAGTGTGAAAAAAAATAAACCCTATCTTTCTTTTTAGTGAACACAATATTAACCCCCAGCAATGGTGTCAGTGGCTACAACATGCATCCAAAGCATCAGTGTCAGTGGCTGCAGTAATATCCCCCAACATTGGTGTCAGTGGATTCAGTAATAACTACAAACTTTGATGTCGATGGGTGCAATAAAACCCTCAACTTTGATGTGAGTTGGTGAAATAATAACCCCCAGCATTGGTAAAAGTGGATGCAATAATAACCTCCAGCATTGGTTCTGTGGTTCAAATAACTTGCGGCTTTAGTGTCAGTGGTTGAAATACACCATCCCTACTGTGAAACATGGCGGTGGCAACATCATGTTGTGAGGATGCTTTACTTCTGCAGGGACAGGGAAGCTGGTCAGAGTTAATGGGAAGATGGATGGAGCCAAATGCAGGGCAATCTTAGAAGGGAACCTGTTAGAGACTGTGAAAGACTTGAGACTGGGGCGGAGGTTCACCTTCCAGCAGGATAACAATCCTAAACATACAGCCAGAGCTACAATGGAATGGTTTAGATCAAAGCATATTCATGTGTTAGAATGGCCCAGTCAAAGTCCAGACCTAAATCCAATTAAGAATCTGTGGCAAGACTTGAAAATTGCTGTTCACAGATGCTCTCCATCCAATCTGACAGAGCTTGAGCTATTTTTCAAAGAAGAATGAGCAAAAATGTCACTCTCTAGATGTGCAAATCTGGTAGAGACATCCCCAAAAAGACTTGCAGCTGTAATTGCAGCGAAAGGTGGCTCTACAAAGTATTGACTCGGGGGGGTGAATACAAATGCACCCCACACTTTTTACATATTTATAGGGGTATGAATACTTTTTCAAGGCACTGTATATGTTATGTTTTGTTTTCACTTTTTGACATACCTTTATTTGTGATAAATATCTCACAGGTGTGATTGCAGCTTTCTATTGCTTGTGGATTAAGACTGACATAAGAGCAATCATTTTTTGTTTTCTATTAACCACTTGCCGACCGCTGCACGCCGATATACATTGGCACAATGGCAGAGGTGGCCAAATGGGCATACCTGTACGTCCCCTTTAATTGGTAGGGCTAGCGGGTGCCGCCGTGTACAGCGTGGCCATGCCCGCAAGACCCACGGACTTGATGTCCGCCGGTGTCCCGCGATCCTGTTATGGAGCCGCATAAGGGGGAGATGCCTATGTAAACAAGGCATTTCCCCATACTGCCTTGTAACATGATGGGATCTACTGCTCCCTGTCACCGGGAGTAGTGATCTATGTAAGGTCAGTGGTAGCCCACCCCCCCTCCACAGTTAGAATCACTCCCTAGGACACACTTAACCCCTTCATCGCACCCTAGTGTTTAACCCCTTCCCTGCCAGTGTCATTTACACAGTAATCAGTGCATTTTTATAGCACTGATCACTGTATAAATTACAATGGTCCCAAAATAGTGTCAAACGTGTCCAATGTGTCCGCCATAATGTCGCAGTCACAAAAAATATCACAGATCACCACCATTACTAATAAAAAATGTTTTAATAAAAATGCCATAAACTATCCCTTATTTTGTAGACGCTACAACTTTTTGCGCAAACTAATCAATATAAGCTTATTGTGTCTTTTTTTACCAAAAATATGTAGAAGAATACATATCGGCCTAAAATGGGGAAAAAAATAGTTTTTCTATATATTTTTTGAAACAGAACAACCCCCAAAGAGGTGGGACTTTAAAGCGGAGGGCCGTTAAAAAAAAAAAAAAAAAAAGTCAGCAGCTGCAAACACTGCAGCTGCTGACTTAATCAGCCCACTTACCTGTCCAGGGCGCCCGCGATGTCGGCCGCCCGAGGCCGACCCGGCTCTCGGGTCCCGGCGCCGCCATTCCTTGTAAGGGAAACAGGCAGTGGAGCCTTACGGCTTCACTGCCCATTTCCTACTGCGCATGCGCGAGTCACGCAGCGCTTTGTGAATGGGACGCGCTGTGTTCTGGAACACACAGTTCCCAGAACACAGCGCGACCCATTACCCAGAAGACGCCGCGACGAGGAGAGAAGACCAGAAGATCTCCGCGGAGGAGGAAGAGGAAGATTAGGATTATGTGCCTAGCAACAGGCACTTCTGGTAAGTAAAAAAATAAAATACATTTTCATTATTTTTTTTTTTTCATTTTTTTTTAATTTTTTATATTTTTTTTTTTCAGGGTGGCCCTCCACTTTAAGGAGTGACTGGAAACTCAAAAAGTATTAAAATATATAAATACCTTTATTGTTGTACACATATCTCTCTATATATTTTTTGGGGATATTTATTGTAGCAAAAAGGATAAAAGTTTATAACACAAAAAATAAAAACCGCAGAGGTGATCAAACACCACCAAAAGAAAACTTTGTTTGTGGGAAAAAAATACGTCAATTTTGTTTTGGTGTAACGTCACACGGCGCAATTGTCAGTTAAAGCGACACAGTGCCGAATCGCAAAAAGTGCTTTGGTCAGGAAGGGGGTAAAATCTTCTGTGGCTGAAGCAGTTATTATTATTATTATACAGGATTTATATAGCGCCGACAGTTTACGCAGCGCTTTACAACGTTGGGGTAGACAGTACAATGCAATACAATTCAAGACAAGGGGAATCAGAGGGCCCTGCTCGTTCGAGCTTACAATCTAGGAGGGAGGGTCAAGTTATACAAAAGGGTAATAGCTGTGGGGGATGAGCTAATGGAGAGAATAGTGAAGTTGTTAGATGGAGGCAGGATAGGCTTCTCTGAAGAGGAAGGTTTTCAGGGATCGCCTGAAAGTGGATAAATTTGGAGACAGTCTGACAGATTGGGGTAGTGAGTTCCAGAGGATGGGTGAGGCTCGGGAGAAGTCCTGTAGGCGGATATGGGAGGAGGTGATGAGGGAGCTAGAGAGAAGGAGGTCTTGGGAGGAACAAAGTGGGCGATTAGGTTGGTATTTGGCGACCAGGCTAAAGATGTAGCTGGGGGCAGAGTTGTGGATGGCTTTGTAAGTAAGTGTTAGTATTTTGAATTTAATTCGTTGGGCAAGTGGCAGCCAATGGAGGGATTGGCAGAGAGGGGTAGCAGTTACTGTGCGGTTTGTAAGGTGTATGAGTCTGGCAGCAGCATTCATGATGGACTGTAGGGGGGATAGTCTATTTAAAGGTGAACCAATGAGGAGGGAGTTGCAGTAGTCAAGGCGAGAGATAACCAGGGAGTGAATCAGGAGCTTTGTGGTTTCATTGGTTAGAAAGGGGCGTAGTTTAGAGATGTTTCGGAGGTTGAGGCGGCAAGCT
Organism: Lithobates pipiens; assembly: GCF_037356315.1. Taxonomy (NCBI): domain Eukaryota; kingdom Metazoa; phylum Chordata; class Amphibia; order Anura; family Ranidae; genus Lithobates; species Lithobates pipiens. The sequence goes on from NW_027507787.1 coordinate 90,635,687, forward strand.
TTGGAAAGTGATTGGATGTGGGGCTGAAAGGAGAGTTCAGAGTCCAGGATAACACCTAGCACCCTGACATGTGGGGATGGGTGGATGGTTGTGCCATTACTCTTGACAGAGAAGTCAGGGGAAGAGGCAAGTTGGGGAGAAAATACTATAAGTTCGGTTTTGGACAAGTTGAATTTAAGGAAGTGTTGTGACATCCATACAGATATGTCTGTTAGTAAGTTGGTGATGCGTGAGGAGACTGATTGAGTGAGTTGAGGGGTGGAGAGATAGATTTGAGTCTCGTCAACCTTGGGGGACTCCGACAGAGAGGGGAAGAGGAGTGGAGGAAGTAGAATTGTAAGTGACACTGAAGGTGCGTTGGGATAGATAGGATGAGAGCCACTGAAGAGCACAGTCACGGAGACCAAGGGAGTAAAGTTTTTTTGAGGAGGAGAAGGTGGTCAACCGTGTCAAAGGCAGCTGAAAGGTCCAGAAGTAGGAGTACAGAATAGTGTCCTTTGGTTTTTGCAGTTAGTAGGTCATTTGTGAGTTTTAAAAGAGCAGTTTCTGTTGAGTGTTGAGGGCGAAATCCAGATTGAAGGGGATCAAGAAGGTTGTTTTTGATGAGGTAGTCACTCAGTTGGTTGTAAACCAGGCGCTCGAGGAGTTTAGAGGAAAAAGGGAGCAAGGAGATAGGGCGTAGGTTGTTAGGATTGGTAGGGTCCAAGGATGGCTTTTTAAGTATGGGGGTGACCAGTGCATGTTTTAGAGCATTGGGGAAAATGCCAGAGGTGAGGGAGAGATTGAAGATGTGGGTTAGAGAGTGTAGTATAGGGTCAGATGGCGACCGTAGTGTTTGAGAGGGAATAGGATCCAGGGGCAGGTGGTTAGGTGGGCGTTAGAAAGGAGTTTAGCAACTTCGTCTGTAGTGGCAGTTTTGAATAAGGGGAGTGTTGAGAGTACCTGTTATAGTGGGGTCTTAACTGGGGGAGATACCTGTAGAGTGGAGATTTCATCACGGATTGTATCAATCTTGTTTTTGAAGGGATTAGCAATCTCCTGGGCAGTGAGTGAGTCAGTGGGTGGAGGTGGTGGAGGACGGAGTAGAGAGTTGAACGTAGAGAAAAGTTTACGGGGACTGGGCGAGAAGGTGTTAATAAGAGTTGTAAAGTAGGTCTGCTTGGCAGTGTGGAGGAAAGAGTAGTATTTTGGAGGGCAGATTTGTATTGGTTGAAGTCTTTGAGAGACTTGGTCTTGTGCCACAGACGCTCAAGAGCGCGACTACGTTTTTTGAGAATTCTAGTGTCATCTGTTTGCCAGGGTTGTAGGGGTCGAGGTCTGATTCTGCGTGCAGTGATTGGAGCGAGCTTGTCCAGGGTGGAGGACAGGGTTTTATTGTAGGTGGAAGTGGCTTGGTTGGGACAGGACAGGGGAGAGATTTTGTCATAGAGGTGGTCAGCAGCAGAATAAAGGAGAGAAGGGTTGAAGTTGCAAAAGTTTCTACGGGTGATGGTTAGACGATTGGAGGGAAGGGTGTTGGAAGACAGGGAGAGAGAGAAACGAATTAGGTGATAGTCGGAAAGAGGAGAAGGATTATTTGCATGGAGTGCAAGTTGCATGGAGTGCAAAGGTAGGAGAATACAAGGTCAAGGGTGTTGCCATCAGAATGAGTAGAAGCCTGTACCCATTGCTTCAGGTCAAATGAAGAGGTTAGACTAAGAAGTTTAGAAGTCGCAGGAGTGTTTGTATTAGCAGGGATGTTGAAATCACCAAGAAGGATTGTGGGAATTTCTGAAGACAGAAAGAAGGGTAGCCAGGCAGAGAACTCATCAAGGAAAGTTGATACTGGTCCAGGGGGCTGGTAGATCACAGCAATTCTTAGGGAAGTAGGAGAGAATAGACAAATACAGTGAGCTTCAAATGATGAGAGGGAAAGAGAGGGAGGGGAGTGAATAACCTGGAAGGTGCATTGGGGGATAGGAGGAGTCCCACTCCACCTCCCTTGCGTCCATTAGGCCTAGGGGAGTGAGTCCAGTGAAGGCCACCCTGGGAAAGGGAAGCAGGAGAAGGGGTGTCAGATTCGTGGAGCCAGGTTTCTGTGAGAGCAAGTAGATTAAAGGAATTAGTGACAAAGAGGTCATGAACAGCCGTGAGTTTGTTGCAGACAGAGCGAGCATTCCAGAGGGCGCAGGAGAGGGGGAAGCTGGTTTTGGGAAGAAGAGTAATCAAGACTAAATTGCATAGATTGCGACTGCCAGAGGGTGTAAGGTGATGGGTGTGTTGAGTACAGTTAAATAAGGGTGGGCCAGGGTTAGGAGAAATATCTCCAGCGGTCAGCAGAAGTAGAAAAGTAAGGGAGGTAATATGAGAGTAGGATTTGTATGAGGGGGGTTTGTTAGCAAGTGGGTTTAGAGTTAGGAAGAGATGATGAGTGCAGTAGTAAGGAGAGGGGAGAAGTGATGGCGATATGTACAGATTGTGGGGTGGAGCAGGGGGGGTGAAGAAAAGGGAGTTTGAGGAGAGAGGCTGCAATTGTGAAAAGGAGGAGAAGTAAAGAGTGCATGTTTCAGGGAGGAAGGAGAGATAATTAGGAAATGAAGTCACCTGCAGTCTGCTGTGGGTTGCGTTGTGCAAATCGCTGAAGTGCAAGAGCAGAAGTGCCACTTCTTTGGAAGAACCCCCTGTATGTGCAGCCCCCTATATGTGTTCCCCCGTAAAGAAGGCCTTGTTCTTATACTGTGTTGGGTGTGGGTTGAATCTGGCAATTAATCAATCAGGAGGCAATATTGGGCACACATTTAGCAGAGAAAATCTTTTCACATCACATTCAAATTGAAACAGGACCAAAGGCCAAGATTGTAAAAATAAGCTAAGCCATAATTTAGGTAAGACTTACTAGCTAAATAAACATTGAAATAATGTGAGCATGCCTACAGATTGAGATTGAAACAGCAGTGAAAAACAGATTTACCAAATAAGCATGTGAGTAGTAGAGTGAGCAGTAGAATCAGTGTTCAGTTTGAAGTAGATGGGGGTATAAACGCAGATTTACCTGTGGCTGAAGCAGTTAATATTCAATGTTTGGAATTTAAGATGAATAGATATAAAAACATCTATTTATTGTATTAAAAACTAGCTTTTGAAAAAATATGAGATTTAAAAAATAAATATATACATATATTACAGCATATGTTAAAACAAAATAACTGTGATTATTGTTTCTATCTACGTAATTAGTCAGAAAACTGTTGCAATTTGATAGGGAATGGTTTACTGTATGTGATTTAGGAGGCAGGTTAGTATGTTATATACTACAAATAATGATTATTATTATTTGCATTATTCAAATTCATGATTCATTAAATACAGTAATTACATGTAATTACTGTACTTATTTAATCATGAGTTTTTAAGAACTAAGCTTTGAACATCTCTTTCCATATGGGCGCCTCTACTGACCTCACCTTTTACTATTGTAAAAAGGTGAGGTTGAGGTGACCTCACCTGCTTATGAAAATGCTGGTTGCCAGGCTGTATACCATCAATATATTCTGTGATGCAGCGAGCACATACATCAAGAAAGCCAGAGAGAAGTTGTGCCTACTTTTTCTTGTCAGTGACCTTGAAAAAATAATTCCATTGGTCCGAGAATTTAAGCTAAGAGCCAGGGAACCATCAATTTCAGCAACAATGGCCTCATTTCTTCCCTGGTCACTGCATTATCTCATTCTTTAAAAATAAAGAGGAACTAAAATCTGGAATGTGTGTCTAAAAAGGCAGCAGAGGGAAAAGGACTAGTCACCAGAATCAAAGGAAAAAGAGGAGCAAGTTGGGGCATGGACCTAGTGCATTAACCACTTCCGGACCACCGCACGCCGATGTACGTCCCTACTTTGGGGAAGGATTTTGTTGTTATGGCAGCAGCAGCTAGCTGCCATAACCCTGGTATCCCTGTGTTCGGCCGGCAGTCTGGTACAGGATAATAATGGTCTCTGTGGCAGATCCACCGCAAGATCACTTTTATGGGGGGGCCCTCTCCCGCCACAATCCGGTGCCCTCCGCCGCTGACCGAAGCCGTTGGCAGCGATCGGCTCCTGCTCAGTGCTGTGCATGGAGACGAGTGAGGGGAAGATGGCCCCCACCCGTCTCCATGACACTGCAGGGCGGAAGCAACTTCATAACGTCACTTCTGCCCATAGCTCTTAAAGGGCCTTTTTTTTGTTTTTAAATGTCAATTTTTGACCCCAGATCTCATATTTAAGAGCTCCTGTCATGCTTTTTTTCTATTACAGGGGATGTTTACATTCCTTGTAATAGGAATATGTGACACAATTTTTGTTTTGTTTTAAAACAGTGTAATTTTTGTTTTGTTTTAAAACAGTGTAAAAATAAAAAATAAAAGGTAAAATAAATAAGAAAAAAAAAGTTTTTAAACGCGCCCGTCCCTCCGAGTTCGCGTGCACAAGCGAACACATACGGTGTTCAAAACACATGGAAAAATACTCGTTTTTTGATTTAAAAAATAAGACAGCAGGAAAGTTAGCCCAATTTTTTTTTTATGTTGTGAAAGATAATGTTATACTGAGTAAATTGATACCCAACATGTCATACTTCAAAATTGCACCCGCTCATGGGATGGGGACAAACTTTTACCCTTAAAAATCTCCATAGGCGACATTTAACAAATTCTACAGGTTGCATGTTTTGAGTTACTGTTAGGGTCCAGGTGTGGAAGCCCGACTTGTAGGAGGAGACCTCTCTTACAACGCTGGTTCAGGAGCCGCTGGAATGGAGACAGCGGTCTCGAGAGCACAGTGGGTAGGAGTGCCTGCTGGATAGGACCGCTGGAGCTGGTAGTAGAGCGGAGGATCCTCTGGAAAGGCTGAGCGACTGGAGGTTGCTGGAAGGCTGAGAAATGCAGACAGTAGCTTCAGAAGCCGAGCACTGAACAGGCAGCAGGCTGGAGCAGAGTCAGACGGTCCGGGTCAAGGTAAGTAGGCAGGTGGCAACAGGAGGCAAAGAGGTGTCGGTAAAACTGGCAGAGGTCGGCAACGGAATCGTAGGCAGGAGAGGTAGCGAGGTCAGGCAGGCCGGGTCGGGTTTGGAGAAGGCAGAGAAGTCAAACAAGCCGGGTCGGTAACGGTAGCAGGTAATCAGGTTCAGAATCAGGTATTCAGGCACACAGGAGCTGAGACGAAACAGCGCCGCACCGGCGCGCTTGAGGAACCTTTAAACGTTCAGTGGCGGGAAGTAGCGCACGAACGCCACTCACGACCACGCGAACGCGCGCACGAACGCCACTCACGACCGTGCATACTAACGTGTAAACGAACGCGCACGCGAACGCGTACGCGAACGCGCAGGAAACACGCGCCGACGCCTGTGTGAACGCAGCTGTGCCTGTCTATTGCTGGTAAGTTCCTGACATTGCCCCCTCCCAAGGGGCAGCCTTCGGATGCCCAACAGGTCCCTCTTTTCTGGATGGGCAGACAAGTATGCACGAATTAACCGCCTGGCATGGATATTGCTGTCAGGCTCCCAGGAATTGTTCTCCGGCCCAAACCCCTTCCATTTGATCAAAAACTGAATACGTCCCTGTCTTCTTCTGCAATCGAGGATGGCCTCCACCTCGTATTCCTCATTTCCATCCACTAGGATGGGCTCTGGAGGTCTAGTTCCTCTATCAGGAAAAGGATCAGGGACGGCAGGTTTCAGCAGTGACACGTGAAACACAGGGTGAATCCTAAGCGACTCGGGCAGGGTTAACTCATAGGAAACTTCATTAATTTTCCTCTTTACCGGGAATGGTCCCATAAATTTAGGTGCAAGTTTCCTGGAAGGACAAGCCATTTTAATGTTATTGGTAGAAAGCCATACCTGGTCGCCAGGTTGTAGGGTCAGTTCCCCTCTTCTTCTCCGGTCAAAGGCTCTCTTACTGTCTGCCTGGGCCTTAGCCACTGCCTCCTGCAACACCCGGTTATTGTGGCTGAGGAAGTCCATTGTCTCCTGGACCGCTGGAACTGAGGTTTCTGAAAGAAAGTCAGGCAAAAAGGTTACATGAAAGCCATAATTGGCGAAAAAAGGGGACTGACCGGTGGCCGAATGACAAGCATTGTTATAGGCAAATTCTGCCAAAGGCAGCAGGGACACCCAATCATTCTGTACGAATGATGTGAAGCACCTAATGTACTGTTCAAGAGTCTGGTTGGTCCTTTCTGTCTGCCCATTAGTTTGGGGATGATAGGCCGAGGACAGGGCCAGCTCAATTTTCAGGATTTCACACAGGGCCCTCCAGAAACGTGAGGTGAACTGCACTCCTCTGTCGGAGACTATATTTGCTGGAATTCCGTGTAACCTCACAATCTCCTTAATGAATACTTGGGCAGTCTCCACGGCAGATGGGGTCCCTTTTAGGGGTAAGAAATGGGCCATTTTGGATAGCCGGTCTACCACCACAAAGATAGTCGAGCACCCCTCAGAACATGGGAGCTCGACAATGAAGTCCATGCTAATCATTTTCCAGGGTCTGTCGGGCACAGGTAAGGGTTTTAGCAGTCCCCAAGCCTGATTCCTTGGCGTCTTGTTCTGAATACAAACGGGACAGGAGCTGACGTACTTTTCGCAAAAGTCCTTCAGATTGGGCCACCAGAACGTGCGTTGTACGAGCTCAAGGGTCTTACGGACCCCAAAGTGGCCTGCCAGCGGGTGGTCATGAAGAAGGGACAACACTTTGACTCGAACATCTTTGGGGACGAAGACTTGACTTCCCCTCCAGAACAGTCCGTCTCTGGACACTAAGGTGATTCCGGGGGGTTTTGAGGAGTCAGAGGATGCTTCCTTGATCAGAGAAAGTAGGTCTGACTGCAAAAGTAAAAAATTTCCGGCAGGCAGGATTGTATCAGGAACAGATGAGTCCTTGGGGTTGTCATACATTCGTGACAGCGCATCTGGTTTCACGTTCTTCGATCCGGGCCGGTACGTGATATGAAAGGAGAAACGTGAGAAGAACAGGGCCCAGCGGGCTTGTCGGGGTCTTAGTCGCTTGGCAGACCTTAGGTACTGTAAGTTCTTATGATCTGTATATATTAGTACCGGGTGAGCAGCACCCTCCAATAGATATCTCCATTCCTCCAAGGCAGCTTTAATAGCAAGCAATTCTCGGTCGCTCACGTCGTAATTTCTATTTGCGGAAGAAAGTTTCCTGGAGAAGAACCCCACAGGGTGCATTAGGTCCTTGTTGCCTCGACGTTGGGAAATGACCGCTCCTACAGCCACTTCAGAAGCGTCTACTTCGAGGATGAAGGGTGGAGACGGGTCCGGGTGACTGAGAATTGGGGCAGACGTGAAAAGTCTTTTAAGTTCTTCAAAGGCACTCTGGGCCTCCTGAGTCCAGCAGAAGCGAGAGTTTTGTTTGGTCAGTTGCGTGATGGGCGCAATTATAGCTGAAAAGCCTCTTATGAATTTTCTATAGAAATTCGCGAAGCCGATGAAGCGTTGTACGCCCTTCTTATCCGGAGGCGCTGGCCAGTCTAGCACAGCAGACACTTTCTGGGGATCCATCTTGATGCCCGTTGGGGAGATCACTAGTCCCAGGAATCGGATGCTCTGTAACTCGAATTCGCATTTCTCAGCCTTTGCATAGAGTCGATGTTGGCGAAGACGGTTTAGGACCTTGCGGACATGTTCCCGATGCTGATCGAGAGAGCTGGAAAATATTAAGATGTCGTCCAGGTAGACAATCACAAATACATCAAGAAAATCCCTGAATACGTCATTAATTAGGTGTTGGAACGTGGCCGGGGCGTTGCAGAGCCCGAAGGGCATTACTAGGTATTCATAATGCCCAAATCGGGTCCGGAAGGCTGTCTTCCATTCGTGCCCGGCCTGAATACGAACTAGGTTATACGCTCCTCTTAGGTCAAGCTTGGTGAATATGATAGCGGACCTCAGTCTCTGAAAGAGTTCGGGTATCAAAGGTAAGGGGTAGCGGTTCTTAACCGTAATCTTGTTTAACTCTCTATAGTCCACACATGGTCGGAGGGTCTGATCTTTTTTAGTGACGAAAAAGATTCCAGCTCCTGCTGGGGAAGTTGAAGGACGAATGAACCCCTTCTCTAGGTTCTCGTCCAAGTAGGTCTTAAGTGCCCCCTTTTCTGATAGAGGGAAAATGCGTCCGAAAGGGATCTCGGCCCCAGGGAGTAGTTCAATCGGACAATCATAGGGGCGGTGAGGAGGTAGAGTGTCTGCTCCCTTCTTACTGAAAACATCAATAAAGTCGTGGTAATGCTTGGGTACAGTCTGAAGTAGATCTTGATCAGAGTCTACGCATAAAAGGGTGGCAGAAGGTTTGGTGGAGTCTGTTAGGCAGTGCTTCAAACAATAGGAAGAAGGAAACGTGACTTCTCTAGTAACCCAATTGATGTAGGGGTTATGGGCTTGGAGCCAGGGTATGCCCAGAATGATCGGGAACATTGGAGAGGAGATCACATCAAGGGTCAGGAATTCCTTGTGCAGAGAGGAGATGGTGACAGGCAGGGGAAGAGTCTCTTGGATTACCTTCCCAGAACTGATGCTGGACCCATCGGCCAGGAAAACTGAAAGTTCATGAGCCTTGCCTCGTAACGGGATGCCCTGTTGGCCAGCAAAGGTGGAATCAATAAAGCAGCTGCACGCCCCGGAGTCAATGATAGCGTTGACTGTCACCGTCCTTCCTTGGAGCTGTAGTAAAAGAGGAACAGCAAGGTGGGTTGAATTGGCAGACAATGCAGAGAGACTGGCAGAAGCAGAAGATAGACACTTACTTGTCTTGACAGGGCAGTTAAAGACATAGTGGCCCGAACCACCACAGTAGAGGCAGAGATTCTGCTGCCGACGACGTGCCCGTTCTTCTGGGAGTAAAGCAGGGCGCATTAGTCCCAATTGCATGGGCTCAGAGGTGTCAGGAGTCGTACAGGGCGGAATGGAGCTGGTCGGAGGTACAAAACGGGAAGCAGGCATTGGGGCTTTCGCTGTCATCCAAACTGGGCGGCCTTGCTGAGCGGAGCGCTCTGATCTTCGCTCCCGGAGACGACGGTCAATCTGGATTGCCAAGGAGATCAGGGCCTCCAGAGTTTCTGGTATGCCGACTCGAGCAAGTTCATCCTTAAGCCCCTCGGATAACCCCATGCGAAATTGATGTCTCAAAGCCGCATCATTCCATTCCGTGTCTGCGCTCCAGCGTCGAAAGTCCATAACGTAATCCTCGGCCGGTCTGCGGCCCTGCTGGAGCGCAAACAGGGCAGACTCAGCCGTGGCAGTCCTTTGGGGGTCCTCATAAAGCTGGGCCATGGCCTCAAAAAAGGATTGCAGAGAGAAGGTCGAGACTGAATCTCCTTCAAGTAAGCGGTGGGCCCAGGTCTGGGGTTCTCCTTGCAGGAGGGAGATTACAAACCCTACTTTAGTGATTTCTAGGGAGAAAGTCCGTGGTTGTAGGGCGAAATACAGTTGACAAGCGTTCCGAAAGGCCCGAAATTTGGTTCGATCCCCAGAGAACCTCTCTGGGATGGGTACCCTTGGTTCAGGTGGAAGCATGACAACGGATGGTGAGGCGGCAGGCTGTACTGGTGGGGAGGAAGGAGCAGGAGCCGCGTGACCAGTATCAGTAAGGTTCTGGACCTGTCCTTCAAGTCTGGCGTAGCCATCCTGCAGCGATTTTACAGCTTGGGTAAGGGCCGACAGATGCGTGCAGATCTCCTTCATGGGAGAGGTCTCTCCTGCGGGCTCAGTCATGGCTGTTTCGTACTGTTAGGGTCCAGGTGTGGAAGCCCGACTTGTAGGAGGAGACCTCTCTTACAACGCTGGTTCAGGAGCCGCTGGAATGGAGACAGCGGTCTCGAGAGCACAGTGGGTAGGAGTGCCTGCTGGATAGGACCACTGGAGCTGTTAGTAGAGCGGAGGATCCTCTGGAAAGGCTGAGCGACTGGAGGTTGCTGGAAGGCTGAGAAATGCAGACAGTAGCTTCAGAAGCCGAGCACTGAACAGGCAGCAGGCTGGAGCAGAGTCAGACGGTCCGGGTCAAGGTAAGTAGGCAGGTGGCAACAGGAGGCAAAGAGGTGTCGGTAAAACTGGCAGAGGTCGGCAACGGAATCGTAGGCAGGAGAGGTAGCGAGGTCAGGCAGGCCGGGTCGGGTTTGGAGAAGGCAGAGAAGTCAAACAAGCCGGGTCGGTAACGGTAGCAGGTAATCAGGTTCAGAATCAGGTATTCAGGCACACAGGAGCTGAGACGAAACAGCGCCGCACCGGCGCGCTTGAGGAACCTTTAAACGTTCAGTGGCGGGAAGTAGCGCACGAACGCCACTCACGACCACGCTAACGAGCGCGCGCACGAACGCCACTCACGACCGTGCATACTTACGTGTAAACGAACGCGCACGCGAACGCGCACGCGAACGCATACACGAACGCGCAGGAAACACGCGCCGACGCCTGTGTGAACGCAGCTGTGCCTGTCTATTGCTGGTAAGTTCCTGACAGTTACAGAGGAGATCTAGGGCTAGAATTATTGCTCTCACTCTACTGATCATGGTAATACCTCACAGATGTGGTTTGAACACTGTTTTCATATGCAGGCGCTACTCACGTATGCTTTCACTTCTGCACGCTAACTCGTCAGGACGGGGCACATTTAAAAAATGTATTTTTTCTTATTTATTTTACCTTTTTTTTTTTTACACTATTTTTACAAAAATTTAAAATTGTCACTTTTATTCCTATTACAAGTAATGTAAACATCCCTTGTAATAGAAAAAAAGCATGACAGGTCCTCTTAAATATGAGATCTGGGGTCAAAAAGACTTCAGATCTCATATTTACACTAGAATGCAAAAAAATAAAAAATAAAGAAAAAATAGTCATTTAAAAAATCATTTAAAAAAAAATGGCCCTTTAAGATCTGTGGGCGGAAGGGGCGTTTTGACGTTGCTTCCACCCTGCATTGTTATGGAGACGGGGGGGGGGGGGGGACATCTTCCCCTCACTCGTCTCCATACCTAACAGGAGACATGACACGATTGCCTCCAACGCTGCCGACAGCTCCGGTAAGTGGAGGAGGGCACCGGATTGCAGTGGGAAGGGGGGGGCCGATGAAAGTGATCTCGCAGTGAATGCTCCGAAGAGACCACTTTTATCTTGTAGCGGACTGCCCGCTGAAGAAGAAGATACCAGGGTTATTGCAGGCAGCTGCTGGCATAACAATGATAGCCTCCTTCAAACAGCTGACGTAAAACTGCAGCGGGTTTTTACCCTCAGGTGGTCAGACCATTTTTGCAATTTTTCCTTTGCTCTTTTATTTTTCACATAGCTTTCAGAGTTTGTAAAAGACCCACCAAACCATATATTTTCCAAAAACACATGACCAGTAGAATAAAAAGAAGGTACTACTGATTTCTAAGGTCCTACGATATTTGCGCAAATGTTTATCAAAACAATATTTTTACTAAAAATTTGCAGATAAATACACAGCATATTTTACTAAATTCCTACTAACAATAAAATCTTAACCTGTATTGAGTTAATAAATAACAAATATTTGTAATTTTTACATTGTGCCTTTTTGCAAAATGGTGAAATAAGGAAATATAAGGAAAAGTGACCTTAGTAAAACTTTTGCTTCATATACCATAGAAAATATTTCCACCCTTATTATTTTCTTTTACCAAATAATCAATCCCCTTAATACTCATAAATTCATAACTGTAACATTGTTGTATAATACTTTGATGCATGGATGTCACTTCAGAAAATTATACTTTCCTTCCAAATTGTGTTTAGCATAAATATATAATTCATTACAAACTTTCAAATAACTTTGTTAAAATCTAAACATAACATATATTTCTTAACTTCAATTCATTCATATATGTGAAATGATTTTTAATACATATTACAATGTAAAGTTAGTCCTAAATTGTCTATATGTACTTTAGGAAAAATGTAATCTTATCTTAATTAACACCAGATGTTCCTCCTAACTAAAATGACTCCATTGTAAAGAGGCTTAACCCTTTCAATTCTGAAAGTACACTGTATATGATTGTAAAAGTTGATGTGTAAAAAATATCTCAACTTGATATGATAAACATATCACGTCACATTAAAATTTATATATATAAAAATTGCAATATATCTGATGGATAAATTATTTCATCAGTAGTCAAAAATCAAAAGTCAATTGTTTTTTATAAGTTTCTCTCTTATTCGAGGTCTTGGGTTTTTTTTTCTTCTTTTTCTTCTTCCTGCACTCTGTAAAATTGGAAAAACTTTATTGAACATAAAAAGACAACATTAATTATGACAAATGAGTCTCTTGTGTCACATCTTCTCCTAGAACTGATATTATTAAGCTTCAAGGATTTGTTTTCATCTGGAAGGTCTAGATCTATTACATTTCTCTTCTTTTGGTGACTTATAAGTCAGGTCCTGAAACAGAATTCAGTATTATTATTTTACATTTACTATTGCATTGATTGAAATATACCTTAATTTACTTATTCATTTTACATATCACAATCCTAGCATTTTATCATGACATGAAAGACATATTTTGATAATAACATTTCTAATTAACTCGCTTTGCTCTATCTTTCTTAACCACTTAAGGACCAAGCCTCTTTCTAAGATTTATTGTTTAAAAGTTAAAAACATTTATTTTTTGCTAGAAAATTACTTAGAACCCCCAAACATTATCCACAAATGGAAGCCTCCACAAGTGGATTAGAAACAAAATCCAGCAGGAGCTATAGGGTATTAAAGAGAAAAGAGACGCCTCTAAGTGTAGGAATATGTTGCTAAATGTTGTAGCTTCATTAAATGTAACCATAGTGCTACACTTAAAGATGCCTCTCTTCTCTTTTATACTCAGCTGTGACTTGACGCTACTTGTATATCAAGTCAAAGTTTATTAAAAAAATTTAGCATATTTTGCAAAATGCCCAATTTTTTTTTTATATTGTAAGATAATGTTACGCTGAGTAAATTGATACCAAACATGTCACGCTTCAAAATTGCATCCGCTCGTGAAATGGTGACAAACTTTTACCCTTAAAAATCTCCATAGGCGACATTTAAAAAATTCTGCAGGTTGCATGTTTTGAGTTACAGAGGAGGTCTAGGGCTAGAATTATTGCTCTCGCTCTACTGATCATGGTAATACCTCACGGATGGGGTTTGAACACTGTTTTCATATGCAGGCGCTACTTACGTTTACATTCGCTTCTGCAAGTGAGCTTTTTTCCTTATTTATTTTATCTTTAATTTTTTTTTTTACACTGTTCTTTTAAAAAAGAAATGGTGTCACTTTTCTTCCTATCGCAAGAAATGTAAACATTCCTTGTAATAGAAAATCGCATGACAGGACCTCTTAAATATGAGCTCTGGGGTCAAAAAGACCTCAGATCTCATATTTACACTAAAATGCATTAAAAAAAGGCCCTTTAAGAGCTATGCCATCTTCCCCTCACTCGTCTCCACACCCAGGAAGGAGAAGGATCTGATCACCTCTGCTGCTACCTGCTGCTAAGTGGCAGAGGGCACCGAAGTGCGGCGGGAGGGGGGGTCTTCTCTCCCACTGCTGATAAAAGTGCTACCATAACAGAGATATTCCTCTTCTTCACCTAGAGGCGATTCAGTTCGCATTGTGCGCTATACAAGTATTTCATTCATTCATTCTTCAAAGAGAGGACATATATTGGCGTGCGGTGGTCTGGAAGTGGTTAAACTGGCCTATACTTCTTATGCTAGTATTCTGTGTGTTTTTTTTTAAAATATAACAGGATGCAATTTCTCCCTTTAGTCATGATTTTCACAAACAAAGAAAGGTTTCAAATCAACCCAGAAGCCTGAAGTAAACTATGTCCATTCGCTTCTCTTCTTTAAGGTTTAGAGTCATGTGTGCTGTACTGCAATTTTTGGCATCTTCCAATTCAGCATTTTCTGTAGAATTTTTTCTGATAGGCTAAATACAGTTATTTACCCCTGATTGTGTTTTCTTTATTATTCCTTGTAAAAATTATTGTACAATGTCAGAAACTGGACCTATTGATTCTTGTGGCAACTTATTTATACTTAACTTGGGGTTTATGATCTCTACCCTGTCTATTTCAATATCTTTAACCACTTAACAACTGGCCCATAGCCGAATGACAGCTACAGGGCGGTTGTTTAACTCTGGGAGGCCGTCATATGACGTCCTCCCAGAATTCCGCTCTCGCACGCCCCCTGGGGCGCGCACTCGAGTGCATCCGTGACCGCCAGGTCCACGTTTACCATGTGATCGCTCCGTCAAATCATGTTATGATGCCGGTTCCTTCCTCCCCTCTCTGTACCGATCGGTACAGCGGAGGGGGAACAGATCGGTGTCAGCAGCGATGTGAGCTGCATCTGCAGTGCCCACATCGCTGCTCACCGAAATTTAACTCCTCAATTCCCTGGCAATACCCCCCAATACTCTGCAACACCAGCCAATACTCTGCAGTACAATTCCAGCCAATACTCTGCAGTACTATTCCAGCCAATACTCTGCAGTACAATTCCAGCCAATACTCTGCAATACCCTGCCATAAATTGCCATACCCGGAGATACCCAGCCATACCTGGAGATACCCAGCCATACTCGGAGATACCCAGCCATACTCGGAGATACCCAGCCATAGACACCCCCGTCCCGCCGCCCTCCGGTGCTTCTACCGACTCGCCAATACGATCAAAGCCAGAATCTTTTTTTTTTCAGGCTTCCCAGCTTAGAGGTGAGATGCGGGGTCTTACTGACCCCATATCTCACTGTAAAGAGGACCTGTCATGCCATATTCCTATTACAAGGGATGTTTACATTCCTTGTAATAGGAATAAAAGTGATAAAAAAAATGTATTTTTGGGGAAAAAAAATGTATTTTTGGGGAAAAAAAAATGTATTTTTGGGGAAAAAAAAATGTCAAACTAAAAATAATAAAGTAAAATGAACAATAAAAAAATGTCCCCCGCCCACATATGAAAACGGTGTTCAAACCACACATGTGATGTATCGCTGCGAACGTTAGAGCGAGAGCAATAATTCTAGCCCTAGACCTCCTCTGTAACTCAAAACATATCACCAGTAAAAAAAAATTTAAAGCGTCTGGGATTTTTAAGTAGCAATGTTTGGCGCCATTCCACGAGCGTGTGCAATTTTGAAGAGTGACATGTTAGGTATCTATTTACTCAGCGTAACTTCATCTTTCACATTATGCAAAAATTGGGCTAACTTTACTGTGTTTTTTTTTTAAGCACAAAACTGTTTTTTTTCCAAAAAAAAAAGCATTCGAAAAATTGCTGCGCAAATACCATGTGAGATAAAAAGTTGCAACGACCACCATTGTATTCTCCAGGGTGTTTGCTTAAAAAACATATATAATGTTTTGGGGTTCTATGTAATTTTCTAGCAAATAAATGATGATTTTTACATGTAGGAGAGAAATGTCAGAATTGTCCTGGGTGCTCCAGAACACCTGATGGCGCTCCCTGCATGTTGGGCCTCTGTATGTGGCCACACTGTGTAAAAGTCTCACACGTGGTATCGCCGTACTCGGGAGTAATAGCAGAATGTGTTTTGGGGTGTAATTTGTGGTATGCATATGCTGTGTGAGAAATAAACTGACAATATGACAATTTTGTGAAAAAATTTAGTTAAAAAAAAAATCTTGATTTTGCAAAGAATTGTGGGAAAAAATTACAACTTCAAAAAACTCATCTTGCCTCTTACTAAATACCTTGGAATGTCTTCTTTCCAAAAAGGTGTCATTTGGGGGGTATTTGTACTTTTCTGGAATGTTAGGGTCTCAAGAATTGAATTAGGCCATCAGTACTTCAGGTGTGATAAATTTTCAGACATTGGCACCATAGCTTGTGGACTCTATAACTTTCACAAAGACCAAATAATGTCCACCAATTTGTACTTATTTTTACCAAAGATATGTAGTAGTATAAATTTTGGCCAAAATTTATTTAGAAAAAATTACTAATCTGCTAAATTTTATAACAGAAACGAAGAAAATTTCATTTTTTTTACAGAATTTTCGGTCTTTTTTCATTTATAGCACAAAAAATAAAAAACCGAGCGGTGATTAAATACCACCAAAAGAAAGCTCCATTTGTGTGAAAAAAGGACAAAAATTTCATATAGGTCCAGTGTTGCATGACTGAGTAATTGTCATTCAAAATGTGAGAGCACCGAAAGCTGAAAATTGGTCTGGTTATTAAGGGTGTTTAAGTGCCCAGTGGTCAAGTGGTTAAACAAGTCTGTATCAATTTTGGTCTGACTCCAAAGATTTTTATGTGATCGAACCAATTGTTCCAATATGAGATTGCTTCCAGTATGTGGCCAATTAAAATCTGAAAACACGTTAGCGACTGCTGTACAAATATTTCCAACATTACTGTACATGGAAGGATCTATTAACATAGATTTGGGCCCAGATGACTCTTTCCATATAATAGAATGACTTAAATCAATAATCCAATTTAGTTTACTAATCACATCCATGCCTAGAATATGCTCTGCATTTTGACAACACATATGTCGATATTGGTTTTCAAAAGTCCTGGACTTTCAAAATTCACATTAGAAACTTTAGCTGCAACTGCATTTTCTTTTCCATTAAAACCAATTAAATTACATTTTGGAGAATTAATATTCACAGGTAATTTGTGTTTAGCTATACTGGGTTCAGCTCCTAAATCTATTAACCATTTAGTTTTCCTACCATTCAATAAACCATGTAACCATGGCCTTCCACATTCAGCTAATAAAATTAGAGCAACATAATTTAATGTTGGAGGAGTCACAACTTTTTAATCATGATTTTGGCAATGGAAGTAATCCATCTCTTTCATTGACAGCATTGTTTGTCATATTGATTGAACTGTCATTAACAGTCAGTGTACTAATCTGTTTGACTTTTGAGTCATTTTAATCAATTAACCTATTGTTTGGACAGGGATGAATTAATTGCTCATAAATCTCCTCATTTTCTAATTCCAAAGTTTTTCTTTGTGAATCTAATTTATATTTTTGAGACTGGACCCTCACCGAGAGCCCCGGGTCTCGTACTAACGATTGGGAATCGGGAGGTCCGGTTCTTGATCACCTGATCGCTGTGATAAGGCCATTCGTGGCTGAAACATGTCAGCACTGTTGACTGTGACTTCTACCTGGGTGTTAAATAAAGAAGATTTACAAGCCCAGGACAAGTGCTGGTATGGATACATAAGACATACAAGACCGCAGCACCGCTTATTGCACACAGTAAATTCTTTTTATCAGAGTCTATTATAGTGATCAGTCACTGTGTAAACCGTCTGTCATTTTTTCTCCTCTGAATGGAGAGAAAGATACACTTTATCTTTTTCTCCTTGCTAGAGGAGAAAAATGTAAACAAACAAAAGTGTGTAAAAAAAAAAAAAAAAAAAAAAAAGAATAATAAGTATAAATAAATATAAAATAGCTAGATCAGGGTTTGATATAGGTCAGGGTTAGTTTTAGGGTTAAGGTCAGAGTCAGGGTGTCGGGCGTGACCGGATGCTCTAGAGTGCAGGCGTGTGTGATCTAGCTCCGCCGCAGCTCTGGAAGAAATCCTGCAAGCTTGAGCGGATGCAGTAGCGTGGGGACGGCTTGCCCTGGAGCCAGCCGCTCAACTGTTTTTCTGCCTTGCCGTCCCGCCCCACCGCCCTGTCAGGAGAGCCCGGTTCTTTACAGAGGGATCGGGGGACTTGAGAGAGAGGAAAGCTGGTGGTTTGTTTGTATCCTCCACCGCTGTCCTCCACCGCTGTAAGGAAAATTTCCACCCTGGGGAGTGTAAAATAAGCCCCTTTGGGATGGAATTAATGGGCGACCCAGATGAGTTGATGACGGCATTAAGAGAGTTTGTAGACTTGAATAGAGGAACCTTCCCTGTGGGGGATACATGGGACACTTTGAAGGGCTTCCTTCATGGTATAATGATACAGCAAGTATCAAAAATAAAAAAAGGAACAAAGACTGGGAAAAGGTGGCTGGAGAGAGGGTGACAACAAGGGAAGAACAATATGTGAGCAACCCAACCCCTGATACTCTGAGGAACAGCGGACATATAGGACACTAAGCCCTTGTACACACGGTCGGAGATTCCGACAACCAAATCCGTCAGATTTTGTCCGACGGATTTTGTCCGAAACTGTTGCATACACACGGTCGGACAAAGTTGTCAGAAAATCCGATCTTTCAGAACGTGATGACGTAATTTCGTTACGATGGGACTACGTTCAGGCTAGTAGCCAATAGCTTTGATATAGGAATTTGATCTGAGCATGTGTGGCACTTTGTCCGATCAGAATTCTCTACACATGATCGGAGTATGTCCGATCGGAGCAGTTTGTCGGAAAATATTTCCAGCAAGTTGGAAAATTTGGTCTGACGGATATTCCGACGGAAACAGTCCGATGCATACCACACAGTCGGAGTATCCGACAAACTGCTCCGATCGGACACATTCTGACGGAATCTCCGACCGTGTGTACAAGGGCTTATGGTTAGGAAAGGAGATAATAAAACTCTTTTTTTCAGAGGCAGAATATCTTTGGGGAGGGGGGAACGGTGGGGAGAATGCTGGCCCACCTGGTTAAGGCAAACTCACCTCCATCTATGGTCCCCGAGATTAGTATGTGGGGGGGGGGGCAGGGTTTCTTCTCATACTCCGGAAATCTTAGATAAGTTTAAAGAATATAATGAGCATCTGTATAGCTCCCAGCAGGGGGAGATGGGGGAAGAAGTGGATGCTTTCTTTAGGAGTCTGGCAATCCCAGCCCTATCTGAAACTGAAGCTGCTGAAGGAGCTGGTCTCACCTATAACATTAGAGGAACTACAGCAGGCCAAAAGGGAGATGGCAGGCCAGAAATCTCAAGGACCCGACTGCCTTGCGGCGGAGACCTACAGATGATACGGGGAGGTATTACTGCCCGAGCTGCTGGAGGTCTTAACCTGGTGATGGAGGGGGAGCTTCCTACATCTATGATGAAATCTACCATAGTTGTGATACACAAGGAGGGCAAGGATCAACTTAATGCATCCTCATATAGACCCATTTCCTTACTGAATACAGGTATAAAAATCCTGGCGAAGGTCTTGGTGGCAAGGTTAAACAGGGTCATTCAGAAATTTGTCCACCTCGATCAGTCAGGATTTATTCCTGGAAGAACTACTAGTATAAATATGATGCATGTATTTAAATTTACAGATCCTGGCTGATAGGGATGGATCAAAGAGCAATTTTGTCTTTAGATGCCGCCAAGGCCTTCAATGGCAATATTTGTGGAGGGTTGTGGCTGAGTTTCAATTTGGCCCACCCTTTATTAATTGGATAAAATTTCTATATAAAGTGTCAGAAGCAAAAGTGAGAATGAATAGTGAACACATATATTTAAATTGCTGAGGGGGACGAGACAGGGGTGCCCTGTGTCCCCCCTGCTCTCCGCCCTCGCAATCAAACCTCTGCCACTGGCTCTCAGGTCCTCCCAGGGAGGTAAGAGGATTTAGCAAGGGAGTAGTGTAAGAAAAAATGGCACTATATGCGGATGACCTTCTATTATTTCTAGAGGATATGCATACCTCCCTGTTGAGGGCAATGGAAATAATTACAAATTTTTGTCAATTCTCCGGTCTTACCATAAACTGGGAAAAATATGCATTGTTACCAGTAGACTCCTTGGAAGGGCCCTTGCCTGAGGAGGTTGCTCAGATTCAAATAGTGGACAAAGAGGCTCAGGAGGCGGAGTCTAGCTCAATGTCCCACTAGAGCTCTGCTCTGTGAAGAAAGGAGAACCGCTAAACAAAGACAGCCCGCCAAATTATTTCTTACAAAAACCCTGTCTGAACATTCCTGTGAGGTGAGAGAATTATTTGGACTAAAAATGGTATTGGGGGGAGCCCGGAATAACTTTAAAAATACCCCCAGAGGAGGCGCTTAGGCAAAGACTGCCGTGAAAATGGCGCCAGTCTCCTCAGCTACAGGCACAATCACCTCAGCACACAGGATAAAGACACAGCGGTCTCAGCAAGTCTCTTCAGAAGAATCTGACACTGAATTATTTCTGTCACAGAAATCTTCACATGAATTAACTGCATCCCCAAGCCTTATGAAACAATTTGAGAAGATGCTGAAAAAAGCATTAAAGAATACCTCAGAACAAATAACCAGTAATCTGACTAAAGAAATCAGAGAATTGAGAAATCGCACAGCTGCGCTGGAAATTAAAGTTGAAGAAATAGAAAACTCAACACTTGAATGAAATAGATCTTCTTAAAGAAGAAAACATTACACTACAAAATAAACTGGAAGATTATGAGAACTGTGCAAGAAGGTCCAATTTGTGATTCAGAGGCATACCTGAATCGATCACTGACTTATCTGCCACAATAACAGCATTATGCCAAGAATTGCAATCAGAAATACCAATTGAAAGGCTGGAAATGGACAGGGTGCACAGAGCTGTCATGCCTAAAAAAAGCAGATGGACCCCACGTGATAACATAGCAAAGTTAATTTTTATCGTACAAAGGAACAACTCTTAATTGCAGCCAGAGAGAAAGACAACCTAACCTTCCAGGGCCACAATTTTCAGATTTTCGCTGATCTCTCTCAAGTAACCATTTCTAAAAGACGTGCCATGAAACCACATTTAATGGAATTACAACATCATAACATCACATACCAATGGGGTTTTCCATTTTCCATACGCTTCAGCAACAAAGGTACCAAACACATCTGGAGATCACCGAACAAACTTCAACAAGCCTTACTTGACCTTAAATTGAACGATGGAACATCTGCAGCTACAACCTCACGTAGAAGAACAGCATCTACCTCTTCCCTACCTAACTCATCCCATGCAACCGGGAAAAATGGGGTTCATCACACACATAAAAGGGCTCGCTATGTTTCCCCTCCACAGGGCCAAGAAGATCCAATGGACTGACAGGCTATTCTTTAAGAAATACAGTTATAAGCTAATATGGGAGATATGTTCCCAGAGGAACTATAAAATACTGAACTCATTAACTATGCTCAATTGACCCAAAATTGCAGCCTGCACCTGTATCCTATGAACAGAATACATTATGGGTCAGGGGAAATCCCCTACTAAGGTTACACCTGAATATGCTGAGCACAATCATATGGGAACGTAATTTTCTCTTTACCTAAATAGAATGGTTAAAAGAGCTCTCCTTATTTACTACTTGCAACCTAGAGTTGCATAATATCATTAAACATATAAGAATGACTGAAAAGATACAATTTATTTCTAGGGTTGATGTATTTATATAGGCTTTAGAAACAAAGTTTTAGAGAAGTCTAAGTTCTTGATAAAAGACATATCCCATTTACCTTTTTTAGATTAGATTGACTACTCTTTCAAGTATTGCAGGAATTTAATAAAAACTTAATTATTTTTTTATTTTTTATTTTTTCTTAGAAAACCTATTATAGAAAATAGATAATACTTTCATTAAGCCTTAAGGGCTATAAACATGCATCATAGAGATGCGCAAAGTTTTTTTTTTTCCTTTTTTTTTTTATTTATATTTTTTGTTTCTTGTTTAACAAAGCGGTTCTCCTATTCACGGAAGTTCTGTGTGCTTCACCTAGTCTTCCTCGGATTCCCCTCCCTTAATATGGGGGGACTTGATGAGGGCCTCTTGTCCCCTCTTGGGGGTTTTACCCTTCACCACGGGTACACGTTGAATACCTTCATATTATATTTTTAAGCTTAGGTAATGTAAATGTATCTGTCTTTTTCTTCTTTCCTAATCTAGATAACACTGGACTTTTCTTTCTTTTTTCCATTTTCAAGTCCATATGGGTTCAGTCGAGAAATCATCAGGTCGGAACAATGGGTGAGTGCTGCCTATTGACTCAGCTACCATGGCCCCCTTAAACATTTTATCCCTGAACGTACAGGGACTCAATGTACCACAGAAACGCACTAAAGCGTTTAGGTCATTCCAAGCAAAAAATGCACACATTGTGTGCCTGCAAGAGACTCATTTTACAGTAAAATCAACGCCTACATTTTTTAGTTCATCCTATCCACAAATATTCATTGCCTCGGCCAATACCAAACAACGTGGAACTTTTGTGGCTTTCCACCGGTCCACTCCATTCACAATTCATTCGGAAATTAAGGATCCGGAAAGGAAGATATTTAATCCTTATGGCACACATTTTGGACACAGAAGTAACTGTGGTTTCTTATTATGCACCTAACAGCCAATTCCATTCTTAACACATCTATTACAAGTAGTTAATGCACATAGACTGGGAACAATCATTGTATGTGGCTATTCCAACCAGGTTCTCCTACCATTTCTGCACAAAACACCATATACTCCACCCCGTAACCACTCTAAAATATCTCTCTCTCAACTGCTTTCCAAACACAATTTAATAGATTCACCTACTTTTCACACCCTCACCAAACATTCAGTCATATTGACCACATTTTCCTAACCACAGGAATGATACCTGAGATTCTCTCATCAAATATAATCCCCATCCCATGGTCCTACCATAATGCAGTCCCAACAACTATTGCATCAACCATACCTATAGTACAAGATACAACATGGTATTTACCAGAGATATTACTTAAAAACCCTTTATATTGTCACAAAATTTAACACGTTCCAGACATGCTTTCTTCATGAAATCTAACAAACCAGGCACATACCTGGCGAGGGCACTCAAATCAACAAGCAACTCATTTAAACCGATTAAAACTATCAAAAAACATATATACAAGCAACCCCCTTAAAATCATTCACAAATTTCGTTCTCACTTAAATACGCTATACACACGGACACAAAAATGGTCAAGGGATCTTGGACTGGACATATCTCCTGCACAATGGAACACCTCGTTCATACTAACCCACAAATCTTCCATATCCGGATTTTCACAAGAAAAAAATTATAAACTGTTGGCAAGATGGTACAGGGATCCAGTCACGGTAAGCAAAATGTACCCGGGAACTTCGGACAGGTGCTGGCGCTGCCATGGAGGAGAGGGCACATATATCCATGTGTGGTGGGACTGCGACCAAGTCCATCCATTTTGGGAAAAGGTATTTAATATTCACAATAACCTGTATAATGTCTCTATATTACCTTCACTACAAATAGCATTGCTTTCCATTCTCCCAGGACCGCTAAGCTCACACAGAAAGAGCCTATATTGGTTCTTTCTGTCTGCAGCTTGACATGTTATTTCGCAGTTCTGGAAGACTGATGCCATCCCCCCAATTACGAGGTGGGCAGACGCCATGAACGATATTATGCTCATGGAAGAATTGCAAGCTAAACAAACTGATATGTGGGATAAGTATACATCTCTCTGGTTACCCTGGCTTCATCACTCTTCATCAGTCCCCTTTCTCAATAGCATGGCTACGTGAGAATGGGGCCCCACAATTGTGGTGCACCGGTGGCCTATTAAACATGGTCCCCCCCAACTTGGGGGCCCTGCGCATGTTCCCAGGTGGAATGTGCTAATTATAAGGCTATAAGACTCTCATTGCTGAGTTTTCCCTTTCCTGTACCCTTCCCCGACGCCACATCCTTGAACCATAAGGTCACACGCACAGTTGACCTGCCCCATATCTGTTTGATACCATTCTAGGCTTGAACACTAGTCTAGAGAGTGAATATCCCAGGCAGTGTCCATAGATAGATGACACTGCATGGGGGGACCTCACATGTATCATCTCTTTGAACAGTTCTGACTGGACGAATATCTATACAAATTATGAAGATGCTTATAAGATGCCGTGTATACAATGCATTCCCCACCTTGTCCCCCCTCCCCAACTTTCTTTATTCTGTACCCCCCTCCCCCCCTCATTTCTTACTGTATTAAAATGTTACCTGAACTGTAACAATAAACAAATATTCAACCTTAAATACACTATACATGGAATCAAATACATTAAATTCAAACTAAGCAGATTCCTTCTTCTCACAAATTAACCTACCTGAACTAACTGTTTCACAAAAAACACAACTTGAGATACCTATCATGGCACAGGAAGTAGAAAAGGTCATCAAAGAGTTGAAAATTAATAAAAGACCAGGGCCAGATGGTTATTCTGCATTATACTACAGCACCTTTTCAGACTCTCTATTTATATTGGCAGAGGCATTCAATGATTTACTTGAGAATAAATTATTTCGACAACAATCCTTATTGGCAATCATATGCATGATTCCCAAGCCCCATTCCGATGATACTTGTACTAACTACCGACCTATATCAATGCTAAATCTTGATATCAAAATTCTCACAAAGATCTTAGCATGCCGTCTAAGTAGATTCATTGGCACACTTATAAATCGTGATCAAGTTGGCTTAATGCCAACACAACAAGCAGGCGATAATGTCGCCAAGCAGTTCTTTTAGCACAAATTGCCAAAACACATTGCATTCCCTCCTGCTTTCTTTCACTTGATATTCAAAAGGCCTTTGATTCTATATCCTGGCCCTACCTGCATTACACATTACAGAAGTGGGGTTTTGGCCCAAATTTTACTAACTGGATCAGGGCACTATATAATAAACCTAAAGCATATGTTAAATATGCAGGTTATAAATCTGATACCTTTAATATTGAAAGGGGCACTAGGCAGGGGTGTCCGCTTTCACCCCTGTAATTTGCACTTCTTATAAAACCACTTGTCCAAACGGGTGTTGAAGTAGGGGGATTTCAACACAAAATTTGTCTATTCGCAGATGATATCCTCCTATTTCTTTCATCGCCACAAGTATCAGGCCCTAACCTAATGCCAATACTTGATGACTTTGCTACCTTCTCTGGCCTTTTCATTAATCCCAAGAAATATGTAGCACTAAATGTATCTCTTCCAAATTTAGAATTAAGTTCAGCTAAGGTAGGTCTCCCCTTTACCTGGGCAGATAAATCCATTGCATATCTAGGAATACACCTCACTGTATCACTCTTGGATCTTTTTTCAGCTAATTACCCTCCAATGTTAAAAAATATAACAAATATGTTGAAATCTTGGAACCACCTTCCTTTATCATGGTTCGGAAGAATCAACACAATAAAAATGACAGTCTTACCCAAATTGTTGTACCTTTTCAGAGTCTTACCAATTCCAATTCCTGCCTATTACCTGAGAATTATACAGAAAAGGCAAATGCATTTATAGGGGGTTCTTCTAGAACATGAGCAACACTCACTTTACCTCCCTAAATTAAATGGAGGTTTAGATTGTCCTAATTTTGCATCTTATTATAGAGCAGCACATATAGCATCATTAACTAAATATAATGCACTACAAGAATCCCCTCTATGGGTATTGATCGAAGCTGCTGAATGTGATCCCTTATCAATGGCAAACCTGATTTGGCTCTCACCGAGAGATCGTAGAGGGTTGCGTAATCCAATTACAAAACATTTTGTTTCCCTATGGGACAGATACAAATTCAGAAATCAGTTGCAATCATTACATAATCCTCTACTATCTTTTTACAAAAACCCTGCATTTTACCCAGCATGGGTATCTCCTAGATCTTTCAGAGCATGGGCTAGAAGTGATATGCTGCAGATGCACAAATTTGTGAATTCCTTGTCCTTTATCCCTTTCCCAACTTTCTATGATAATTATGGAATACCGCAATCAGAACTATTTAGGTACCTCCAGATCAAAAATGTCTTTATGCCTCTTTTAACCACAGACAGTTCACTAACTAATTTAACTAACTTTGAAAAATATTGTAAAAATGACCCTCATGCTAGGGGCATAATCTCGACCTTATATGTTCAATTGTTAGCTAAACCTGAAACAGTGAAACCTGCTTATGTCCAGAAATGGGAGGTGGACTTAGAACAAACACTGGAAACCACAGAATGGAATCAAGTCTGGTTAACAACCAAAACAGCCTCTCCCAATATATTAGCGGTAGAGGCGAATTATAAAGTACCAATAAGATGGTACCTTGTAACGGCTAGAATAGCGAAATATGTGCACAACTACACATCAGATTGTTACCGTGGATGCGCTGAGTTAGGAAAACATTTCCACATTTGGTGGTCATGTCTCAAAGCTCAAATTTATTGAATGAATGAGAATGAGATCTTTACTATAGCATCTAAAATGTTAGGAATATCCATTACCCCAGATTCCTCAATGGCACTCATCAATCGAAAGCCAAACTTTCTAACAAACACTCAATTTAAATGAATTGTTAATTTATTCACTGCAGCAAAACAAACACTTGCAAGAGCCTGGAAATCCCCTTCACTAATTATGGATGAGATAGTGAATAGAATGAACAACACTATGACGCAAGCCAAAATGGCAGCTCTTGAAGCTGACATGCTTATCAAATTTGAAAAAGTATGGCACCCGTGGATAAAAAATTATTTACCATAAAATTTTAACAAAGAAGTTCTATTACCATGGTAGCTGACCAAATGGGTAAGTGATTACAGTATATGGATTCTGAGTGATATGGCGGCCCTCGACTCGACCCTGCGGACCTCTCTTCTTCTCTTCCTATCTTTCCTTTCTTCTCTATCTATTCCTATTATGATTTTGAAGCGCTTTCCTACTTCAGAAGCTAATTCCTCTAATAAACCATACCATTAATATGCGTTATTGTTATAGTAGTAATTATAGTTGAATATATAATTTAGATTGTATTGAATATATAACTCTCAGCTTCATTACTTCTTTTGTATATTATGTACTTAAAGTATTACAGTAGTATAAGCAGAGCTAAAGTCCTATATTATGTACTTAACCTATTGTCAAATACTTTATTGTATGTTCAATAAAATATTTTTGACAAGCAAATAGTGGAAAAAATTTAATATTTGGGAATTAATATTTCAAGAGACCCCAAACAGTATATCATAAATAATATCGCTCCACTTTTGGAAACATTTAGGGGAAAAAATTAAAATATGGAAACGTCTCCCATTATCAGTAGCAGGACATTGTAACTTGATTAAAATGCTATGGATGTCACAGCTTTTGTATGCATTAAATAATTCTCCAGTGTGGGTATACATAAAGTGATTCTGACAAAAATCTGCTTGCGCACCCTACAATTACAAAGACAGGAAGGAGGGGTTGCATTTCCACACCCTCAGAGTTACTTCCTCGTGGCACAACTACAGCATATGGGGGGGAGGGGGTGTAATGAGTTGGAAGGGGGACATGTAGGAAGAGAAATGTTGCTACAACACACTCTGCACGGATCAATGGTGGAAGCCATCAAGACGGGCTCTTTTCCTCTAGGCCCCCCACATTAAGTTTAATGGTAAGAGTATGGGATACAGTGAAGGCACTGCTGGGATATAAGGGATTGACAGAGTATACCCCCCTATGGGAGAATATAAGACTTGGAGAAATCCAGAAGATGGGGACAATAAAGGAATGGGAAAGGTGTGGAATAAAGTTTATTAGCCAGTTATACAAAGATAAATCTTTTCAGGAACTGAGCGAACAATACACAATTAGGGATGAGCTTGGTGTCCAAGTCGAATACATGGGAAAAAAATCGAACGCATGGGACTCGAACACCGGCTGTTCACCCGTTCGGCGAAGCCAGAACTCCGTGGACCGTTCGCCCCAAATTCATGTGGCGCGCATAGCCCACAATGCACTGCGCCATCGCAGTGCATTGCTGGCTGATGATTGGCCAAGCATGCACTGTGACCCCACATGCTTGGCCAATCACAGCGCCGGCAGCGAGGAGAGTCATAATTGGCCACAGGCAGGATGGAGTTCTCTAATACAGCCATCTGCAGGAGTTAGTGTGTGTTGTGTGCCTCCAGCACAATGTACACCTGTATCTACCCTTTATTGCTGGAGTTCTCTAATACAGCCATCTGCAGGAGTTAGTGGGTGTTGTGTGCCTCCAGCACAGCACAATATACACCTGTATCTAACCTTTATTGCTGGTGTTTTCTAATACAGCCATCTGCAGGAGTTAGTGGGTATTGTGTGCCTCCAGCCCAGTATACACCTGTATCTACCCTTTATTGCTGTTCTCAAATTGTCACGTATCTGGTGTGACCAGAGCTGTGTGGACAGCAACAGAGGAACAAATGCAGATAAGGTGAAAATATACAATTTATTAAGATAAATGAATAAACACAACCGCCTCCAAAATACTACAATGTGCAACCAAACAATCACCAACAGAAACCCACAAATAGATACGCGTAAAGGGGAATACCGGAATCATAAACAGGGCCAGGCCAGGGTCGACAATGGGGGTTCAGCAGCTGGGGATGGAAGAGAAACAGGACAAGGCGAGGATGGATGGTTCACAGGAGGGACAGATCAGGTACAAGGCTCAGAGTCCAGGGTTCAGGAAACAAACAGGTTCACAGGTTCAGAGCGCAAGGAAGATACCAAGGCAAGGTTTCAGTGTGTCTGCCGGGTACTTATACACACCTCCTGCAATTACTCAGGTGACACCTAATTGCAGGAGATGATGTGAGCCCCACACTGCCAGGAACCACCCGCTGGTGGACACAAGTACTGTGGCCCAAGGATCATATGTTACTATCAACAGGGGAAGGCTCCCCAGGCAGTTCCAGACTGCCAGGAGACACCTTCTGGTGGACCACAGTACTGCACGCCAAGTGTCAGACAGTATCATCAGTGGGTGGAACCTTTCCTGACAGTTCCCCCTCTCAAAGGAGCGGCCTCCGGACGCTCCAACTAGCCGTTGCCGAGAAAAGTCCATGTTATCAAGCCAGACAATGGATGGAGGTACATCAAGATGGGTAACAGGCAGTGGCAAGTCCGGCTCAGACTGGGAAGCAGACAGGAACGCATTGGACTGGAAGGCCGGGACATCGGACTGGAAGGCCGGGACGTCAGACTGGAAGGCATCGGACTGGAAGGCCGGGACGTCAGACTGGAAGGCATCGGACTGGAAGGCTGGGACGTCAGACTGGAAGGCATCGGACTGGAAGGCTGGGACGTCAGACTGGAAGGCATCGGACTGGAAGGCCGGGACGTCAGGCTGGAAGGCATTGGACTGGAAGGCCGGGACGTCAGGCTGGAAGGCATCGGACTGGAAGGCCGGGACGTCAGGCTGGAAGGCATCGGACTGGAAGGCCGGGACGTTAGGCTGGAAGGCCGGGACGTCAGGCTGGAAGGCGTCAGGCTGGAAGGCATCAGGCTGGAAGGCCGGGACGTCAGGCTGGAAGGCGTCAGGCTGGAAGGCCGGGACGTCAGGCTGGAAGGCGTCAGGCTGGAAGGCCGGGACGTCAGGCTGGAAGGCGTCAGGCTGGAACAAAGGGTTGGGATATGGCAAGGAAGGGGGAATAGCGGCCAGAGGAAGTTTTTCTGGGAAAGTTGCAGGTAGTAGAGAAGAGGCAGGTGGGTTTTTAGCAGCAGGTCTGGGTTGTGGAGAGCTGACAGAAGCTGGGCATAACAGGTCTGACCATGCCTAAAGTACAGGTAGCACAAAAGTGGGCTCACATACCCTCTGTCTGACCAGGGACTGCACTTCATCTATACAATCTTTCAATAACTGTTTGGGACAAACTGTATAGTGTTCAAAAAAGGATGCAGAGTCATCCTGCAACAGCCATACTAAGGACACAACCTGGTTAATGGTGAAGGGGGGAGAAAAGTCATCATGGCCCTTTGGGATACAGGGTAGAGTCAGCTCTGTACACATTCCAATCAAAGACTGAACATCTTCAAACAGTACACTGCCCTGATCAACCACAGAGTGAGCTAAACGAATAATCTCCAGCAGCTGATCACTGGACCGCCCTTTCAATGTCTGGCGGAGATATTCAGAACTCTCTGTTGCCAGCAGAACATAATAAACAATTATATCTGAATCCATCTCAGCAGTGTGAAACAGAACCAAAATGGTTCCTCAGTGCAGCCATTTCTGGTCAGGAATGGCCTTGGTATACTGTCACGTATCTGGTGTGACCAGAGCTGTATGGACAGCAACAGAGGAACAAATGCAGATAAGGTGAAAATATATAATTTATTAAGATAAATGAATAAACACAACCGCCTCCAATATACTACAATGTGCAACCAAACAATCACCAACAGAAACCCACAAATAGTAACAGACAAATATATACAAGTAAAGGGGAATACCGAAATCATAAACAAGGCCAGGCCAGGGTCGACAACGGGGGTTCAGCAGCTGGGGATGGAAGAGAAACAGGACAAGGAGAGGATGGATGGTTCACAGGCAGGACAGATCAGGTACAAGGCTCAGAGTCCAGGGTTCAGGAAACGAAAATGTTCACAGGTTCACAGGTTCACAGCGCAAGGAAGATACCAAGGTGAGGCATCAGTGTGTCTGCCGGGTACTTATACACACCTCCTGCAATTACTCAGGTGACACCTAATTGCAGGAGATGATGTCGGCCCCACACTGCCAGAAACCACCCGCTGGTGGACACCAGTACTGCGGCCCAAGGATCATATGTTACTATCAACAGGGGAATTCTCCCCAGGCAGTTCCAGACTGCCAGGAGACACCTGCTGGTGGACCACAGTACTGCACGCCAAGTGTCAGACAGTATCATCAGCGGGTGGAACCTTTCCTGACACAAATAGAGCCATCTGCAGGAGTTAGTGGGTGTTGTGTGCCTCCAGCACAGCACAGTATACTCCTGTATCTACCCTTTATTGCTGGAGTTCTCTAATACAGCCATCTGCAGGAGTTAGTAGGTGTTGTGTGCCTCCAGCACAGCACAATATGCACCTGTATCTACCCTTTATTGCTGGTGTTGTCTAATACAGCCATCTGCCGGAGTTAGTGGGTGGTGTGTGCCTCCAGCACAGCACAGTATACACCTGTATCTACCCTTTATTGCTGGTGTTCTATAATAAAGGCATCTGCAGGAGTTAGTGGGTGTTTTGTGCCTCCGGCACAGCACAGTATACACCTGTATCTACCCTTTAATTGCTGCTGTTCTATAATAAAGGCATCTGCGGGAGTTAGTGGGTGTTGTGTGTCTCCAGGACAGCACAATATACACCTGTATCTACCCTTTATTGCTGGTGTTCTCGAATACAGCCATCTGCAGGAGATAGTGGGTGTTGTGTGTCTCCAGCGCAGTATACACCTGTATTTACCCTTTATTGCTGTTCTCAAATAGAGCAATCTGCAGGAGTTAGTGGGCGTTGTGTGCCTCCAGCACAGTATACACCTGTATCTACCCTTTATTGCTGGTGTTCTCTCATACAGGCATCTGCAGTAGTTAGTGGGGGTTGTGTGCCTCCAGCACAATATACACTACCCAATTGCTGGTTTTCCCATCTCCCTTCCGGCCATTACCATGTCTGAAAGGCCAACAAGGAGAGGCAGACAGGCAGGAGCCAATAAAAGAGGGCAAGCAGGCTCTGTGTCAAGAGACAACAGTGCTGGACGTGGATGCGGTGCATCGTCATCAGCATGTGTTGAGCAGCATCATGCTGAGGAATTGGTAGAGTGGATGACCAAGCCCTCTTCATCCTCCTCATCCTCTCTCACCCAGGCTCAGGGTACTAGCAAAGCATCTGCCAATGCATCCTCTTCCCTCGTCTCAATGTCATCATCAGTCACTCCTTCCCTAGACCCACCATGTCCTCCTGAGGAGTCCCCCGAACTGTTTGAGCACAGTGTTGGGTACATGCTCCAGGAGGATGGCCAGTGTTTTGAAGGCTCTGATGATGATACTCAGCTAGAGGAAGGCAGTAGCGTGAGCGCAGAGAGAGGGGATGCTCAAGAAGGACAGCAATCTGGCAGTCATGTTCCACAAGCTGCAGCATACTGCCAGGTTTGCTCCAGTGATGAAGAGGGAGGGGATGATGAGGTCACTGACTCCACGTGGGTGCCAGGTAGGAGAGAGGAGGAGGAGGAGACACATCTCCAGTGAGGCAGGATGCCCTCCGGGGGCCAGCTTATGGGCAGCACACCGACTGAATCACACCGCAGAGCTCTGCCTGTGCAGGGCGGTGCCTCTGCGCGATATTCCAAAAGTTCTTTGGTGTGGGCCTTTTTTGAGACGAGTGCATCAGATTGCAGCGCTGCTATTTGCAACATATGTCTCAAGCGTATCTCATGTGGCCAAAACATCAGCCGCTTGGGCACCACATGCTTGACCAGACATATGTTGACCTGCCATGCAGCTCGTTGGCAAGCGTACCTTAAAGACCCACACCAAAGAACAAAGCGGACCTCTCCTTGCTCCTCATCAGCTGGGATCTCCAACCCCACTAGACCTTCAGTCCTCTCTGAAACCTGCACTGAGAGGAATGAAGGTGTAGAATTAGGTGTGTCACAGCCAAGTGCTTGCGGGCACTCTGCTAGCAGTACACCCACCTCCGATTGTAGCAGGAAAATTTCCCTGCCCCAGCTGCTGGAAAGAAGTTCACTCCCAGCCATCCACATGCCCAGCGGTTGAATGCTAGTTTGGCTAAATTGCTAGCACTTCAACTGCTGCCTTTTCAGTTGGTAGACTCGGCCCCCTTCCGTGAGTTTGTGCAATGTGCGGTTCCTCAGTGGCAGGTCCCCAAACGCCACTTTTTCTCACGGAAGGCAATTCTGGCTCTCAACTGGGATATGGAAGGCAATGTCCTTGCCTCGTAGGACAGGGCGGTCAGCGGTAAGGTGCAAATTACCGCTGACTCATGGTCCAGCAGGCATGGACAGGGATGTTACTTGTCTTTCACGGCCCATTGGGTCACTCTTCTGGCAGCTGGGAAGGATGCAGGACAAGGTGCAGTAGTGTTGGAGGTTGTTCCACCACCATGCCTCCAAAATGCTACTACTGGTTGTGACACACCTCTCTCCTCCACCCCCTCCTCTTCTTCTTCCTCCATGGCCTCTTCCAGTGCTCTGTCCTCAGAACCAGTAGTGCTCCGTAGGCGTTCAAGGGGCTACGCAAGTATGCAGGCAAAAAGATGCCATGCCGTGATTTGTTTGTTTGGGGGGCAGGAGTCACACTGGGGCAGATATTTTGTCAGCTCTGCAGGGGCAGGCCGAGAGGTGGTTGACACCACGCCAGCTTAAGCCAGTAATGGTGGTTTGCAACAATGGCACCAACCTCCTCTCAGCCCTCCGACAGGGACAACTGACCCATGTGCCCTGTGTGGCTCACGTCCTTAACCTGGTGGTGCAGCGGTTCTTGGGCAGGTACCCGGGCTTATAGGATGTCCTGAGGCAGGCCAGGAAAGTCTGTGTGCATTTTCGCCGATCATTTAATGCCAGTGCTCGGCTGGCTGAGCTCCAAAAGGAGTTGAACCTGCCCAAGAACCGCCTTATATGTGACATGCCCACCAGGTGGAACTCAACGCTGGCCATGCTGCAGCGGCTGCACATGCAGCAGAGGGCCATCAATGAGTACCTGTGTGACTACAGCACCAGGACAGGGTCAGGGGAGCTCGGTTTTTTCTCACCCCGCCAGTGGGGCATGTCCACAAGGATGGTGAGCAGTGACAGTGCATGCATCAGTGACACTGTACCTCTTGTCCACCTGTTGGAGCATACGCTGTGTGGAATAATGGACAGGGCACTTGAGGCAGAACAGAGGCAGGAAGAGGAGGACTTCCTTGCCTCTCAAGGCCCCCTTTATCCAGACAGTGTTCCTGCTGTCCCACCCATCACACAGGAAGAGGACGAGGAGGATGGAGGTGGAGGCTGGCACTCAGCATCAGCAGCAGCAGCAGCAGTCTTGTAGGGATGATTTACAGTCCCAAGAAACCCGTGGACTTGTACGTGGCTGGGAGGAGGTAGCTGCGGATCATGTTGTCCTTAGTGACCCAGAGGACTCCAGACCAAATGACTCAGCTAACCTACGCTGCATGGCCTCCCTGATCCTGCAAAGCCTGCAGAAGGATCCTCGTATTCTTCGGATCAAAGAGAAGGACCATTACTGGCTGGCCACTCTCCTTGATCCACGGTACAAGGGTAAGGTTGCCGACCTTATCTTGCCATCGCAGAGAGAGCAGAGGGTGAGACATCTCCGGGAGGCCTTGCAGAAAGGTCTGTGCAACGTGTTCCCAGAGACTCGGAGGTTACAAACTCCTGGTCCTGGACAACGTGTTGCTGAGGCTTCAGTCAGAAGGAGTGGTGGAGAAGGTGGCCGGCTGACGCGCTCAGACAATTTTTTAGTCCGCAGCCCATCACCAGCGTCTGATTTACATGGTGAAGGAATACTTAGAGGCAAGGTCAGACTTGGACACCTTTCCCACCAAAAATCCTCTGGCTTACTTGGTCTTGAGGATGGATCACTGGCCAGAGCTTGCACAGTATGCAATTGAGCTACTGGCCTGTCCTGCATCCAGCGTTCTTTTGGACGCACCTTCAGTGCTGCTGGTGGCTTTGTAACCAATCACAGGGTGCGCCTATCCACTGACTCGGTTGATCGACAGACCTTCATAAAGATGAATCAGTCTTGGATCACCACCAGCTACCAAGCACCTGAAGCTGATGTAACAGAATAATGTTTTTTGAAATATCACATCCCTTCAAGACTGCCTATGCTGATGCTGAGTGACTGTCCTGTTATGTTGACTGTCTATCCTCTTCCTCCTCCGCTGATATCTTGGAAGAACATTTTTGGTTCTGTGTGATGCCACCAGCCCAATTTTTTAGCCCCTGTTTAACAGGGGCGTGTAATTACAATTTTTGATGCAATGCTTTGCAGCAGGGCTCATTCCTGCACTACAACTAGAGTATATGGGAGAGGTTGCAGTGTCGTGGCACCAGTGCCTAGGGCCCAATTTTTCATCCCCTGTTTAACAGGGGCATGTAATTACAATTTTTGATGCAATGCGTTGCAGCAGGGCTCATTCCTGCACTCCAACTAGAGTATATGGTAGAGGTTGCAGTGTATAGGCCCAATTTTTCAGCCCCTGTTTAACAGGGGCATGTAATACAATTTTTGATGCAATGCTTTGCAGCAGGGCTAATTACTGCACTCCAACTAGAGTATAATTAAATGTTGTGGCACCAGCACCACCAGCACAACCACCAAAGGCCCAATTTTTCTACCACTGTTCAACAATGGCATGTAATTACAATTCTTGATATAATCGTTCACAGCAGGGCGCTCCAGCACCCACCAAGAGTAACTTTGATGGCTTACAGTGTTGTGGCAACATCAACACCTTAGGCCCCCATTTCTGCAGAACATATAGGGCAGGCCTCTACTTTCAAACATCTAACTTACAAACGTCTCCTACTTGCAAACGGAAGGAGACAACAGTCCCTGTCTTGTTTGCACCGCCTGTATACTGCTGTTCTGAGTATATAGGGCCTGGGGGCCCCACGCCTTTCCTTTTTTTAATATGGGTACGGGGTTCCCTTTAATATCTGTACAAGACCCAAAGGGGCTGATAATGGGCAGGGGGGGCTACCTATGCCATTTTTCTCAATGATTTATATCCATATTGCCGGAACCAGATATTAAAACCGCAAGCAGTTTTGAATGACTTTTTTTTTGTTAAATGTAATTTTGTGCAGGAACTGTTCTAAACACGGGAAACATGTGCCAATTCACAGGCATACTATAGACACCCCCCAGGCACGATATTTAAAGGAATATTTCACTTTTTTTTCACTTTAATCGTCATTAAAATCAGTGCTCCCGAAAAAACTGCAGTTTTTAAAAACATTTTAGGCATTGACCCAGGAGCAGGAGCCAGGTCCCCAAACCCTTTTTAGGACAATATCTTGCATATTAGCCACTAAAATTAGCACTTTTTATTTCGAACGTTCGAGTCCCATAGACTTCAATGGGGTTCTAAAGTTTGTACAAATTTTCGGTCCGTTCAAAAGTTCAGGTGCGAACCGACCCGGGGGGGGGGGGGGGGGGGGTTGGGGGGGGGGGGTGCACGGGTGTTCGGCTCATCCTTATATCCTTATACACAATATCGAGGCATGCTCTGGGAGAGCAGTTTAGAGGGGAAGGGCTGGAATGGAGCAAGATTGCTTTGCTCCAGAAGGTAATGCAACAACTCTAAAAGGCCTTATTTCGAGCTTATATCTGCATATATACAAGGGGAGCCTGGAGGGTATGGGGCACCACCAAGTAGGAGGAGATGGTAACAGGATGTAGGAGGTATAATGGAATAACAGTGGAGCAGAGTCCTTGAATTGAGCCCCCTGTTCTCACTTTCCCCCTCCCAGAGGATTTTGCATCTGTTTTTGCTATATAGAGCTTATTATACCCACCAAAGGCTTTTTGTGTTTGGCCGAAGATTAGATGCAAGCTGTCCAAGGTGCTGGGAAATGGAAGGTGGTTTAATTCATATGTTGTGGAGGTGCCCGAAGTTATTTCGGTATTGAAGGGAGGTAGCTGGAGTTATAAGTCAGGCATTTGAAGGACCCCCAAACCTGGATGTTAGGCTTTTTGTGTTAGGGCGTGTAGATGGGGAGGGAAACCCCAGATGCACCCAGATAGCAATCCTTAGGTGCCTATTTAAGGCAAGGAAATTG
Organism: Lithobates pipiens; assembly: GCF_037356315.1. Lineage (NCBI taxonomy): Eukaryota > Metazoa > Chordata > Amphibia > Anura > Ranidae > Lithobates > Lithobates pipiens. The sequence goes on from NW_027507787.1 coordinate 90,672,213, forward strand.
ATAGCACAAAGGTGGCAATTGGTCTTTCCTCCATCTTGCACAGAATGGGAGCGAGGCAATTTGGAAGAAAAAAATCTTTATATGTCAGACAAGGTTGTATAAAGAAATATGAAGAGATCTGGAAACCCTTGTGGGAGGCAAAGGGTTATCCCCCCTAGAAAGAGGTGGAAGATATTACTAGCCAGGAACCATTTGTACAGAGGGAGAACGATAAGAAGGGTTGGAAGAGAGGATAGGGATAGATGATATTAATGGTAAAAAAAAAAGAAAAGGGACAGGAACAAGTGCAATAAAGACAAGAGGTGACATATTGCAATGAGAGGATGGGGTGTCTGAGGGTGGAAGATGTGGAATTAGGAAAAGAGGCTGGTTAAGAGTGGGTATTGGGTATTGGGATTGTGAGGAAGGGGATGGAAAGAAAAGGGATTGAATGCTTTGAGAGGGGGCGAAGGAAGGATAGGTATAAAGGAACCAAATGGAATGTGAAATGGAGGGAGACAGACACGATACAGAATAAATAACTGAGAAATGTACTGTGAATATGACACATAATCATTCATTTGTATTTTTGTAACTAAAGGGCTGATGGGAGGGGCGGGGGAGGGATAATGGTTCTTTGTATGTTAATATGTTTAAAAAAAAAAAGTTTTTTTTAAAAAAAGGCCAGGGTCAGTGTATTTTAGGTAGGATTAAAAAAAAAAAAAGGATCAGTGTCAGTGTGTTTTAGGTACTATAAAAAACTAAATGCACATCATTATTTCTGGGCTCTACTAAGCATACAAACAACAAATATACAAACACATACAGTATGTGGTAGTGCTGCGATCGTCAGGAGCAGAAAAAGTTATTTTGGGTTGTTCTTTGGCAGTAGGCTATGATATTAGCAACTAAATAAAAAAAAATTTTTATACTTAAAAAAACCCAGCAGATATTTACTACCATTTACTACCACATAATAGCCCAATTTCTTTGGTATAATTCGCCTGGATACACCAAAGTAGTTGCGATGATATGTACAGTTTTACCAATACATGTGTAGTGATGACACTTTGGACAAAGTGTCTGTTATGTACAAATTAAGTTTTTGCCTCAGAACAGTAAAGGGGTCATGAGGGTTAATTGTGTAGGTTTAACTTTGACATCAGTTTTGGGTATCAGCTTCCCCGGAGCCAATCAGTGGGTGCGCCAGGCCCCGCTGAGGAGTCTGGGGAAGGGTACTTAAGATGTTGAAGTCACGTTTTCCAGGTGGTTCATGAGGCCTTAGTGGTTTGTTCCTGATTCCAGACTGGGGTAGCCCCACAAGGGGTCCCGGTCATGGGAGCATTCGTCGCTCTGCAACATGCTCCGGTTGGCTAACCCCAATAGACCCGCCTGGTCTGGGGTAGGGTTCCATCTGTTCCTGAGTCTCAGAACCCGCTGGTCCAAGGTGTAGTAACTGAGGGAGGATTCAAGGCGTCTGGGTGTGCTCTCGGCTTGGATGGGCATAGCAGCTTGTGTAAGTGACCGGGGGAGGACTCTTCGGAGCAGGGCCAACAAGCTGGCATCCTGAGAAGTGCCTGGTTGCTGAGTTGTGAAGGACACTGACGAATTCACGCTTTTTCCAGTACTGCCAAGGAGACAGAGAACTTTCCAGGTACTGAGGAAAAAGGTTCCTCTTCACTTCTGTTACCTGTTACTCAAGGTCAAAGATTTCACAAGTTCTGGATCAAAGCGCTGACTGCCATAATCTCTGGCTAGAGATTTGTTCAGCCTTGAAGCGCCCAGCTGCGAGTGGCTACTCTCTGGGTGGTATTAGAGGCTTTCTGATATTAGCAGTTCAAGGTTTCTGAGCTTCTTCACCCTTGCCCTCTGTTCCCATACGAGACTGTGTTGTTGGATATTACCCCTGCAAATAAAAACCTTTTCTAAAGGACTTTTATGATGTCAGCATCCAAAGTTGTTGGGTACTAACTCTGGGAACCCCTTGGAAGAAACATGGAAGAACCAGCCAAACGGAGGTAACCGGTAAGCCCAAAAGTTAAGGCCGCCCTGCTAAGGGTTATGGCCGCTACACATGTTAAAGCTGAAAAACAGTATTCAGGTGTTGGGATTTGTTTGACCTTCGTCATGAACTTGCAGGACAGGCTGACAATAAGGTTGGGTTAACACTAATGCGAATTGGCCACGAATCCCTGCATCCAAGACTGTGACCGTCTCTCAATGGAGCTGGCTCACACATCTCCGGGGCGGCTGCAGAGCGCATTGCACAGGTGTCCTGTGTGTCTTTGGCTCAGTTTCAGGTCCAAATTCAGGCAAAAATTTGTCCCAGAAACAGAGAACAGGGACGCACCGGACCCTTGCTGTGAGCAGCATCCAATTTCAGTGTAAACTCCGTCTCAGAGCTGGATTTCCCAATAAGCACTGTAGGCATGTTGATTGCCATACACATGTTAAATATTACTGTGTATGTCAGAGTGAGAGCAATAATTCTAGCACAATTGCTCCTCTGTAACTAGGGATGAGCCAGGTGTTCGAATCGAACATTGTCCGTTCGTCGAAACCAGAACTTTGTGGGCCGTTCGCATTAAATTCATGTGATACGAATGGCCCACAATGCACTGCGCCAGTCGCAGTGCATTGCTGGCTGATGATTGGCCAAGCATGCACTGTGACCCCGCATGCTTGGCCAATCACAGCACCGGCAGCGAGGAGAGCCATAATTGGCCACAGGTTGGATGCCTGTGGCCAATTATAGCTCAGTGGGTTTAGTACACGCCCCACACTATATAAGGCAGCCAGCGCGGCGGCCTTGTGTAGTGTGTTGCGGCGTTCATAGAGAGAAGGATAGGCAGGGACAGTGTCAGCTGTGCTTTACTTCTTTAGATAGCTCTGTTACAGTGAGTGTAGTGTTCAGGGAGAGAGCCGGATAGGCAGGGACAGTGTCAGCTTTGCTTTGCTTCCTAACCTAGCGCTGTTACAGTGGGTGTAGTGTGCCTCCTGCACAGCATACACCTGAATCTACCCCCCCTCATTGCTGGTGTTGTGTAGTTGATTTGTGCAACACAGGCATCTGCCTAATATTCAGTCAGTGTAGTGTGCCTCCTGCACAGCATACACCTGAATCTACCCCCTCGTTGCTGGCGTTGTGTAGTTCATTTGTGCAACACAGGCATCTGCCTAACATTAACATAACATATTTTGGGTGTGGGGTTCCCCTTAATATCCATACAAGACCCAAAGGGGCTGGTAATGGGCTGGGGTAGAGGGTGTGATGGGGTAGCCATGCCATTTTTCTCAAAGATTTTCATCCATATTGCAAGGACAAGACATTACATTAAAGCCGGAAGCAGTTTTAAATGGCTTTTTTTCCTTTACAAATGTCATTTTGTGCAGGGACTGTTCTAAACATGGGAAACACATGCCACTTCACAGGCATACTTTAGACACCCCCCAGGTATGATATTTAAAGGAATATTTCACTTTTTCTTTCTCTTTATGCATCATTAAAATGACTGCTCCAAAAAAAACGTCAGTTTTTAAAACTTCTTTTTGCATTGATACATGTCCCCTGGGGCAGGACCCGGATCCCCAAACCCTTTTTAGGACAATAACATACATATTGGCCGTTATAATTAGCACTTTAGATTTTGAACGTTCGCGTCCATTGTAATTAATAGGGTTCTAACATTCGTGCAAACTTTCGGTCCGATCACAGGTTCTGGTGCGAGCCGAACCGGGGGGGGGGGGGTTTCAGCTCATCCTTATCCGTAACACTAAACTGATGACCTATAGGGGGCATTGAAACATTACCTATAGAAAATATGGGGTACTGAATTATGGCGCCATTTCTTGGGCGCACACAAACTTAAGGTTTGACATCTTGGGAATCTATTTACTTGGTACAGCCTCGTCTTTTATATTTAATGCAAAATTGGGGTAATTTATTGCGTTTGTTTTCCCCAAAAATTCACTTTAGTGTGTTTTTTACAGAAATTTTGCATTTACTTTGTGGTAATTTATCAAGAAAAAAAGTCAGTCAAAAAAAGTCAGGGGGGCACTTCAGAATTCTCTGCCTATAGGCACTTTATATGTTTCATCATAACATGTTGGGGAGCATATGAGTCACTCTGCGCCTTAAAAGGACCAGAATCCCATCTGAAAACGAACACCTGTGATGACACCCAGAGGATTTGGAGTGAAATGGAGACCTGGGTATATGTCTTGGCTTTCCATTATGCGTATGTAAATATATACCAAGGTGAGAGTTCTGTGATCATGGTGGTGTCACAGGAGTTTGGAATGACTGCACATAATTACACTTTGAGGTGTGGGACTTTTTGAAACACTACAGAAGTATCACTTATCAAAACTGAGGATTGTCCAGTTCTTTTATTTGCACATTAATGTGGATGATGGAGAATTCACATTATACATGGACATAGTCTTTTTGAGTGTTTTGAGTGTTTGTTATTTTATGGGATCAATTTTTATTATAAGATAACACGCATATATTGTATTGCTGCTCATCAGTGGCTGCACAACACCATTGTAATATAGTATTGTACTGGTATTGAAGCTTAACAAAGTACTGTACTGGTATTGAAGCTTAACAAAGAATCTCAATAGAACACAGGTTTAGCGATATGCTTTGTACTGCGCTATGCAAAAAAAAAAATTTTTTTTTTACAGTGGGACTGCTGCTCCATACAGTAAGCAGTGTATGGGGGTCTCTTGAGCTATGATGAGCAGAGACTGATACAGTTCTGTGTAAATAGGTGATGCTCTACTCTATCGGTCATTTAGATCGGCCCATATTGCAAAAAAACTGCATTCATACATGAGGAGGTGGTGTACAAATGTGATCCTTGTGCCAGTAGATGGTGGTGCTGAGTTTCAGATTTGTTCTGACTTGACTATAATGTACTCTACACAAGTTGTGCTAGCTTCTGAGTACCACTAACAGTCTGTGTTTCCTTCGTTTTTTTTATTGTTTGCTCACACACTGGAATGCAGTGCACTGCAACGCATGTGTTATCATGTATTAAAGTTCTTTTGGTTAGCCAGCCCATTCAAAATGAATAGGCTGTCAAAGTACCCCAACACATGGCAAAATAGGCTTTGCACATTGCATGCTGTATGTATCTGTGCTTTTTGCTGTGGCCTCATAAGGCCTCATGCACACTATACTCCAATGGACACCCAAGAAAAAAGCAGCTGGAGAAGCACAATAAAAGCCTAAAGACTGAAAGAAAAAGGTTGAGAAAATCTGGTTTAGACAAGCTCTCCAGAAGGTATGACGTGCCACCTAGTGTTTCAGAACTGTGCCAGAGCCAGGTTGTAATTAGCCACCAGACAAGACATGTCTCTAGGCCCCAACCACCTGTGACGCAAGGCCTAGAGAGACATGTCTTGTCTGGTGCAGAAGCTCTTTTTACATAAGGGTAAAAGTGCATAAACTGGCAATCCTCCACACACAAGGGCGTAAGGCAGGGTAATAGTGGACCCAGACTGTCTTTGTTTTGATTTATAGCACTGATTGCAGGCAAAAAGAAGAGTGATCATATTCCAGTTACACACCTCCTAACATTTTGAGATGGGAGCGACGGACATCTTTAGAAAAAGTATGTAGGCATAAGGTCACGTTCTCTGTCACATCCCCTTATAGGAAAATTATATAAAAATAATGTTTAGTTCAACCCACAAGTGATTTTGTTTTACCACTACTATTACTTTATACTAGCATTTGAAATGTAAACTTGCAGCAATTTAGAAATTGGATGTGCTGGATGCACTTTAGCACCGAGAAACACTTTCCGAAAGATAAAAGGTGCCATTAATTTACAACTATATAGATCAAACCAAAATGAGGGACAAATGAGGAGGAAAGAGGCACAGAGGGACCAAATCGGGGATAGCTCTTCGAAATCAGGGGCGGTTGGGAGCTATGCAGTTGTTCCCATCGCCCCTATTAATTACCTGCATTGTTTTTTTTTGCACAACCAGCCCATCCTTATATTAGTATCTGGCCAGGGCCAGATGTTCATCACTGTACCTGTAGTATAGGTGTAGTAATGGCCCCACGAGGTTGCTACGTATTACAGCATTCACACATTTCACCCTGCTGTCAGACTGGCACTTACCGAACCGGTGAGTCCGCTTGGGCAGAGGGTGGTCTCCCGTACGCGTCCGACTTACAACCCCGGATAGAGCAGACAGGTGGCTGAGAGTGCGAAGTGGTAAGAGAGCCTGTGGTATGGCTCCAGGAGCAGGAACTTGCAGGAAACTTCCAGCAGCAGGTGTGTAGGTAGGACACAGGCAAACTGGGTACGGAGCAGGAGCAGAGCAGGCAGGTCCGGGTGCAGGCAGGGTATGGCAACAGGCGGGCAGCAGAGGCACAGAAGGAGCAGGCAAAAGAGAGGTCAAACAGGCCAAGGTCAGGTGCAGGCAGAGGTCAGAGGTGTCTAAGGAGAGCCGGGTCGTCAGGAGATCAGCACACAGGAACACAGGATACGGACAACGGGACAGGAACCGAGAAGCTGTTGATCAGGCAGCACCTGAAAGATGTCAGCAGCAGACCTAAATAGGCCGATTGGCGCCAAGCACCGCGCACGTGCGCGCGCCGACGCGCGCGGGCGCGCGCATAGATGCGCGCGCGCCCCCGAACGCCGGGAGACACACCAGCGGTACCCGAAGTGCCCACAACACCGCGTGCACAGGAACACGCACCCCAGCACGCACCGCAGCGCACACCAACACGGGCAGCACCGCGACCATCCAGGTAACGACCCTGACAGTGCCCCCTCCTTAAGGGCAGACTCTGGCTGCCCAGGTGAGCCGATCTGGAAACCTGGCGGTTCTTGAAGGCCCGCAAAAGTTCTTGAGCATGCAGATTGCCCTCGGGCTCCCAGGAGTTGTCTTCAGGTCCATAACCCTTCCACTTGATAAGGTACTGGGTTACATTACCCCTCTTCCTACAATCAAGGATTGCTTCAACCTCAAACTCCTCTTCGTTGTCCACTATAACAGGTTCGGGTGGGTCAGTAGTGCGGCCAGCAAAGGGATTTGGGGTAACGGGTTTCAGTAAGGTCACGTGAAAGACCGGGTGCACTCTAAAAGAGTCAGGCAGGTTAAGTTCGTAGGCAACTTCATTTATCCTCCTCTTTACTGAAAAAGGGCCCATGAATTTAGGGCCTAACTTCCTGGAGGGACAGGCCATCTTAAGGTTGGCTGTAGATAACCATACTTGGCTGCCGGGCGCCAGAACGAGTTCTCCACGTCTCTTCTTGTCAATCGCCCGTTTATAGCATTCCTGGGACCGGGCCATAGTTTCCTTTAGGAGTTGGTTGTTTTTAGAAAAGAAGTCCAATGTCTCGGAAACTGCCGGAACAAGGCATTCTGGGACTGAGCTGGGTAAAAAGGCTGGGTGGAAGCCGTAGTTGGCAAAGAACGGTGTTTGGTTGATGGCGGAATGCAAGGAGTTGTTATATGCAAACTCCGCCATAGGTAGTAGCGAGACCCAGTCATCTTGCGAGAAAGAAGAAAAACAGCGGATGTACTGCTCCAGGGACTGATTGGTTCTCTCCGTTTGTCCATTTGTCTGGGGGTGATAAGCGGAGGAAAAGGCCAATTCAATTTCAAGAGACCCGCAGAGCGCTCTCCAAAACCTTGAGGTGAATTGGGCGCCTCGATCGGAAACAATACTTGCCGGGATCCCATGCAGCCTTACAATTTCTTTTATAAAGATCTTGGCCGTCTCCATTGCCGAGGGGGTGCCCCTCATTGGGAGGAAGTGGGCCATTTTGGACAGCCTATCTACAACAACAAAGATAGTAGAGAACCCCTCGGATAGGGGAAGTTCCACGATAAAGTCCATCGAAATCATTTTCCACGGTCTCTCAGGGACAGGCAAAGGTTTCAGTAGACCCCAAGCCCGTGTCCGGCTGTTTTTACTTCGGGCGCAAGTGCTACACGAGTCCACATAGTCCTTGCAATCCTTAAGAAGTTGAGGCCACCAGAAGGTGCGCTGAACCAGTTCAGCAGTCTTCAGGGTACCAAAGTGTCCGGCCATCTTATGGTCGTGGCAGAGTTCCAACACGTTCACCTTCAAGGCTTCAGGGACCACAATCTTGCCTTTATGCCAGAACAACCCCTCACTACAGCTGACCTCAGGGCTCGGGGGCATTCCAACAGAAGCCTGTCTGATCCGGGAGATAAGGTCCCCTTGGAGGAGCAGGAAGTTCCCAGAAGGGAGAATTGTATCAGGAGGCCGAGTCTTTTCAGGGTTAGAAAACATACGTGACAGGGCATCCGGCTTGACGTTCTTAGAACCAGGTCTATAGGTGATGTGGAATTGAAACCGGGAAAAAAAAAGAGCCCATCTGGCTTGCCGTGGTCTAAGTCTTTTGGCAGTTCTCAAATATTCCAGGTTTTTATGGTCGGTGTAGACCAGGATGGGATGTGCAGCACCTTCCAATAGATAACGCCACTCCTCCAGAGCCGCCTTAATGGCCAGAAGTTCTCAGTCCCCAACATCATAGTTCCTTTCGGATGATGACAGTTTGCGAGAAAAGAATGCCACCGGAAAAAGAAGGGCCTTGGCACCCTGCCGTTGGGATAACACCTCCCCCACAGCGATTTCCGAAGCATCCACTTCAAGAACGAAGGGTAAGGCTGGGTCCGGATGTTTCAGAATAGAGGCAGAAGTAAATAGCATCTTGAGTTTTTCAAAGGCCAGCTGAGCCTCAGGGGTCCAAGAGAATCGGGTACCCTGCCTGGTCAGTTCGGTGATGGGAGCAATAATTGCAGAGAAACCCCTGATAAATTTCCGGTAGAAGTTGGAAAAGCCGACGAAGCGTTGTACACCCTTCTTGTCCACAGGCGCAGGCCAGTCCAGGATGGCAGATACTTTTTGGGGATCCATCTTGATGCCCTCCACAGATATAACCAGGCCCAGGAATTGGATGGACTGGCGTTCAAACTCACACTTTTCGAGTTTTGCGTAGAGCCCGTGTACCCTGAGACGAGCTAACACGCTACGGACATGTCTACGATGGTCTTCCAATGATGAGGAAAAGATTAGGATATCGTCCAGGTATGCAATTACATATAGATCCAGGTAGTCGCAAAAGATGTCGTTGACAAAATGTTGAAAGGTCGCGGGTGCATTACACAACCCGAAGGGCATGACAAGGTACTCGAAGTGCCCAAAACGAGTACGGAACGCTGTCTTCCACTCGTCTCCTTCTCGGATACGGATTAAATTGTAAGCTCCGTGAAGATCCAATTTAGAAAAGATGACTGCAGACCCCAGCCTTTGGAATAACTCGGGTACTAGGGGTAAAGGGTAACGGTTTTTGACAGTTATCTTGTTCAATTCCCGATAGTCAATGCAGGGGCGTAAGGAATGGTCCTTTTTTTCGACGAAAAAAAATGCCAGCACCGGCAGGGGAAGTAGACGGACGGATAAACCCTTTTTTCAGGTTTTCATCAATATACTCCTTCAGCGTGCCTAACTCCTGCTCCGTTAATGGAAAAATTCTCCCAAAAGGGACTTCAGTACCTGGTAACAGTTCAATAGGGCAGTCATAAGGCCTGTGGGGGGGAAGAGTGTCTGCCCCTTTCTTACTGAATACATCCAGAAAGTCCTTATAGGGTTCAGGAACGGACTGATGCAATTTCGGATCGACATCCAAACAGAGAAGTTGAGAGGAATTGTATGTTGGTTGGGCCAAGCAGTGTTGTTGGCAGTATTCAGAAAGAAACTTGACTTCTCCTGTGGCCCAGTTAATGCTTGGATTGTGGGCCTGCAACCAGGGTATCCCCAGGATAATGGGAAACAAGGGGGAAGAGATGGCATCCAGACGTAGGTGCTCCTGGTGACAGGTGCCCATAGTAGCCAGCAAAGGGACAGTCTCTTGTGTGACAGGACCGGAACTAAGAGCGGAGCCATCGGCTAGATGTACAGCAAGCCCCTGAGCCTTAGGTATGAGCGAGATGCGATGGTTGGCAGCGAAAGTCAGATCGATAAAGCAGCTGCATGCTCCGGAATCAATGATGGCTGACACTGGGAAACTCCCTCCTGGAAGCTGCAAAGTGAGGAGAAGGGCAAGGTGAGAACTGGGTTTTCGTAGAACAGAGGCACACATGAAGGAAGAGGAAACACACTTACGTGTCTTGTTGGGGCAAGCCCTGACATAGTGCCCAGGTTCCCCACAGTAGAGACATAAGTTATGGGCACGTCTGCGCTGCTTTTCTTCAGGGGTCAACGAGGGCCGAAGTAACCCGAGCTGCATTGGTTCAGGAGCTTCCAGAGCGGGAGCAGAAGAGGTAGAAGAGAACTGACCAGCAGAACTGGGAACCTTGGGGAGCACCCAGGTGGGACGGAAGTGGCTGGAGGACCTCTCCGACCGGCGTTCCTTTAACCGGCGATCAATCTGAATGGAGAGGTTGACTATCTCATCCAGGGTTTGTGGTATTCCTACCCGTGCCAACTCATCCTTAAGGGGGTCAGAAAGTCCCATCCGAAATTGGTGGCGCAAGGCGGCGTCATTCCAATCCGTGTCGGCGCTCAAACGGCGGAATTCCACTGCATAGTCCTCGGCCGCTCTGCGACCTTGTTGGAGAGAGTGCAGTGCGGCTTCTGCAGTCGCAGTCAACTGGGGGTCCTCATATAGCTGAGACATGGCCAGGAAGAAGTTGTCAAGGCTATCCAGGGTTCCAGATTTCTGCTCCAGCAAACAGTGGGCCCATGTCTGAGGCTCGCCGGACAACAGGGATATTACAAAGCCCACCTTGGTTGCCTCTAGAGAGAATGTCCGGGGCTGCAGTGCGAAGTACAGTTCGCAAGAGTTGCGAAACGCGCGATACTTGGTGCGATCGCCAGAAAACCTCTCGGGCGTAGGTACCCTTGGCTCTGGAGGAAGCATCACTACGGAGGGTGCAGATGAAAGACCGGTGGGAGAGGTTCCTTGAGGGTTAGATGAGGAGGACAAGGCTTGGACTTGCTCCTCCAACCTTGAGTAGCCATCCTGGAGACTCTTCACGGCTTGGGTCAGACCGGCCAAATGTCTGCATAACTCATCCATAGGGGAGGCCCTCTGCCCGGACTCAGTCACGGCTGCCTGATACTGCCAGGCTGGCACTTACCGAACCGGTGAGTCCGCTTGGGCAGAGGGTGGTCTCCCGTACGTGTCCGACTTACAACCCCTGATAGAGCAGACAGGTGGCTGAGAGTGCGGAGTGGTAAGAGAGCCTGTGGTATGGCTCCAGGAGCAGGAACTTGCAGGAAACTTCCAGCAGCAGGTGTGTAGGTAGGACACAGGCAAACTGGGTACGGAGCAGGAGCAGAGCAGGCAGGTCCGGGTGCAGGCAGGGTATGGTAACAGGCGGGCAGCAGAGGCACAGAAGGAGCAGGCAAAAGAGAGGTCAAACAGGCCGAGGTCAGGTGCAGGCAGAGGTCAGAGGTGTCTAAGGAGAGCCGGGTCGTCAGGAGATCAGCAAACAGGAACACAGGATACGGACAACGGGACAGGAACCGAGAAGCTGTTGATCAGGCAGCACCTGAAAGATGTCAGCAGCAGACCTAAATAGGCCGATTGGCGCCAAGCACCGCGCACGTGCGCGCGCCGACGCGCGCGCACCCGAACGCCGGGAGACACCGGGGCACGCAAGGGCACACACCGATGCGCACCAGCGCCCACAGGAGCGCACAACACCGCGCGCACAGGAACACGCACCCCAGCACGCACCGCAGGACATCGGCGCACACCAACATGGGCAGCACCGCGACCATCCAGGTAACGACCCTGACACCTGTTGCCAGACCTCCATTAGACACACTTCTCAGTCAATGAACAGTCTCTTGCTTATTTTTGTTGTTTTTATTAGGGGATTGAAATGGTTGGGAAAAGGGACATGGGATGCCCATAGAATAAATTGTACTTTGTAGAATAAATTTAACTGTGTCACACATCTCAGCAGGACAAGATGGCTGATCCTAAACTTGACAGACTTTTGGTGTCCATTTAATAAACTGTGATAAGCCGAGATCATGATGATCACAGCTTATCTCAGAGCATTGTCGGTTTAATATACTGAGATGAGTACTGGAGAACTTATTCTCCTCTTCTCATGTCAGTACACAGAATGGCTCATTTAATAAACAGATGCCACTTTATCACTGTGCTTCTCTTTCAATTTCTCCTTTCCTGCTTCTCCAGCCCAGAGATGGAGTTAGCAGGAAGAAAGAGGAGATCTCTGAAGGGGGCTTCTGGTGGGTACTCTGATGTGAAGGGGGCTGCTGGTGGGGACTCTGATTTGAAGGGGGCAGCTGGTGTGGACTCTGATGTGAAGGGGGTAGCTGGTAGGGACTCTTATGTGAAGGGGGCTGCTGGTGGGGACTCTGATGTGAAGGTGGCTGCTGGTGGGGACTCTGATGTGAAGGAGGCAGCTGGTGGGGACTCTCTGATGTGAAGGGGGCTGCTGCTGGGGGCTTATGGTGGGGACTCTGATGTGAAGAGGGCTTCTGGTGCTGATTCTCTGATGTGAAGGGGGCTGCTGGTGGGGACTCTGATGTGAATGGGGCTGCTGGTGAGGAATCTGATGTGAAGGGGGTTGCTGGTGGGGACTCTGATGTGAAGCGGGCTGCTGGTGAGGACTCTCTGATGTGAAGGGGGCTGCTGGTGGGGGCTTCTGGTGGGGACTCTGATGTGAAGGAGGCTTCTGGTGGGGACTCTGATGTGAAGGAGGTTGCTGGTGGGGACTCCTGATGGGATTCTGATGTGAAGGGGCTGCTGGTGGGGACTCTGATGTGAAGGGGGCTGCTGGTGGCGACTCTGATGTGAAGGGGGCTTCTGGTGGGGACTCTCTGATGTGAAGGGGGCTGCTGGTGGGGACTCCTGATGGGGACTCTGATGTGAAGGGGGCTTCTGGTGGGGACTATCTGATGTGAAGGGGGCTGAAGTTGGGGGCTTCTGGTGGAGACTGATGTGAAGGGGGCTGCTGGTGGGGACTCTGATGTGAAGGGGGCTGCAGGTGAGGACTCTGATATGAAGGGGGCTTCTGGTGGGGACTCTGATGTGAAGGGGCTGCTGGTGGGGACTCTTGATGGGGACTCTGATGTGAAGGGGGCTTCTGATGGGGACTCTGATGTTAAAGGGGCTGCTGGTGGGGACTCAGATGTAAAAGGGGCTTCTGGTGGGGACTCTGATGTGAAGGGGGCTGTTGGTGGGGACTCCTGATGGGGACTCTGATGTGAAGGGGACTGCTGGTGGGGACTCCTGATGGGGACTCTGATGTGGACTCTAATGGGAAGTGGGCTGCTGGTGGGGACTCTGATGTGAAGGGGGCTTCTGGTGGGGACTCTGATGTGAAGGGGGCTTCGTCTGCGCTGCTTTTCTTCAGGGGTCAACGAGGGCCGAAGTAACCCGAGCTGCATTGGTTCAGGAGCTTCCAGAGCGGGAGCAGAAGAGGTAGAAGAGAACTGACCAGCAGAACTGGGAACCTTGGGGAGCACCCAGGTGGGACGGAAGTGGCTGGAGGACCTCTCCGACCGGCGTTCCTTTAACCGGCGATCAATCTGAATGGAGAGGTTGACTATCTCATCCAGGGTTTGTGGTATTCCTACCCGTGCCAACTCATCCTTAAGGGGGTCAGAAAGTCCCATCCGAAATTGGTGGCGCAAGGCGGCGTCATTCCAATCCGTGTCGGCGCTCAAACGGCGGAATTCCACTGCATAGTCCTCGGCCGCTCTGCGACCTTGTTGGAGAGAGTGCAGTGCGGCTTCTGCAGTCGCAGTCAACTGGGGGTCCTCATATAGCTGAGACATGGCCAGGAAGAAGTTGTCAAGGCTATCCAGGGTTCCAGATTTCTGCTCCAGCAAACAGTGGGCCCATGTCTGAGGCTCGCCGGACAACAGGGATATTACAAAGCCCACCTTGGTTGCCTCTAGAGAGAATGTCCGGGGCTGCAGTGCGAAGTACAGTTCGCAAGAGTTGCGAAACGCGCGATACTTGGTGCGATCGCCAGAAAACCTCTCGGGCGTAGGTACCCTTGGCTCTGGAGGAAGCATCACTACGGAGGGTGCAGATGAAAGACCGGTGGGAGAGGTTCCTTGAGGGTTAGATGAGGAGGACAAGGCTTGGACTTGCTCCTCCAACCTTGAGTAGCCATCCTGGAGACTCTTCACGGCTTGGGTCAGACCGGCCAAATGTCTGCATAACTCATCCATAGGGGAGGCCCTCTGCCCGGACTCAGTCACGGCTGCCTGATACTGCCAGGCTGGCACTTACCGAACCGGTGAGTCCGCTTGGGCAGAGGGTGGTCTCCCGTACGTGTCCGACTTACAACCCCTGATAGAGCAGACAGGTGGCTGAGAGTGCGGAGTGGTAAGAGAGCCTGTGGTATGGCTCCAGGAGCAGGAACTTGCAGGAAACTTCCAGCAGCAGGTGTGTAGGTAGGACACAGGCAAACTGGGTACGGAGCAGGAGCAGAGCAGGCAGGTCCGGGTGCAGGCAGGGTATGGTAACAGGCGGGCAGCAGAGGCACAGAAGGAGCAGGCAAAAGAGAGGTCAAACAGGCCGAGGTCAGGTGCAGGCAGAGGTCAGAGGTGTCTAAGGAGAGCCGGGTCGTCAGGAGATCAGCAAACAGGAACACAGGATACGGACAACGGGACAGGAACCGAGAAGCTGTTGATCAGGCAGCACCTGAAAGATGTCAGCAGCAGACCTAAATAGGCCGATTGGCGCCAAGCACCGCGCACGTGCGCGCGCCGACGCGCGCGCACCCGAACGCCGGGAGACACCGGGGCACGCAAGGGCACACACCGATGCGCACCAGCGCCCACAGGAGCGCACAACACCGCGCGCACAGGAACACGCACCCCAGCACGCACCGCAGGACATCGGCGCACACCAACATGGGCAGCACCGCGACCATCCAGGTAACGACCCTGACACCTGTTGCCAGACCTCCATTAGACACACTTCTCAGTCAATGAACAGTCTCTTGCTTATTTTTGTTGTTTTTATTAGGGGATTGAAATGGTTGGGAAAAGGGACATGGGATGCCCATAGAATAAATTGTACTTTGTAGAATAAATTTAACTGTGTCACACATCTCAGCAGGACAAGATGGCTGATCCTAAACTTGACAGACTTTTGGTGTCCATTTAATAAACTGTGATAAGCCGAGATCATGATGATCACAGCTTATCTCAGAGCATTGTCGGTTTAATATACTGAGATGAGTACTGGAGAACTTATTCTCCTCTTCTCATGTCAGTACACAGAATGGCTCATTTAATAAACAGATGCCACTTTATCACTGTGCTTCTCTTTCAATTTCTCCTTTCCTGCTTCTCCAGCCCAGAGATGGAGTTAGCAGGAAGAAAGAGGAGATCTCTGAAGGGGGCTTCTGGTGGGTACTCTGATGTGAAGGGGGCTGCTGGTGGGGACTCTGATTTGAAGGGGGCAGCTGGTGTGGACTCTGATGTGAAGGGGGTAGCTGGTAGGGACTCTTATGTGAAGGGGGCTGCTGGTGGGGACTCTGATGTGAAGGTGGCTGCTGGTGGGGACTCTGATGTGAAGGAGGCAGCTGGTGGGGACTCTCTGATGTGAAGGGGGCTGCTGCTGGGGGCTTATGGTGGGGACTCTGATGTGAAGAGGGCTTCTGGTGCTGATTCTCTGATGTGAAGGGGGCTGCTGGTGGGGACTCTGATGTGAATGGGGCTGCTGGTGAGGAATCTGATGTGAAGGGGGTTGCTGGTGGGGACTCTGATGTGAAGCGGGCTGCTGGTGAGGACTCTCTGATGTGAAGGGGGCTGCTGGTGGGGGCTTCTGGTGGGGACTCTGATGTGAAGGAGGCTTCTGGTGGGGACTCTGATGTGAAGGAGGTTGCTGGTGGGGACTCCTGATGGGATTCTGATGTGAAGGGGCTGCTGGTGGGGACTCTGATGTGAAGGGGGCTGCTGGTGGCGACTCTGATGTGAAGGGGGCTTCTGGTGGGGACTCTCTGATGTGAAGGGGGCTGCTGGTGGGGACTCCTGATGGGGACTCTGATGTGAAGGGGGCTTCTGGTGGGGACTATCTGATGTGAAGGGGGCTGAAGTTGGGGGCTTCTGGTGGAGACTGATGTGAAGGGGGCTGCTGGTGGGGACTCTGATGTGAAGGGGGCTGCAGGTGAGGACTCTGATATGAAGGGGGCTTCTGGTGGGGACTCTGATGTGAAGGGGCTGCTGGTGGGGACTCTTGATGGGGACTCTGATGTGAAGGGGGCTTCTGATGGGGACTCTGATGTTAAAGGGGCTGCTGGTGGGGACTCAGATGTAAAAGGGGCTTCTGGTGGGGACTCTGATGTGAAGGGGGCTGTTGGTGGGGACTCCTGATGGGGACTCTGATGTGAAGGGGACTGCTGGTGGGGACTCCTGATGGGGACTCTGATGTGGACTCTAATGGGAAGTGGGCTGCTGGTGGGGACTCTGATGTGAAGGGGGCTTCTGGTGGGGACTCTGATGTGAAGGGGGCTTCTGATGGGGACTCTGATGTGAAGGGTGCTGCTGGTGAAGACTCTGATGTGAAGCGGGCAGCTGGTATAGACTCTGATGTGAAGGGGGTAGCTGGTGGGGACTCTGATGTGAAGGAGGCTTCTGGTGGGGACTCTGATGTGAAGGAGGTTGCTGGTGGGGACTCCTGATGGGATTCTGATGTGAAGGGGCTGCTGGTGGGGACTCTGATGTGAAGGGGGCTGCTGGTGGGGACTCTGATGTGAAGGGGGCTTCTGGTGGGGACTCTCTGATGTGAAGGGGGCTGCTGGTGGGGACTCCTGATGGGGACTCTGATGTGAAGGGGGCTTCTGGTGGGGACTATCTGATGTGAAGGGGGCTGAAGTTGGGGGCTTCTGGTGGAGACTCTGATGTGAAGGGGACTGCTGGTGGGGACTCTCATGTGAAGGAGGCAGCTGGTGGGGACTCTCTGATGTGAAGGGGGCTGCTGGTGGGGGCTTCTGGTGGGGACTCTGATGTGAAGAGGGCTTCTGGTGCTGATTCTCTGATGTGAAGGGGGCTGCTGGTGGGGACTCTGATGTGAATGGGGCTGCTGGTGAGGAATCTGATGTGAAGGGGGCTTCTGGTGGGGACTCTGATGTGAAGGGGGCTTCTGATGGGGACTCTGATGTGAAGGGGGCTGCTGGTGAGAACTCTGATGTGAAGCGGGCAGCTGGTATGGACTCTGATGTGAAGGGGGCTGCTGGTGGGAAATCTGATGTGAATGGGGCTTCTGGTGGGGACTCTGATGTGAAGGGGGCTGCTGGTGGGGGCTTCTGGTGGGGACTCTGATGTGAAGGAGGCTTCTGGTGGGGACTCTGATGTGAAGGAGGTTGCTGGTGGGGACTCCTGATGGGATTCTGATGTGAAGGGGCTGCTGGTGGGGACTCTGATGTGAAGGGGGCTGCTGGTGGCGACTCTGATGTGAAGGGGGCTTCTGGTGGGGACTCTCTGATGTGAAGGGGGCTGCTGGTGGGGACTCCTGATGGGGACTCTGATGTGAAGGGGGCTTCTGGTGGGGACTATCTGATGTGAAGGGGGCTGAAGTTGGGGGCTTCTGGTGGAGACTCTGATGTGAAGGGGGCTGCTGGTGGGGACTCTGATGTGAAGGGGGCTGCAGGTGAGGACTCTGATATGAAGGGGGCTTCTGGTGGGGACTCTGATGTGAAGGGGCTGCTGGTGGGGACTCTTGATGGGGACTCTGATGTGAAGGGGGCTTCTGATGGGGACTCTGATGTTAAAGGGGCTGCTGGTGGGGACTCTGATGTAAAAGGGGCTTCTGGTGGGGACTCTGATGTGAAGGGGGCTGTTGGTGGGGACTCCTGATGGGGACTCTGATGTGAAGGGGACTGCTGGTGGGGACTCCTGATGGGGACTCCGATGTGGACTCTAATGGGAAGTGGGCTGCTGGTGGGGACTCTGATGTGAAGGGGGCTTCTGGTGGGGACTCTGATGTGAAGGGGGCTTCTGATGGGGACTCTGATGTGAAGGGTGCTGCTGGTGAAGACTCTGATGTGAAGCGGGCAGCTGGTATAGACTCTGATGTGAAGGGGGTAGCTGGTGGGGACTCTGATGTGAAGGAGGCTTCTGGTGGGGACTCTGATGTGAAGGAGGTTGCTGGTGGGGACTCCTGATGGGATTCTGATGTGAAGGGGCTGCTGGTGGGGACTCTGATGTGAAGGGGGCTGCTGGTGGGGACTCTGATGTGAAGGGGGCTTCTGGTGGGGACTCTCTGATGTGAAGGGGGCTGCTGGTGGGGACTCCTGATGGGGACTCTGATGTGAAGGGGGCTTCTGGTGGGGACTATCTGATGTGAAGGGGGCTGAAGTTGGGGGCTTCTGGTGGAGACTCTGATGTGAAGGGGACTGCTGGTGGGGACTCTCATGTGAAGGAGGCAGCTGGTGGGGACTCTCTGATGTGAAGGGGGCTGCTGGTGGGGGCTTCTGGTGGGGACTCTGATGTGAAGAGGGCTTCTGGTGCTGATTCTCTGATGTGAAGGGGGCTGCTGGTGGGGACTCTGATGTGAATGGGGCTGCTGGTGAGGAATCTGATGTGAAGGGGGCTTCTGGTGGGGACTCTGATGTGAAGGGGGCTTCTGATGGGGACTCTGATGTGAAGGGGGCTGCTGGTGAGAACTCTGATGTGAAGCGGGCAGCTGGTATAGACTCTGATGTGAAGGGGGCTGCTGGTGGGAAATCTGATGTGAATGGGGCTTCTGGTGGGGACTCTGATGTGAAGGGGCAGCTGGTATGGACTCTGATGTGAAGGGGGCTGCTGGTGGGGACTCTGATGTGAAGGGTGCAGCTGATGGGGACTCTGATGTGAAGTAGGATTCTGGTAGGGACTCTGATGTGAAGGGGCTGCTGGTGGGGACTCTTGATGGGGACTCTGATGTGAAGGGTGCAGCTCATGGGGACTCTGATGTAAAGGGGGCTTCTGGTGGGGACTCTCCGATGTGAAGGGGCTGCTGGTGGGGACTCCTGATGGGGACTCTGATGTGAAGGGGGCTTCTGGTGGGGACTCTGATGTGAAGGAGACTGCTGGTGGGGGCTGCTGGTGGGGACTCTGATGTGAAGGGGGCTGCCGGTGAGGACTCTGATGTGAAGGGGCTGCTGGTGGGGACTGATGTGAAGGGGGCTTCTGGTTGGGACTCTGATGTGAAGGGGGCTTATGATGGGGACTCTGATGTGAAGGGGCTGCTGGTGGGGACTCTGATGTGAAGGGGGCTTATGATGGGGACTCTGATGTGAAGGGGCTGCTGGTGGGGACTCTGATGTGAAGGGGGCAGCTGGTGTGGACTCTGATGTGAAGGGGTAGCTGGTGGGGACTCTGATGTGAAGGAGGCAGCTGGTGGGGACTCTCTGATGTGAAGGGGCTGCTGGTGGGGGCTTATGGTGGGGACTCTGATGTGAAGAGGGCTTCTGGTGCTGATTCT
This sequence comes from Lithobates pipiens, assembly GCF_037356315.1. NCBI lineage: Eukaryota > Metazoa > Chordata > Amphibia > Anura > Ranidae > Lithobates > Lithobates pipiens. Next base: position 90,691,664 of record NW_027507787.1, read on the forward strand.
CTGATGTGAATGGGGCTGCTGGTGGGGACTCTGATGTGAATGGGGTAGCTGGTGAGGAAGCTGATGTGAAGGGGCTGCTGGTAAGGACTCTGATGTGAAGGGGGCTTCTGGTGGGGACTCTGATGTGAAGGGGATTAAGGGGAGGGTAGATTGCGCTATGGACCACTCAGTTTAAAAGGTAATAAAGATATATAAGAAAAATAATAATAAAATGTGAAAAATTAGGTAAGAGCAGCCTCTATTTATTTCCACCCTATCGGGTGGAAAGATGCTAAAAGGGAAAAGAGAAATAGACCTGGCGCTATACCATTTACTACTAGAAATCTATGAGTGAGAAATCTGTTACATATAATTTTCAGCGTGCTGGCAATTAAATGAAAATAATGAAATAAAAACCATGAAGTAGAAAATGCTTATCCATATACCATAGGTAGCTTAAGCAATATGCTACTATTGATAAAGTGCAAGTGCCAGTGAATCTACATGTGCCAATATCTGTATGCTATCATACATAAACCATAAATATAAATAGAAAAGGACTATTAAAAATTAGAAATATAAAAATAGAATAAGGCAAAAAGTGAAGTACTTTGAACTGCCAGTGAATATAGTGACTGTACTTGGTCTATTAGGTGTTTGCAAAAATTCCGTGCAAAATGTAATCGAGCTTGATATTGTGGTAACTAGCACACTGCAAGTAAATAAAAGTGAAAACGTGTGCAGTGAAAATTAAAAAAATCAAAAAACAAAATTAAAAATTAAAATTAAAAGTGGACCATATAGGTTTAAAATGTGAATAGTCTCTAATAAGTGACAGAATCTTCCGTGCGTAAAGGAGGGGGGGTGATGATTTCCAATATTGTTCCCCGTGTTCAGTGGTCACTTCTATATTATGCTCTCACCGGAAAAAGGACCCCATCCGGGGTGGATCAGCCTTCACAATATCAGCTATTGTGTCGCTCTCTGGCTTGCTTCAGATGCAATGCTGGGGATCCCTCGTTTTTCCGTGAGTGTAGTGTGCCACGTTGTGTATGTTAAAAGAGAGGCATATCCATAGTGTAATAACGTTTAAAATCTCATTTTTATTCAAAAATAGATTAAGACTACTTACAAAAACAGAGTTTTCAATTGCGGTTGTGTATACAGCTTTAAAACGGCTTTAAAAAAGTACCGCTCAGCTTCCTCGTCTATGCTAGAGGTGTACGTTGCCTGGCCACGCCCTACGCGTTTCGTCATTCAGATGTCATCTGGAGCGGCCATCTTCATACACCTTTAGCTTTATATAGGGTGTAATGTTCCTATCGCGCATGCGCGGTCAACCGCCGCCATTTCTAGTGAGGGAATGCCCTCATGCTTTAGTGTTGCGCGATGGACATTCCACCACTATAGTTGAGACTGCAACTTAACCCACTCAAGGCTTAACAATAAAACTTTATCAGAGGTGAATTTTATTACACATTAACAATAAATCTGAAAACGAGTGTGGGGACAGCTGTGGTGAAGGATCTAGTAGAGAGGATGATTCTGGTTAAATAAATTTGATTTAATTTGAACAGGAGACCAAATGGATACTTAATACTGCCTACTTGTATAATGTCAGTGTGGTTGGGACTAGAAAATGGATTTAAAACAATAAATTGGAATGCCCAATTACCTTTAATTTTTAATATTACCAGGTAATGACCTGGTAATATTATTATTATTATTATTATTCTTATCCTTATATATTTTTATTTTTTCATACATATTTTTTTCCCTTTTACCTTAATAATTTTTTCCCTTTTATCTTATTTTTCTAAGCATGAAATAGACCCCTTCTTAGCAAATTAATGATATAGTGCAGTTGCAATAATGAGAATTCATTTCAACTCATTATATATATAAGTCTTCTATAATCGAATGACCTGGTAATATTAAAAATTAAAGGTAATTGGGCATTCCAATTTATTGTTTTAAATCCATTTTCTAGTCCCAACCACACTGACATTATACAAGTAGGCAGTATTAAGTATCCATTCGGTCTCCTGTTCAAATTAAATCAAATTTATTTAACCAGAATCATCCTCTCTACTAGATCCTTCACCACAGCTGTCCCCACACTCGTTTTCAGATTTATTGTTAATATATAATAAAATTCACCTCTGATAAAGTTTTATTGTTAAGCCTTGAGTGGGTTAAGTTGCAGTCTCAACTATAATGGTGGAATGTCCATCGCGCAACACTAAAGCATGAGGGCATTCCCTCACTAGAAATGGCGGCGGTTGACCGCGCATGCGCGATAGGAACATTACACCCTATATAAAGCTAAAGGTGTATGAAGATGGCCGCTCCAGATGACGTCTGAATGACGAAACGCGTAGGGCGTGGCCAGGCAACGTACACCTCTAGCATAGACGAGGAAGCTGAGCGGGACTTTTTTAAAGCCGTTTTAAAGCTGTATACACAACCGCAATTGAAAACTCTGTTTTTGTAAGTAGTCTTAATCTATTTTCGAATAAAAATGAGATTTTAAACGTTATTACACTATGGATATGCCTTTCTTTTAACATACACAACGTGGCACACTACACTCATGGAAAAACGAGGGATCCCCAGCATTGCATCTGAAGCAAGCCAGAGAGCGACACAATAGCTGATATTGTGAAGGCTGATCCACCCCGGATGGGGTCCTTTTTCCGGTGAGAGCATAATATAGAAGTGACCACTGAACACGGGGAACAGTATTGGAAATCATCACCCCCCCTCCTTTACGCACGGAAGATTCTGTCACTTATTAGAGACTATTCACATTTTAAATGTATATGGTCCACTTTTAATTTTAATTTTTAATTTTGTTTTTTGATTTTTTTAATTTTCACTGCACACGTTTTCACTTTTATTTACTTGCAGTGTGTTAGTTACCACAATATCAAGCTCGATTACATTTTGCACGGAATTTTTGCAAACACCTAATAGACCAAGTACAGTCACTATATTCACTGGCAGTTCAAAGTACTTCACTTTTTGCCTTATTCTATTTTTATATTTCTAATTTTTAATAGTCCTTTTCTATTTATATTTATGGTTTATGTATGATAGCATACAGATATTGGCACATGTAGATTCACTGACACTTGCACTTTATCAATAGTAGCATATTGTTTAAGCTACCTATGGTATATGGATAAGCATTTTCTACTTCATGGTTTTTATTTCATTATTTTCATTTAATTGCCAGCACGCTGAAAATTATATGTAACAGATTTCTCACTCATAGATTTCTAGTAGTAAATGGTATAGCGCCAGGTCTATTTCTCTTTTCCCTTTCTGATGTGAAGGGGGCTGCTGCTGGGGACTCCTGATGGGGACTCTGATGTGAAGGGGCTGCTGGTGGGGACTCTAATGTGAAGGGGCTGCTGGTGGGGACTCTGATGTGAAGGGGGCTTCTGATGGGACTCTGATGTGAAGGGGGCTGCTGGTGGGGACTCTGATGTGAAGGGGGCTGCTGGTGGGGACTCCTGATGGGGACTCTGATGTGAAGGGGGCTTCTGGTGGGGACTCTGATGTGAAAGGGACTGCTTGTGGGGACTCCTGATGGGGACTCTGATGTGAAAGGGGCTGCTGGTGGGGACTCTGATGTGAAGGGGGTTGCTGGTGGGGACTCTGATGTGAAAGGGGCTGCTGGTGGAGACTCTGACGTGAACGGGGCTGCAGGTGAGGACTCTGATATGAAGGGGGCTTCTGGTGGGGACTCTGATGTGAAGGGGCTGCTGGTGGGGACTCTTGATGGGGACTCTGATGTGAAGGGGGCTTCTGATGGGGACTCTGATGTTAAAGGGGCTGCTGGTTGGGACTCTGATGTAAAAGGGGCTTCTGGTGGGGACTCCTGATGGGGACTCTGATGTGGACTCTAATGTGAAGGGGGCTGCTGGTTGGGGCTCTGATGTGAATGGGGCTGCTGATGGGGACTCTGATGTGGACTGTTATGTGAAGGGGGCTGCTGGTGGGGACTCTGATGCGAAGTGGGCTGCTGGTGGGGACTCTGATGTGAAGGGGGCTTCTGATGGGGACTCTGATGAGAAGGGGCTGCTGGTGAGGACTCTGATGTGAAGCGGGCAGCTGGTATGGACTCTGATGTGAAGGGGGTAGCTGGTGGGGACTCTTATGTGAAGGGGCTGCTGGTGGGGACTCTGATGTGAAGGGGGCTGCTGGTGGGAACTCTGATGTGAAGGGGGCTTCTGGCGGGACTCTGATGTGAAGGGGCAGCTGGTGGGGACTCTGATGTGAAGGGTGCAGCTGATGGGGACTCTGATGTGAAGGAGGATTCTGGTGGGGACTCTGATGTGAAGGGGTTGCTGGTGGGGACTCTTGATGGGGACTCTGATGTGAAGGGGGCTTCTGATGGGGACTCTGATGTTAAGGTTTTTTTTGGTGGGGACTCTGATATAAAAGGGGGCTTCTGGTGGGGACTCCCTGATGTGAAGGGGCTGCTGGTGGGGACTCCTGATGGGGACTCTGATGTGAAGGGGGCTTCTGGTAGGGACTCTGATGTGAAGGAGACTGCTGGTGGGGACTCCTGATGGGGACTCTGATGTGAAAGGGGCTGCTGGTGGGGACTCTGATGTGAAGGGGGCTGCTGGTGGGGACTGATGTGAAGGGGGTTTCTGGTGGGGACTCTGTTGTGAAGGGGGTTTCTGATGGGGACTCTGATGGGAAGGGGGCAGCTGGTGTGGACTCTGATGTGAAGGGGGCTGCTGGTGGGGACTCCGATGTGAAGGAGGCAGCTGGTGGGGACTCTCTGATGTGAAGGGGGCTGCTGGTGGGGGCTTATGGTGGGGACTCTGATGTGAAGAGGGCTTCTGGTGCTGATTCTCTGATGTGAAGGGGGCTGCTGGTGGGGACTCTGATGTGAATGGGGTTGCTGGTGAGGAATCTGATGTGAATGGGGGCTGCTGGTGAGGACTCTGATGTGAAGGGGGCTCCTGATGGGGACTCTGATATGAAGGGGGCTGCTGGTGGGGACTCCTGATGGGGACTCTGATGTGAAGGGGCTGCTGATGGGGACTCTGATGTGAAGGGGGCTGCTGGTGAGGACTCTGATGTGAAGGGGGCTCCTGATGGGGACTCTGATGTGAAGGGGGCTGCTGGTGGGGACTCCTGATGGGGACTCTGATGTGAAGGGGCTGCTGGTGGGGACTTTGATGTGAAGGGGGCTGCTGGTGGGGACTCTGATGTGAAGGGGCTTCTGATGGGACTCTGATGTGAAGGGGGCTGCTGGTGGGGACTCTGATGTGGACTGTTATGTGAAGGGGGCTGCTGGTGGGGACTCTGATGCGAAGTGGGCTGCTGGTGGGGACTCTGATGTGAAGGGGGCTTCTGATGGGGACTCTGATGAGAAGGGGCTGCTGGGGAGGACTCTGATGTGAAGCGGGCAGCTGGTATGGACTCTGATGTGAAGGGGGTAGCTGGTGGGGACTCTTATGTGAAGGGGCTGCTGGTGGGGACTCTGATGTGAAGGGGGCTGCTGGTGGGAACTCTGATGTGAAGGGGGCTTCTGGCGGGACTCTGATGTGAAGGGGCAGCTGGTGGGGACTCTGATGTGAAGGGTGCAGCTGATGGGGACTCTGATGTGAAGGAGGATTCTGGTGGGGACTCTGATGTGAAGGGGTTGCTGGTGGGGACTCTTGATGGGGACTCTGATGTGAAGGGGGCTTCTGATGGGGACTCTGATGTTAAGGTTTTTTTTGGTGGGGACTCTGATATAAAAGGGGGCTTCTGGTGGGGACTCCCTGATGTGAAGGGGCTGCTGGTGGGGACTCCTGATGGGGACTCTGATGTGAAGGGGGCTTCTGGTAGGGACTCTGATGTGAAGGAGACTGCTGGTGGGGACTCCTGATGGGGACTCTGATGTGAAAGGGGCTGCTGGTGGGGACTCTGATGTGAAGGGGGCTGCTGGTGGGGACTGATGTGAAGGGGGTTTCTGGTGGGGACTCTGATGTGAAGGGGGTTTCTGATGGGGACTCTGATGGGAAGGGGGCAGCTGGTGTGGACTCTGATGTGAAGGGGGCTGCTGGTGGGGACTCCGATGTGAAGGAGGCAGCTGGTGGGGACTCTCTGATGTGAAGGGGGCTGCTGGTGGGGGCTTATGGTGGGGACTCTGATGTGAAGAGGGCTTCTGGTGCTGATTCTCTGATGTGAAGGGGGCTGCTGGTGGGGACTCTGATGTTAATGGGGTTGCTGGTGAGGAATCTGATGTGAACGGGGGCTGCTGGTGAGGACTCTGATGTGAAGGGGGCTCCTGATGGGGACTCTGATTAAAGAGGGGAAAATTGGAGGATCCCGGAGGTGACGAGAAATCTGGCTTGACCAGAAATATCATACACCGGAAGTGTATGTGGGTGGCAGGTACGGTGAGATTTCCATCTATATCAGTTAGGTAGTATATATGGCCTCAATTCACTGCCAGAGCCGCACTATTAAGGTAAAAATAAGATAAAATATATTCAAAACCATACCTAAGAAGGTATCCATGAACTGAGTGTAGTGTCCTGTAGAAATTATTTTAAGCTCACCCCTATGCCGCGTAACCTGCGTCTCCACCGGGTCCTGTCGATACAATGAACTGGCGTGTGAATCGCCATTTCATGCCGCTCAACCCCGCCGCAATTACAGCGCCGTGTCGCCGGCGTATGACGTCGGCGGGGTCAATGGTCCGGACAGGGAGCGCACCAATATCCGTCATGCGCATGCGCGCAACCACCCCGGACACCAAAAACATGGCCGCGCAGCTATAATAGATGCTTGGCTCAAGTGGTTTGTCCGGCCGGCGGCACACGCGCAGAGACTGGATGGAATGCGCGAGTGTGCTTCAGCAAAGAGGGATAAGACAAGCCCGCCCCGTATTGCGTCAGCGAAACAGGAAGGAAGGCACACACCCACTATCAATATTAGACGTGGGTCGTCGCCTCCTCCTGTTCCCAGACCATACCAGCCGCCGGGAGAGACACCAAAGAATGCCACAAATGAGCCAGAACAGGGATTGATGCATCGGAGAGAATTGGAGCCTGCACCCATGTCTCCAAGGGATACTAAATATTTATAGACTGTTTAGTAGCACATACCATGTATTACATGTAATAAATGAATACAATACCAAAATTTAACAACAAATAATGAAAAAAGGAAACAACAGTGTATATACAAAAAATATTCAATTTAACACTGATACTATTAAGAATACAGCTGGCTATTATATCAAGAGTGTCTCCACAGGAGTGTGGACAGCGATGAGGGCGACACATCAAGGACCCCTCAGCCAATTATTAAGGGATCATATTGAAATATAATTTAATTAAATTTGAAGCAGAACCCGACAGAACTGGGAGACCAACATTGGGAATTGCATGTTTAGTGTGTATGCCATAAATACTTACAAAAAGGCTTTAATGGAATTGGTTTCGTTGAGCCCAGGAGGGACAAGTGCGTTCAATTTTTCGATCCATAAGGCTTCTTTTTGTAATAATAGTTTGTCCCTATTTCCCCCCCTGATGTCAGCTGAAACCACTTTGAGTGCCACAAATTTAATGGTCCCTACTTCATATCGGTGATGTAATCCAACATGTCGTCCAATGGAGGTTAATTTCCCATTGGTTGTATAGTATATGTGGTCTCCCACTCTCTGTCTGAATTTACGGATAGTTTTGCCAATGTAATATGCACCACAATGACACAGCATTAAATATATAATGCCGGTGGTGCCACAATTGGCTAGAGATTGTAATTTATAGTTTTCTCCATTTGGGAGAATCACTGATGTTCCAGAGTATATCCATGGACACATGGAACATTGGCCACAGGGAAAGGTGCCTTTTTGAGTAAATTTCTGAGTGGATTTTGTCTGAAAATGGCTGCTGGTCAGCCGGTCTCTAAGTGATCTAGCCTTTCGGAAAACAATTTCAGGAGTTTCTCTTATATATTGTGTAAGTATGTGGTTTTCTGTAAGTAGATGCCAGTGTTTAGAAAGTATGGTCCTAAGTGTATCATGATGAGCCGAAAATTGTGTGATAACTTTAACTGTTTCTGTCCTAGTTTTTTTCCCCTTAGGATACAGTAGAGATGTTCTCTTATGGCCTGTAGCCCGATTAAAGGCCTTTCGTAAGTTGGTAGAGGAGTAACCTCTAAGTAAGAGACGTTCTCTAAGGGCTGTTTGGCCACAGGGAACAGATCGGATCAGGAAATTAGAACCTTTCTAGACCGTATGTACATTTTACTTAAAAAAAAGTCACACCTCCACTGGCATTTGGAATACCTAAAACAATATGTCAAAGAGGAGACATGTCCTATGGGACTAAGAATTCAAGTCTTCCCCACAATAAAGGACCCTTCATCGTCCTTTAAATCAACCTGGGAAAAAACACTAACCCACTGTAGTATGGATTTGATGCAGATATTAATCACACAATATACCTCTGAAATAACTGATCAATTCAATCTATTATTATTATCAGTTATGTATTACTTTGTCTAGTCCCTATAGCTAGCTAGTCTATCTATACGCCAAGCACATGCTATCGTTAATATCACAATACTACCACCATTGGTTATGAAATCAATACACGGTCTAAGATCAATTAAATCTCATTTATTTCCCAAGGAAATAAGAAAGCGTGCATAAAGTATCAATAGAAGTTACAATAATACATAGCATACAATCAGAATACAATATAAGCCTTATACTTATCCGACCCTCGTGACTGGACCTCCTGATGGAATCAGAGACCGAACTCATTGTTGCAACCCTTTTTGTTAAACATACCTCAGCCATACCACACCCCATAGCCCACCCTACTTTTCCTGTGGACCAATCAGCGTCTCTGGGGCATCTCCTCCCCCAGGCTAACCACCTCGGACAGTCCTGCCATACTTGGCCTCTGGGGGGCAGTGCCTGCCCATGAATTGCAACTGCTCCGACTGGGTTCCCATCTTGTGGTTCGATCTCGGACGCCCCTCCCGCTCACTAATTATCTTCTTTGTTCTTACAGACAGACCGGCGCCATACTGTCTTTGAAGTTCAGTACACTCCAGGTGGGCTGAATAGAACTCATTCTGCTATTCAGATTGTGTTTTGGTGCCACATTCCTTTCTCCTTTAAACATGTGGGACTGCAAGTATCAATATGGCTGAGTTCGGCTGTACAAACAGCTGTGTAGATGTATAACATGAATTCATGTTTGATTCCAACAACCTCTGACATGAATACCCTGGATAATGAAATCAATAAATTAAATCTGCAATATAAACATATTTTGGAGACACACAATTTTAATAACTATTGGATAGAAGTCTGAGAAAAACTAGAACAAATGAACAAGGAAATTATTACATCCAAACAGATCAAGTTTACCAAAGATAAGCTGGCCTTCTCAGAAGGTTTCGCCTATAAATGGACAGGCAAATTTAGAGATAGACGTACAGTCCCACAGGACACACAAAGAACAGGGGAGATGAGATATCATGAAGAATCAGATTCTTCACTATCATCATCTACATCATATACGACAGATCTTCGTAATACAGATACTGCACAATCTTCTCGTAAACGTAACAGACAAAGTAATACACCTCCCAATACTCAAGTTAAAGGAAAAAAGTCCTCTTCTAAACAAAAAACTGCACATAACACTACAGAGACCTCTCCTATATCTACCCAATTACCACCTATACCCAGCACCTCAACACTACATAATGTGATCCCAAAAGTTTTGGGATCCATGTCTGTTCACCCTAGGAAATCCCCAATGGATGATGATTTTTTAGATCCAACACAACTGCAATGCAAAAAACAGCAAACCAAAATAGACACATTCACTCGTAGACAATCCACACTTCCCCCCACCCCTCTCCCCAACACCCTCAATCAGCCAATTTAGATATCATAAATTTAACACAATATTCACTTTCCACAGATGAAATACAGGTTTTAAAACTGGGATTAGGATTTTGTCCTTTAAAACCTATAAATGCAACTGAAACAATAAAAGACCTTTACTTATTCTCGAGAAATCTTACGTTCAAATATATCTTCGATGACAAACGACGAAATGCTAACCTTGAACAAGAACTAGTGGAAAGGACTAAACATTTTACAATGGATGAGTTCAGGGCCCTCCGGGATCTCCTTCTTCTTTATGATGAAGGAGCTACGGAGGCACCCACGACTGGATGTGACATCTTGGTGACTTCTCTGCCTTTAGATCTTCCTGACACTGAAACCCTACAGACTTCTAAATGTCGTAAATTCAAACTTAAGTCCCAAAAGTTTCCTGATTTGATGACATGCCCAACTATTTGGGCGTTTTTATATGAGTGCATCAGAGACCTTAAAAAAACTACCTGGCACCCATATACACCTTTATCCTCTAAACAACAAAAGGCCCTCACAAACTTAGAAAGGTGTAATGAACTGGTCATAAAGCCTTCAGATAAAGGGGGCAACGTTGTTATAATGTCTGGCCCCCAATATCGAGACATGTGCTACCAAATACTTAATAATAGGACTTGCTATCAGCCGATCTCTTCGGTTGAAGTATCTAGCTTTATTAGCGAATTTACACATATCTGTGTGGAAGCCTATTGGCAAGACTTGATTGACAAGGAAACCTTGGATTTCCTTGTCCCCAAATATCCTCGCACTCCAACTTTTTATAGCTTGCCCAAAACACACAAAGACTTAAATAAACCTCCGGGCCGACCCATCATTTCGGGTATAGGCTCATTAACTGACAATGCCAGTAAATTTGTAGATAGCTTTTTGCTGTCTCATGTTTCTAGTCTTCCGTCATACATTCGTGATACCACAGACCTTTTGAGAAATATAGATCGTGGTTCCTCCCGACTCCCTCCTCGTGGCCTTGGATGTGGAAGCACTCTACCCAAGTATTCCCCACGAGGGGGGAGTCGAGACGGCCAGGATGTTTCTAATGGAACAGGAGGAGTCCTCTTGGCCCTTAAATAAGTTCATTCTGCAACTGCTAAAGTTCATCCTCACTCGTAATTTCTTCTTATTTGAAGAACAATACTTTCTGCAGACACAGCATGTTGCCATGGGCACATCATGTGCCCCCTCCTATGCGAACCTATATTTAGGAGCCTGGGAGAGGCAAGTATTTTCAAGTGACCTGTTTCAGGTCCATCTGGAGCATTAACGGAAAATAGAGGAACGCCGCGCTTGACAGAGAAAGTTAAACAAAAACCTGAAAAGAAAAGCAGCAACCCAAATGTTATACTACATTTGGCATAAAAGAAAAAAAAGAGTGGGCTGCGCTACAAAAAATAAATGAACTAAAAAAATATACCCATGTGAAAACTCACAAAAAAGTTTGAACTTAGTGGTGTGTTTGTCGCAAACTAAAAGAAAAATTAGAATGCGACAAAAAAATCTACAAATTTTGAGATTTCTAAAGATAGAAAATGCTATGTCAGTAAAAATAGCAAATACTTCATAGTGTAGTTATACAAAGAGTACACTTAATAGAAGTGAATAATCAAATGAATGTGAACAAATGCAAGCAAAACTCTGCTAACAAAACCCAAACATATAAAAATAAATAGAACAAATATATTGCACCTAATGGTATCTGAAGATTAAAATTAGGTATCGGAAAATATGTGTAACAAAAATAAAAAACACCTTAAGTGATATTCATAATGTAGAGTGAACCTGCAAAAAAGATCAAATAATATAATAAAAAAATTCTCTTATTTTAGAACAATCGTGAAACGAGCGGGCTCCGGAGTCCCTTATATTCCATTCGTGTAGACCCTGGACTGGGGGAATCAGTCAACTGCTATATATGGTTCTCTGTAATAAGGAACCATCTGTTTCTGGTAAGCGGCATTAATATCATTGGTGGAGGCTGAGCACAAGTCACGTTCGTGTTGGATAGTTCTACTGTCACTACTTCACTGTGGGAAACCTTACAAACAGAGACTGTATATGGACTTTCTGAACATTGCTCCATTCTCATTGTATTCTTAAACAATCCCCATATTCACGTTTCACTAATGTTATAAGTTAACGGACTATTGGTTGTTACATTGTTTCACGATTGTTCTAAAATAAGAGAATTTTTTTATTATATTATTTGATCTTTTTTGCAGGTTCACTCTATATTATGAATATCACTTAAGGTGTTTTTTATTTTTGTTACACATATTTTCCGATACCTAATTTTAATCTTCAGATACCATTAGGTGCAATATATTTGTTCTATTTATTTTTATATGTTTGGGTTTTGTTAGCAGAGTTTTGCTTGCATTTGTTCACATTCATTTGATTATTCACTTCTATTAAGTGTACTCTTTGTATAACTACACTATGAAGTATTTGCTATTTTTACTGACATAGCATTTTCTATCTTTAGAAATCTCAAAATTTGTAGATTTTTTTGTCGCATTCTAATTTTTCTTTTAGTTTGCGACAAACACACCACTAAGTTCAAACTTTTTTGTGAGTTTTCACATGGGTATATTTTTTTAGTTCATTTATTTTTTGTAGCGCAGCCCACTCTTTTTTTTTTTTTTCCATCTGGAGCATATTTTATGTTGGTTTAGATTCATTGATGACTTGTTCATTATTTGGACAGGTTCAAACAACCAACTTATGGAGTTTGTTAAATTAATCAATCAGAATAACCTAAATCTACGATTTACGGTATCCTCGGATCCTTTGAGGATTCCTTTTTTAGATGTATATATCTCAAAAAACCCAGATGGACTACTTGAAACAAGCCTATATCGAAAATCAACAGCGGGCAACATCCTGTTGCATGCATCAAGTTCTCACCCAAAACCCCTGTTACGCAGCATCCCATTTGCACAATATTTACGGCTTTGCCGAAATTGTACACGGGATGAGGACTTTTATATACAGGCAGCAGCCCTTAGAGAACGTCTCTTACTTAGAGGTTACTCCTCTACCAACTTACGAAAGGCCTTTAATCGGGCTACAGGCCATAAGAGAACATCTCTACTGTATCCTAAGGGGAAAAAAACGAGGACAGAAACAGTTCCTTGGGAAATAAATGAGATTTAATTGATCTTAGACCGTGTATTGATTTCATAACCAATGGTGGTAGTATTGTGATATTAACGATAGCATGTGCTTGGCGTATAGATAGACTAGCTAGCTATAGGGACTAGACAAAGTAATACATAACTGATAATAATAATAGATTGAATTGATCAGTTATTTCAGAGGTATATTGTGTGATTAATATCTGCATCAAATCCATACTACAGTGGGTTAGTGTTTTTTCCCAGGTTGATTTAAAGGACGATGAAGGGTCCTTTATTGTGGGGAAGACTTGAATTCTTAGTCCCATAGGACATGTCTCCTCTTTGACATATTGTTTTAGGTATTCCAAATGCCAGTGGAGGTGTGACTTTTTTTTAAGTAAAATGTACATACGGTCTAGAAAGGTCCTAATTTCCTGATCCGATCTGTTCCCTGTGGCCAAACAGCCCTTAGAGAACGTCTCTTACTTAGAGGTTACTCCTCTACCAACTTACGAAAGGCCTTTAATCGGGCTACAGGCCATAAGAGAACATCTCTACTGTATCCTAAGGGGAAAAAAACTAGGACAGAAACAGTTAAAGTTATCACACAATTTTCGGCTCATCATGATACACTTAGGACCATACTTTCTAAACACTGGCATCTACTTACAGAAAACCACATACTTACACAATATATAAGAGAAACTCCTGAAATTGTTTTCCGAAAGGCTAGATCACTTAGAGACCGGCTAACCAGCAGCCATTTTCAGACAAAATCCACTCAGAAATTTACTCAAAAAGGCACCTTTCCCTGTGGCCAATGTTCCATGTGTCCATGGATATACTCTGGAACATCAGTGATTCTCCCAAATGGAGAAAACTATAAATTACAATCTCTAGCCAATTGTGGCACCACCGGCATTATATATTTAATGCTGTGTCATTGTGGTGCATATTACATTGGCAAAACTATCCGCAAATTCAGACAGAGAGTGGGAGACCACATATACTATACAACCAATGGGAAATTAACCTCCATTGGACGACATGTTGGATTACATCACCGATATGAAGTAGGGACCATTAAATTTGTGGCACTCAAAGTGGTTTCAGCTGACATCAGGGGGGGCAATAGGGACAAACTATTATTACAAAAAGAAGCCTTATGGATCGAAAAATTGAACGCACTTGTCCCTCCTGGGCTCAACGAAACCAATTACCTTAATAGTGCGGCTCTGGCAGTGAATTGAGGCCATATATACTACCTAACTCAGGGGTGTCCAAACTACGGCCCTCCAGTTGTTCAGGAACTACAATTCCCATCATGCCTAGTCATGTCTTTGAATGTCAGAGTTTTACAATGCCTCATGGGATGTGTAGTTCTGCAACAGCTGGAGGGCCGTAGTTTGGACACCCCTGACCTAACTGATATAGATGGAAATCTCACCGTACCTGCCACCCACATACACTTCCGGTGTATGATATTTCTGGTCAAGCCAGATTTCTTGTCACCTCCGGGATCCTCCAATTTTCCCCTCTTTAATCCAACGAGGGGTAATTTATGTTTGCACACTCTCCTGATATTTTCTTGACATATCACTTACCTCTATGCTTGACGCTTTTAATGGTTTGCTCTTATTTTCCATTTTTATTTGCTTGTAATGACACCCACACTTTTTTCTACAATGGTATATTTCCCTACCTTTGGAATGGGGATTCTAGTGATTCTATGGCCTATCCACTACTTCTGGATCATTAATACTTAGTGTATTTCCTTTCACGGTCACGATCCACTCTGTTCACACCCTTTTTTTCCCCGGTGGTCCCCCTTTCTACTCATAACCTCCCTACCCATTATCCTTATTAAAAATCATATTCTTATATTGTATATTTTTATATACTTAGCCGATATTAATTACAATTGGATCCGTGTCGGTGCTGTGAAATATTCCCCTCCCAGTCGCCGGGAAAGATCGCTTCCTCTTTTTACACCATTGAGTTTGACCTGGAGCTGGAATAGGGTTGGAGAGGTAGGAGCGTGCTCTCATGTCGAAATGTCTTGATAACAATGTCTCCATATTAAAATGATTATATTTATATATCATATTTATATTGTAATTATTAATGTCTAATGACTTGCTATGTTAAACTTATATATCTCCAGACTTAGGTAATGTCCTGATGAAGCTATGAAGCGAAACTAGTTGAACAATTACCTCATTCGTCTCTACCAACTGTATTTTGAGATAGTTTATTTGTTTATTTTTATATATATTTTTTCTGAATAAATGGTTTTTAATATGATCTAGTGTTCTGATACCAATCTTTTGTGAACAAAACTATATGTGCCCCGCAATAGTCCCTATGCTCACTTCCCTCTGTTGATACCTCTGATGAGAGACAAGAGATATCAATATCCTCCCTTGATCCAAATTATTGGGATGAGGGTGCACACATCTAGCTTTACAATTACTATATCCCTAAGCTATTAATTTCTCTTGTTCTTTAGAATGACATCACTGAGCATTCCCATATATCCCATTATTTATGGGACACTCTGTGTGTTTGTCTGTCTATTATCAGGACTTCCTAGGCACAACACTGAAATCCCACGAGACTACATAATCACTCAGAGCTTCCTAGTACTCCCTATGTGACCATGTGACATCACATGGAGTGGAAAAAAAGGCATCTGACAGCATTACTGCAGTCTTATCAGCTGAAGCTGATAAGACTGACATAGACAAACACTAGATAATTGGCACAAGTAAATATTATGAAATAAAACAAGTCAGCTATGAACAAGGAAGTAGGGTTGCCATAGAAACGTTGGATTGAGAAGGAGGCTTGGTTAACAGTACAGGAAGTGCTCAATGTAAGGGTGGAAATACGTTCTATTGTGGACTCAGAAAACAATACTTAAGAAAACAATAATTACCCCTGGAAACAAGTTTTTTTTAAAGTTTCTTTAAACAATAAGTAATATGTGATTTGGGCTGGATTACAGTGGCTAAAGTTTGATAATTACTTATTATAATGGACTAAATGAAAAGAAGCATCAGAGTGCAAGACTTTACTTCCTCTTTAAGCAGTCTGAGAGCAGT
Organism: Lithobates pipiens; assembly: GCF_037356315.1. NCBI lineage: Eukaryota > Metazoa > Chordata > Amphibia > Anura > Ranidae > Lithobates > Lithobates pipiens. The sequence goes on from NW_027507787.1 coordinate 90,707,803, forward strand.
TTGAGATCTGCTTTGGTTTACATATACGTTAACATACATATACATATGCACAGCAGGAAAAGGAACCAGTTCTGTTACGATCTTTAAATGTGGTTTGCCTGTAACAAATCAGACTCTACCTTCCTATCTTGAATATCCTGCAAGAGCAAGAACCATGCAAGAAAAGCATTAGAGAGGAGGGATTAATAGGTTCAGTTTATACTTGCAGTTGGGGGGTGGTGGTAAAAGCAGGAGGTTGAGACAAATTTGTACCACCCTCTTAACCTGCAATGGTAACCGAATGGGGATTTTATACTTGCTGTGGCAAAAATTATGCATCCTGTGTCATTCAGCGGCACCCCATGCATGTAATTGTGGCCCTGTGGTACCAGGGTAAAAACAGGAAGTGACATAAGTCTTCACAGCTGCCTTTCAAATGCCCTATAAAATTAAATTCATTGTGGATGCTCTTCAGATAACAACAAATCCTTAGATAACCTTTACTTGCCGATGTTTCTGAAGGGTGGACAATTTAAAAAAAATCTGGTTCTGCTTTATATATATGTTGCCAGTGTTTAGAATACTCACTTGATATATTTAATGAAGGGCATGGTGTAGTTAACTTTTCTGGCCAACAAAAATAAAACTTTTCTGAGTTTTGCATATTGGATGGTCCATGGCAGCCACTTATATTTATAGGTTGGACTTTAAATGTTTAATATATGAGAACTGTGCACCCCTACCTGCTGTACATATTTGTGAAGGTCTAACATTTGTTTAAATCTTCTCAGTGTGTTAAAGTTAAACTTCAGAATTCTAAATAATTACAATCATATATATACGTGAAAGTGGAATTCCAGGCTTATTGTTAACTATGCTTAAACCTGCTGCTACCTCCCTCTCCCTCCTATTCTAACTATCTAATGAAAGGAAGATGCTTATACTTGCCTATTCTGAGGGCATTCTAGTCTGGTCACAGGAATTCTCCAGTTACCTGCTTCAGAGGAGAAGAAAGATAATCAACAATGGCTTAAATGCGTGGGTAATGATGTCACCTATAGGCTTGCTTATTGGGCATCCATTGTCAGCTGTCCCTCCTTTCCCCTGAAGCCGCTGCTTGGAGCCGATCACATGACTGGACCGGACTGGAGCACCCTCAGAATAGATAAGCATAAGCATCTTTCTTTCACAGGGTAGTTAAAATAAAATTTAGAAGGGAGGTGGGAGCAGATTTAAGCATAGTTTAGCAATAGCCCGATTGCCCTGACGTTGGTCGCATGTGTGTGCACTCCGTCCTCTGTTCCAGCCTCCAGCATGAAGTAGCATCTTCCCACCATTACTCCCTTTTGCAAGAGACACCACCTCAGTTAGTTCTTGTTGCCCCCGTCTTGAACTGGTCACCTCTGTTCTTTTGAATCCCATCCTGTTTTCAGCAGTTGGTTCATGAGTAGACAAGATTTTTACCTGTTATACTCAAAAGTTATTTCACTTATTGTGCAACATAATAGTTTAGGATTGGCCTACAGTGTTCCCTCTAAAGGACCCTCACTAACAGCCTGGAACCTTGTTACCCACTTGAATCCTTAAAGGGTTTGTTAACCCACTAGGTTAAAATTACATAATCCTCTCTATGTATAAATGTAATCTGCCCTGTGTCTATGCGTTATAAAAATAATTCTGCAATAAAGCTGTTTCAGTGCGCAGATTGGTAGTCATGTGACCTGCCGTCTCTCTCCTCTCTGGGCCTGACAGCTGCAGTGAGCGGGGCCTAGGATCCCCTGCTGATGTCAGCCGGAAGGGGAGAAGGAAAAGAGGAGAGAGGCGGCCCCAGCCGCTGCAGCTGTCATGCGAGAGAGGAAAAAGATGGCGGATCACATGACCGCCGATTAGCGCTCTGAAACAGGTATATTACAGCATTATTTTTTTTTAAGGCATAGACAAAGGGCTTAGAGCACATCACCATCTATTGATTTTGTAATATGAATTTTTTTGCTAGTGTTTGACCAATCCGGTGTATGCTGTAACGAAGTACCCGATTACTTCAGGTTAGGTAGCGCGGGAATATTCATTATATCTATTGCTGATACATATTTTTTTTTTAAAATGGTAAATGCATTTTTTTAACACCATTGATAAGCCACACATTAGCTTGCCCCATCTCAGCCAATATCTTTAATATTCCAACTGCAGTGACCCAATGGTCTTTGAAACAAGGCCCCCTATTTCAATTGGGGAAGGATGGAGTTTCAAAGGAGGAAAGGTGTAGATCTGGTTGTACTGATCCCACAGTGCTACCAGAGAACACACTGCTTCAATCAGAAGATATCTGCACCTGGAGGCAAATCTACCCAGGTTGTTTTTAAATATAGAGACCTACATTTTCCATTCCCTACCTCCTACACTTTTGGGTGTTGGAACCATTTACCTTGGTTGAGGCAAAACTAGCTGACATCATCTGGCTACCATTTGTCCATGACCAGGGTGTCAATAGTATAAAGTTTTGCCCAGGAAAGAACCTTTTCTACTTCTCTTGCTGCAGCGAGACTTCTGGCCCCTTCCTGATGGTTGATGTAAACCATTGTGATGACACTGTCTGACTGGATATCAGCACATCATATCTACTTTACAAATGTGCATTATGTGCCACTAGATTCAGGACTCTGAAGCAAATGGAGAGTCATTCAAATGCATACATGAAAAAGCTCTGAGGAAAGCCTGGTCCGTTAAAGTCCAAGTTCAAACAAAGAGCTCTTTATGATGGATAAAGGTGAGCGAACTTCATGGGAAACTTTCAATTCAGCATTGCAGCATGTAAACCACAAATGACTTGTAAGCAGTGGCGTAACTAGAACCTTCAGAGCCCCGATGCAAGAAACCATGAAGGGCCCCCCTGAATATTGCATTTCCCGTCGTTGCTTTATGATAAAGTGCATTAGCAAGTGTGCTCTCTTTTTCCTTTGTCATAGCGACATCCAATAAGGTCAATAAGGTTATTGTTTCAGCATTTCACAACATTGGGAAGCCCAGATTGATTCATTGCCCTAATGCATTCATTGAGCAACTCCACTGATCCATCCCAGAAGATAAATATATTGTCTATGTAGCAATATCAAACCATGTTATTGTCTGTGAGTGATGTCAGTTAATCATCTGCCAAAAGATTTCTCCCACTCCCCCAGGTACAGATTGGTGTAGTATGGGGAACAACATGTCGACTTACACAATATGGGGGTCTTACACTGGCTTATATGAAGACAGATACCTAGATCTATACATATCTATTTCTACAAAACACTCTTTATTTTCTATAGAACTCATTGCTTCTATTGGTATCCCAGTTCAGTGCCCTATCAATTAGGGACCTCCGTGGGGGTTGTTGTGGCCCAGCAAAGGCAAACAGATTCTATCTATACTTTTAAACTACACATGACTGTATACTACCTTGATCACTTCCTGCTCGGCCTATAGCAGAATGGTGGCCAGGAAGTGGTTCAGTTATCTTGAGTGGGTGACAAATGATGCCCAGCAGGATACCAAGACAGTGTGCACCTGCGGGGGCTTGCAGCATGACGAACGGTGGTGTGGTGTGCCAGTCTGACACACCGCAACTCCAATCTCCAATGTCTGATTCTCTTTACCACGTGATCAGCTGTGTCCAATCAGGGCTGATCACAGTGTAAACAGGAAAACCTGTGTGTCGGCTTTTCCTCTATCATGTCTTGCAGACATGAGTAGAGTAGAGCCGATTGACTGCTCTCTTGATAGGGGTAGCCTGCGCTGATTATTTATCAGGGAAGCCCCCCTGGGGATGCCCACCCAGGACCACCAGGGATGCAACCAATGATGCCCAACCATGATCACCAGGTATGCCCAACCATGACCACCAGGGGTGCCAATCAGTGCCCATAAATTACGCCAATCATTACGGTGGGGACTATAGTGGGCAGATTTCTCTTTGAATTGCTTGAAGAAGTTTATTAAACCCTTGAGACTTTGCATTTAACCCCACCTTTTGGGTAGACCATTTTAGTAGAATGATGTATGGTAGTATTCATCGTACATATACTACTTTAATGGAGTTGACACGTTTTCAGATCTGGAGATTAGCCAAGAGCGTTAAAGAATGTTGGAAATGTTCTTTAATTATAAATATTTGAAAGACATTAATTAATGAAGAATGTATTACATTCGCGTTGCAATTGAAAAATTAACTTTTTATGCATGGCCAGCTCAACTGTGTTTTTTAACTGCCCCATAGATTTTTTTTCTTAAAGAACCAACGCTTTAAATTTAACAGCTAAAGTTTCTCTACTAAACTTTTTCATTTACACATGCAACATTTAAAACCAATCTTCAGGCAAAACCTGGACTTTTTTTATTGTTCAGAGCAATTTATACTCATCTATGTCTGCCATTTGAGTTCCTAGTGGGCACACTTTCTAAGTGGAGCTGGTAATTCCTGTACAATGTGCCAGGGCTAGTCATTGAAGGTTCCCTTATGCTGATGTCATTGCCAGAGGACTCTCTTCTTGATTCTGAGAGTGCTGGACAGCCAATAATAAGTTTTCAGTCAGTGGTGTGGAAACTTGAAGAAGGACCCCTGCAAACAGAAAAAGATATCTGGCCTGAAATGTTATGCGACAGCAAATTTAGCAAGTATTTTTTTAAATGCCAGCAAGTAGTTAGGGGGTGGGGTGAGAGATGGGGAGGAGGAGCCCCGCCTCCTTTTCCCAGTATGACTTAGCAAGGGGAGGTGGGGGACATTTTGGGCCTGTGGGTCAACCACAGTTTGGCATAGAGATTTGTCTCCAGTCTTGTTGGAATAACATCTAATATGAGCAAAAAAAGGTTAATTCAAAGAAAGATTAATTCAAATGGCTAATTTATGTATAGAATCTAATTTTCTTGGTTTTTCCCTATTTTTTTCTTTTTTCTTTTTGCATTCCTCTAGTTTATTTTATTTATTTATTTTTTGTTTGTTTTTGTCTTTGCATTTTTTTTAGGTGATGATACAAGTAGATGAAGGTCAATGACAACCTGATCTTATTTCTCCACTGCATATTTGTTATGCTTTATGGTTTTTCCATAGTGGGGCTGGGCACTTATTTCTGCCCACAGGCATAATCTCACTCCCAATCGATATATGTGATTGCCACCATGATATACTACTATACATGCATCATATAAGCAGTTGAAGTTTACAGAGTTTGAGGTTTGTCACATGTTCACAAGCTCCTTGGGTTGAGCGCAAAATAGGAGGTGTTGTTTCTGTGACTATGTTTTTAATTTCAAGTGTGTTAACCTGCATTTGTTATTGCTTTTAACTTAGTGATGTAATTTGTTAAATATGTGTGAATAATAAACTAAAAGTTTATTTGCACCCAGAAAGTCCCATTTCTTCTTCTATTTTCCTTTTTGGTAAATGCAAACTATCATAAGCTGTCATAACTAAGCTGATAGCTTTTATGTTTGACTTCATCAGCCCCAAAATATATACCATGTGGCTGGTATCCCTATTGCAAAATACTGTGAGCCCCCCTACTCACTGGGTGGCTTTTCTTCCAGCATTGGCAAATGGCCAACAAAAATTAACCCCCTCCACCCCATTTTAAAATAACACTCTGTGGAAGGTGTCAGAATCAAGGGTTTATTTGCCACTTACCTGTCTATGGTGTTTATAAGTGTAGTTGTTTGGGAATGCCAAGGAAGAAGAATGGAACTGGCATGAGATTTTCTGTTTTACTGAAAAATTTTAATTATACAATAAATTATTTATGCAAGTTTGTTATTAATCTTGTTGAGTCACCTGTAGTCAACAAAAATAATTCCTAATTTGTACTCCCTTAATAGCTTCCAAATATTTCCCCCTGGATAGTAAGTGCAGAAATTCTGCAAAAATGTGATATAAAAAAATGAACACTTTCATTTGGGTAAAATCAGACATATGGTGTGTGAGCCATAATTATGCTCAAGAGTATTAACCTGGCCTTGGTTAGATACTAGTGGTCTATACATTAGCTATAGTAGCTTTTAATTTGCCATAGCATGAGGTTTATTTCAAATGATTTCTGGTCTTTACTGTGATTAGGAGGACATGGTGTTTTGTTGTTATTGAAATAGACTTCCTAAGAAGTAATGTATTTTACATAAAGGACAAAGTAATGGTATACCCAAGCCATAGAAAAAAAAAGTTGACTTTTTATAGATCTTTGGATCTTCAAATCCTTAGTGTTTCAACTTCAGCAAGGTCACCTTCATAATACATGTTGTCCCTGCAAATAATTATTGCAGTTTTGCTGTTTTTACTGCATTTTTATTTCTCATCTTACAATATGTGTCCAGGGAGACCATGAAATCATACATTCTTTATTAACCTCTCTCCCCACGTTGCACTTTCCTTCTGCTTGTCTTGCTTATCACTGGTTTACAGTACATCGGTTGTTCCAGAAAAGAAGAACAACTTTCTGAGAGTAGTTTCCAGCAATACCTGTAATGTGACAATGTTGACAAGAGTCCATATTTTTCTCTAAAATTCTGCGAAGTGAATTAAATTACACAAGGTAATGATTACATTTTATCACAATGTCTACTTTATTTTATGAGGCCTCATATACTCAGAATCCCTAATGGGAACTTTTAGCACACATTTTTAACAAGTGAAACAAGCTCCTCATTGCTTTGTCTGTGATATTTGAATTACAGATTTAACGACACTTATATCGTCGACCCCCCCCACCAGTCTTATATTAACCTGTGCTTAATTCTGCGTGATATCACCAACGAAGCTGCACATTGGCTTTTCACAATTTTTCCACTCTGATTCATTCAGTTAATCCTTTCTATTCCTTTATGCTCCCCATTAGAATATGTAAAAGTGCTGAGCGAATGCGCAGGCCTGGCCACGAGGATTTCCACAAGCCAGTGAATGGTCTCATTGGCATTGTGTTGCTGGATGGGGGTATAGGACTAGAAGGGGGCTGGGGTGACTACAATGTAAGTTTTCTAAGGGCACTGGGTGTACATTATGGCCTGTGTAATGCTCACAAGCTGGTGGGTATTGTTTAGAGGGGGTGATTGCAGTATTTACCTTTTCTTTTTTTTATGTTATTGTAATATTCCAAAATTACACTTTGTTTGACTATATGCACAGCAGCACACTGTGACACTCTGGAGTGCATTGATTTGCATTTTTGTGCTTTGCGCTGCAAATAAAGTAGGCTTCTGATTTTTTTATGCAATGCAAACCAACTCACATATATAGGACATATGCCCTTGTGTTGAACCCACTTTGCTCAATACTGGTGTGAGCCAGCCCTTAACCACTTGACAACCAGCAACATATCGGCATATTGCTAGACTTCAATTGGTTATACTGAGATGATACCTGCAACTATATCATCCCAGTACCTCGAACCACCCCCTGGATTCAAACTTAAACATCCAAGGAAGTTACAGAATCAGTCACACATGCACAGTAGGGAGCCCGCTGTGTATCATCAGAAAGTGGCAGCTGGCTCCTGAAATCAAAATGGTGGTTAGGAGGTACAGAAACCCTGAGGAGCATTGACTTTATGGAAGACCACATTAGACAGCATGGGCTGGTAAGCATCTGTAACTTAAAAGTCAGCAGCTACAGTACTTTTAACTTCTGACTTTTTGTTTTCCTATACCATGGTTTAGGTTGCATTTACACATTAAAGCAAATAGGCTGTTGACTTTACAGGGGAATTTGTTCATAGCATTGTGAATGAGATGAATTTCTGTTGACTTCCCCATCCAAATACATGCAAGTAAAAATATTTTTTTTACATTTTTCCTTGCAAGTGGTTGGGTATTTTGTGCAAAGTGAATTGTTACCACATTCACTAAGCTAAGGGAAAATTTCCTTGCAAAGTGAAACATTCCTTGCAATGTGAGCAGTCTATTTGCTTTTAGTAAATCACCCCAGTAATTGGGAAAATTTGTTTGGTAAGTATGAGGTTCACTGTAGATTGGGTCATTTTATGGCTTGGTAACATCCACAAATATCACCCAATCTTTCAGACCCAGTACACATGATTTACTTTTTATTTTTCTTTAAAAAAACAATTCCTGGGCTCAAACAAGTCCAGCTTCATAGGTATAGGGGTTAATATACTCCTTGATTAAACCAGGGATTTTTTTCTCAGAAAATAGGTGCAGGAACTCAACCATGACCCCCAAACCCCCCCCCCCCCCCACACACACACACACCGTCCAAATTGCATCAAAATAGTGGGTATAGTCACATTTTATGTCAAACAAACAGTGGAAGGGTCTTAAAGGGGCATTAAATACCAGGGGTGCATTATGTACAGATCGCACAGTTCATGGGGGAAGTGTTACACACAGAGTGCAGAGTTCAGAGGTGCGCTGCACACAGATTGCAGAGTTCAGGGGTGCATGACACACAGAGGGCATTCCCCTTCCACATTTCACTTTCACCCCTCTTCAGCTCTGACCACAGCCGGACTTCTGTGATTACAAGTGATAGTGGTGAGCAGAGAGCCTGAGCCAGAGGTGGTGGAACTGAGTTTCACCAAGTTCCAGCTGAAAAAAAGCCCTGGCTTAAACTAGGTGTAAAAGCTGAAGGTTTTTTACCTTCATACATTCTATACATGAATGTATACAGCTGCCCCAATACTTACCTAAACCACCTCTCGATCCAGCACTATGCACGAGAGCCTCTGCTCCTCTGGGTCTCTCTTTCCTCATTGGTAGAGAGTAGGATGTGGGGCAGAGCCACACTCTGTGTGTTTGTGAGTAGTGATGGACGAACGTTTCGCCCGGCGGTCGTTTCGCGGCGAATTTCCGACTTTCGCCGTCCGCGGGTTCGAACGCCTTTTTCCGTCGTTCGCCCCGGCGGACTTACGTGTTTAATGTATACAAGAACTTTAACCTTTCGTGACACGTTTATCATGTGTTACAGGACAACCAATTGAGACATGACAGCTCATGGACACTTGGACATTCCCCCTAACCTATAAATACACCCGATCCGGTGGCCATTTTACATTCTTTCTTCTGTCACTGTAGGGAAAGGATCCTGTGTGGAGTAGGGACAGAGAAAACGCTAGCTATTTGGTACACAAAAGTTCTTTTCAGGACTGGTATAGGTGTTAGGTCAGCAGCCTGAGTTTCTTTTGTCAGTTTAGATAAAGGGACAGAGCGCTGTATGCTGCTATTTTAGGGACAGCTCAGCCAGATTAGTCTTTCTTCATCATCATCATCATCATCATCATTAGCTGTTACTATCAGGTCCACAAAAGAGCTATTCCAGCTAATCGTTCCAGCCTACTCTTTTTTGCCAATTTGTATAGGGACAGGCAGGAAGCAGTGTGTCAGGCAGTGAGGATAATTTTAAAGACTTGCTGTTACTATTAGTTCCACAAAGGTTCTTTTCAGGACTGGTATCAGTGGTACGGTAATAGGCTTGTACACGTATAATATTCTTTCTTCCAAATATAGAAAGAATATTATACTTGACTGCTGCCCTTCTGCTGCAGTCTGCTAATCATTCACAACTCACTTGTTCCACAAAGCTCTTTATCAGGACTGGTAACTTGGTCTGTCTAGGGTGCTACGGTACATAGGCTTGGGTGCGGTACAGTCTGCTGTTCTGTAAGGACCGCTATCGGTCCACAATACATAGGGTTGCCGTGCACTACTGCTGACCGCTGCCCTATACTGCAGCAGTCCTTCAGCGGTATAGGGACTGACGCACAGTCTGCTAAACACTAATACACAACCTGCTTGGTCCACAAAAGTTCTTATAAGGACTGGTAACTTGGTATAGGGTGCTACGGTACATAGGCCTGAGTGCGTTACAGTCTGCTGTTCTGTAAGGACCGCTATCGGTCCACAATACATAGGGTTGACGTGCACTACTGCTGACCGCTGCCCTATACTGCAGCAGTCCTTCAGCGGTATAGGGACTGACGCACAGTCTGCTAAACACTAATACACAACCTGCTTGGTCCACAAAAGTTCTTATAAGGACTGGTAACTTGGTATAGGGTGCTACGGTACATAGGCCTGAGTGCAGTACAGTCTGCTGTTCTGTAAGGACCGCTATCGGTCCACAATACATAGGGTTGCCGTGCACTACTGCTGACCGCTGCCCTATACTGCAGCAGTCCTTCATTGGTATAGGGACTGACGTACAGTCTGCTAATCACTAACACACAACCTGCTTGGTCCACAAAAGTTCTTATAAGGACTGGTAACTTGGTATAGGGTGCTACGGTACATAGGCCTGAGTGCGTTACAGTCTGCTGTTCTGTAAGGACCGCTATCGGTCCACAATACATAGGGTTGCCGTGCACTACTGCTGACCGCTGCCCTATACTGCAGCAGTCCTTCAGCGGTATAGGGACTGACGCACAGTCTGCTAAACACTAACACACAACCTGCTTGGTCCACAAAAGTTTTTATAAGGACTGGTAACTTGGTATAGGGTGCTACGGTACATAGGCCTGAGTGCAGTACAGTCTGCTGTTCTGTAAGGACCGCTATCGGTCCACAATACATAGGGTTGCCGTGCACTACTGCTGACCGCTGCCCTATACTGCAGCAGTCCTTCATTGGTATAGGGACTGACGTACAGTCTGCTAATCACTAACACACAACCTGCTTGGTCCACAAAAGTTCTTATAAGGACTGGTAACTTGGTATAGGGTGCTACGGTACATAGGCCTGAGTGCGTTACAGTCTGCTGTTCTGTAAGGACCGCTATCGGTCCACAATACATAGGGTTGCCGTGCACTACTGCTGACCGCTGCCCTATACTGCAGCAGTCCTTCAGCGGTATAGGGACTGACGCACAGTCTGCTAAACACTAACACACAACCTGCTTGGTCCACAAAAGTTTTTATAAGGACTGGTAACTTGGTATAGGGTGCTACGGTACATAGGCCTGAGTGCAGTACAGTCTGCTGTTCTGTAAGGACCGCTATCGGTCCACAATACATAGGGTTGACGTGCACTACTGCTGACCGCTGCCCTATACTGCAGCAGTCCTTCATTGGTATAGGGACTGACGTACAGTCTGCTAATCACTAACACACAACCTGCTTGGTCCACAAAAGTTCTTATAAGGACTGGTAACTTGGTATAGGGTGCTACGGTACATAGGCCTGAGTGCGTTACAGTCTGCTGTTCTGTAAGGACCGCTATCGGTCCACAATACATAGGGTTGCCGTGCACTACTGCTGACCGCTGCCCTATACTGCAGCAGTCCTTCAGCGGTATAGGGACTGACGCACAGTCTGCTAAACACTAACACACAACCTGCTTGGTCCACAAAAGTTTTTATAAGGACTGGTAACTTGGTATAGGGTGCTACGGTACATAGGCCTGAGTGCAGTACAGTCTGCTGTTCTGTAAGGACCGCTATCGGTCCACAATACATAGGGTTGACGTGCACTACTGCTGACCGCTGCCCTATACTGCAGCAGTCCTTCAGCGGTATAGGGACTAAGAGTTTTGTCACAGGGTGATTTAAAAAATGACAGGCAGAGGAAGAGGCAGGCCCTTCCGCAGGGGTGGTAGGGGTAGGGCAGGAGCAACAGCCTTGAGCCAAAGTGGGAAGTTGCAGAAGGTGCGTTCAATTACTTTAAAGGACGCACCAGACTTGGTTGAGTGGCTCACTCAGCCTTATTCTTCTGCACCCTCCTCATCCTCTCGATCTGCACCCTCTTCTTCACTCTCTGCTATGTGCACCCCCAAAGACACTACCACCAACAACACCACCACCACCACATACCTTCCGCTTGAGTGCAAATGGGGGCCTTCATGCTCCAGTGTTTTAATAGGGACCCCCGTATAAAAAGCATGAGGGTCAAGGACCAGTACTGGGTGGCAACGTACTTAGATCCCCGGTACAAACACAAAATGGCGGAAATGTTACCGCCGTCGCAGAGGGCTGTCAGAATGCAGCACTTCCAGGCCTTGCTTCGAGAAATGCTGCATTCTGCTTTTGCGTGCGCTGGCAGAGGAGCAATTCCCACTCCCAGAGAAGGATTTGCGGGTACCAATCCAACAGCGCCTGCAAGAAGAGGCCGGTTTGAAGATGTGTTGGTGACTTCGGATATGAGGTCATTCTTTCAGCCGACCCATCGACAGGTGTCATCCGGATCCAGCATCAGGGAACGCCTAGACCGTCAGGTGTCCGACTACATTGGGTTAACGGCCGATGTGGACGCTCTGAGGAGTGATGAACCCCTAGACTACTGGGTGGGCAGGCTTGACCTCTGGCCAGAGCTTGCCCAATTTGCAATCGAACTGTTGGCTTGCCCCTCATCCAGTGTCCTGTCCGAAAGGACGTTCAGCGCAGCAGGGGGGATTGTGACCGATAAGCGTACTCGCCTAGCTCACGACAGTGTTAACTACCTCACATTTCTAAAAATGAATGAGGCATGGATCTCGGAGGAATTCAACACATGTGATCAGTAGACCATGTATATGTCTATAAACAATTTTTGGAATCAAGCACACAGACCTTCTTAATTCATTTGGCTCACTTCCCTGACCCAAAAAAGCACACCGTACTATATGCCCCTACCCTCCTCTTTGAAGAGGTTGAGCGGTGTCATATTTCTACTGGGGCTGCTTATTATGAGGGGTTCCCACCATCCCTGTGCTGTGCTGACTTCCTCCTGGGTGTTCTTATTATGAGGGGCTCCCACCATCCCTGTGCTGTGCTGACTTCCTCCTGGGGGTTCTTATTATGAGGGGATCACACCATCCCTGTGCTGTGCTGACTTCCTCCTGGGGCTGCTTACGGTGCTGCTGTCAGCGCTGTATGTCACGGAGCTGCTGTCAGCGCTGTATGTCACGGAGCTGCTGTCAGCGCTGTATGTCACGGTGCTGCTGTCAGCGCTGTATGTCACGGAGCTGCTGTCAGCGCTGTATGTCACGGAGCTGCTGTCAGTGCTGTATGTCACGGAGCTGCTGTCAGCGCTGTATGTCACGGAGCTGCTGTCAGCGCTGTATGTCACGGAGCTGCTGTCAGCGCTGTATGTCACGGTGCTGCTGTCAGCGCTGTATGTCACGGAGCTGCTGTCAGCGCTGTATGTCACGGAGCTGCTGTCAGCGCTGTATGTCACGGAGCTGCTGTCAGCGCTGTATGTCACGGAGCTGCTGTCAGCGCTGTATGTCACGGAGCTGCTGTCAGCGCTGTATGTCACGGTGCTGATGTCAGTGCTCTGTATTACGGTGCTGCTGTCAGTGCTCTGTATCTCCTGCACCCTCTTGTTTGCCTACCCTGGTCCCTGACCTTCCCTCTCCTCCATTGCCTTCATTAGCTCCATAGTCCTGAATTGTCAGAACAATTTCCCAAATAAAAAAAAAATGCTTGTAGTTATCGATCCCAAATTCACCTCATACATGTATTATGCTATTGTCCAGGTGGTGGGACTACGTGCTACCCCCTAATAATTACCCCGTGGCCGCAAATTCGACCTAAAGGTTTGCGAAATTCGCCTCCCATTGAAGTCAATGGAGCCCGCGGCGAACGGTCGTTTTCGCGAACGTTTGTGTCCGTTCGCGTTTCGCGTTCGCGAAACGTCCCGTCGGAAGTTCGTCCATCACTATTTGTGAGTCACTCAGAAGTGAACAGATACCAGTGCCACCATAGAAAGCAGCTTGCTATGGGGGCACTGAGCAGGGGGGAGGGACCAGGAGCGAGAAGAGGAGAATCGGGGCTGCCCTGTGCAAAACCACTGCACAGAGCAGGTAAGTATGAAATATGAAATAACCTTAAGGTCCTCCTCTGCCTTTCTTAATAACCTGTGGTATCACCTTCTTTTAAAAAGCTTTTTCAAAAGGTTAAAACTTAGGGACCAAAATCTTGCTTGTCTTTGCACCGTGGCTTCCAACTGTAGTCTTAAAAGAATCTCCATAAACAATCAATACATTAACTGGACCACAAAAGTTTCCCACAGCTAGTTCAAGCCCAACATACTAAATGATTTGATTTATTCAACAGATGACATAGCAAGTTCTTATGATCTACCAAATGGATTGAGGGTGCAGACTGAGTGAACAGAGAACGTGTGTCTTCCAGTTCAGAGTCACACGCGGTTTCAGAAAATATGCAGTGACTATTCATGTTAATTCCCTATTTCTTATCAATTTCTACAGTGCCCTCCAACACCTGCCCATTTATTGAGAGTGCTGGCTGCATTTTAGATCCTGCTTCCTAGGTGTATAAATATTAATGATTGCACACAAATAATGCTGCTAAAATGTATAGTAAGCAATATATTTTGTGCTTGTTTGATTTAAAAATCAATGGCTAAGGTAATATACTGTTGAGGCAACAATGTCTTATAGTATCTAACGAGAGTATTATATATGTACGAATGTTAGAGAACAGTGAAATATGCAAAATCTACCAAATAAACAATTTTCTTTTACATTACTGGTATCTACGGGTGACTGTTGCAATTGTAGTGAATCAAACCACCTGCCTTGATATTAATAAAAAAGCGCAGATGGCTCAAAACACATCAAAGCTTTGGTCTCTTTGCTTCCTGTTTGACTTATTCTTTAATAAACCTCCCTTCTTCCAATGGCGCTGCATGGACAACCTTTAAAAGAGGAATTATTAATGAAATTCACTCTTTGTAAGGCTGTGGTGTTGACTCTAGTGTGAGGAAGGGTACAGAGCATGGACCTGCAGGTCCATGCTCTGTACCCTCTCACATTAGATCCAACAGCAGCAGCAGTAATGTGTTTTTTTTTCTTCTTCTGAAAATGCTAGTTGCCTGGCTTCACCAAACATTCGCTGCATGTGAATCAGTTGCTGCTATTTAAAATTCATACAACAGGAAGATACACCTGCAGTGAATGTTTGGTAAATGTCACATCAACTGCTGTACAAATATATCAAGCTTATATATATTTATAACATTTAACCAAAATTATTGTAGCTACTGAATAAGCATGATTTTTAAAGGGAGATATAGTAGGTAATGATAGCTAGTGATGGACGAACTTCCTACGGGATGTTTCACGAACGCGGACCACGAACGCACACCGTGAATGCGGCCGATAGTTTGCGAACCGTAACGTTCGCGGCAGGCCCCATTGACTTCAATGGGAGGCGAACTTTGCAAACCTACAGGTCAAATTTGCAGCCACAAAATAATTACTAGCTGTGCAAACATAGTCCCACCACATGGCCAATGACATAACACATGTATGAGGTGAATCTGGGATCGACAACTACAAGCATTCTTTTTTTATATGTGAAATTGTGACAATTCAGGACTGTGGAGCGCATGAAGGCAATGGAGGAGAGGGAAGGTCAGGGTAGGCAAAGAAGAGGGTGCAGGAGATGATCACCAGCAGCGTGACATACAGCAATGACACCTGCACCGTGATAGAGTGATCTGACACCAGCACCGTGATAGAGAGCACTGACATCAGCAGCGTGACATAAAGCACTGACACCAGCACCGTGATATACAGCACTGGCATAAGCACCGTGATAGAGAGCACTGACATCAGCAGCATGACATAAATCACTGACACCAGCACCGTGATATACAGCACTGACACCAGCACCGTGATAGAGAGCACTGACATCAGCAGCGTGACATACAGCAATGACACCTGCACCGTGATAGAGTCATCTGACACCAGCACCGTGATAGAGAGCACTGACATCAGCAGCGTGACATACAGCAATGACACCTGCAACGTGATAGAGTGATCTGACACCAGCACCGTGATAGAGAGCACTGACATCAGCAGCGTGACATAAAGCACTGACACCAGCACCGTGATATACAGCACTGACACCAGCACCGTGATAGAGAGCACTGACATCAGCAGCGTGACATACAGCAATGACACCTGCACCGTGATAGAGTCATCTGACACCAGCACCGTGATAGAGAGCACTGACATCAGCAGCGTGACATACAGCAATGACACCTGCACCGTGATAGAGTGATCTGACACCAGCACCGTGATAGAGAGCACTGACATCAGCAGCGTGACATACAGCAATGACACCTGCACCGTGATAGAGTGATCTGACACCAGCACCGTGATAGAGAACACTGACATCAGCAGCGTGACATAAAGCACTGACACCAGCACCGTGATATACAGCACTGACACCAGCACCGTGATAGAGAGCACTGACATCAGCAGCGTGACATAAAGCACTGACACCAGCACAGTGATATACAGCACTGACACCAGCACCGTGATATACAGCACTGACACCTGAACCATAAGCAGCCCCAGGAGGAAGTCAGCATAGCACAGGGATGGTGGGAGCCCCTCATAATGAGCATAGCACAGGGATGGTGGGAGCCCCTCATAATATGCACAGCAGAGGTACAGCCCCAGGAGGAAGTCAGCACAGCACAGGGATGGTGGGAGCCCCTCATAATAAGCAGCCCCAGGAGGATGTCAGCATAGCACAGGGATGGTGAGAGCCCCTCATAATAAGCAGCCCCAGGAGGAAGTCAGCACAGCACAGGGATGGTGGGAGCCCCTCATAATGAGCATAGCACAGGGATGGTGGGAGCCCCTCATAATATGCAGCCCCAGGAGGAAGTCAGCACAGCACAGGGATGGTGGGAGCCCCTTATAATGAGCATAGCACAGGGATGGTGGGAGCCCCTCATAACGATTATAGCACAGGGATGGTGGGAGCCCCTCATAATATGCACAGCAGAGGTACAGCCCCAGGAGAAGACAGCACAGCACAGGGATGGTGGGAGCCCCTCATAATAAGCAGCCCCAGGAGGATGTCAGCATAGCACAGTTATGGTGGGAGCCCCTTATAATAAGCAGCCCCAGGAGGATGTCAGAATAGCACAGGGATGGTGGGAGCTCCTCATAATAAGCAGCCCCAGGAGGAAGTCAGCACAGCACAGGGATGGTGGGAGCCCCTTATAATGAGCATAGCACAGGGATGGTGGGAGCCTCTCATAACGATTATAGCACAGGGATGGTGGGAGCCCCTCATAATATGCACAGCAGAGGTACAGCCCCAGGAGGAAGTCAGCACAGCACAGGGATGGTGGGAGCCCCTCATAATAAGCAGCCCCAGGAGGATGTCAGCATAGCACAGTTATGGTGGGAGCCCCTTATAATAAGCAGCCCCAGGAGGAAGTCAGCACAGCACAGGGATGGTGGGGGCCCCTCATAATGAGCATAGCACAGAGATGGTGGGATCCCCTCATAATATGCACAGCAGAGGTACAGCCCCAGGAGGAAGTCAGCACAGCACAGGGATGGTGGGAGCCCCTCATAATAAGCAGCCCCAGGAGGAAGTCAGCACAGCACAGGGATGGTGGGAGCCCCTCATAATAAGCAGCCCCAGGAGGATGTCAGCATAGCACAGGGATGGTGGGAGCCCCTCATAATAAGCAGCCCCAGGAGGAAGTCAGCACAGCACAGGGATGGTGGGAGCCCCTCATAATGAGCATAGCACAGGGATGGTGGGAGCCCCTCATAATGAGCATAGCACAGGGATGGTGGGAGCCCCTCATAATATGCACAGCAGAGGTACAGCCCCAGGAGGAAGCCAGCACAGCACAGGGATGGTGGGAGCCCCTCATAATAAGCAGCCCCAGGAGGAAGTCAGCACAGCACAGGGATGGTGGGAGCCCCTCATAATAAGCAGCTCCAGGAGGAAGTCAAGTATGTGCAAGTATTTTATACGTGTATTACACAACTATATACTGCACACCGAATAGTACACCTATACCAGTCCTTAAGGACCTTTGTGGAACTAGTAGGTTGTGATTAGCAGACTGTACCTCACTCAACCCTATATACTGTAGTACACTATACCTTACCAGTCCTTAGAAGAACCTTTGTGGAACTAGTAGGTTGTGAATGATTAGCAAACTGTACCTCAGTCCCTATACTGATAAAGGACTGCTGCAGTATAGGGCAGCAGTCAGCAGTACTGCACGTCAACCCTATATATTGTGGACCTATACCAGTCCTTAAGGAATAGCAGACTGTACCTCACTCAACCCTATGTACTGTAGTACACTATACCTTACCAGTCCTTAGAAGGACCTTTGTGGAACTAGTAGGTTGTGAATGATTAGCAGACTGTACCTCGGTCCCTATACTGATAAAGGACTGCTGCAGTATAGGGCAGCAGTCAGCAGTAGTGCACCTCAACCCTATATATTGTAGACCTATACCAGTCCTTAAGGAATAGCAGACTGTACCTCACTCAACCCTATGTACTGTAGTACACTATACCTTACCAGTCCTTATAAGGACCTTTGTGGAACTAGTAGGTTGTGAATGATTAGCAGACTGTACCTCAGTCCCTATACTGATAAAGGACTGCTGCAGTATAGGGCAGCAGTCAGCAGTAGTTCACCTCAACCCTATATATTGTGGACTTATACCAGTCCTTAAGGAATAGCAGACTGTACCTCACTCAACCCTATGTACTGTAGTACGCTATACCTTACCAGTCCTTATAAGGACCTTTGTGGAACTAGTAGGTTGTGATTAGCAGACTGTACCTCAGTCCCTATACTCATAAAGGACTACTGCAGCAGAAGGGCAGCAGTCAAGTATAATATTCTAATATTCTTTCTATATTTGGAAGAAAGAATATTATACGCGTACAAACCTATTACCATACCAGTCCTGAAAAGAACCTTTGTGGACCTAATAGTAGCTACTAATTAAACTGACTGTCCCTCACTGCCACACACAGCTTCCTGCCTGTCCCTATTTAAACTGACAAAACACAGGCTGCTGGAACAATAACTTGAATAGCACTCAAAACTATATCCTGTACTACTTTACCATACCAGTCCTGAAAAGGACTTTTGTGGACCTAATAGTAACAGCTAATGATTAAACTGACTGTCCCTGCTGCACACAGCGTCCTGTCCCTCTCTCTACACTGACAAAAGACAGGCTGCTGCAACAATCACTAGCACAGCAGTGCCTCAAACCTATATCCTGAACTACACCTAACACCTATACCATACCAGTCCTTAAAATAACTTTTGTGGACCTAATAGCTAGCGATTTGGGTCACTGCAGTCTCTCCCTGCTCCACACAGCAACCTCTCCCTATAGTGACATACGAAAGAATGTAAAATGGCCGCCGGATCGGGTCTATTTATAAGTTAGGGGGAATGTCCAAGTGTCCATGTGCTGTAATGTCTCAATTGGCTGTCCTGTACCCCATGGTGGATGTGTCATCATAGGTCAAAGTTCTTTTACACAGTAAACACAGAAGTCTGCCGGGCAAACAGCGGCAATAGTCTGCAGATCGGGCGGACCACGAACAGCCGAAATTCGGCACGAAACGACCGGCAGGTGAAACGTTCGGCCATCCCTAATGATAGCTACAGGATGTACACATTTCCAGTAACTATGCCTGCTGATTTATATTTTAAACACACTGCAGAGGTTGCCAGTCTGTGGCCTACAGAATGGTTAATGTGCAGGGGTAGCTGGTCAATGGCCTACATAATGGTTGATGTGCAGAGTTGGCTGGTCAGTAGCCTACAGAATGGTTGATGTGCAGAGGTGGCTGCTCAGTGGCCTACAGAATGGTTGACGTGCAGAGGTGGCTGGTCAATGGCCTACATAGTGGTTGATGTGCAGAGGTGGCTGGTCAATGGCCTACATAATGGTTGATGTGCAGAGTTGGCTGGTCAGTAGCCTACAGAATGGTTGATGTGCAGAGTTGGCTGGTCAGTAGCCTACAGAATGGTTGATGTGCAGACGTGGCTGGTCAGTGGCCTACAAAATGGTTGATGTGCAGAGCTGGCTGGTCGGTAGCCTACAGAATGGTTGATGTGCAGAGATGGCTGGTCAGTGGCCTGCATAATGGTTAATGTGCAGAGGTGGCTGGTCAGTGGCCTGCATAATGGTTGCTGTGCAGATGTGGCTGGTCACCAACCTGGAAGCCCAACATATCTGTACATAGGTTCTAGCTTTTCAGAAACTGAAGCATCAGAATGCCCACACCACACTCCATAACGCAAAGTGGTGTCTCTCATTAGGTCACTTGCCTTGAATTATGGGTTGTAGGGTTTTTACAGAAGCTGAATATCAAGATTTGGGGACTTCCAGGTGGAGAAAACTAAAGTGGCGTTGTGAAATTAGTTGTTATAGACTAAATACAAAAGGGTTATTTGTCAGTATATTTTATTCTGTTTTAGATATATCTTTTGGGGAAAAAATTATATATAATATAATATGTTTGAGTTTGTAGCAACATGATAATCCTGTTTTTTTTTTTTCTGTGGGATCAAGATCATGTTTAAGAATGGTACAGCAATCTGAATCATTGACCTAGGTGCTAATTTGCATATTGGACCTCAGTATGCTGGTATTGTCATAGCTTACAGTCAGAAACAGATACACAAAGTATTACAACCTATACATACTATATGTAAGGTCTTTGGTAATTTTTATGTTTCAAAATCTTGCCTAAATCAATACATTTAAGAATAACAAACAGCATAATTGTACAATCAGTCTAAATTCTACCAACATGGTTATGGTATTGAAGGATATTGAAGTTTATTTCACAGTTCCTCATTTGAACTAATCAATCTCTTTCTTCTTTTTTTCTTCTTTTTTTCTCCTCTCTTTCTTCTCCCCACCCCCTTTTCTTCCTTTTCCTTTCTTACTTTCTTCTCTCTCTCTCTCTTCAATTCAATTTACAATTCAAATGTATTTTATTGACAAGACCAAATACATTTTAGCTTCGCCAAAGCAATTGTGTTTGTATGGGAAGAGGCTGAGATCTTTAGGGCAATTTGTGGAGTAAGTGACAGTACCAATAGAACACATTTGGGATCAATTAGAGCGGAGACTGTGAGTCAGCCCTTCTCGTTCAACATCAGCATGACCTCACAAATGCACTTCTGTAAGAAAGATCAAATCTCTCTCTCTCTGTCTCTCTCTCTCTCAAAAAGGGGAAACTGCCCCAAGGTCGGACTTTAAAGGCACTTTGGATGACAGGTAGAATATAGAAATATATTTTATTGATAACATTATTCATAAGGCAAAAATAGAGCAAAAATATAGAGTTTAAAATAAATGTAACATATTGGACGAAAGTGCATGGTGCAGATGAATATATGCATCACGTAAACAACAGTGAGCCCCTGTGTGTCAACACATTTCGCTGTTTTTCTGCATCAGGGACATTCAGGGCTTGTTGCAAAGAACAGGTCTCACTATCTTGTCAGCAGAGTTCACTGAAGAATCTCCCCGCTAAGCATCAAGCTACACCATATATAATGTTCAAATATATGTGATCACTGGTAAGTAGCCAACAGTATCACTCCAAGCATATATTGGTGCAATAATATTCCTCCAAAATAGGTAAGGGGAAAAGAAACACACTTAAAACAAGAGAGGAAAGGGGGTGGTATGGACACAACCATAACAGGCTACCATTCATCCATAATGCTAATGGTGTTCATATATATATATATATATATATATATATATATATATATATATATATATATATATATACATACAGTATCTCACAGATAGATAGATATTTTATTATACGTTTTCATGTGATAACACTAAAGAAATGACACTTTGCTACAATGTAAAGTAGTGAGTGTACAGCTTATATAACAGTGAAAATTTGCTGTCCCCTCAAAATAACTCAACACGCAGCCATTAATGTCTAAACCACTGCCAAGAAAAGTGAGTACACCCCTAAGTGAAAATGTCCAAATTGTGCCCAAAGCGTCACTATTTTGTGTGGTCACCATTATTTTCCAGCACTGCCTTAAGCCTCTTGGGCATGGAGTTCACCAGAGCTTCACAGGTTGCCACTGGAGTCCTCTTCCACTCCTCCATGATGACATCACGGAGCTGGTGAATGTTAGAGACCTTGCGCTTCTTCACCTTCCATTTGAGGATGCCCCACAGATGCTCAATAGGGTTTAGGTCTGGAGACATGCTTGGCCAGTACATCACCTTTACCTCAGCTTCTTTAGCATGACAGTCTTGGAGGTGTGTTTGGGGTTTTTATCATGTTGGAATACTGCTCTGCGGCCCAGTCTCCAAAGACAGGGGATTATTCTTTGCTTCAATATGTCACAGTACATGTTGGCATTTATGGTTCCCTCAATGAACTGTAGCTCCCCAGTGTTGGCAGAACCCAGGCAGCCCCATACCATGACACTCTCACCACCATGGTTGACTGTAGATAAGACACAATTGTCTTTGTACTCCTCACCTCTTTGTCGCCACACATGCTTGACACTATTTGAACCAAATGAGTTTATCTCATTTAATCCCACACAACATGGTTCCAGTAATCCACATCTCTCTCTCACGCTCTCTCCTTTCTCTCTCTTTCATGCTCTCTCCTCTCTCTCTTTCACACTTTCTCCTCTCTTTCTCCCACTTTCACGCTTTCTCCTCTTTCTCTCCTTCGCTCTCTCTCCTCTCTCTCTCTTTCATACTCTCTCTCTCTCCCTCACTCTCTGTCACCTCTCTATCTCTCGCTTTCTTACTCTCTGTCCTCTTACTCTCTCTCTTTCTTTTTTTTTTTTCCATAAAAGATTTTATTGAAAAAATGCAAGACATACAAATGTGCAAGTCAGAGAGAAACATCATAAACACAAAGTGCTGTCACGACCCTATCTACTCGCAATACAGATAGCGCTATTACACTGTTACATTGGTCGTGACTAATAGAACAGTGCTATACAGAGGCACAACTTGTTAGCAAACACATAACTAATGGGGACCCATCATTTAAAGAGGCTTACTCAAGTCGTGCCAGGTAGTGCTGGGCCTGAGTACCTAGCCTGCAGGACCGGTATCTTCCGGTCCCGCTAGGATGTGTGGGGTAACGTAGTTCCCGACACTCGTGACCGAGTGGGAGAGCAAACGACTGCTTTGTTGCAGTCCTATAGAATAAAATGTTCAACATCTGACTGGGAGAATGTGAGGGGGTAAAGGGTTGAGGGGAGGGAGGTAAAGGGAAAAAGAAAGTAAGGATATAGGGGAGGGGAGAGGAAAAGGGGGCGGGTAGGTGTCCCCCCCAACCCCCGCTGACCATGCGCCTCTTTGGTTTATATATGTAGGGGAAAGAATGTCTTGTACTTGTCTGTGGTTTGAAAATGTTTCCAACATGCCCAGATGGTCAAGAATTTCTGTAATCGGTCTTGAGTGGTGTATATCAGCTCTTCCATCTCCTCTATCTTAGCGACTCTGGTCAGCCATTCCCTAATGGAGGGAATGTCGGTAGATCGCCAGTGTGTAGGAATACACAGCCTGGCCGCGTTAACCATATGCATGGCTAATGATTTAAGGTAGGTCCGTTTGGGTAGAGTCGTAAGGTGGAGGAGATATTGCGCGGGGTTATAGTTTAAGGTGTAGGTGGTGACCTGTGCGATAATGGAGTGGACTTCCTGCCAGAAGGGTTGTATCAAGGGGCATTCCCACCATATATGAATCATTGAACAGATCACTGTCTGTCATCTCCAGCATGTGTTGGGAATCGTAGGGGAGAATTTGTGTAGTATAGCAGGGGTCCTGTACCATTTGGTGGCGATCTTGTACCCATTTTCTTGGATAGCCACGTTCATCGAGCCTTTATGGACGTAGGTAAATATGTCCTCCCACTGTTCATTGGTAAGATGGACCTGCAAATCCTTTTCCCAGGAGCTGCGCGTGGGAGTCCTCAGTGCCTGGTCCGACTCATCATGTAGAAGTACATGTATGCTCGATATTAAGTGTCGCAAAGGGGTGGTACTCGTGCAAAGGCGTTCAAATGGGAGAAGTTGTCTGGACCACGTGGTTAATGGGTGCACTGAGGCGAGGAAGTGAATCAGTTATCTGTACGTCCAGAATGGGAAGCTTTGGGTCAGGGAGAGTGCCACTAGGTTTTCATAGGAGCGTGGTCTATTTTTGTGAAAGCAGTGATGTGCTAGAACCTCCGCGTGAGGCCACTCTCTGCTTAAAAATGCAGTGCCTTCTCCCGGGCTGAACTCCGGGTTGTTGCGAAAGGGTGTCATGGGTCCTGGTCGCGAGGAGATTTTGTAGACACGTAAAGCTAGGTTGAAGGCCACCAGAGTAGGAAAGATAAAGGGGTGTTTCTTAATAGCCTGGTTCCAATGGGTCGGGGCAATCCAGGGGAGGGAGTGGAGCACTCCGTCAGTAAAATACTGTTCCAGAACAATCCATGCCTTTCTGTCCTTGTGGATCCGCCAGTCTACCACCCGGGTTAGGTGGCAGGCTAAATAATATTTGGAAAGGTCAGGGAGGCCAACCCCCCCCCCCCCCCCGTTTTAACCCGAGTTAGGCGGGAGTATTTGATATGCGGGATCGAGTTCTTCCAGATAAACGTAGTGCAGGACTTTTTATACATTGCAAAAAAGGAGGGAGGGAGGTGAATCGGGATCGTTTGCATCAGGTATAAGAGCCGGTGGAGGACCATCATCTTTACCAGTGCCGCCCTGCCGAACCAGGAGACATTTAAGTTGGCCCAATCTGCTAGTTCCGTTTGGATTTTGGAAAGCGCGGGTAGAAAATTTTGTTTGTATAGGTCAGAAATTTTCTTTGTGATTTGGATACCCAGATAAGGGATGCTATCCGTCTGCCATCGAAATGGGAAGGAGTCTTGACAGTGAATAGCTTCTTGCGGGGGAAGTGAGACATTTAGGGCGTATGATTTTGAGTAATTAATCTTTAAGTTTGATAATTCCCCGAACTGTTTCAGATCACTAAGAAGGTTAGGCAGGGACGTGCGTGGGGACTGCAGTGACAGCAAAATATCATCCGCATATGCTGCTACCTTGAACTCTCTATCGCCCACCACACAACCTTTTATATCAGGGTTGGCTCTCAGTCTATTGAGTAGAGTTTCAAGTGTCAGGACAAAGATTAAGGGCGACAGGGGGCAGCCCTGTCGCGTCCCATTGCTGATGGAGAAGGCGCCCGACAGGAGGCCATTGACTTTCACTTTGGCGGAAGGATTCGCATACAAGGCATCAATATGAGTGCACATACGTGGTAGGAGTCCAACTCCCTTCAGTACTGCCTGCATATAGTCCCAAGCCACCCTGTCGAACGCCTTCTCCGCATCAAGGGACAAAAAGAACCCGTGGGATAGGGTGGAGGTAAACCAGTGGTGTAGATTCAGTGTACGGATGGTATTATCCCTAGCCTCCCTGCCGGGGATCAAGCCTACCTGGTCGGTAAAAATGAGGCCGGGAATGAGGGGGAGTAATCTATTGGCGAGCATCTTTGCATAGAGTTTAATGTCTACATTAAGTAGCGAAATGGGCCTGTAGTTGGATACCTGCGTTGGGTCCTTGCTGGATTTGGGAATGACTGTTATGTGTGCCTCCAGCATACGGCCTGGAGGGGTGTTGGGGTCTGCTAGAGTGTTAAGTGCCCGCAGGAGGGGGGGCATCAGTTCGTCTGTGAAGGTTTTATAGTATATAAGAGGTAAGCCATCCGGGCCCGGGCTTCTACCCACTTTCATTTGTTTAATTGCTAATAAAAGTTCCTCTGAAGAGAGAGGGAGTTCTAAGGCTTGCGCTTGTTGAGGTGTGATTGATTTCGGGCAGTATTGGGAAAGGAAGTCTGCGATTTTGTCACTACGGTCCCCTATAGTATGTGTCTCTGTCCTATCTCTCTGCAAATTGTACAATTTAGGCCGCGTACACACGCGCGGACTGTTCGCCCAACTTTGTCCGTCCAACAGTTTCGGCAAACAGTCCGCTCAAACTTAGCATGGACGGACATGGCCACACACGACGGACGAACAGTTTGCTGAAACCGTGCGCGATGACGTGAACGGCATGTACGACGGGACGAAAAATACGACGTCCTATACACTGCATTATAGCTTTCGGCGTGAAAATCCTTTCTGAGCATGCGCGCAACTTTGTTTGACGAACAAGCCTACACACGAGCGGGCTGTTCGCTGAAACAAGGTTTCAGCGGACAGTTTTTCGGAAATTCCGAAAAACCTTGTCCGTCCAACTGTCCGCTGAAACTGTCCGCTGAAAGCCCACACACGAGCGGACTGTCAGCCCAAACACTGTTCAGCGGACAAAGTTGGGCGAACAGTCCGCCCGTGTGTACGCGGCCTTAGAGTAAAAGAGTTCAAATTGTTTGGCAATGTCCGTGTTTTTAGAGAATATATTTCCCTTGCTGTCCCGTATCTGGTGTATAGTTGTCTGGGATTTGGCTGCCTGGACCGTGCGGGCCAGTAGTCTCCCGCTTTTATTCCCATGTTCGTAGAAAATTTTTTGGCCTAGGACGTATCGTCTTCTGGTGTGTTTCCCCAACTCATCTAGAAGCATGGAGCGTGTTTGGATGAGGTCCTGGAGTGTCAATAGGGAGCTGGTCTGTTTGTGCGCTCTCTCAAGTTTTTGGACTTGTGCAATGAGGGAGTTAATCCGTTCCTGACTCCCCCTTTTCGAGGTGGTTGCTAGCGATATAAGTACCCCCCTGAGGACACATTTGTGGGCCTCCCAGAGGGTAAGAGGCGAAATGTCAGGGGATAGGTTTTCTTTAAAGTAGAGTTGAATTCGGGAACGTATTTGTTGGAGAGTCGCCAGGTCTTTCAAGAGGGAGGGGTTCAGTCTCCACATCTTGGACTTGGGAGTTGTGTACACGAAAGTGAGAGTCAGTGTAATGGGATGGTGATCCGATAGAAACATCGGTTCTATAGATGCTTGGGAGAGGTAGGTCAGGTCACGTTGAGACAAGAAAAAGTAATCCAGCCTGGAGTACTTTTGGTGCGGTGCGGAGAAGAAAGTATAGTCCTTAACAGTGGGGAATAAAGTTCGCCAGGAGTCGTGTAAGGTCAAGGATTGGAGTTGTAATTTAATTTGGCGTAGCGCACGGTAGGGTAGGGATGACGTCCCAGTGGAGGAGTCTAGAAGGGGATTCATTGGGGTATTAAAGTCCCCCCCCCCAGTATAACTACGCCCTCCTGGAAGGACGCCAACTCGTCGCATATCGTTCTGAGGAAGGATAGCTGACGTTCCTTGGGGCAGTAAATATTAGCCAGCGTTATTGGTTTGGATGCATATATACCCTTAATAAAGAGAAATCTCCCCCGGGATCTACCTTGGACTCTTTAAGTTGAAAATCAGCGTGTTTGGCAATAAGGATCGAAACCTCTTTTGTTTTGGCATCGGAGTTGGTGGAGTGTAGCGACCTGTTGTAAATGTGATTAGCTAGTTTGGGTACAGCATCAGTACGGAAGTGGGTTTCTTGCAAGAATAGAAAGTGAGCCCTATGTTTCGTCAAAGCAGTTAGAACCTGAGACCTCTTCTCTGGGAGGTTTAAACCTTTAACATTTAGCGATAGGCATTTTAGAGTTAATTGCTTTTGCATTGTCAGAGAGGATAGTGTGCTAAACTAGGGAGCAAGGGCCTATGAGTGAACGACGTCAAAGAGCCAGCCAGCCGGCAACCCCCTTACAAGTCCGGCTGACCTAGCAGCAGGCTCGTATGGCACACGGGCGGTCGGCGGAACAGCCGGCAGATCGGCAGGGGGGGCACCCCCGCCCCGAAAGAAGGAGAGGGGTGAGGCGGGCAGACAGAAGGGGGGGAGTAGGGGAGGCCGAAGAGAACAAAGGGGGGGTGGGGGGGGGGGCTGGGTGGGGTGGGAATACATAGTGTATGACAGGTCCAATAGGGCACAGACAGAGTCTGTGGACAGAACTACCGGAGGTGGACATGGAAGTTTCCCGTCCACCTAGAAAGAAAACTGGGCCGGGATGTCAGCTAGGGCCCGTGGGGGCAGCTGTGGGGTGGACGTAAACCCTCGGGGGAGCGAACGCTCCAACATCGGAGAGGGCGATCTGTGATCATGAGCCAGTATTGAGGGGGGGGCACAGAAATCCAAATCGGTTCCCTGGTGAGGGTATGGGGCTGACCGAGAGGCGGCCTTAGTGTGTCGGGTACAACCTCCCCGGGGAACCAATAAGCTTCTAAAACAATGAACAACTGAACAGTATAAACCATTGAATAAGATAACATAATAGAAAACACCAAAGGGAAAACCAGACGCAGTGCTCTGCGACACACAGACAGCATACAGTAAATTCTGCTTATAGCATTGATACTACGGATCAGCAATTTAGTACATCATTAGTGCATCAAAGCAAATAGTCAGGGGTGCCAAGGGACCTGGTGAGCGCACCGGACTCATGTGCTTGAAAAAGCCAAGACATAAGGTCAACTAGTAATCTGCTGCTATAGGAACAAACGGTATGCTGTCCTGCAGAGCCTAGCATCAACTATATATGATACATCATACCGGTGAGCTGCTTGGAGGGGGCTGGGGCCCCCACCGGGGGGGGGGGGGGGCGGTTACGTTCGGCCTCCCTAAATGGCGCATGAAGCGAAAAAAAAAAAAAGGGGAGGTCACCCCCCGACGGCCGGAGCCCCGGCCCCCCCCATCTGTCAGCCCTCCTTGTGCAGTGCATATCCCCATTTAGGCAGAAATATGGAACCAAAAACATCAGAAGCCACATAAAAATAAAAAAAAAGGGGGGGGGGGACAGAGTCCAGGCTCCCCTCCCCCCCGGAGGACCCTTAGAAAATGTCACAGCAAGCTTCTGTGGGTGGGGAAAAAAAAAAAAAGCTCCAAAGGGTATGAGTGTCCTGGCCGAGGTGTAATAGGGGTGAGAAAAGTACCTGACTCCACGTTGACAATGGGCTTGTAGTACCTTGAGAGTGTTCCAGAAGTGCACCAGGTCCCTGCGGCCTCTTGGTGGTGATGAAGGCTGAATTCCTGTGGGGGGAAACTAGAGAACGGACAAGAAAAAGAGGCAAAAAAGGGAAAGAACAAAAAACAAAAAGTATATCAAAGACGACCGAGTTAGGCTAGTCTGTGTGTGCGCAGAGCGATCCGCTTCTACACCGTCTTAAGCCAGAGGATGGTTCCGTCGCGGGGTGACTGCCGGACCCGGGCTGCGGAGTGACGAGTCTCTGCGGGAGGGCCTCTCTCCAGGTGACATGGGTTCGAGTCTGCGGTGTCTTTGCGCCTTAGGCGATGCGTCGTGCGAGACTGGCTTCCAAGGCTCTGTAGGAAAGTAGAAGGAGTACCATTCGGGCAGATCCACTGGAAGCAGGTCCAGCTGCTCACAGAAGGAGGGTAGGTCCTCAGGCGTCCGAAGTAGTGCGGTGCGGCCTCTAGCCAACGCTGAGAGACAAAAAGGGAATTTCCAGCGATATTGAATGTTGCGAGTGCGGAGCACTTCCAGCAGGGGGCGCAGGCTGCGCCTGTTCTGTAAGGTAATCTGTGACAGATCTTGAAAGAGTTTTATCTCAGCGCCATTGAATAGTATGCGCCCTCTGTCTCTAGCTTTTCTGAGAATTTCTTCCTTGAGGGGGAAATTCACAATGCAGCAAACAATGTCTCTGGGAGGTTCTGAGTCCCGAGGAGGGGGTCTTAATGCCCGATGTAACCGTTCCATTTCAATGGGAGAGTCTGCGGGCCGGTCAAGTAGATCATTAAAAATAGAGCAGACCGTTTGAGGTAGATCGTTCTGGTCTATCCCCTCCGGGACTCCCCTCACCCGTACGTTGTGCCTGCATCCCCTGTTGTCGAGGTCTTCTACTTGTCTGTGTAGCTCGAACATGTGCGGCAAGTGCATGTCATAGGTTTTCTGAACCTGCTTGATCGCTGTGGCCTGCATCCGGGAGGTCTCCTCCACCTCAGAAAGCCGGTTGGCCATTTCGTGAAAATCCGCTTTCAGATTGGAGATCGCCTCTGTGAAAGTGCGCTTAAGGTCTAGGGCTACCTTTTGGAGGTCTCTTTGGATGTCCAGGAGACTGGGGTGTAGGGTACCGAGTCCAGTGTCATCCCCGTCCATGGTCGGGTCTAGGGGGCCACTGAATGTGGCCGGGGATGCAGCTCGTGAAGCTTGGGACGCCTGCGCCACTTCGTGATGCGTCGTTTGGCGTGTGTGAAACAGCTCCGGGATATTTCCAGATGCTTGGGTACCCGGGTCCCTGTGGGTGCGGGGTGTGGAGGAGCTCTTGGTGGATCTGCCCATGTTGGGGAGGATTTACTGAAGTCCCCTGATGTGCTTCTGTTCGCCCTCTGGATGTGGGAGCTGGCCCTTTACATGACCATTGTGGGGCCCCCCGGGGTCACTTCCCCTCTTGGGATGTCAACGTGGTCTGGAGGGGGTAGGCTCTGGCTCTGGAGGGACGCGGGGCCTGCTGGGGGGTTAGGGTGTACCAATATGGCCGCCACCTACCTCCACTCCTGGAGCTTGGACGTTGTGTGGGTGAGGCCGGATGCCTCCAGGCACCCTCTGTCTTCTGCCCAGCGGTCTTGGGGATCACTGCTGGGGCTGGGCAAGCCTCCGTTTCCGCCGCCCGCGGCGGCACTCGGGTATGGAGGATCCCAGGGCCTTGTAGGCCGCAAGCGCCTAGAGGCGATTCAGTTCGCATTGTGCGCTATATAAGTATTTCATTCATTCATTCATTCATGGTGGCAGGGCCTCGTGAGTGTCGCCGACCTCGGGCCTGGCTGCGGAGGTAACTTCGGGTCCCCGCAGCGGCCGGGGATGTCGCCGCCTGTGCTCCGGAAGCTAGTTGGGGTGCGTAGGGCCTGCGTCCCGACCAGATCGAGCGCCGCGCTCGCCGCCCACGGCGGTAATTTAGTCCGGAGGATCCCTGGTCTTTGCAGGCCGCAAGATGGCGGCCGTAGCCTCGCGGATGGCGCCGGCCTCGGGTCGCAAAACAGGAGACACCGGCCGCCGCCGACCTCCAAAACGGCCCGAAAGGAAGCCGCCGATGCTCCGGGCGCTGGCAGCGGGGTCTTGGGGTATAGATCTGATGCCCCGGAGCAGGATGGCGCTAGATTCGGAGCTGGCCAGCGGAGCTCAGGCTTGGAGCGTCCGTCCTCCTCCACGTCCACGCCCCCCCTCTCTCTTTCATCTATCTGTCTACCTTTCTTCTTTCTCTTGCACGCTGTTAGGTGTGACTACTGCAAGTCACCTATTTATAAGTTATGTTACCGTTTCCCAATTATTATTAGAGTCTTATCTAAGCAAGGAGACACGGAAAGAAGTTCTCAGTATGTCTGCTCAGACGGTCGCACTCACTCTGAGGTCCTTTATTATCACACAGCTCTTTTTATACACTAAAAAAGACAGGCGTTAAAAATGTTGAAACAAAACAACTTCTATAAAAGGCAATTTCTAAGTGTCTTCTGCTTTTAGAGCTGATGTAGCAGTTGACCCTTACGACATGGTTTCCTCTTTGTGTGTACGTGACTGCACCCATCCGGCCTTTAAGAATGATGTGTCTTTAAAACAACTGAAAACAGACGAGATAAGCATTTAGTGAAACATACTGTCAACCATTTTTATTCTTATACCTTGATCCTCACAATTTCCCCCTTTGACATCACCCTTCCCTCTTACCCTGGGTCCACCTGAACAAGTTCTAGTCGGCCTATGTCCAAAGTACTCTCCCTGACCGCGAGTTGTCAGAGGGGTATACACCCATCCCCCTGGATAGTACCAACATCTAAAATTCAGGAAGAGTGGCTTTTCTGACAGATGGGTGATGTCAAGGAACCAAATCCACCTATCTTATCCAACTTATCAACTTACAAAAGTTCCATCTTTTCTACAGCATTTACCTTGGCTTTCTTGCAAAAGCACATGAGCAGTTTAAAGCACGCATAAAGAAGAAATACAAATAAAAGCACCACTATAATTGTCATCGCTGCCTTCTTAAGCCAAGAGAATAACCCTGAGAAGCTAAAAGTTCCACCAAACGGATCCCAGTCACGGCCAATATTACGGGCCTTCTCCTGTAGATCCTTTACTTCCGTGCGGTGTCGTGCAATGATGTCATAATAGTCGGGTATCTCGATGCTGGTGTTATGTATCCAAGTACAACATTCATAGTCTTCTGTAGCCTCACAGAGTCCTGTTAATGCTGCACTCATACTTTCAATCGCTAACTCATATAATTCTATTTGTTTTGTGATGGCTCTGGTCTCTAGATTTAACTTAGTAATGTCATCAGAGTTTTTCTCCAAAATATCATTAATTATTCCAGTATAGTTATTTAGTCGCTTCATTAAGTCTATACCCCATCCTGTCCAGGACGGGAACCAAGCCCATGCCATGTCCTGCTCTAAGAATATTTCTCTCTTGCTACGATATCTGAGGGGATATCTGGGGTGCATACTAGCTTCTAGTAGGTGATCACCTCGTTCATCACCCACTACTCCCATTACTGGTACCAAACTTGCGAGGTAGCACCATCCCTGAGCCCTTCTAGGTATCCAGGTATAACACTTATCCCCACAACAGATGTATATATTGTTTCCTAGAGCTACTGATCTTGAACTGATATCATTTCTATAACGAGAGGTGTATCCATAGAGGGATAAGTTGGATACTAACCACCTAACATTATTATCCACAATGTTAGTGAGGAAGTCAGATAATGTCTGGTGTGTGCTGGAATTACTGGGGTAGAAGCTTCCATTTAATACGACAATGGACAAATTAAACTTGCTGTCTTGGCATTCTCTATTTCCTCCCGTTGTGTTCCCTAAGATGAAACACCAGGCAGGGGGAAAGGCGAGACCATTTGATTTAAACATTACTGTCTTGCTGGTATTTGTTCCAGTTATGTTAATGCTACTGTTAGCAAGGTCAGTATAATTTATAGGAACTGCCATCAGTGGTATGTTTGCTGTACTGGGGTGTAATTTACTGCAAATCCAACATTTCTCATATCCTGACTTCCGAGCATAAGCATATTTAAACTTCAGTAATAACATTTTTTTAGAAAATCCTTCATCCTTGTGAATTTCATTCTGTGAGGTAACCAAACTATTGGTCAGGATTACTGAAACAAAAAGAATAAAAAGATACATGTTGTCATTTGCCAACTGGCTCCTTTTTACAGTGTGAAGCGTGGATCCAGGCTGCTTTACCCTCCAACTTGACCGATGTGGGAGTGGTCAGCAGTACTTGATATGGTCCTTCAAACCGTGGCTCTAAAGCTTTTCTGGTATGTTTCTTTACATAGACCCAATCTCCGGGGCTCAGCAAATGAGTACCTGCTATTGAGTTAGGGTCTGGAAGAGAAGAATACACACTTTTGTGGATCTTAGTTAGATGCTGTTGTAATTGTATCACATATGCAGTCAACCTATCACATTGCAATTGCATACTCTGTGGAAAGTATAAACCTAGTCTGGGTGCATTCCCAAAAAGTATTTCATATGGGGATAACCCTGTTTTTCCCGTTGGAGTATACCTTATGGAGAACAAAGCTAAAGGCAGACATTCTGGCCAAGGTTTATTTAACTCTTGCATAGCTTTTTGTATTTTTAACTTTATTGTCCCATTTACTCTTTCTACTGATCCTGAACTCTGTGGGTGGTAAGGGGTGTGGAAACTTTGTTGAACCCCTAACATAGCCATTACATTCTGCATGATTTCTCCTGTAAAGTGTGTTCCCCTATCTGATTCTATGGTTTCAGGAAGACCAAACCTAGGTATTAATTCTGTGATCAGTTTCTTCGCTGTGGCTTTCGCTGTAGCTGATTTCACTGGATAACTTTCTGGCCAGCCTGAAAATAAGCAGATGCACACGAGACAAAATTCAAATGGGCCGCTCTTAGGCATTTGGATATAGTCAATTTGCAGTCTCTGAAAGGGATACTGGGCCCGAACCTGATGTTTACGTGGGGTTTTCACTCTCTGTCCTGGGTTATTTAACAGACAGATTTGGCATGCAGCACAGTAGTTCCTTGCAGTACTACTGAATCCAGGGGCTAGCCATCCTTGGCTTACAATCCTATACATAGAATTGGAGCTGACATGAGTGGGCAAGTGGACAGCCGCTGCCATTGCTGGGTATAGAGAGGCAGGTAGGCATATTCTGCCTCCTTCCCTCCATATATTGTCAAGGCCTGGTGCTGCTCCCATTTTTACCCATCTATCTTTCTCGCTCTCTCCTGCTTGCTCCTGTAGTTTACTCATCTGCTGCCATGTCGGTTCTGGGATGCTCACCTTTACCGTTGCTAAGGTCTCAGGGCTTACTTCCCCTAGAGCTGCTTGTTTTGCAGTTAAATCTGCAAATGCATTTCCTTTTGCCTCAATTGTTTTTGCGCTCGTGTGTGCCGCTATCTTCATAATGGCTACTCTTCTAACTTTTTGAAGATTGTTCAGGACTCTTTTGATTCCTTCACCATGTTTAACAGGTGTGCCTGCTGCTGTAAGGTAACCTCTAGCTTTCCATATGTGGCCATAATCATGTGCAACACCATAAGCATAGGCAGAGTCAGTGTAAATGTTCCCTTCTTGTCCCTCTAAGTGTTCTAAGGCTTTTTCTAAGGCCGTGAGTTCCGCTTCTTGTGCCGACATGTGTGCTGGTAATGACTTTGCCTCAATTACCTGTGTGTCCGTTACCACAGCATAACCTGTGTGATATTTACCTTTGTCATCGGCAAATCTACTACCATCTATGTACAGTGTGTGTTCTGCATTTGCAATGAGTGTGTCTGTGACATGTGGGAACCCCGTGATCTCTTGTTCCATAAGTTGAAAACAATCGTGTTCATCAGATGTTATGTCATGAAATGAAAGTGTGTCAGAATCCTGAGTTTCTTGTGCTGTACCTTCACCATTACTCCCCCCTGTCAAATCTGTCTGTAAGGGTAGAAGTTGTGCTAAGTTAAAGGAAGTGCATCGCTGGAAGGTAACATTGGGAGGTAGGAGCAAGGTGCATTGCAGACGCAGCTGCCTCGCCATTGATATGTGCTTTGGCTGAACTTGTGACAAGATGGCGTGTATGTCATGTGTGGTATGTACCACTACAGGATTGTCTAAGACAATTTCTGAGGATTTGTCAATGATAATTGACACTGCTGCGACTGCTCGTACACAGGACGGTGATCCTCTAGAGACAGGATCGAGAGCCGCTGAGAAATATGCTACCGGCCTTTGTTTGATGTGTTGTTGTGTCAACACCCCTGTTGCGTGTCCCGTGATTTCAGCAATGTACAAATGAAATGTTTTGGTATAGTCAGGGATCCCGATCGCAGGTGCCAAAATTAGTAACTTTCTTAAGGTGCTAAAAGACTTATGACCTGCTTCTGTGAGTACATAGGGTACTATTTTCAAGCAATCATATAATGGCTGCATCAGAGAACTGGCATGTGGTATCCATTGTCTACAATATGACACTATTCCCAGAAACATACGAAGTTGCTTAAAGTTGCGTGGGACATTCATTTGTCTTATGGCCTGGACTCGTTCTTCAGTGAGGTGTCGAGTACCCTGGGATATACAGTGGCCCAAAAAGACAACCTTTTTCTGGCATACCTGTAACTTAGTTCTATTCACTTTGCACCCTTTTTCAGCCAGGAATTGTAACAATGATAGAGTGGCTTTTAAACAAGTATCGTTATCCGGACAACATAACAATAGGTCATCTACATATTGCAACAATACACAAGTGTCAGGTGGTTGCCATTCCCTATTTTTACTTTTAAAGGTTTAGTCAGTGGGGTATCGGACAAAAGACCGTCATAACCACTTATGGGTATGGTGTCACGGGAAGTCATGTGTGGAGGGACTACTGAATCAGATAATAAGCTGCGTGATGCTCCTGTGTCAACTAAACAAGGAATATGTTTACCTTCCACCTTCATCAACATGTGGAGCATTTTATTCTCTGATTCAGCTAGGACTGGGGCAAGTCATGCGGTCGGATCGTCCCTATCGTTGGTACGCCTCTGTCTGTAGTCCCTCGTGTCTCTGTCCGTGTTTCCTTCCTGTTCGTCTTTTATTCTTTTCCTACAGTCTCTTTTTATATGTCCCACCTTGTTGCAGTAATAACAGGTAAGAGGTTTACGGGAGGAATTCCCTCCTTCATTGACCCGGGCAACAGTGTTAACTCCCGGTGTCCTTCTGGGTTTAGCTTCTGCTAAATCAGCCTCTATGCCTTGTGCTTTCTGCAACAATGTTCCTCTGTCCCGTATGGCTCTCCATTCGGGAGTACATGCCTTCAGTTTGTCACCTATTTGGGGTACTAGTCCTTCCATAAACTGTCGATTGAAAGCCCTAATGGTGACGGGTAAGGCTAAATCTAGACCTTCGTCAGCCATCATGCTTTCCATGTTGAGGTAAAATTCTGTAACAGTCTGACCTGGGGCCTGTTTTATGGGCGCTGTCGAACCCCTTTCCTGCTGTTTCCTTTGGCAAAATTCTCGTAACTGATTAATAAACAGGAGTCTAGAGTCTATATGACGGGGGTGTACTCCTGGTGGATTTGTCGCTGGATCCCCTTGTGGTCTATGTGGAGCAATTTCATTCATAAATTGATTAAACATCGTTAGTGTCATTTTATGTCTACACAAATCTTCCCCATCTTGCCAAGTTGCTTCATGTGTGTCTAGTAATTGTGTCACGAATCTACAGAATGCGGCAGGTTTTGCTACGGGATCAGGAGCATTCTGTATTAATGCCATAAGAGTGTCAGCCGACCAAGGTGCCCATGTCCTCAGAACGACTTGTTGAGTCACTGTAGGTGGCTGTCCTGCTTGACCCGCATTTGGATTATTTACTTGTATTACCCTAGTCCGACTGTGGACTGGAGCTACGGACTCTGGTCTTTGAGCTCCGCAATGTACACATTCCTGTGCCCAGTCTGTATTCTGGGTACCGCATACTCGGCATACCCATCCTCTTCCTCTTAAGGAAGGATAAAGTTTTGGTCTTTCGCTACCTGGTGTGGTAGTGGTATAAGGAGGTGGAGTACCTTCCGTTTTTACTCCATCCTCGGGAGCAGAAGGGAGACTCTTGCGTCGGACCTTCATGTCCCATCCACCCTGTTCATGACAATACTTCCATCCCTCCTCTTTAGCCCTGTTGGAAACCTTAATTAAACATTGTATTTGTGATACCCATCTGTTCTGCAGGACCTCTCCCTGTCTGTCTCTCTTTATATTCTCCCAACCTTCTACACTTAGCCCATTTTCTCCATCCATTCCAAATTTCTTGAGAACCCTATTCGTGCCCTGTGCCTTGTCCTTCCCATACAACATTGTAATTATGTCTTTAACAGCATAACATTTCTGAGATTCCTCCTGGGGTTTACCATGTGTCTGGCCCATTTTGACAGTCCTGCCTATCTTTCTCTCTCTCTCTCTCTCTCTCTCTCTCTCTCTCTCTCTCTATATATATATATATATATATATATATATATATATATATATATATATATATATATATATATATATATATATATATATATATATATATATATATATATATATATAGATATACAGTATATACTCCTCTTTCTTCCCTCCTCTCTCTCTATATTTATATTTAACTCCCTCTCTCCCTCCTTTCCCCCTCTCTCTCTCCTTTCTTTCTCCCTCCCCCCTATCTCTCTCTCCTTTCTTTCTCCCCCCCCTCTCTCTGTCTTTTCTTTCTCTCTCTCTCGCTCTCTCTCTTCCCTTCCCCCCTCTCTCTCCTTTCTTTCTCCCCCTCTCCCTCCCTTTATCTCTCATTTCTTCCCCCCTTCTCTCTCTCTCCCCCCCTCTCTCTCTCCTTTCTTTCTCTCTCCCCCTGTCTCTCTCCCCTCTCTTTCTCCCCCTCTCTCTCCCCCTCTCTCTCTCCTCTCTTTCTCCCCCTCTCTATCTCCCCTTTCCCCCCCCCTCTCTCCTTCCCTCCTGTTTCTCTCCTTTCTTTCTCCCTCTCTCTCTCTCCTTTCTTTCTCCCTCTCTCCCCCCTCTCTCTCTCCTTTCTGCCCTCTTCTCTCTCTCTCTCCTTTCTTTCTCCCCCCTCGCTCTCTCCCTCTCTCCTTTCTTTCTCCCCCCTCGCTCTCTCCCTCTCTCCTTTCTTTCTCCCCCCCCCCTCTCTCTCTCTTCTGCCTCTCTCTCTCTCTCTCTCTTTCACTCTCTCTCTCTCACACTCTCATATCTTTTTTTCCCTCCCCTCTCTTTCTCTCAACTTCCCCTCTCTCTCTCTCTCTCTTTTCCTCTTTAATTTTCTCCTTTCTCTCTTTTCCTATCTTTCTCTTCCCTCTTTCCTCTCTCACCCCCCCCCCCCCCCCCAGCCATATCTTATCTTTTCTTATCATTCTTAGCTTTCATATCATATCTAACTAGCTCTTTTTATAATTGAATGTATATACTCTTAGGTAATATAAAATGAATACTTTGAAAGGTGGATTGGAGTAATGGTTAAATGGCTAGCTTGCTCAATCTTGTTGCACCAGCAATGTCAACAAGACAGAGACTTACAACAAGAAAGTCAATCCTGTGTTTGCTATTTTAAAGCGTGACTCACGGGACACTATAAGGCTCGGTTCACACAGGGGCGACACGACTTCAGGACGACTTTGTGAGGTAACTTGGAGACGACTTGAACACTTAGGCCGGGTTCACACCGCTGCGATGCGGGAACGCCGCGAATCCGCGGCGTTTTCCCGCCTCGCACACCTCCCGCCGGCAGTTCACACTGCCCTATGCGGACGGCTGGGAGTGTCAATGATATGTTAATGACACCCCCAGATCCGTCCGCATATCGCAGTGCGATCTGCCGACTCGCACAGGAATCGGATCGCATGGGGGTTCACACATCGCTACGGAGATCGGATGTGATTTGCGGTGCGAATCACATCCGGATCTCCCCCCGCAGCAGTGTGAACCCAGCCTTAGACACAACCTGGGGCGACTTACAAGTCGTCCCAGGCCAGGCGACTTTTGCCGTGGCCAATCAGAGAGTGAGCTCTGAAGGGGGAACTCCACGCCAAATTTCTGAAAAAAATTTGGCGTGGGTTCCCCCTCCGAGAGCATACCAGGCCCTTATGTCTGGTATGGATTTCAAGGGGAACCCCCAATGCCGAAAAAACGGCGTGGGGTCCCCCCCAGATCCATACCAGACCCTTATCCGAGCACGCTACCCAGCCGGCCAGGAAAGGGGGTGGGGACGAGTGGGCGCCCCCCGAGCCGTACCAGGCCGCGTGCCCTCAACATGGGGGTGCCTTGGGGGAGGGGGCGTGTGGCCCCCCCACCCCAAATCACCTTGTCCCCATGTTGATGAGGACAAGGGCCTCTTCCCGAAAACCCTGGCCATTGATTGTCGGGGTCTGCGGGCGGGGGGCTTATCGGAATCCGGGAGCCCCCTTTAATAAGGGGGGCCCCCGGATACCGGCCCCCCACCCTATGTGTATGAGTATGGGGTACAATGTACCCCTACCCATTCACCTGTAAAATAAAGTACAAAAAAAACACAACACACAAAATAAAATAGTTTATTGCACAGCTCCGGGGGTCTTCCGTCTTCGGGGGTCTTCTCGCCGGACTCCTCCGCTATCTTCTTCTTTTCGGCGTAGGGGGTTCCCCTTGGAATCCATACCAGACCTAAGGGCCTGGTATGCTCTCGGAGGGGGAACCCACGCCAATTTTTTTTCATAAATTTGGCGTGGAGTTCCCCCTTCAGAGCTAATAATTCTGTCAAAGTTGCCTCTGTATATACAGAGATCCGACTTGGAGGCGACCTCCATTGAAATCAATGGGTACAAGTCGCCTACAAGTCAGATTGAAGTAGTACAGGAACTTCTTTTGAAGTTGGAGCGACTTCAGTAGCGTGCATTAAGACGGCTCTCATTCACTTACATTGATTTTTAAATGTTGTCCGACCTGAGGCGACTAGGGGCGACCTGAAGTCGTATCTGAGTCGCCCCTGTGTGAACCGAGCCTAACGGGCACATCTGGAAAAGTATTTAGGTGAGCTGCTATTCTGGTACTGACAACCACCTTTGTGCACCTACCACAAGTGTTTTTTCACTAAGCAGATCTCTGTTTGTAAATTAGGTAAACAAATGCTTTACTGGAGGGAAGTCATTTTGCCTAAAAATAACAAGGACGGGCTACAGTTACCACTCCTGTGTCTGTCAAGTTTCATTAACCCCTACATTGCTGTGTCTGCTTGTGACAGGTGGAGATGCTTGATGTGACCTTAAGTTTTAGCTGTAAGTTTCAATTGAGAATTTACTTTTTGATGCAAAAACACCATTTTATTTTTATTATAATTGTGCTTTCACACCTATATTTTTGAGAAAATATGCCATACATCTACATACCATTTTTGCCATGTTTCAGTGTGATCAAAATATATCTAAACCCAAAGTACTAAAATCTCATAATAACGTTAAGATGTAATGCTAAAAAGTTTTTTTTTTTAATCCGCACCTTTCGTTAATACCCGGGGATCCTGATATTAACCACTTCAGCCCTGGAAGGATTGACCCATTTCCTGACCAGGCCATTTTTTGCGATATGGCACTGCGTTAATTTAACTGACAATTGCGCGGACGTACGACACTGTACCCAAATAAAATTGATGTCCTTTTTTTTCCAACAAATAGAGATTTCTTTTGGTGGTACTTGATCAACTCTGTGGTTTTTATTGTTTGGGCCATAAACAAAAAGAGACAGACATTTAAATAATAATAATAATGTTATTTTCTACTATAAATCACACCCTGTAAAAACATTAAAAAAATGACTTTGTCAATTTAGGCCAGTTTTTATTCTGTTACATGTTTTTGGTAAAAAAAAAACAAAAAAAACAATACGTGTACAGTATTTGTTTTGCACAAAGGTTATAGCATCTACAAAATAGGGGATAGATTTATGGCATTTTTATTATTATTTTTTTTTACTAGTAATGGCGGTGATCTGTGATTTTTAGCGGGACTGTGACTTTGCGGCAGACAGATCAGACACCTAACTGACATCTTTGACACTTTTTTGGGAACCAGTGACAATTAGGGATGAGCTCAATGTTCGAGTCAAACGTAACATCGGGTGTTCGTCTGTTCACCTAACATCGAACAATATGCAGTGTTCAAAAGCCACCGGAACACCGTTAAAGTCTATGGGACACGAACATGAAAAATAAAAAATGCTAATTTTAAAGGCTTATATGCAAGCGTGGGGGGGGGGGGGTATAGTATGCTTGTAAAGTGGCACATTTTTCCCGTGTTCCCTCTGACACCACGGGGAAGGAATTATTCCAAACTGTCTCTTGTCTTTTTAACTTTTTTTTAACTTTTTTGTGAAATGGTACCCCATTACCAATTCACACGGGGGGAGGCCAGGATCTGGGGGTCCCCTTGTTAAAGAG
Source organism: Lithobates pipiens (assembly GCF_037356315.1). Classification (NCBI taxonomy): domain Eukaryota; kingdom Metazoa; phylum Chordata; class Amphibia; order Anura; family Ranidae; genus Lithobates; species Lithobates pipiens. The sequence goes on from NW_027507787.1 coordinate 90,748,964, forward strand.
GCTTCAGATTCTGATAAGCCCCCAGCCCGCAGACCCCCACAACCACTGGGCAAGGGTTGTGGGGATGAGGCCCTTGTCCCTATCAACAAGGTGCTTTGGGTTCAGCCCCCAAAGCACCCTCCCTATGTTGAGGGTATGTGGCCTGGTACGGTTAAGGAGGGAGGGGGCCATTCTCTCGCCCCCCTTTTTTCCTGTGGCCTGCCAGGTTGTGTGCTTGGATAAGGTCTGGTATGGGTTTGGGGGGACCCCTATGCCATTTTTTTTTAAATTTTGGTGCAGGGTTCCCCTTAAAATCCATACCCAGACCGAAAGGGCCTGGTGTCGATTTTGGGGGGCCCTACCCCATTTTTTTTAATGTTGGCACAGGGTTCCCCTTAATTTCCATATCAGACCTGAAGATTCTTTTTTTTTTATTTATTTTCCAAGTTCCCCTTAATATTCATACAAGAGCCAAAGGGCCTGGTAATGGACCTAGGGGGGACCCATGCTCTTTTTTTTTAATGAGTCTTATCTATATTGCTGAGACCCAACAATTCATTACAGCCGCTATCAGTTTTTAAATGACAATTATTCCTTTAGAAATGTTATTTTGCTGTGGTATGGTTCTAAATATTGGAAAAATGCACCACTTTGCAGCCATACTATAGACACCCATCCCCCCCCCCCCCCCGGACAAAAATTTAACCACTTCCCGACCAGCGCACGACGATGTACGTCGACAGAATGGCACGGGCAGGCATATTGGCGTACATGTACGTCCAATATTCGTTGCCGACGTGCCATCGGGAGCGCGCCGCCGCCGGCGCGCTCCCGCGCTGGTCGGGACCCCCGTGAGTCAGGTCGCGGGACCCGCGGACTCGATCGCCGCGGGCATCCCCGCGATCGTCTCACGGAGCGGCCGAATGGAGGAAATGCTGTATAAACAACATTTTTCCATTCTGCCTAGCACTAGTGACGCTGATCTCTGCTCCATGTGATTGGAGCAGAGATCAGTGTACACTAAATGAAAGCCCAACCCCCCCACAGTTAGTAACACACCCCTAGGAACACTTAACCCCTACACTGCCACCCACGGTTAACCCTTTCACTGCCAGTGTCATTTACACAGGAATCACTGCATTTATATAGCGTGAATCTGTATAAATGGACAATGGTCCCAAAAATGTGTCAAAAATGTCCGATGGGTCCCCCACAATGTCGCAGTCACAATTAAAAATCGCAGATCGCCGCCATTACTAGTAAAAAAAAAATAATAAAAAATTATTAATAAAAATGCTATAAAACTATCCCTATTTGTAAACGCTATAACTTTTGCGCAAACCAATCAATAATCGCTTATTGCGATTTTTTTTACCAAAAATATGTAGAAGAATACGTATCGGCCTAAACTGAGGGAAAAAAATGTTTTTTTATATATTTTTGGGGGATATTTATTATTACAAAAAGTAAAAAATAATGCGTTTTTTTCAAAATTATCGCCTATTTTTGTTTATAGCGCAAAAAATAAAAACCGCAGGGGTGATCAAATACCACCAAAGAAAGCTCTATTTGTGGGAAATCGCCGAATCGCAAAAAGTGGTCTGGTCTTTGACCAGCAAATTGGTCCGGTCTGAAAGTGGTTAAAGGAATATTTCATTTTTATTGTTTCACTTTAAGCATTAAAAAAAAATCACTGCTCTCAAAAAAATTGATGTTTTAAAAAAAATAAAAAAAATTGCATTGACACATGTCCCCTGGGGCAGAATCCAGTCCTCAAACACTTTTTTGACAATAACTTGCATATAAGCCTTTAAAATTAGCACTTTTGATTTTTCATGTTCGTGTCCCATAGACTTTAATGGTGTTTCTATGTTCTGCCAAATGTTTTGCCTGTTTGCATGTTCTGCCACGAACTGAACTGGAGGGTGTTTGGCTCATCCTAGTGACAATATTACAATGATCAGTGCTAAAAAAATATGCGCTGTTTTTGTAATAATGACACTGGAAGGGAAGGGGATAACATCAGGGGCGATCAAGGGGTTAAATATGTTCCCTCACTGTGTGTTCTAACTGCATGGGGGATGGGCTGCCTAGAACAAACACACAGATCCAACTTCCTGCATAGCAGAAAGACAGGATCTGTGTGTCATCCCCTGTCAGAACAATCCCATCCTTTCAATACTATCTTTCCAAATCATAGGAAATGTAGTTCCAAAACATCTGGGGGTGCCAAGGTTCACCATCGCTGCTCTATAACTTTCACAAAGACCAAATATTATACACTGATTTGAATTATTTTTTACCAAAGATATGTAGCAGTATACATTTTGGCAAAAACGTATGAAGAAAATTACTAATTTGCAAAATTTAATAAATCGAAAAGAAGAAAAAACTAATGTAAATCTCAGGACTGGATGAATAGAAATGATATATATATATATATAGTGGAGGAATGTAATCAGGGCCGCTGATAAGCCAGTACAGCCAGCCCTGTTGTACCGGGCCCGGCCAGCAGGGGGGCCTGTGCAGCTTCAAAGACAGTTCAGTGGAGAAAACCCAAAAAACGCTTTCTAATTTACAAGTGGCTCCCTGCGCTCATTGTACACTACACACTGGATCTTTCCATTAGAAAATCCTGGACACAGAATCCAGGAATCTGTGTCTCCCAGGACCTCAGCTGAGCTCTGTAATCCAGTCCAGAGCTTCTAGATTGCCTTCTCCACAGACCCAAGACCACACCCCTCCGCTGCTCTCATTGGTTGGAGGAGAGAAGTCTAAGGATTAGCAGCCCGGGACAGGAGCTTCTTAGGTAAGAGACACGCTGCTATGCAGGAGAGTTCTCTCATGTGGGCACAGATTAAAACAGGCCCACTGACACTGCATCTGACCTGCCAGCACCGACACAACACGAACAGTCAGAAATGTTTTGTAATGTAAACGATCCTAACACCTCCTGAGAGGCCCCCTCCCCCACCAACCTGAAATGGGGACTGATGTTGAAAGGTGCTCTGCTGTGATGGAGGGGGCTCTGATGTGATATAAGGGACTCTGCTGTGATGGAGGGGACTCTGCTGTGATGGAGGGGGCTCTGCTGTGATGGAGGGGGCTCTGCTGTGATGGAGGGGGCTGTGATGGAGGGGACTCTGCTGTGATGGAGGGGGCTCTGCTGGAGGAGACTCTGCTGTGATGGAGGGGGCTCTGCTGTGATGGAGGGGGCTGTGATGGAGTGGACTCTGATGTGATGGAGGGGGCTCTGCTGGAGGGGACTCTGCTGTGATGGAGGGGGCTCTGTTGTGATGGAGGGGACTCTGCTGTGATGGAGGGGGCTCTGCTGTGATGGAGGGGGCTCTGCTGTGATGGAGGGGGCTCTGCTGTGATGGAGGGGGCTCTGCTGGAGGGGGCTCTGCTGTGATGGAGGGGGCTCTGCTGTGATGGAGGGGGCTGTGATGGAGTGGACTCTGATGTGATGGAGGGGGCTCTGCTGGAGGGGACTCTGCTGTGATGGAGGGGGCTCTGCTGTGATTGAGGGGGCTCTGCTGTGATGGAGGGGGCTCTGCTGTGATGGAGGGGGCTCTGCTGTGATGGAGGGGGCTCTGCTGGAGGGGGCTCTGCTGTGATGGAGGGGGCTCTGCTGTGATGGAGAGGGCTCTGATGTGAAATGGGGGACTCTGTCCGTTGTTCTACTGACCTACCCCCCGCATCTTCTGCCAGTTATACTGACTTTGCTGCATATTTTAATATAATGCACATAAATAAAAAAAGATTGTAAGTTTACAAAGTAAGACATGAGCACCTCTTGGCATCATTAACCCCTTCCCACCTATATTAGCCCTTTGGCTGGATGGATAGGTGGGGTTGAGGTTGGGGCAGAAGGGGGCCCCATCAGGTAGGCTGTACGGGGCCCCATGGTTTCTATCAGCAGCCCTGAATGTAATGTACATACTGATAATCAGAAATTTCAAAAAATCACTATTTGCTTATGTGTATACATGAATAGTAATGATGGGCTAATGGCGCTACCTCAAACCTTATGTTACCTTTTATCTTCCCTATAGGTTCTGTGCAACCCAATATGTGTTTGCTATAATGTCCCAATTTTTTGTGTTTATGTCCAACTAATTTTTTGTTAACCCAAATTCAACCACGTGCCACTACAAACTAGTTATGTTGATTACCCTACGTTGAATAACCTCGAAAAAGGTGAACACGTTCAGTTATTCACTAACGTGATCAATCAATCAATCAGAATCCCAAAGGGATAATTAATAAATAAATTAAACCCTAAAACACCCAAAACCACATATGAAATCCAAGAATCCCAAACAATATTCAAAATATTTTTGTGATACTAATTTTTGTGATAATAAAAATATTAATATACTAAAAAACAAACGCACTCCGTGTACTAAGCCCCTTATAGGGGAAAATATAACACCTGTAATCGCACTACGTTTGCGTAATTCCTATGCCAATAATTACTTCCACTGTGCACAATTTATATTTCCACTAAAATACCCCAGTGAATGAAAAAAATATTGCAATAAAGAAACAAAAACAACCGAAACCATAAAAAAACAAAAATAAAAATAGAAAATAAGGTGAAAAATAGAACAAATATGCGGGGTAATTTCTAACCCCTTTACGAATGTAAAAAATACAGAAGCCTGGAAGAAATGTGAATAAGATCAAAATATCAATAGATATATATATATATATAAAGTCCACGTCATTACGTACACCACGTCATTTCCGGTGCGCCTTACCTGGTGGAGCGCAGTTGGAGCGCACGCCGTTCGATCAGGGTGACTACCCTTGTGGATTGGCGAACCGGGCGGGTGCCAAAATTCTTTCAAGCCTCCGTTCATGCAAGGAGGAAAACTGCTTGATGAAGATAAGTAGCTTTGCATCCAGTATATGGGCAGCCTGTAGTGCCTAAACAAATAGGACCCCCTAAAACTTTGGGAGAAGGACAGAGGATTGGGGACTTAGGCTCCATATAACTGTGCATAGTGCTGGTTTGCACAAAAAAGGATTGTACCGCTGTTTTTAAGCATATATTTTTATTTTATTTTTAATATTTTTTGGTTCTTTTTATTTTTTCTGACTTTTATTTTATTTTATTGTGTCATTTTTTGGTATACTCTTTTGAGCTGCATTATTGGTACATATACTAAATCTACAGGCTCATAGTGCAATTGGTGTAGATCGCACCTTTGGTTTAAGGGGACTTTTTTGTAAAAAAACCTTTTTTGCACAAAGCGCTGTAAAATAATCTTTTGGTATATGCAAAAGCTCTCTTCTTTGTAATTATATAACATTTTTGTAATAAAGTATATTTTAAGCGAGCATTAGTCCTCTGCTATATACAAATCAATAAGGCATATACATTTTTGTAGAAGCTATTATTTTGTAGAAGCCTTTTTGAAGAACCTTTTTTTTGTAGCCCGTTTCCCTTTCTCTCAAGTGGTCAGTTATTGAGAATACTACACCATGAGCAGATTTTTTCTTTTTTGAGGACCTATTGGTGGATAACAAAGCCTTCTTCTCTCATCATTTCCAATAAACCCTGGGGAGGACCAGCTGAAGACAGAGCTAATTAGAAGAATCCTCAACCTAGTGGAACACAGATTACAGGCTTTATACCCCTTAGGGGGTGCGTGGATTCGGTGAGTGGGGACCCTTGAGGGGGAACGAGCACGGAAGTCACCAATAAGCAGGCCTAATCACAAAAGTCACCTTCCTGTTATTTGAAAAAGAATAATCGCATGGTTGAAAATACCTGATAAGAGACTTTTTTGTGGACTTTATATATATATATATATCTATTGATATTTTGATCTTATTCACATTTCTTCCAGGCTTCTGTATTTTTTACATTCGTAAAGGGGTTAGAAATTACCCCGCATATTTGTTCTATTTTTCACCTTATTTTCTATTTTTATTTTTGTTTTTTTATGGTTTCGGTTGTTTTTGTTTCTTTATTGCAATATTTTTTTCATTCACTGGGGTATTTTAGTGGAAATATAAATTGTGCACAGTGGAAGTAATTATTGGCATAGGAATTACGCAAACGTAGTGCGATTACAGGTGTTATATTTTCCCCTATAAGGGGCTTAGTACACGGAGTGCGTTTGTTTTTTAGTATATTAATATTTTTATTATCACAAAAATTAGTATCACAAAAATATTTTGAATATTGTTTGGGATTTTTGGATTTCATATGTGGTTTTGGGTGTTTTAGGGTTTAATTTATTTATTAATTATCCCTTTGGGATTCTGATTGATTGATTGATCACGTTAGTGAATAACTGAACGTGTTCACCTTTTTCGAGGTTATTCAACGTAGGGTAATCAACATAACTAGTTTGTAGTGGCACGTGGTTGAATTTGGGTTAACAAAAAATTAGTTGGACATAAACACAAAAAATTGGGACATTATAGCAAACACATATTGGGTTGCACAGAACCTATAGGGAAGATAAAAGGTAACATAAGGTTTGAGGTAGCGCCATTAGCCCATCATTACTATTCAATTTTTAACATAATCTGGTTTGCAGATTGTGCTCTTAGGGAGGCAGCAACCTCATAGCGATTAATATAAACAGGTCCAATTTTAATATATTTTTAGATATGTATTTCTTATATATGTATTCTCTACACTGTTATACCTTATAAAAATTGAAACTAGTAATACATTATCAATAGAGCCTGGGGGAGACACAGGCATTCACATATATCCCTGTTTGACTGTGACCTATTCCATAAGCGCGGCCTTCCGTGTACAATTGACTTATGTGTATACATGTTTCTATGCAACTCCCTACTTATTATATAGTAAAACAGCTCAGCTCTGCTTGAAACTTAAGATAGCGTCTGTCCCCTGCTTCCCACACATTAGAAGAATGCGGAGGTGGAGAGAACCAGCTTCAACCAAACTTCAAGCATCAAGTTTCTTTATTTTGTCTTACTTAATGTAATTGTAGCCGTATTAGTGCAATTGTGACAGAGAAAATTGAGTACTGTCCGTGATACTTTTTTTATTTGCACTAACATACAATTTTTCAGGACAAGCTTTCGGGTATGTCCCCTTCTTCAAGATCCAAGCAGTACTGATTCACAAATTTTTAAGCAGAATGTAAAAACAAAACAAAAAAAAAAAAAAAAAAAAAAAAAACTTATCTCACTAACTCTTCTCTTATCTTTATTGCCATTGATTTGTATGTGTTTTTTGTTGTTTTTTTTCTCTTCTTTCCCTCAGAGGTGTTTTTTTTTTTTTTTTTTTTGTTTTGTTTTTACATTCTGCTTAAAAATTTGTGAATCAGTACTGCTTGGACCTTGAAGAAGGGGACATACCCGAAAGCTTGTCCTGAAAAATTGTATGTTAGTGCAAATAAAAAAAGTATCACGGACAGTACTCAATTTTCTCTTTATTTTGTCTTGTATTTCAACAAATAAGATGTTTACATAGCAATGACGTATCTGTGTATAAAACATTAGCACCACGCTGGAATAAAGCAGAAGTGTAGAAGTGACTGGGCTGAACATGTGTCAGTGTTTACTTCTAGAGTGCATGCACATCCACACTTTTTAATTAGAAACAGCAGCAGATAACCTTGAGCTCGATTGAAGTTCTTAACCTTATCAATATAAAAGAAGGGGATGGTTTCCCCTCCCAAACACGCTTGTGAATGAGCCTCTAAGTGGTGGCCCCTGTCTGGGGTGTAGCTTGGTGTTTGACAGGAAGGGGCGGAGCTTGGTGTTTGCTTGACAGGAAGGGGCGGAGTGTGTGAGGGACAGAGGTAGAAGAGGAGCGTGCAGGCAGAGGGGACATCCATGGGGGTCCCAGTGATAGGATTGGATATCTTCCTGTGATTTTTAGAATTTAGGTTCCTTTTCTGACACTTTTTGTTTACAAGTAAAAATCTGTATTTTTGCTAGAAAATTACTTATGTAGCGCCGGCTCCTGAAGAGCACGCGCTATGTGTTTTGTCATTTAACTGTACCCTAGAACCGCAGTTTGGTATTAGGTTTAATTACTCTAAATTTTGACCTCAGCACCAGTCTGGCTGGACTGCATGGTGTTCGGTCTCACCAATAAGTAAAGTAGTAAAAGTAATGTCACATGACCATATCCATATTTGAATTGTCAGTTAAAAAAAAAAGGTCATGTGACATGCCCATATATGGCCATTCCACGTGATGATGTCATAGAGGGAGAGTCCCTGATATAAGGAGCTCTGGCAGGAGCTGGGCTCACTCACAGAATTTCTCTTCTTGGGAAAGGACGTGAGCTCTGTTGCTCTGAGTCACGTTGCTGATTATTTTATAACTGACGCGTTTTCATAGTGACAGAAGTGCGATTAAGTCCGCGGATCTTCTGTTTATCAACTTAGGAGACCCGAATATGCAATCAAACATGGTTGCAGACTTACCAGTGAAAAACCAGCCCCCCGCACAGCCCAAAGCCCCTCGTAGAGGAGTGTGTAAGGGTATAAGGCGGGGGTTCAGGGCAGTTCTTAACACCATCTGCCCCTGTATTCACCTAAAACCCCGACAGAGACACCGAGAAGGTATGTAGGATTTCATTCAATTATAATGTAGGAAAATGGTGGGAATTCTATACTGGATACATTTTTATTATTCAAATATAATCTCAGCTCACTCCTTCAGATGGCAGTTGGGTGATCTCAGATGGCAGTTGGGAGGAATGCCCACATCTCATTGGCTGCCCAATATGGAGAATACACAACAGACCCATCACAATTTTGAATTGTAAAAGCAAAGTGTATATATATATATATATATATATATATATATATATATATATTCCCATCATCATTCTGCTGAATAATAATGATCCCAGTATCCTGTATTTGTTTTTATTACATTAGTTATACAGAAGAGTTCTGTCTGTCACATGACCTGGGCTCGATTCTAACTGACAAATTAAAAAAAAAAGCCTTGCAGTCTTCATGTACACTGCTGCTGGTAAACGGACGTTTAGGATCAGTTGGGCGTTTTTTTTCTCAACTGTCCCTGAACTCTCCTCTATGTTCTCTTATCAGTACATGTACATGGGGATCTTTATAGTCCTTTCTAGGCAGTTCAGTTTTAGAAGTATTTATTGGAAAGCAAAAATAAATAAATAAATAATATTATGTGTTCAGGGCGGATGTTCAGAGGAATTTGAAACGCCAAATGCCCATAACAGTCTGTAATCACGGTAACTCGCGTTTAGCCAAGTTTTGTTTACAGGTGTTTTTAACCACTTGACCACTGGGCACTTAAACACCCTTAATAACCAGACCAATTTTCAGCTTTTGGTGCTCTCACATTTTGAATGACAATTACTCAGTCATGTAACACTGTACCCATATGAAATTTTTGTCCTTTTTTTCATACAAATAGAGCTTTCTTTTGGTGGTATTTAACCACTTTAAATGTAAAAAAATGATATTTTCTAATTTTTGTTATTAGAAAAGTCCAATAAACTCAATTGTAGTCATACATTTAGGCAAAAATGTATTCAGCCACATGTCTTTGGTAAAAAAAATAGTCAATAAGTGTATATTTATCGGTTTGCGCAAAAGTTGTCACGTCTACAAACTAAGGTACATTTTCTGGAATTTACGCAGCTTTTAGTTTAGGACTGCCTATTTCATTTCTTGAAGTGCTAAAATGTCAGGGCAGTACAAAGCCCCCCCCCCCCCCCCCCCAATGACCCCATTTTGGAAAGTAGACACCCTAAGGAAATTGATAAGAGGCATGTTGAATATTTTATTTTTTTGCCTCAAGCGATTGAATAATGACAAAAAAAATGTTTTTTTTTTTACACAAAATTGTCACTAAATGATATATTGCTCACACATGCCATGGTTATATGTGGAATTAAATTCTGCTGCTTCTCCTGAGTACGGGGATACCACATGTGTGGGACTTTTTGGAAGCCTAGCCGTGTACGGGGCCCCGAAAGCCAAGCACCGCCTTCAGGCTTTCTAAGGGCGTACATTTTTGATTTCACTCCTCACCACCTATTACAGTTTTGAAGGCCATAAAATGCCAAGATGGCACAAAACCCCCCCAAATGACCCCATTTTAGAAAGTAGACACCCCAAGCTATTTGCTGAGAGGCATGTTGAGTCCATGGAATATTTTATATTTTGCCACAAGTTGCGGGAATATGACAAACTTTTTTTTTGCCCAAAATGGTCACTAAATGATATATTGCTCACACATTCCATGGGCATATGTGGAATTACACCCCGAAATAAATTCGGCTGCTTCTCCTGAGTATGGGGATACCACATGTGTGGGACTTTTTGGGAGCCTAGCCACGTACGGGGCCCCGAAAACCAAGCACCGCCTTCAGGATTTCTAAGGGTGTAAATTTTTGATTTCACGCCTCACTACCTATCACAGTTTTGAAGGCCATAAAATGCCAAGATGGCAGAAACCCCCCCAAATGACCCTATTTTGAAAAGTAGACACCCCAAGCTATTTGCCGAGAGGCATGGTGAGTATTTTGCAGCTCTCATTTGTTTTTGAAAATGAAGAAAAAAAAGAAAAATGTATATATTTTTTTATTTTTTAAAATTTTCAAAACTTTGTGACAAAAATCAAGGTCTGCAAAATACTCACCATACCTCTCGGCAAATAGCTTGGGGTGTCTCCTTTCCAAAATGGGGTCACTTGGTGGGATTTTGTGCTATCTGGGCATTCCATGGCCTCCGAAACTGTGATAGGCAGTGAGGAATGAAATCAAAAATTTACACCCTTAGAAAGCCTGAAAGTGGTGCTTGGATTTTGGGGTACCGTACTCGGTTAAGCTCCCAAAAGGTCTCACACTTGTGGTATCCCCGTACTCAGGAGAAGCAACAGAATGTATTTTGGGGTGTAATTTCACATATAACCATGGCATGTTTGAGCAATATATCATTTAATGACAACTTTGTGCAAAAAAATAAAAAAAATAATAATAATATCCTTTTTCCGCAACTTTTGTCAAAATATAAAATATTCCATGGACTCGACATGCCTCTCAGCAAATAGCTTGGGGTGTCTACTTTCTAAAATGGGGTCATTTGGGGGAGGGGGTTTTGAACTGTCCTGGCATTTTATGCACAACATTTAGAAGCTTATGCCACACATCACCCACTCTTCTAACCATTTGAAGACAAAGCCCTTTCTGACACTTTTTGTTTACATGAAAAAAATTTTTTTTTGCAAGAAAATTACTTTGAACCCCCAAACATTAAGTATTTTTTTTAAAGCAAAGGCCCTACAGATTAAAATGGTGGGTGTTTCATTTTTTTTTTCACACGGTATTTGCGCAGCGATTTTTCAAACGAATTTTTTGGGGAAAAAACACACTTTTTTTAATTTTAATGCACTAAAAATCACTATATTGCCCAAATGTTTGATGAAATAAAAAATATGATCTTAGGCCGAGTATGTGGATACCAAACACAACACACTTTAAAATTGCGCAGAAACGTGCAGCGGCGACAAACTACATACATTTTTAAAAGCCTTTAAATGCCTTTACAGGTGACCACTTTAGATTTACGGAGGAGGTCTACTGCTAAAATTAGTACCCTCGATCTGACCTTCGCGGTGATACCTCACATGCATGGTGCAATTGCTATTTACATATGACGCCAGACTGACGCTTGCGTTCGACGTTGCGCCTTAGCAGGGGGGGACAGGGGTGTTTTTTTTTGTTTTTTTATTATTTATTTTACATTTTTACTTTATTTTTAAACTGTTCCTTTCATTTATATATTTTTTTATAATTTTTATTGTTATCTCAGGGAATGTAAATATCCCCTATGATTGCAATAGGTAGTGACAGGTACTCTTTTTTGAAAAAATTAGGGTCTATCAGACCCTAGATCTCTCCTCTGTCCTCAAAGCATCTGACCACACCAAGATCGGTGTGATAAAATGCTTTCCCAATTTCCCAATGGCGCTGTTTACATCCCGCAAAATCTAAGTCATGAAATGCTCGTAGCTTCCGGTTTCTTAGGCCATAGAGATGATTGGAGCCATTCTGGTCTCTGATCAGCTCTATGGTCAGCTGGCGGAATCACCGACTGCATTCTCAGGTTTCCTGTTGGGACAGGAGAGCCTGAGAAAACCATGGAAGACGGTGGGGGGGACATTCCCTCCCACTGCTTGTAAAAGCAGTCTAGAGGCTAATTAGCCACTAGGATTGCTTTTACATAAAAGCCGACCGCTGGCTGAAAAGAATGATACCAAGATGATACCTAAACCTGCAGGCATCATTCTGGTATAAGCACTCAAAGTCCAGCAACATACCAATACGTTGCTGGAACTGGTTGGGCATATATTGTAATTTTTTTTCATGCAGCCTGTGGGCTGAACAAAAAAAAAAAATATTGATCGGTGGGTATGCCCACCATTAGAATACCTCCCTTCATCCACCCACTTCTAATGGTGGGCATACATGCACCATTTATATATGCCAAAGCATGGGGGCATCCTCCTGCAAAAGTTAGGAGCAAATCGCTCCTCCACCCCTTTTGCCCCCATGCTTCGGCATATATGCTCTTTTTTAACTGTGGTGGTGAAATCACCTCCGACAGTGATGGAGTCGCTGCTTTATGTATCGTGGGAGCAAGCGCTGTTGCTGTCAAGATAAATAAATCCGCGCTGCAGCTGAATGGCGTACCTGCTAAGCAAATGATGGTTAACAATAAAACAAAGTAACATTACAGTATAACAGTAGGACTTACCATACCTGCAAAGCAAATACAAAAAAAAATAAAAAATAGCAAAAAATAACACATTTAACGCAACCTGTGCCTATAATATATATATGCTTCGGCATATATGCTCTTTTTTTTAACTGTGGTGGTGAAATCACCTCCAACAGCGCTGGAATCACGGCTTTATGTATTATGGGAGCAAACGCTGTTGCTGTCAAGATAAATAAATCCACGCTACAGCTGAATGGCGTACCTGAAAACAAAAAATGGTTAACAATAAAACATTGCAGAATAGAATACAGTACAAAGGAGCAGAACAATAGAGAGAGAATAGAGAGAGAGAACAATAAAACGACAACTATTTTTGTTTTTTTTGTTTTTTTACTTTTTTTTTTTTACACTTTTTTATGTAACTTTAACAGTTCTGTTGTAACGGTTCCAGCGGTTTGGGTCTCTCAAAATGCGATGGCATCTTGGGAGACCCTGTGAACGTGTGCCTAGCCTGTGCAATGCTGTACCCTGTTCTAAAACTCAACTAGTTTATGGTAGCGTTCAAAACATTCACCAATGCAAAGACCAGGATTGTCAGGACAGAGGGGACAATAATGACGGGTGTCACGCCTATATCCGCGCTTTCTGCAGACACAACATTTTCTTTGGGGGGCTCGTTGGGTAGGGGTACGCGGGAGGACATAAGGATAATGCCTCTCATGCAGCCGGCTTACTGCATTTGGTTGGGGAAGGTGAGGGGGAGCACCGTCTGGATACAGAAGGGCTCTGACAATATCCTCCTGGAATTTAGGGAGGATCCAGTCCGTCCTGAAGCTTTGTGTAGCACATAAGCATTCAGCATAGCCAATTGGAATAAATGAACAGACACTTTTTTTGTACCAGCGTCTGGCCTTAGGTACGGCGTCAACAACTGGTCATTGAGGTCCACCCCTCCCATATTTTGGTTATATTTGTGGACACAGAGGGGTTTCTCCACAACACCAGTCGCTGTATGAATTTGGACCGTCGTGTCTACATGAAGGGAGGTAAGAACGAAAACATTCTTATTATCCCTCCACTTCATAGCGAGCAAATTATTACACCGCAAGCAGGCTCTCTCCCCAAGCCTAAGACGAGAATCTACAAGCCACTGGGGAAAGCCCTGGCGATTAGGTCGCACGGTGCCACATGCTCCAATCTGCTGATCAAACAAGTGACTAAACAGTGGCACGCTCGTGTAATAATGGTCCACATATAAATGGTACCCCTTTCCGAATAAGGGTGACACCATGTCCCACACTATCTTGCCAGCGCTTCCTATGTAGTCAGGGCAGTTCTCCGGCTCTACGTGACTATCTTTACCCTCATAAACCATAAAACTATGTGTATAGCCTGTGGCCCTGTCACAGAGCTTATACACCTTGACCCCGTATCTGGAACGCTTGTTGGGAATGTATTGTTTGAATGACAAGCGACCAGAAAACGTAATCAGGGACTCATCAACGCAGACAACTTGATGGGGAGTAAACAAGTCTGCAAAACGTTGGTCGAAGTGGTTTATGAGGGGCCGAATTTTGTAGAGCCGATCGTATGCAGGGTCTCCACGAGGACGACAGAGTTCATTGTCGTTGAAGTGCATGAACCGCAAAATCTGCTCGTATCGTGCCCTGGACATGGAAGCAGAGAACACGTGCATATGGTGAATTGGGTCAGTGGACCAATATGACCGCAACTCACTCTTTTTGGTTATGCCCATGTTGAGGGAGAGGCCCAGAAGGATCTTAAATTCGGAAACCGTAATTGGTTTCCAATGTCTGGCAAGGGTGGACCGGGGAATAGTGGCGATGTGTTGACCAGCGTACAAATTGCTTTGGTCCACAATAGATCTATAGAGATCGGTGAAAAACAGTGAGTAAAAATCAAGTGGCGTAAAATCAACTGTTTCCATGTTAATGCTAGGTTGGCCAGTGAATGGGGGAAGTACGGGTTCTGCAGAAGTGGTGGGCACCCAATCAGGATTGGCGAATTCTGCATGAAGGGCACTATGGGTACGACGGGCCTGTCTTTGTCTTCGTCTTGGTGGCAGCGGGACACTATTTGTGCTTGCCACCTCGCCAGCTTGAACTGCACTTATGGGATTTGCCACGTCACCACGTGCTACTGCAGTGCTGGATGTACGTCCAGGGTGTACTAGGCCGCTGATGTTTGTCAGTTCACCAGAAGGATGAGTGGCTCTAGTACGTCTCTCCTCCATATGAGGGACCTGTGGTTCCTGCACCTCAACAACAGAAGAAGTTCAGGATCGGGTACGCCTGCCCTTAACAGGGACCTCATCTCCGTTGTCAGAGCTATCTGTCATGGAGCAGCTTTCCTCTACAGGATCGTATTCTGAGCCTGACTCTGACAGATGAGTGACTTCCTCTTTACTATCTGTCATGCTCAGAAACGTGTAGGCCTCTTCACTAGTGTACCTTCGCTTTGCCATTTTGGGCTCTAAATTTAGGGGTACAACTAGTGAGACTCACAGGTAAAAAAGCACCTAGGCTGTCAGCGACTGTACCAAAACACTACCAAAAAAACTGTTAGCGATCGCAGGGATCAAGCCTGACTCTGTGAACGCTGCAGTTATGTGTGTTGTGTTTTGTAAGTGACAGTGATCGATCGATACTGCACTTGGGTGGGCTGGGCTTGGCGGAGGGGCTAAACGCAGGTGCTAGCAGGTATCTGGGCTGATCCCGCTAACAATGCGTTTTTGGGAAACCTAAACTGCTGGCAACGCTAATATAGATCTGATCAGATCAGATATTGATCTGTTCAGATACTATATTACTAAGGGAGGTGTATGCTTTGCGCGTGGGTGTTAACGGTACTGGCACTAACCTGATGCTGCCTGGGGCGATGCAGACCCTATCTGACCCTCAAACTTATATCACCCGCCGGGTGATCAGGGAGTTAAACCTTTATTAGGTAATAAATGGCGGGTGCCCTGAAACTATAAAAAAATAACTTACCAACCAGCGTCACCTGTAACAGTTATATGGTGATCACTGGTGAAAGGGTTAACTAGGGGGCAATCGGGGCTTTATGCGGTAGTATATGGGGGTCCCTGATGCTATAAAAAGCTGCTGTGAACCTAAATACCTACCTGCCTAACTAGCGTCACCTGTGACACTAATACAGCGATCAGAAAAACGATTACTTATTAGTGACACTGGCGACAGGGGGTGATCACAGGGTTAAACCTTTATTGGGGGGGGTTAGGGGGGTACCCTAGACCTAAAGGGGGCTAACCCTAACTGCCCTAAGAGATATTGCAGTCAAAAATAGCACCAATGCAATAATAAAAAAAATAAAAAAATGCAATTGGTGTCACTGTGACTGGGGGTGCAGGGGTGATTGGGGGGTGATCGGGGGGGTGAAGGGGGGTGAAAGTGTGCCTGGCGTGTTCTACTGTTAGTGTAGTGTGTTGGTGCAACTCACTGATCCTCTCTCCTCGGTGCCGGAACGAAAAAAACCGACACGAGGAGAGATTACATCACTTCCTCTGCCTGTGTTTACAATACAGGAGAGGAAGTGATGTAGTGCTAGCATTTCCTTCGTCAGGAGCGATCGCGAGGGGGTGGCCATGAATGAATGGCCGCCCCCTCATCCCGGATCGCTCCTGCATGGAATCCGACCGCCGCTGGCACCGGGGGGGGGCCCGATCGGGCCCCTCACCCGCAAGAAGGCATGGACGTACCTGTACGCCAATATGCCTGCCCGTGCCATTCTGCCAACGTACATCGGCGTGCGGCGGTCGGCAACTGGTTAATCACCGGTGGGTTTTTTCTTTTTTGTGCAATAAAAGAAAAAAGACTGAAAATTCTGTAAAAAAAATGAATTTTTCTTCGTTTCTGTTATAAAATTTAGCAGATTAGTAATTTTTCTTCATAAATTTTGGCCAAAATTTATACCACTACATATCTTTGGTAAAAATAAGTACACATTTGTGTATATTATTAGGTCTTTGTGAAAGTTATAGAGTCCACAAGCTATGGTGCCAATATCTGAAAATTGATCACACCTGAAGTACGGCCTATTTCAATTCTTGAGACCCTAACATGCTAGAAAAGTACAAATACCCCCCAAATTACCCCTTTTTGGAAAGAAGACATTCCAAGGTATTTAGTAAGAGGCATGATGAGTTTTTTGAAGTTGTCCTTTTTTCCCACAATTCTTTGCAAAATCAAGATTTTTTTTCCTTTTTTTTTTTTTTTTTCACAAAATTGTCATATTATCAGTTTATTTCTCACACACAGCATATGCATACCACAAATGACACCCCAAAACACATTCTGCTATTACTCCCGAGTATGACGATACCACATGTGTGAGATTTTTACACAGCATGGCCACATACAGAGGCCCAACATGCACAGAGCGCCATCAGGCGTTCTGGAGTACCCAGGCCAATTCTGACATTTCTCTCCTACATGTAAAAATCATAATTTATTTGCTAGAAAATTACATAGAACCCCAAAACATTATATATTTTTTTTTAGCAAAGACCCTAGAGAATACAATGGTGGTGGTTGCAAATTTTTATCTCGCACGGTATTTGCGCAGCAATTTTTCGAACGCGTTTTTTTGGGGAAAAAAACTGTTTTGTGCTTTTAAAAAAACAAAACAGTAAAGTTAGCCCAATTTTTGCATAATGTGAAAGATGAAGTTATGCTGAGTAAATAGATACCTAACATGCCACTCTTCAAAATTGCACATCCCCGTGGATAGGCGCCACACGTCGCTACTTAAAAATCCCCATAGGCGACGCTTTTTTTTACTGGTTACATGTTTTGAGTTACAGAGGAGGTCTAGGGCTAGAATTATTGCTCTCGCTCTAACGTTCACGGCGATACCTCACTTGTGTGGGTTGAACACCGTTTTCATATGTGGGCGGGACTTACGTATGTGTTCGCTTCTGCATGCGAGCACATGGGGACAGGGACGCTTTAAAAAAAAAAAATTTATTGTTCATTTTACTTTATTTATTTTAGTTTGACATTTTTTTCCCCAAAAATAAATTTTTGATCACTTTTATTCCTATTACAAGGAATGTAAACATCCCTTGTAATAGGAATATGGGATGACAGGTCCTCTTTACAGTGAGATATGGGGTCAAAAAGACCCTGCATCTCACCTCTAGGCTGGGAAGCCTGAAATAAAAATTGTAATAAAAAAAAAAAAAAGATTCTGGCTTTGATCGTATTGGCGAGTTGGTAGAAGCACCGGAGGGCGGCAAGGGGGGGGGGGGGCGTCTATGGCTGGGTATTGCAGGGTATCACCGAGTATGGCTGGGTATCTCCAAGTATGGCTGGGTATTGCAGGGTATCTCCAAGTATGGCTGGGTATGGCAATTTATGGCAGGGTATTGCAGAGTATTGGCAGAGTATTGGCGGGTATTGGCAGGGTATTGCAGAGTATTGGCGGGTATTGCAGAGTATTGGGGGGTATTGGCTGGTATTGCAGAGTATTGGCAGGGTATTGCAGAGTATTGGCGGGTATTGGCTGGTATTGCAGAGTATTGGCTGGTATTGCAGAATTATATTTACACACACTGTAAAGGCACATCCAGTGTGTGTGTAATATATAAAGAGATAGATATAGATGATTATATATATATATATATATATATATATATATATATATATATATATATATATATATATATATATATACACACATACATACATACATACATACATACATACACACATATATATACACATATAGTTCAGATCGCACCCTTGCTGCATAACTAATGTAATAATATAGAGAATAAATACAGAATACTGGGATCATTATTATTTAGGATTTAGCAGAATGATGACATTGAATTGAGATTTTTTTTTTAGGATTTTTAAAGCACTTTACAGTACACTTGTTCTGGCACAGAAAGCCAAGAGCTGAGAATGAACTCCCGGGGGAGGGGTTTAGTTTGGACAACAACAATAGTGTCCATGTATATATAGAAGCTATAAATGCACAATAAGAAAATATATTTTAAGGTCTACAGATTTGTATATTACAAAACAGAAAGAATTAAATATTTTTTTTCTCTCTCCAGGAGAATATGATCCATCATCTCCCAGTGTCACCACCCCCACCTTGGAGGGGGAGGACAACCCACTGGTTCCATCCACCAGTGACAGAGAGCCAACAACACCGGCTATGACTGTGGAGGACCAACCAAGTGCAGTCTCCCCATCTACCATTGAGGGTGAGCAAACTGCACTGGTTCCATCCACCAGTGACAACAAGGCAACTCTGGCTATGACTGTGGAGGACCAACCAAGTGCAGTTTCCCCATCTACCATTGAGGGTGAGAAAACTGCACTGGATCCATCCACCAGTGAGAATGAGGCAACACCGGCTATGACTGTGGAGGACCAACCAAGTGCAGTCTCCCCATCTACCATTGAGGGTGAGCAAACTGCACTGGTTCCATCCACCAGTGACAACGAGGCAACTCTGGCTATGACTGTGGAGGACCAACCAAGTGCAGTCTCCCCAACTACCATTGAGGGTAAGCAAACTGCACTGGTTTCATCCACCAGTGACGAGGCAACTCTGGCTATGACTGTGGAGGACCAATCAAGTGCAATCTCCCCATCTACCATTGAGGGTGAGCAAACTGCACTGGATCCATCCACCAGTGACAATGAGGCAACACCGGCTATGACTGTGGAGGACCAACCAAGTGCAGTCTCCCCATCTACCACTGAGGGTGAGCAAACTGCAATGGTTCCATCCACCAGTGACAATGAGGCAACACCGGATATGACTGTGGAGGACCAATCAAGTGCAGTCTCCCCATCTACCATTGAGGGTGAGCAAACTGCACTGGTTCCATCCACCAGTGAGATTAAACTGGATACAGTTAATGAGAAGCAGCAAAATTCACTCACTCCTTCTAATGGTGAGGTTGAAAATAAATTTTGGGCAGCATTTGCCAACTTCATAAAGCAACAACAACCTCCAAAGTGCCAAATGAGTGAGTCATGGCCTCTGGTCCCTTCATATCTTGAAGAAAAAATGTCTGGGCAGAGTCCACCTTCACCCATCCCCACCATGAACAAGAAGACATCTGAACTGGTCCCATCATGCAGTATCAGGAAACTACATGCTGAAACCTTCACCTTCCATAAGGAACTTGGAGAGGGGAGCTTTGGGAAAGTGGTGTTGGCCACCCATCCAGCCACTGACCAAAAGCTGGCAGTGAAGTTTGTATCAAAGAGAGAACTACTGAGATCTGGACCCTACCTTGCACTCACAGAAATATGTATTCTGGAAGAAGGCAGAGAGTGCCCATACATCACCCATATTTATGGATCTTTCCAAACAAACTTAAGTCTTTTAATCTCCCAATTTCTTCTTCTATTTCCTGTACTGCGCTCCACTATAGAGAGGCCACCGAGCAGCAGCCAAAGGCTGCTAAGCGCAGGGACGGCATGACAGTTGTTTGCATGCACTGTCGCCGCTTTAAAGCAATAAAGGTGGGCCGCTTTAAGAAGCCGGGTAGGCGGAGCTAAGGGGGCGGAGCTAGCACGTTCGGCCGGGAAGCCGAGCGGAAGCTAGGTCACTTGGTTTGGAGGAAAGGGGGGAGATGGGGGGGTAGGTGGCAAAAGGTGGGGGGGGAAGTGTCAGACAATACAAATGTCATGATCCAGACCCCCTACAATAGTTATGCAAATGGTGACTTTTTTCTAATTTAAAACTTACACAAGGCCAAGCATACCCCTGCCCCATGAGATAACACTGTTCAGACCTGTCATCTAGTCCTTCAGGGACTAAGTGTTGAATTGGAGGAGGCAGAAGAAAGCTTCACTTGTGTCCCACATCAGGTTCTTCTGAGGGCTCTGGTAGTAGATCAAGGCAATGCAGTAAAGGTGAGAGAAGAAGTCCCTAGAGTGCTTCCAACAAGGCTGGAGCTTGGTGACAAACTGTACAGAGTAGAGCCTTTTCTTCAAGAAACCATATACTGAGAGGCCGCCATTACTGACTTTAGACATTACTAGTTGCCTGGCTATCTCTGGCCTTAAAACTTTGAGTCACTGAGTCAGAACATGTCTACAACTGGCAAGGCAGGAGAAGTCAGGACTCTTGATCGACATACATCTTCCAGGATGGGAAGCCAAAATATAGAAGTCATTGGGCCACCATAACAACCAGTCAAAACTAGTATTGTGGTAAAAATCTTCCAGCAATGGCGGTCTACTATTCTTCTCGGTCCGGTTTTCCAGAGTCATCTCCCAGGAAGCATTTAGTAAAGATGCTACACTGCACTCTCTGCTGGTGTGCGTGTCTTCATATATTCCTTCACAAAGAGAAAACTTCACTGTCTATAACATAACCTGTTTTTCCTATTTTCACAGAACCATCTGGCCTTTGTTATGGAGTATCTGAGCGGAGGAGATCTCTCCGACTTGATAAGAAATTCAGTTCCACTTCCTCTGGACACCTTAAGGTAAGTTTGATGTAGGGGTCACTTTGGAGTTGGGGGAAGCTGACCACTGAGTCACTTTATCTTTACCATTAACTGGTGTGATGATTTTTTATGCTAATCCATGTATTTCTTTCTCCATTAGAAACCTAACAGCGGAAATTATTTGCGGCCTGCAATTCCTGCATGACAAAGAGATCGTTCATAGAAGCCAGAAAATATCCTCTTAGACAACGCTGGCCATGCCAGAGTGGTGGATTTTGGATTGTCTGTGAAGGGAGTCACTGAGACTAAGAGAATTAACAAATATACAGGGACACCAATCTACATGGCCCCAGAAGTAAGTATGCTACTGATATCAGATTTAAATATAACATTTATCAAGATATACCCATTATTATGATTGGATACGGAGAAGAGATAAAGGGGTGCTCCACTTCCGCTAAATAGAGAATGTCTCCACTGGTGCCCCGGTTGCCTTTAATGGATTTCCAGGCTAGAACAATATCCCCAACAAAAGCTGGGAACTTCTGAGTCATGGAGCAGTGTTGGGGCTTCTTTTTAGGGGATATTGTACTCTGCCTGGTCTGACAATGTGCTCATTCCTCTTTCTCTTATGTTTCTACAGGTCTTGAAAAAAATTGATTATTTCAGCATGGTTGACTATTTCTCCCTTGGAGTCATAGTATACGAGATGGCATTTGGGAAACATCCCTTCATCACCAGAACGGACAACTGGGAACAAATCAAGACAAAAATTATTAAAATGGAGCCCGATTATGAGGAAGGTATGGACCCTGACCTCCATAACCTCTTAGTTAGGGTAAGTTACAGAGAGCCTCAGGCTCTTCTATTGCTCAGATATTGTTATTGGTCATGCAGCATCTCATTATATTTCATTCTCCTATATTTAATTCTTCATTACAGCTTCTGTGGAAAGACCAAGAGGGCCGAAACCATCTAGTCAGTGACATAAGGAGCCATCCGTTCTTCAAGACCCTCGACTGGGCAGAGTTAGAGCGAAGAAAGTCAGCAATGCCATCTGAATCCGAACCAGTAAGTATACAGATAATAGAATCCAAACACATTGGAGAGGGAGGGGAAGTTTTCAGCAGCAGGCTCTTCACCATCTAAGACATTTGTTTGAACAGACTTTTCAGACCTGTCTATGAATTTGTGATCACTATATAATCATACGGTCTGGTCTGAATGATTTCTTCTCATTATTGGAGATAATTATTGTGTATGTTATCTGACCACTAGAGGGAGCTAGGGTGGAAGGAGCCTACTTGTTGAAATCTGCTGCACCTTGGGGGTGGGGTTCACCTTACTTTGTTACCATTCTCTGTATCAATTAGAAACAGTAATGAATGTCTTTTTCTCTTTCTAGATTTGTGAGGAACCATCAAATAACAGCATGCCATTGAATTAATTTATTAACTACCTGGACCGGAAGGCTCCAATATCACCATATGAGCAGGAGTATTTCACAGGCTTTTCATACATGAGCGACAGTCTGATGATGTCACCAATGGACTTATTTTCACCTCCACCATCGTCGCCAGAGAAGAAGCCTAATTTTGCTCACTGTAGTGACAACAGTGAGTGTCAGGTGGAACCGATGGACTGGTCGCTATTACCAATGAATATCCATGGACCAGTACCAACTCCAATGGAGAACCATTATAAGGAGGCTCTTCAACAATTGGCAGAGAAAATGGTCTTTCTTCAGCCACCACCAGCAGTCAGACAGGAGAATCTCTTCACACCCTGACCAATGGATCATGAGGAGCCTCATATGAACCTAAAAGAGCCAGAGGAGCAGAATTACATCTATGACTTTGGCTACCAGAGCGTTAATCAGATTCAGCAGCCACCACAGGACTTCTTCCCAACGGCATACAGCCAGGAGAATCTGTTTACACCGTGGCCGATGTACCATGAAGAGGCTCATAACAACGTCATAGAGCCAGAGGCGCAGCAACACTTATGTGACATATTTCTACCATCAGAGAGACATGACAATGGACTTACAGCCTGGCCCATGTATTATGAGGAGGCTCATAACAACATCATAGAGCCTAATGTTCAGTTTTTCCCAATTGCCTTTGTCTAGTGCATACCCCTCCAGACTGGGCACACATGGGCCAGTTTTTATCAGTGTGCATTTCTTATATTCGTGTGCCTTTCTTATATTTGTGTGTTTGTTATATTTGGTGTGCGTTTCTTATATTCGGTGTGCGTTTCTTGTATTCGGTGTGCATTTCTTATATTCGTGTGCGTTTCTTATATTCGGTGTGCGTTTCTTATATTCGTGTGCTTTTCTTATATTCGTGTGCGTTTATTATATTCGTGTGCGTTTATTATATTTGTGTGCTTTTTTTATACTCGTGTTCTCCCCCTGTTGGAAGAACAACAGCAATCTGCATATATATATATATATATATATATATATATATATATATATATATATATACTGTGAACGATGTACAGTATGCATTATACCTATCTATCCAGCAGGTGGCACTGTAGTTTGTACTCTATGGTACAAAGTAATAACAAGAGGTACCGTCTATATATAAATGTGTACTCCTCGCGAGCAGGGTGACCTGGGGTCAGCACGCAGCTAAGTCCAAACTCCTGTGAGGGGGTCCCTGGCAGAATACCGGCTGGCCCTTAGATTCCACGCCCTGGGAGATCCCGTGTCATCTGCTCGCCTGTGGGCTCACACCAGTGGCGCAGTGACAATCATCAGGTACACAACTACTTATCTGATGAAACACAAGAATGAAACATCAGAGAAACTTCAATAGTTCGTTGCCATGTCTAGCAACAAATTCCAATGCAAACCAGGACTTGCAACCTACCTACAGAACAGACTACCCTCAAGAGCTATTAAAAGTACTCCATTCGAAATGTGGCATGGATCAAAGCCTAACATAGGGCACATCAGAATCTTTGGATGTAAAGCATATGCCTATAATCCAAGTGAAAAAACGATCCAAGCTGGAGAACAGAGCCATAGAGGGCATTCTAGTAGGCTACAGCAAGAAAACAAAGGGTTACAGAATCCTAAACCCAAAGACTGACAGAGTGACAATAATCCATAGTGTTTGTTTCAATTTGGGCGGCACAGTGGTGTAGTGGGTAGCACTTTCACCTAGCAGTAAAAAGGGTCACTGGTTCAAATCCCAACTACGACACTACCTCCTTGGACTTTGCATGTTCTCCCTGTGCCTGTGTGAGTTTCCTCTGGGTACTCCGGTTTCCTCCAACACTCTAAAGACATGCTGGTAGGTTAATTGGCTTCTGTCCAAGAAAATGGTGATATCCTTGCAATCCTTGATGGTAGGGACCAATGTGAGTGTGTACTCACTCAGGTTGGACTGGTGTCTTTATTCAACCTTACTAACTATGAGAGCCCATCACCAGAAACACCGATCCCTGAAAGCTCTGAAGTTAATTATGCCAAGCACACCAGAAGAAAAGTTTGACCAAAGCAAACCTGTGCAGGAGTCAGAATAAGAGGTGGAACTCACATTGCCTAACTCAAGTTCCCCACCAGATCCTGCTGAATTGCCTGAAATCAGAAGATCCACTCGGACTACAAAGGGAATACCACCCTACAAGCTGTTATACACTGTCAAAACAAGGAAGACATAGGAGCCAATAAATGGAGAAAAGCAACATAAGAAATAAAGTCACCTCAAGAAAGTAAAACCTGGACACTCGCAGAGATCCCTCCAAACTGTAAAACTATAGGAAGTAAGTGGACTTTCAAAGTAAAGTCAGACGCACAAGGGAATATCCACAAATACAAAGCCAGACAAGGTTACTCTCAGAATTTGGTGAAGATTATGATGAAACTATTCCTTAAAACTGCTTTCTTACATGGAGACATTAAGGAAGATCTCTACATGGAGCAACCACCAGGGTTTGAGCAAGGAGACAACCTTGTGTGTAAACACCAGAAGAACATTTACGGTCTTAAAGCGGGGTTCCACCCTAAAGTGGAACTTCCGCTGATCGGAACCCTCCCCCCCTCCGGTGTCACAATTGGCACCTTACAGGGGGGAGGGGGGTGGAGATACCTGTCAAAGACAGGTATTTACACCCACTTCCGGGCATAGACTCCCATGGGAGTCTATGTCATTTCCTGTCCTGCCGCGCTGTCTGCTGGGACACACACGGGTCCCAGTGACAGCGCAGACAATTCCTATTGCACTGCGCGACTCACGCATGCGCAGTAGGGAACCGGGAAGTGAAGCCGATTCGCTTCACTTCCTGATTCCCTCACCTAGAATGGTGACGGCAGCAGCCGAGAGCCGAGCGATCGATCGGCCTCGGCTGCCGGCATCGCTGGAACCCGGGACAGGTGAGTGTCCATTTATTAAAAGTCAGCAGCTGTAGTATTTATAGCTGCTGGCTTTTAATATTTTTTTTTTTTAGGTGGAATCCCTCTTTAAACAATCTGCAAGGATGTGGAACGCAAAAGTGAACAAAGTAATTACTAAAGAGGGATTCTCAAGCAGTAAAGTAGACCCCAGTCTCTACTCCAGGAATCAAGAAGACAGATGGATATACATCCTTGTTATCTAGCATCTGACCTGGGTTTGATTCCCGGCCAACGCAATTACCAAGATAGCTGCCTAATCTGCTATGCAAATGAAATGCTTTTGGAATAAAATATAAACCAAAAAGGAATGCGTTTATGTATGTATTTTGTTAAGCACTTTTGAATAATATTTTTTTTGTACAATGATATGATTGTTTTATATTCACATTTACAGCCAGGAGGTGGAGCACGCAGCTCCTTTTCAAGTATTTTCTAGGCTATCCTAAGCAACTTGGCTGAACAAAAAGCCTGCTGTTTACAATATAGCTCAATAGCTCTCTCTGACTCTCCATGTAACCTCAATACTATCCCTCCCTATAGCCCCAAGAATAACCGCCCCTGTAACCCCAATACTCATGGGCGTCCGCAGAACTTTTTTCAGGGGGGGCATCATCTTAGGGCTACCCATGAGCCGCCCCTTTTTGACAGTGTCATTATCACATTACCATGGTCAGAGACTGCAGACGTAGTACAGTCCCTGGATAAGTAATGGATAATGTCCGACAGGCCCTCTTACCAGACCCAGTGAGACTACAGCAGTGATCCCTCTGGCTGGATGATCACTCACTCTGGGTTTCCCTGGGGCGACTCTAGTCAGTAGTGTAGCATGTCTGTACCCTGCCAGTGGCTTAGCCTTTCTCTCTCTGGTGGTGCTGGGCAGCGTGTCTCCCTCTCTGGTGGTGCTTGGTAGCGTGGCACTCTCTCTGGTGGTGCTTGGTAGCATGGCACTCCCTCTGCTGGTGCTGGGCAGCGTGGCTCACTCTCTGGTGGAGCTGGGCAGCGTGGCTCACTCTCTGGTGGAGCTGGGCAGCGTGGCTCACTCTCTGGTGGAGCTGGGCGGCGTGGCTCTCTCTCTGATGGCACTGAACAGTGTGTTTCTCTGGTGGTGCTGGGCAGCGTGACTCTCTCGCTCTCTGGCTTCCGCCAAGCACACTCCTCGTTCTTTGTCCTGTAGCACTCTCTCACTCAGCTTTTTTCTAGACAATCTCTCTGTCGCTATCTTGATCAAGCGGTAGCCTCTTCCTTGTGGAAAATGGGGCCACAAATCTTTGGGATTACATGTCCCATGATGCTGTCCTCTCCTCGTCTCCTTTGATTGGCCCTCAGTTATGGCCATTGGCGAAGGAACGGAGGGGGCAGGAAGCTGGGCGGGGAACCTAGTGAGAGCCACTGTCTCTTCTCCTTAACTGGAGAAAGGGGGGTGAAACCTCTGATAGCCTGCAGCTCACCTTTCTCCTGTCACAGCACCGCTGAGTTCTCTGCTGGACTGAGCAGGGAAAAGAGCCTGCAGTCACATTACACTGATCAGGGGCACCTTGATGGTGTCACCTGATTGGCAGGTGGCACCCGGGTGCGGGCTGCCCAGACCCATATAGCGACGCCACTGTGCTTCATTTAACAGTGCTGATCCGGTCCCTAATTCCAGGGGGGCAGAGTTGCCAACCCTCCGAGGCAAAATTTACTGGCAGGATGCCAAAAATTTACAAACAGCACCATTTTTTTACTGGCACTGCAAAAAAGTACCTTAAATTACAGTTTTCAGTGCTAAACAGTGCAAATATCAATATTTAAACTATAAACATATATCTAGTTCTATTAGCAATGTGTTTATCCACTTCAATACAGGGCACTTAAACACCTTCCTGCCCAGACCAATTTTGAGCTTTCAGCGCTGTTGCACTTTGAATGACAATTGCGCGGTCATGCTACACTGTACCCAAATGAAATTTTTATAATTTTTTTCCCACAAATAGAGCTTTCTTTTGGTGGTATTTGATCAC
Source organism: Lithobates pipiens (assembly GCF_037356315.1). Classification (NCBI taxonomy): domain Eukaryota; kingdom Metazoa; phylum Chordata; class Amphibia; order Anura; family Ranidae; genus Lithobates; species Lithobates pipiens. The sequence continues at coordinate 90,776,537 of NW_027507787.1, forward strand.
CTCTACGGTTTTTATTTTTTGCGCTACAAATAAAAAAATACCGAAAATTTTGAAAAAAAAAATGATTTTTTTTTGTTTCAGTTTCAAAACTTTGAAAATAAGTATGTTTTCTCCTTCACTGATGGGCACTGATGGGGCTACACTGATGGGCACTGATAAGGCGGCACTGATGGGCACCAATGAAGTGGCACTGATGAGGTGGCATTGATGGACACTGATAGGCGGCACTGATAGGCGGCACGGATGGGCGACACGGATGGACACTGATAGGTGGCACAAATTGGCACTGATAGCTGGCACAGATTGGCATGGATGGGCGGCAGAGATGGGCATGGATAGGCGGCACAGATGGGCATGGATAGGCGGCACAGATGGGCATGGGTGGGCACTGATAGGCGGCACAGGTGGGCACTCATAACAGGTGGGCACTCATAGGCGGCATTGGTGTTATACTGTACTAATGGATGCCAATCAGTGCCAAACAATAATGCATGCCAATCAGTGATGCCCATTGTGGGCACTGATTGGCATCCATTATGGTCACTGATTGGCATCCATTGTGCTGACCATTGGCATCCCTGGTGGTCTAGGGAGGATTACCTTTTCCCTGGTGGCGTCCCTGGTGGTCCAGTGTGGGCATCCTCGGGGGGGCTGTGCTGATAATCGATCAGCACAGACCCCCCCTGTCAGAGGAGCAGCCGATCGGCTCTCCTCTACTCACGTCTGACAGACGCGAGTGAGGAAAAGCCGATCACCGGCTCTTCCCATTTACACTGTGATCAGCCGTGATTGGACACGGCTGATCACGTGGTAAAGAGTCTCCGTCGGAGACTCTTTACCGAGATCGTAGTTGCCGGGTGTCAGACTGACACCCCACAACAATGATCGCCGCGATGCGCGCCCCCGGGGGCCCGCAGCGGCTCATAATCCTGAGGACGTCATATGACGTCCGGTCAGGATTATCAAACCACTTTGCCGCCGTCTTTTTGTAATAGGGCGGGCGGCAAGTGGTTAAGTTTAACAAAAGTAAAATAACATATATTTCTGCATTGACATGAAGGTCAGGTTACTATAACCCAGCTAGCACAGAGTTCCCCCCTATATCAGAGTCTGCACGAAACTTATGTAAAGGGGAACGCTGCAAATCATGATCTAAGGGGGAACTCTGATGTAGAGGGGGGCTCTGGTGACCAGAGACCACCTTATATCAGAGTCCACTGTGTTCCCTTTACATCAGAGATCCCAACTGCATCAGGGTCCGCAGATTGAGTTCCCCCGTGCACTATAAGGGGGAATTCTGCAGACTCTGATGTAAAGGGGAACACCAGGAACTTTGATGTGGGGGCACTCTTGTGACTAGAGACCACCTTCCGTACAGTGAATACACTAAAGTAAGGGGGGTTACTAATATAGGGGGGAAACCTTTATATCAGTGCCCCCTTACATCAGTGACTCCACCTCAGATTGGCCTGGCGGCACTGTCACTGTGTTGTCACTGGATTGTTGTGATATGGCTGAACCAGAGTGACTCCATCTTTATAAGTTCACATAAGATTAACGGGTTAACCTATTAGTTAGCTTAAACTCTGTATCTGCAGACTGTAGCAGTTTTTCTATAAAACATGCATATAAGAAAATATAGCTTGCATAGGCGGTATTATTCTGTACTGTCTAAATAAAGAAATTGTGTCACAATATGTCTGAGCCACATATCTCATGACTGTGATTCAGAAGCAGATGACATAATTAATGATATGTAATGATATGTAATGATGATATGTAATGTACGCCTCTGTATTAACCACACCCATGTTCTATGCAATGATTGACTGATAAGGGTGCATATAAAATGCAGCCCCTCCCACAATAAACCAGACAACCGCTTGACTCATCACCTTCTTGTTGTCTTCTTAATACTGCAGTGTTAAGTAAAGGGTTTCGTGAGTATTGCGATTGCGTTAGTTATACCTCTAGCTGGTCTTTGTCAGGTATATAGAAATACCATTTTAATTACAACAAACTCCTCTCAGGTGCACGGTGCAAGGCTCAGTCAAATGGCTCCAGCTTGGTGGCTCTGGGTTTTATCCTACAGGAGATGGTCAGAGGCTGCGGATATGCTACATGAGATGGTCAGAGACTGCGGATATGCTACAGGAGACGGTCAGAGACTGCGGATATGCTACAAGAAACGGTCAGAGACTGCGGATGTGCTACAAGAAACGGTCAGAGAATGCAGATATGCTACAGGAGCCGGTAGGAGAGTGCATACATGATACAGGAGACCAAAATGTGCTTACTACTACTTATTCAGATAAAAATATATGAATAAACACCTCATGAATAAAGTATAACTGATGTTGCCCCCTTTGTATGTTGCTACCCTGCCACCCAACTCCCTCTGTCACCTTCCCATTAAAGAGACCACACCTTTACTTGGAGTAATAAGTGGCCGTAGCAGCCTCTTTATTAATTAAACATAATAAACATATCAAAAGAAACAATGAACTTATCATATAACTGAATACACTGAAAACACGTTGGTCTTCTGCAGGGCCTTCCCTCTCCCCACCCATTAACATACCAATCAACCGGCACTGCGATCGAATTAACTGTACCAGGCCTCAAGCTGATATGCTAGCTCAGAGGCCACCAACTCTTGACCTCAGTGCCCCTCATTCACCATCTTCCATATAACCATTGTTATATGGCATCAGCAACGAGCCCATATCTCCAATGGGTCCCACATCAACTTCTCTGTGGGGAGGGGTTATCTTCCATTACCTGACAGGGACCAACATCCGCCATAGCAAGCAAGGATAAAACCTTAACCTTGCGCGCACCGCCACACCTGCAATGCCCGCTCAATCCCCTCCTGGAGACCCAAGGACCACAGATCCACCCCCGCGTCGTTCAGGTGTACCCCATCTACCCGTAGGTACCTCCATGTGTCCACCTCCAGTACCGCGTGTCGCACAGCCAGCCCCCCATTGCGTACCACGAAACGGCTGACGTCTTGATTCACCTTCCTCCTGGCCTTGTTTATCTTTTCGACGGACCTGGCGAACCGCCATGTAGACCTGGCGACCATGTCCGACCACACTATGATCATCCCAGGAAACGCCGCCCTAAGGCGCAGGAAATCGTACTTAATGTCTTGTGTGATGTCTAACTTGGTGCGCAAGCCCAGGTCATTACCCCCCAAATGCAACACCAATACATCAGGGGGCCGATCAAAGCCCGCGAAGCGGTGAACCTCGTGGACCATCCTGCTCCAAAGCATGCCCGGGAACCCAAACCATTTTATGTAAGCCTCCCTCCTGGAGATGCCCAGTTGCCTACCCTCCGGTCTGACATCACCCCTCCTGGCACCCCAGCACACATACGAGTGCCCCATAATCCAGACCAACCCCGGTGGACCACCTGAAAGAAAGAACAAAAAAGAAAAACCACATAACAGTCACAGGACGTTCACAACACAATAACCCATGCCGACAGTCCCCCCATCGCTATCCAACTAAACACACACCAACTCCGGTCTAACATAGGACCTAAACCTCCGCGATTCCCACCGGCCGATCCTCTTCACCGATTCCTCGTCAAATCTCCACCGGACCGCTTCTGTCGCGGCCCCGATCCTGAACGAATGAGAGGAAAATTTTTCCCCCCCCAAACCTAAGGCCAGTAAACATTTCCGAAAAACCGTTATGAACTGGAAACGCGACAAAAATTCCCCCCGTTCGTGCAGCAGCAAAGGACCCAGCAGAGCCGGTCGGCAATTCAAAAATTCCCGCAGGACGAGAACCGGACACAGATGGCAGCCCGGAATTGCGAACACCACAACTTCCTTGCCTTTTCCATCCTGATCCGTTTTGGACCTGCGTACCTTCATGGTTACCCTGTCAGTCAAGCAAGCAACCTCCTCCACAAACAAGCCTCCCCGCCCCCGCTTAGAAGGGCTGACCAATTCCCCTATTCGGAACGCCCCGAAAAAGGCCAAAATAAATGCAGCTCTAAACAACACAACCTCGTACCCCGAGGAACACACCACCCTCAGCTTTTCACAAATTCTGCCCAGTAATTCAAACGACACTGGCCTTCTGTCGTCCTTTATCTGGCAACCCTTCCGGTAACCCTTCACCGCCTGACGCACCCAAAAATCTTTCGTTAAGTCCGGCTCACCCCTCAGCTTGAACCAGAACGCCAAACCCGCCAATTTCCGCCCCAAACTGGCCACCGATATGCCGTCCTCCAAATTCCGAGCCACAAAGTACAGCACCAACAGCCTATGACCCCGCATGTCTGCCTGCACCTGCCCACACAAGGCTTCCCACTCATTCCAAGTCCTCTCGTACGCCGACCACCTTCCCCCACTCACCGACCTTCTGATCCAACCGGAGACTCTTCCAACGCAAGCCTCCACAGTCCCTCTGGGCAGGGGATCCCGTGTTCCTCCGCTGCAGGAGCCAATTCCTGGAATTTGTCCCACTGGAAACGAGAGAGTGCATCAGCTATCACGTTGTCTACCCCCGGCAAATGCACTGCATGTAGAAAGATGTTCAGTTGCATACAGCGAAAAACCAAATGGCGCAGCAAGCGCACCACTGGCGGGGACGCCGCCGACATTCTGTTCAGCACCTGCACCACCCCCAAGTTGTCCACGTGGAAACGCACTTTCCGATCTCGGAACGCTTCCCCCCAAAGCTCCACCGCCAGCACCACCGGAAAAAGCTCCAGCAGCACCATGTTCCGCAGCAGCCCCCCAGATCTCCAGGATGTGGGCCAGGGGCCCGCACTCCATGCCCCTTGAAAGAAAGCCCCGAACCCAGCTGCCCCAGCCGCGTCCGTGTAGAGTTCCATGTCGAAGTTACTCACCGGCCCCGACATCCACAACGCCCTTCCATTGAATTGCTCCAAAAACATGTGCCAAATCCGAAGGTCTTCCCGATGTGCTTTCGACAAGCTCACGAAGTGTTTCGGTGAAACCACCCCACCTGTACTGGCCGCCAGCCGCCGACTAAAAACCCGTCCCATCTGTATAATCCGGCATGCAAAGTTTAACTTCCCAGCACAGACTGAAGAGTCCTGAGCTGAACTTTGCGAACGCCTACCAACCTCCGTACCTCCCCCTTCAATGCCTCCAGCTTGTCAACCGGCAGCCGGCACTCCATGGCCCCCGAATCCAAAACTATGCCCAAAAAGCTGAGTACCGTGGTCGGCCCTTCCGTCTTGTCCGGGGCCAGAGGAATTCCAAAACTCTCCGCCATCCGCTCCAGCGTCATCAACAGCACAGCACAGATCGCCGATGAGCCGGGTCCCACGCACAGGAAGTCATCCAGGTAGTGGATGACCGAACTCACTCCCGCGACGTCCCTGACCACCCATTCCACAAAGGAACTGAAACGCTCGAACAACGCACAGGACACGGAGCACCCCATTGGCAGGCACCTGTCAACATAGTATTCATCCCGCCAACAGCAACCGAGCAGGCGAAAACTGTCAGGGTGCACTGGCAACAATCGAAACGCCGCTTCGATGTCCGTCTTCGCCATCAGCGCCCCCCCTACCGTATCGCCTCACCCAGAAAACCGCCGCATCGAAAGACGTGTATGACACCGCGCTCAGCCTGGGATCGATGGCATCATTAACCGATCCCCCTTTTGGGTGCGACAAGTGGTGTATCAGCCGATACTTACCCGGTTCCCGTTTGGGCACCACCCCTAAGGGCGAAACCACCAAATCCTTGATGGGCATTTCCTTGAACGGTCCCGCGACGCGCCCCAACGCCACCTCCTTCCGTAATTTCTCAGAAACCACCTCCGGATGCAGCAGTGCCGACCGCAGGTTCCGCGACACAGGAGGGGCCCCCTCCAATACCGCTGGAATTTGAAACCCCTCCGCAAACCCCGTACCCCAAAAGCCGCGCTGCTTCCCTATCCGGATATCGATCGAGAAAAGGCTGCATCCTTTCCAGCCTCACCGGCGTCGTCCCTCTTCTGCGCAGAATCTCCAACCCTACCTTTTCCTTGTTTAAAACAACATGAGGCCGGGTGGGCTCCCCCACAACCCGAGCACTCGTGTTTGTATTTGCAGCTCCCCGCAAATCTACAACTGCCCTCGTTGTATTGCCAACAGACTCCCTTTTTTCTAGAGGCCGATTGACCGGAAGTCCCAGATCCACCGCCCCCCCCCCCCCTGAAAAAACTGAGTCGGCATCCTCGCAGAAGACATCAAACGCATCCACAAGCTGATGTCCTTATGGTCCCAGCGCAGCGCCGGTCTGACTGCCCTCCGTTGTCGAAACTGCTCATCATACCGCAGCCACGCCAGTCCCCCGTAGACTCTGTGCGCCTCCCCGATCGCGTCCAGATAGCAAAAAAGCGCCGAACACTGCTCCGGGTTCTTTTCCCCTATCACGCTGGCCAGAATCGCAAAAGCCTGTAACCAGTTCGGAAAAGTCCGCGGTATCAGCCGGTACCGCCGTTTCTCCTCGTCCTCCTTGTTGTCGTCCGGCTTCACCCTGTCCAAATTAAACTTCTCCAGGGGCAACAGCGAAAATATTTCCACGTATTCCCCTTTCCAAATCTTGTCCCTAACCTCCTGCTTCAAATGCGCGCCCAGCGGTCCCTCAAAACACACATACACCTCGCACCGCGCCGCATCCGCCAACCGAATCACATCTTGTTTTTTACCCGCGTCCCCCCCAGTCCCTGCCTTGTCCCCGGACGTTCCCGGCAGCACCGCGGCCTCCGCCGTCACCTCCGCAGCACCCGACCCCCCCCCCGGTAACCTCCGTAGGCGCGGCGGGTGGAGGAGCCACCACCGCAACCCCACTCCGCGCTGGGGCAGGCAGGACACCGGCCCCCGACCCATCCCTTGCCCCCCCCGCACCCCCTTCCCCCGGCGCAGCCCACGCAGCCCCCGGCGCCAGTGGCACGGGACCGACTTGCTCATAGCGGCCCACCAACTCTTTCAGCCCCGCCAGGAAGCCCATCAACCCCCCATCCGCCGGTGCGCAGTCCAAGACCCGCGGAGCCAGAGGGGGGCGGAGCGGAGAGGATGTCCCCCCGCCCATGGCCGGCGCCCCGACCCCTGCACTACCCACCACCCCCAACCCCCCCTCCCAAATGACCCATAAGAAAAGCTGACTTACCGGGCCGCCTGGAAGAACTCCCACCAGCCGCCGACCGACCACCGACCGTTGACGGACCGCCACCCGGCACCTCATCTTCGGACGCCGACAATTCGCCTTCGGATCGATCCGGACTCCGTTCTGCTTCTCCAAGCTGGCGACTGGACGCACCCGACTGCTCCGCAGGAGAGTTGCGCCTGGGCCGTCCCCGACTCTGCCCGGCGGGTGCCTTGCCCACCGACTGGTCCCTCCGCTTGGCTCCATCACGCTGGTTGGCCCCCTTCAGGCGCCCGTCCGACGACCCTTGGCTCCCTCTGGATGGCCCAGCGGGCCCGGCTGTGGCCTCTCCTCGTCTCCTACCGCTGGGCCCCGCCCCCGCCGATGCTGTGCCAGGGGACAGGCCCGGACCTCCTCCAGGAAAGGTGCTCACCTCCTGCGATGCCGCTGCCGGACCGGCCTGCGGCCTGGTGGCACCGCGCCCGAGCCACGTCCTCCCCCTGCATACTGCCGCCGTCCCCCGCCGGACTTAACACGGCCGCCACTTGATCGCGGAGCCAGCGCTCCCCGTTGGCTGCTGCCGCGGCCCTCATTTGTGCCACCAAGTCAGACAGCGAGGAAGCCATGGTCCTCTCACATGAATCTCCTAACCCTGACTGACGCTGGGGCGGGCAGCGCGCACTCCTTGTGGCGCTAAGCTCCGCCCCCTTTGCTCTAACTACCTATTCCTGCTTCCCCAGTTCACTTCCTTCATGCGTCTCTCCGCCTATCCCCTGCGTGGACGTCTCTGAGCTTCCTAGACCATCAAGCACAACACATAATCAATTATATTATGAGCAAACAGTACACACAAATTATACAGACACAATATACAGCAGCACTTTTCATCAGAAAATCAGCCAAATCATATTGCTGCTGCCTCCCCTTTCTTGGCATGCTGGGATTTGGAGTGCCCCAGACACATGAGGTGGTAACTCTGGAGAGGACTCAGGAGGCTGTGCCTGGACTGGACTGGTGAGCACTGCAGGCAATAGTTAGAGATTGTGGGAGATCTCAGAAAACTTCCTCCCTAGTCAGTTTAGAAGCAAATAGCAATGCAGATCTGACACAAAAAAAAACGATGTACTGACTGTACACAACAAGCCTGCTACACAGCCCATTCTCTGCCCCCCTCCCTCCTCCTGCCCACTAAGACAAGGCAATGAGAGACATTTAACTAATCATTGCTTACCCTCCTCTGCTAGGCTGAATACAGTCCGTCCGGCTCCACTGCAGGCTGACTCCTCCCCTCACTCTTCCAGCATCTCCTGTGCAGAAATCGAATAAGGCGCGCTGTGGAAGGGGTGGGAGGGAACAAGACTAGTAGCAGGCGCAGCAGTGTCAGAAAGATCATTGGGATGCATCAGAGACTCTCGGCATGCTTCGGAACTGCACATGTGCAGTTCCAAGCCAGGACTGTCAGATTTTGTATTCACTGATTTTCACGGGCATGAAAAAATAGCCCCGTTTTTACGGGCTGCCCGTAAAAACACGGATGGTTGGCAACACTGCCGGAGGGGGGCAGTTGACCCCCCTTACCCCTATCTGCGGGCGCCCATGCCAATACTATCCCTCCCTCTATCCCCAATACTATCACTCTCTATATCCCCAAGAGTAACCCTCCCTTTAACCCCAATACTATCCCTCCTTACTTCCCCAAGAGTAACCCTCCCTGTAAACCCAATACTATCCCTCCCTATTTAGGGATGTGAACTGTAACCAGAAAGTTTCGTACCTTCCAGTGTTTTGAATATTATTGGCCCCGTGATCATTCGAAGACCAGTGACCTCATACCACAGCAGAGTGAGTTATGGGGCGTATAGTCCTTCTGGAATCTGCTGCTATATATTCCTGTACTCTAAGACTACAAATCCCAGGGACCCTTGCAGTGACCTGAAGGTTGCTGGGAGGGATGACAAAAGTAGCTTATGAAGCCCAGGCATGCTTTCTTCCTCCTGGGCCTAACGTAAGAAAAAAAAATGGAAAGTTACGTACCGGTAACGTTTTTTTCAAGAGTCTTTCAGGACAGCACACTTGAGAGACCTCGGCTCCTTCCTTCTCAGGAAAAACCGCCGCCACCAGAGTTTTAAGCCCCGCCATCCCTCCAGCCCATCAGTTTTTCCACGAGAACCTCCGGCCAGTCTAGGGAGACACATGAACACATCATACCAACCTTCATACTCCTGATGCTCTTGCGTCCTGGTAGCAAAAAACTATTTGGGTGGGTACCTGTGCTGTCCTGAAAGACTCTTGAAAAAACGTTACCAGTACGTAACTTCAATTTTCCCTCTTTAGTCTTTCAGGACAGCACATTTGAGAGGATAAGCGACAACTTACCCTAGGGTGGGACTACTGCTTGCAGGACTTTACGCCCAAAGGCTTGGTCCTGGGCAGACAACAAGTCCAATCTGTGGTGCTTAACGAAATTCTTAAAACTTGACCACGTTACTGCTCTGCAGATCTGTTTGAGTGTAGCACCAGCCCACTCTGCTTGTGATGTTGCCATGGCCCTAGTGGAATGAGCCCTAATACCTTCCGGGACCTCCACCCCTTTTGCTTTATAGGCCTGACTGATTTAACCTCAACCACCTGGCTATAGTATTTCTAGAAGCTTTAGACTTCCTACCCCAGAAAAAGAAACAAAAAAGGAATCGGATCTCTTAAATTGATCCACAACCTCCAAGTATTTTTAATACACATCTCCTGACATGTAACCTGTGGAAGATGTACTCCTGTTCCCACACATGATTTGAACAAAAAGTGGGTAGACAGATTTCCTGGCTCCTATGAAATTTTGAAGCCACTTTGGCAAAATGACCGGTTCAGTTTTAAAAATAATCCGATCCGGAAAAACCTGAAGAAAAGGTGCCCTCCTTGAGAGGGCTTCTAGCTCACTAACCCTCCTTGCGATAGTGATTGCCACCAAAAAAAAAAGACGCCCTGAGGGTTAAAAATGTTACTGTACAAGACTCAATAGGCTCAAAAGGATCCTCTGTAAGAGCCTGCAATACTAGGGATAGATCAAACTGGAAAGGGATGGAAGCAGACTGGTCTCTGCCTACTTAAGGTTTTAAAGAACCTGGCTATCCATTGATTCACTGCTAGTTGTTCTTCAAGGAATACACTTAAAGCAGAAACCTGACCCTTGACAATACTAAGGGCCAATCCCTTATCTACCCCACTCTGTAGCAACCCCAGCACTGCAAATGGATTACGAACATTAAAAGGAGTTCTCCACGAAACAAGAATTTAATTTCTTCCAGACCTTCAAATAAATCTTGCACGTCTCTTCTTTCCTAGAATTTAGAAGAGTCGCTACCAACCTTTCCGAGAACCCCTTACTTTTCAGCATCTGCTCGTCAGTAGCCAGGATGCCAGATTCTACCTCTCCACCTGGGCAGCAGATTGGGTCTTGATATAGTAGATCTTCCCTGACCAGCAATATAGAAGGCGGTTCCACCGCCAGCTTCTTTAGGACAGAGAACCAAGGCCTCCTGGGCCAGTGTGGTGCTATCAAGATCAGGGTCGTGTCCTCTTACTGAAATTTCCTCAAGACTGCTGGCAACAGTACCGGAGGGGGGAAGGCATAGCACTTGGAAAAATGCCAGCTCTGAGAAAGAGCGTCCACCCCTATTGCCCCGTCCCATCAGTTCAGAGAGAAGAAGAGCAGAGTTTTTGCATTCTCCCTCGAAACGAAAAGGTCCACACATGGGACCCCCCACTTCTGGACAATCATCCTGTAGATGCCTTGACTCAGGACCCAGTCGCTCTCCCTCAGCTTCCTCCTGCTGAGGAAGCCTGCCATATGATTTAACTTCCCCTTCAGGTTTACTGCAGATAGTGAGAGCACTGTGACCTCGGACCAGTTGAATATTGTTTCCGTCAGAGTCCAAAGGGAACAGCTTCTGGTACCCCCCTGTCAGTTGATGTAAGTGTAGCACTGACCCCCAAAGAAGCTGTTGGTTTTATTGGGCTTACTGTTACCTTCTTGACCTCACCTCTGTCTAGGGCAGGGATCTGCAATTAGCGGACCTCCAGCTGTTGCAAAACTACAAGTCCCATCATGCCTCTGCCTTTGGGCGTCATGCTTGTGGCTGTCAGAGTCTTGCTATGCCTCATGGGATTTGTAGTTCTGCAACAGCTGGAGGTACGCTAATTGCATATCCCTGGTCTAGGGTTTCCCATGGTAGATGGCCCAAAGAAATGTAGAGACTGACACTGAATCTTCTTTTGGGTTATTTATTTGAAGTAGAAACAGAATCTCTCAGTTTAGGGTAGAGGGTAGGGAGGAAGTTCAGGTACTTTGGACTGTCAAAAATGGAAAGTCTTTATAGAAGAAATCCAAAGAATAACCGTTTCACAGCTGGATTTTCACAACCCCCGGATAGACCTCCTCTCACTAGGCCTAGTAAGGTGTTAAGTAAAGTAAAGTCTCTGCTACAGACTTGAGCTTAATTGAGGGACATAGACAAATTTATAGAGCTATCATACGGTACCAGTATCTCTCAGGCAGTCCAGCGATACTGTATGAGTGTGGATCCATGAAGTGTCCTTCCACTGAGCCTCCAGGCTCCTTCAGAGAAGCCAGCCTTGTGCATAGTCTTTTCCTGAAGAATCCTCCCTGGATGCTTCTCCAGTTGCTGGGCCTCTCCTTAGATGAGATGGCACCGGACCACCCTTGATTTACCAGGCCTCGATATCCATTCAGGCCTGTCCCTGCAGTTGCTTCTCCTCGAAATATCCAGCTCGAGACTTGGAAATGCATGGCACTGCACCCCAGGCCAGGAGGGCCATGGGGGCTGGTCAGGAGGACCAGAACCAAACAGACAGAAAAATCTTCTGGCACGGAACCCCGTAGCACGAGATGTCAGTACCTTAAATACCACCTCCCGGAATGCACAGCAGGAAAACACTCCCACTGGGCTGGTTCCGAGAAAAATGTGGCACTCAATACACCCAGCTAAACTGCGTTCTACCACTTGCCGGTGGTAACAGCGACACCTGCAGCAAGGAGAACCCAGTGCAGCCCAGCTGGACTGGTACTGAAATCATAATTTAGTAAAATTAGCCCTAAAACCCAACTGTGGTTTCAGGAATATTAACTTTCAAAAACATATAGCGCATACTCGTCAGGAGCCAGCTCTACATAAGCAACTGCCGAGCAATTGTCTGAGCGGACCTGGACGTGATGTCCCTGGAGCTCCTGTTGAAAAACTCTGAGAGCCAGAGAAATGGCTTTCAGCTCTCTCCAGTTCGAAGACGTCCCCGCGTCCTCGATATTCCAAGATCCTTGCGCCAGACTCATCCTCGGTTGTGCTCCCCAATCCGTGCTGCTTGCTTCTGTTGTGAGGACCTTGGACACTGGTAGTACTCATTCTAGGCCCCGTGATAGATTTGCTGCCTTCCTCCACCACCAGAAGGACCTCTTTACCGATATTAGAATGAGAACCAATGAGTCCGGAGATCTCTAGGTGCGGTCCCAAACCTCCAGAACGAACAGCTGTAGAGGGCGGAAATGCAATCCTGCCCACCTTACGGCTGGGAGGGTAGACATCAGTAGACCCAAAGCTGACATGGACTTTCTTATGGATATCTGTTGATTGCCCTGTAGGACTGCCAAGGCTTTGTCTACTTTGCAAATTTTCTCTTCTGGAAGGAAAACTCACTGCTGAGTTGAGTCCAGAACATAACCTAGGAACGTAACTCTCTGGGATGGAACCAGGTTGGATTTCTCCAAATTTAGGAGCCATCCCAGATGTTCCAACACACTCCTTGCTACCTGCAAATCCTGAACCAGCTGCTCCAGCAAAGGAGCAAAAAGGAGCAGGTCGTCCAGGTATGCGACCACTGAGACTCCCCGGAGTCGCAGAAAGGCCAGAGCCTCCACCATAACCTTGGTGAATATCTGGGGAGAAGAGGATAGCCCAAAGGGGAGGGCTTGAAATTGAAGATGTACTATTTCTGTCCCCGAATCTCTGACTTGCCTAGATGCATTGTCCCCTTAGCAGGTTTTTAGCCAGAGAGCTCTCCTGGCTGAATTGGCCAACGCAGAGGATCTAGCAGACATGTGGACTGACTCTGCTGAGGCATCCGCAATGTATGCGACCCCTTTTAAAAGCATTGGGAAGGAGAAGAGAATCGTTTCTTTTGCGGTCCCAGTCTCAATATGTGCTTTTATATGTATTAGACACTGCTCCACCACTGTGACAGCCATGGCAGGCTTAAAGGGATTGTAAATAATAAAAAAAAAAAAAAACAACAAGCATGTTATACTTACCTCCACTGTGCAGCTCGTTTTGCACAGAGTGGCCCTGAACCTCCTCTTCTGGGGACGGCGGGGGCGAGTGGAGGACTTTCGAGGGGTCAGGTAAGTAAAATGGGGGGACTGGGGGTGCTGGCAGTGTGAGATGTTTTTTCCCCTTAATGCATAGAATGCATTAACCACTTCAGCTCCGGACCAATAAACACCTTAAGGACCAGAGGTCTTTTTGCAATTTCGCACTGCGCTGCTTTAACTGGTAATTGCGCGGTCATGCAATATTGCACCCAAACGAAATTTGCGCCCTTTTCTTCCCACAAATAGAGCTTTCTTTTGATGGTATTTGATTGCCTCTGCGATTTTTTTTTTTTGCGATATAAATGGAAAAAGAGCGAAAATTTTGAAAAAAAAAGATATTTTCTTCTTTTTGTTATAAGAAAAATCGAATAAACTAAATTTTAGTCATACATTGAGGGCAAAATTTATTCAGCCACATGTCTTTAGTAAAAAAAATGTCAATAAGCGAATATTTTATGGTTTGCGCAAAAGTTATAGCGTCTACAAACTAGAGTACATTTTCTGGAATTTACACAGCTTTTAATTTATGACTGCCGATCTCATTTCTTGAGGTGCTAAAATGGCAGGGCAGTACAAATCCCCCCCAAATGACCCCATTTTGGAAAGTAGACACCCCAAGGAAATTGCTGATGGGTATGTTGAGCCCATTGAATATTTATTTTTTTTGTCCTAAGGGGTTGAATAATGACAAAAAAAAAAAATTTTTTTTACAAAAAGTTGTCACTAAATGATATATTGCTCACACATGCCATGGTTATATGTGGAATTGCACCCCAAAATATATTCCGCTACTTCTCCCGAGTATGGGGATACCACATGTGTGGGACTTTTTGGGAGTCTAGTCGCGCACGGCACCCCGAAAACCAATCACCACCTTCAGGATTTCTAAGGGTGCAAATTTTTGATTTAACTCCTCACTACCTATCACAGTTTCGAAGGCCATAAAATGCCAAAATAGCACAAAACCCCCCCAAATGACCCCATTTTGGAAAGTAGACACCCCAAGCTATTTACTGAGAGGCATGTTGAGTCCATGGAATATTTTATATTTTGCCAAAAGTTGCGGGAATATTACAAACTTTTTTTTTTTTTGCACAAAGTTGTCACTAAATGATATATTGCTCACACATGCTATGGGCAGAAGTCAAATTACACCCCAAAATAAATTCTGCTGCTTCTCCCGAGTACGGGGATACCACATGTGGGGGACTTTTTGGGAGCCTAGCCACGTACGGGACCCCGAAAACCAAGCACTGCCTTCCGGATTTGAATATAAAATGCTATAAAAAACAAACTAACCAGAGTCACCCGTAACACTTATACGGTGATCAGTGGTGAAGGGGTTAACTAGGGGCAATCAGGGGGTTCAAATTTTTATTAGGTAGTATATGGGGGTCCCTGGCGCTATATAAAAACCTGACGGGGAACCTAAATAACTAACTGGCTAACCAGCGTCACCAGTGACACTTATACTGTGATCGCTGGTGAAAGGGGGTGAAAGGGTTAACTAGCAGCAATCAGGGGGTTAAAACCATTATTGGGTAGTATATCGGGGTACCTAGCGCTATAAAAACCTGGCGGTGAACCTAAAAAAATAACTAGCTACCTAGCGACACTAGCGACACTGATGCAGCGTTCAGAAAAATTATCGCTTAGTGACACTGGCAAAAGGGGGTGAAAGGGTTAACTAGCGGAAATCAGGGGGTTAAAACCATTATTGGGTAGTATATCGGGGTACCTAGCGCTATAAAAACCTGGCGGTGAACCTAAAAAAATAACTAGATACCTAGCGACTGTAGCGACACTAATGCAGCGATCAGAAAAACGATCGCTTAGTGACACTGGCAAAAGGGGGTGAAAGGGTTAACTAGCGGCAATCTGGGGGTTAAAACCATTATTGGGTAGTATATCGGGGTGCCTAGCGATATAAAAACCTGGCGGTGAACCTAAAAAAATAACTAGCTACCTAGCGACACATGCAGCAATCAGAAAAATGATCGCTTAGTGACACTGGCAAAAGGGGGTGAAAGGGTTAAATAGCGGCAATCAGGGGGTTAAAACCATTATTGGGTAGTATATCGGGGTACCTAGCGCTATAAAAACCTGGCGGTGAACCTAAAAAAATAACTAGCTACCTAGCGACTGTAGCGACACTAATGCAGCGATCAGAAAAACGATCGCTTAGTGACACTGGCAAAAGGGGGTGAAAGGGTTAACTAGCGGCAATCAGGGGGTTAAAACCATTATTGGGTAGTATATCGGGGTACCTAGCGATATAAAAACCTGGCGGTGAACCTAAAAAAATAACTAGCTACCTAGCGACACATGCAGCGATCAGAAAAATGATCGCTTAGTGACACTGGCAAAAGGGGGTGAAAGGGTTAACTCTAGGGGCAATCAGGGGGTTAAATCTTTATTGGGGGGTGATAGGGGGCTACCCTGGACCTAACACTAACTGTCCTGACAGTTTTTACTGTCACAACTGACACTGAATGCATTGATCAGTAAAGAAATGATCAATGCAATCAGTGACACTGTGACTGGGGGGGGAGGGGGGGCGGGGGGGGATCGGGGGGCGATCGGGGGGGGATCGGGGGGGGGTTTGTGTGCCTGTGTGTACCTACATGTCAGTGTAGTGTTGGTGCACACTTGCTATTAGTCTTCTCCTCGTAGTCCGGTCAAAAAGACCGCCCCGAGGAGAATGACATCACTTCCTCCTTCCTGTGTAAACAATACACAGGGGAGGAAGCTTCTCATTGGCCAGGAGCGATCCAGAGGGGGTGGCCGAAAACCAACGGCCATCCCCTCATCACGGAGCGCTCCTGGACCGAATCGGACCGCCGTAAACAGCGGGAGGGGGTCCGATCGGACCCCCCACCCGCTGGAAGGCAATCACGTAGATGTACGTGATTGTGCCTGCCTGTGCCATTGTGCTGACGTACAATGGCAATACGGCGGTCCTGAAGTGGTTAAGGTGAAAAAACATTTACCTTTACAACCCTTTTAAGATTCCCTAAGGAGGAATCCCAAGTCTTTTTGAGGAGGGAATCCATCCTCTTGTCAATAGGGTCTGATAGCACCCCCATATGTTCAAAAGCCAAGTCTGTCTTTCTGGATACCTGAGAAAAAGCTGCATCCAGTCTAGGCGACTTGCTCCACACAGCCTGTTAGGTTTTCGGATGGCGAGTCTGACTTGGTGGAAGGAGACCTCTCTTACGACTCTGGTTCAAGTCTCTCTGAAGTGGGAACAGAGGGACAGGAGCACAGCGGGGTAGGAGTGTCTGGCCAGATGCAGCAGCAGGTGCTGGTGAAGGTGAAGATCTTCAGATGCAGGAGCTCTCTACAGCAGAAGGCAGCCGATGATGATTGGCAAACAGGCTGTGGTATCAGACCAGGTAGTGCACGGATCTGGAGAGGCAGAAGCAAGCCCGGAAGGATCTCTGGGTGGGAGAGCAGCAGAAACAGCAGCAAGCAGGAGCCAGTAGAAGAATCAGATAACAAGCAGGGGTTCGGCAACAGGTATCAGTCCAAGAAGGGTCAAACAAGCCGGGGTCGGAGCAGGAGAAGACAGCAGAGTCAAACGGAAGCCGGGTCAGGTATTAGGTAGGATTCAGGCAGAATAACGGGTTGCTTCAGGTACTAGCTGCAGACGAACAGCACAGAACATCTGCAGCTGTACCTTTAAAAAGGGCCTATGGACATACGAACTGCATGCGAACGGCGTGCACCCAGACGCGCGTGCCCACGACGACCCACGGCACGAACGCGCGTGCGCGAACGGAGACCCGGTCGCACGGAACAGAAGGATTCCTGACATTGCCCCCCCACAAGGGGCAACCTCCGGGTGCCCCTAGCGACTCTTTTTTCCGGGTGTGCAGAAAAAAAGGCCTGAATTAATCTATCAGCATGTAGGTTAACAGCAGGTTCCCATGAATTATTCTCCGGACCATAGCCCTTCCATTTAATCAAAAATTTACCTTGTCCTTGTCGTCTTCTGAAGTCCAAAATGGCCTCTACTTCATATTCCTCATTGCCATCAATCAGCACAGGGTCAGGTGGTCTTGTTCCTCTACCGGGGAAGGGATCAGGTACAGCAGGTTTAAGCAAAGCTACATGGAAGACTGGGTGTATTTTCATGGAATCAGGTAAGGACAGTTCATATGACACTTTGTTAATCCTCCTCTTAACAGGAAATGGACCCAGAAATTTGGGTGCCAACTTCTTAGAGGGACAAGCTAATTTCAAGTTAGAAGTAGAAAGCCATACCTGATCCCAGACTTGCAGAATCAATTCTCCCCTTCTTCCTTGATCGAAGTTCCTCTTGCTGTCAGCCTGAGCCTTAGCTATGGCCTCCTGTAGGGTCCGGTTATTCCGCTGGAGAAAAGACACTGTGTCCTGTACCGCTGGAACATCGGATTCTGAAAGGATATCAGGAAGAAAGGACAGGTTAAAACCATAGTTAGCAAAAAACGGGGATTGCCCTGTGGTAGCATGGCTGGCATTGTTATAGGCGAATTCCGCCAGGGGTAAAAGGGAAACCCAATCGTCCTGAACAAAGGAAGAAAAGCATCTAATGTATTGCTCGAGGGTCTGGTTGGTACGTTCCGTTTGCCCATTGGTCTGTGGATGGTAGGCGGAGGACAAGGCCAATTCTATTTTCAAGGCCTCACATAGGGCTCTCCAAAAACGAGAGGTGAACTGGACCCCCCTATCGGATACGATATTGGTGGGTACCCCGTGAAGCCTGATTATCTCCCTAATGAAGATGTGAGCCGTCTCAGATGCGGAGGGGGTTCCCTTCAAGGGTAGGAAATGGGCCATCTTGGACAAGCGGTCACAAACCACAAAGATGGCTGTACAGTTCTCAGAAGGAGGGAGTTCTACAATAAAATCCATAGTAATCATCCGCCAGGGTCGATCAGGTGTGGGAAGTGGTTTAAGCAGACCCCAGGCCCGGTTTCTGGGAACCTTATTCCGACTACACACGGGGCAAGAATTCACATATTGCTTGCAGAATTCCCTCATGCCCGGCCACCAGAAGGTGCGCTGTACAAGCTCTAATGTTTTGCGGACACCAAAGTGCCCTGCGAGGGGATGATCATGAAGGAGACCCAAGATCCTTATTCGGACGTCTTCAGGAACGAAGATTAAATTGTCCTTCCAAAGCAGCCCCTCTCTGGATACTAATGAAATTCCTGGGGGACAGGAGGATATGAGGGAAGCTCTTCTTAACTGGGACAATAGGTCTGGCTGGACGAGCAAAAAGGTGTTAGCAGGGAGGATGGTATCTGGAGGTGCGATGTCCTTGGGGCTATCAAACATGCGGGAAAGCGCATCCGGCTTCACATTTCTTGAACCAGGACGATAGGTGATGTGAAAGCAGAACCGAGAGAAGAAGAGGGCCCAGCGGGCCTGCCGAGGTTTCAAATGTTTAGCGGTACGGAGGTACTCAAGGTTCTTGTGATCCGTGTAGATGAGTACGGGGTGTACCGCCCCCTCCAGTAAATATCTCCACTCCTCCAAAGCAGACTTGATGGCAAGTAACTCTCGGTCCCCCACATCATAGTTCCTCTCTGCCGGAGAGAGTTTGAGAAAAGAACCCCACGGGGTGCATCAGGTCATCTTTACCTTGACGCTGGGAAACCACCGCCCCTACTGCTACCTCAGAAGCATCTACCTCCAGAATATAGGGTCTTGACGGATCCGGATGGCTGAGAATGGGGGCAGAGGTGAACAAGTTCTTGAGTTTCTTGAAGGCAGCCTGTGCTTCAGGACCCCAATGAAAACGTATATTTTGCTTAGTGAGCTGGGTGATGGGAGAGATAATGGCCGAGAACCCCTTAATAAACTTTCTATAAAAATTGGCGAAGCCCACAAAGCGCTGGATCCCCTTTTTATCAGTAGGAGCTGGCCATTCAAGAACAGCGGAAACCTTTTGCGGGTCCATTCTGATTAGTGATGGACGAACGTTTCGCCCGGCGGTCGTTTCGCGGCGAATTTCCGACATTCGCGGTCCGCACGTTCGAACGCCTTTTTCCGTCGTTCGCCGCGGCGGACTTACGTGTTTAATGTATACAAGAACTTTAACCTTTGGTGACACGTTTATCATGTGATACAGGACAGCCAATTGAGACATGACAGCACATGGACACTTGGACATTCCCCCTAACCTATAAATACACCCGATCCGGTGGCCATTTTACATTCTTTCTTCTGTTACGATAGGGACAGGTTCCTGTGTGGAGTAGGGAGAGATAAACCACTAGCTATTTGGTACACAAAAGTTCTTTTCAGGACTGGTATAGGTGTTAGGTGTTGATAGGTTTGCTGTGCTGCTGATTCTTGCAGCAGCCTGAGTGTCTTTTGTTAGTTTAGAGAAAGGGAAAGGACGGTGTATGCTACAGGGACAGCCAGATTAGTCTTTCATCATCATCATCATCATCATCATCATTAGCTGTTACTATCAAGGTCCACAAAAGAGCTGTTCCAGTAACCACTAATCGTTCTCTTTTTTTGCCAATTTGTATAGGGACAGGAAGGAAGCAGTGTTGTCAGGCAGTGAGGGTAATTTTAAAGACTTGCTGTTATTATTAGTTCCACAAAGGTTCTTTTCAGGACTGGTATCAGTGGTACAGTAATAGGCTTGTACATGTATAATATTCTTTCTTCCAAATATAGAAAGGATATTATACTTGACTGCTGCCCTTCTGCTGCAGTCTGCTAAACATTCACAACTCACTTGTTCCACAAAAGTTCTTATAAGGACTGGTAACTTGGTATAGGGTGCTACGGTACATAGGCTTGAGTGCGGTACAGTCTGCTGTTCTGTAAGGACCGCTATCGGTCCACAATAGATAGGGTTGACGTGCACCACTGCTGACCGCTGCCCTATACTGCAGCAGTCCTTCAGCGGTATAGGGACTGACGTACAGTCTGCTAATCACTAACACACAACCTGCTTGTTCCACAAAAGTTCTTATAAGGACTGGTAACTTGGTATAGGGTGCTACGGTACATAGGCTTGAGTGCGGTACAGTCTGCTGTTCTGTAAGGACCGCTATCGGTCCACAATAGATAGGGTTGACGTGCACCACTGCTGACCGCTGCCCTATACTGCAGCAGTCCTTCAGCGGTATAGGGACTGACGTACAGTCTGCTAAACACTAATACACAACCTGCTTGGTCCACAAAAGTTCTTATAAGGACTGGTAACTTGGTATAGGGTGCTACGGTACATAGGCTTGAGTGCGGTACAGTCTGCTGTTCTGTAAGGACCGCTATAGGTCCACAATAGATAGGGTTGACGTGCACCACTGCTGACCGCTCACCTATACTGCAGCAGTCCTTCAGCGGTATAGGGACTGACGTACAGTCTGCTAATCACTAACACACAACCTGCTTGTTCCACAAAAGTTCTTATAAGGACTGGTAACTTGGTATAGGGTGCTACGGTACATAGGCTTGAGTGCGGTACAGTCTGCTGTTCTGTAAGGACCGCTATCGGTCCACAATAGATAGGGTTGACGTGCACCACTGCTGACCGCTGCCCTATACTGCAGCAGTCCTTCAGCGGTATAGGGACTGACGTACAGTCTGCTAAACACTAATACACAACCTGCTTGGTCCACAAAAGTTCTTATAAGGACTGGTAACTTGGTATAGGGTGCTACGGTACATAGGCTTGAGTGCGGTACAGTCTGCTGTTCTGTAAGGACCGCTATCGGTCCACAATAGATAGGGTTGACGTGCACCACTGCTGACCGCTCACCTATACTGCAGCAGTCCTTCAGCGGTATAGGGACTGACGTACAGTCTGCTAATCACTAACACACAACCTGCTTGTTCCACAAAAGTTCTTATAAGGACTGGTAACTTGGTATAGGGTGCTACGGTACATAGGCTTGAGTGCGGTACAGTCTGCTGTTCTGTAAGGACCGCTATAGGTCCACAATAGATAGGGTTGACGTGCACCACTGCTGACCGCTCACCTATACTGCAGCAGTCCTTCAGCGGTATAGGGACTGACGTACAGTCTGCTAATCACTAACACACAACCTGCTTGTTCCACAAAAGTTCTTATAAGGACTGGTAACTTGGTATAGGGTGCTACGGTACATAGGCTTGAGTGCGGTACAGTCTGCTGTTCTGTAAGGACCGCTATCGGTCCACAATAGATAGGGTTGACGTGCACCACTGCTGACCGCTCACCTATACTGCAGCAGTCCTTCAGCGGTATAGGGACTGACGTACAGTCTGCTAATCACTAACACACAACCTGCTTGTTCCACAAAAGTTCTTATAAGGACTGGTAACTTGGTATAGGGTGCTACGGTACATAGGCTTGAGTGCGGTACAGTCTGCTGTTCTGTAAGGACCGCTATCGGTCCACAATAGATAGGGTTGACGTGCACCACTGCTGACCGCTCACCTATACTGCAGCAGTCCTTCAGCGGTATAGGGACTGACGTACAGTCTGCTAAACACTAATACACAACCTGCTTGGTCCACAAAAGTTCTTATAAGGACTGGTAACTTGGTATAGGGTGCTACGGTACATAGGCTTGAGTGCGGTACAGTCTGCTGTTCTGTAAGGACCGCTATCGGTCCACAATAGATAGGGTTGACGTGCACCACTGCTGACCGCTCACCTATACTGCAGCAGTCCTTCAGCGGTATAGGGACTGACGTACAGTCTGCTAATCACTAACACACAACCTGCTTGTTCCACAAAAGTTCTTATAAGGACTGGTAACTTGGTATAGGGTGCTACGGTACATAGGCTTGAGTGCGGTACAGTCTGCTGTTCTGTAAGGACCGCTATAGGTCCACAATAGATAGGGTTGACGTGCACCACTGCTGACCGCTCACCTATACTGCAGCAGTCCTTCAGCGGTATAGGGACTGACGTACAGTCTGCTAATCACTAACACACAACCTGCTTGTTCCACAAAAGTTCTTATAAGGACTGGTAACTTGGTATAGGGTGCTACGGTACATAGGCTTGAGTGCGGTACAGTCTGCTGTTCTGTAAGGACCGCTATCGGTCCACAATAGATAGGGTTGACGTGCACCACTGCTGACCGCTGCCCTATACTGCAGCAGTCCTTCAGCGGTATAGGGACTGACGTACAGTCTGCTAAACACTAATACACAACCTGCTTGGTCCACAAAAGTTCTTATAAGGACTGGTAACTTGGTATAGGGTGCTACGGTACATAGGCTTGAGTGCGGTACAGTCTGCTGTTCTGTAAGGACCGCTATCGGTCCACAATAGATAGGGTTGACGTGCACCACTGCTGACCGCTGCCCTATACTGCAGCAGTCCTTCAGCGGTATAGGGACTGACGTACAGTCTGCTAAACACTAACACACAACCTGCTTGGTCCACAAAAGTTCTTATAAGGACTGGTAACTTGGTATAGGGTGCTACGGTACATAGGCTTGAGTGCGGTACAGTCTGCTGTTCTGTAAGGACCGCTATCGGTCCACAATAGATAGGGTTGACGTGCACCACTGCTGACCGCTGCCCTATACTGCAGCAGTCCTTCAGCGGTATAGGGACTGACGTACAGTCTGCTAAACACTAATACACAACCTGCTTGGTCCACAAAAGTTCTTATAAGGACTGGTAACTTGGTATAGGGTGCTACGGTACATAGGCTTGAGTGCGGTACAGTCTGCTGTTCTGTAAGGACCGCTATAGGTCCACAATAGATAGGGTTGACGTGCACCACTGCTGACCGCTCACCTATACTGCAGCAGTCCTTCAGCGGTATAGGGACTAAGAGTTTTGTCACAGGGTCATTTAAAAAATGACAGGCAGAGGAAGAGGCAGGCCCTTCCGCAGGGGTGGTAGGGGTAGGGCAGGAGCAACAGGCTTGAGCCAAAGTGGGAAGTTGCAGAAGGTGCGTTCAATTACTTTAAAGGATGCACCAGACTTGGTTGAGTGGCTCGCTCAGCCTTACTCTTCTGCACCCTCCTCATCCTCTCGATCTGCACCCTCTTCTTCACTCTCTGCTATGTGCACCCCCAAAGACACTACCACCAACAACACGACCACCACCACCACCACCACATACCTTCCGCTTGAGTCACTGGAATTATTTTCCGATCCATATCAAGAGGACATTTCTGATGCGCAGCCACTCTTGGTATTGGATCAGGAAGAGGAGGTAGCAACAAGCGCTACTCAGCAGTCTGACGCCAGTACCCAGATCAGCCCAAGGAGGAGGTTGGTCCCCGGTGTTGCTGCCTACTCCGAGATCTCTACTTATAGCGGTGGGGAAGGTGACGTTGATGATGACGTGTCTAGTGATGTCACGTGGGTGCCCACAAGAGAGGAAGAGGAGGGGAGTTCAGAGGGAGATATGGACCAGCAGATAGGGAGGAGAAGCAGCAATGACTTACATTGCACAGCAGGGAC
The DNA here is from genome assembly GCF_037356315.1 of Lithobates pipiens. Classification (NCBI taxonomy): domain Eukaryota; kingdom Metazoa; phylum Chordata; class Amphibia; order Anura; family Ranidae; genus Lithobates; species Lithobates pipiens. The sequence goes on from NW_027507787.1 coordinate 90,800,462, forward strand.
AAAGCAGACTGCAAATGTATCAGGAGCGAGTCATCGACCATGTACGGTCACATCTGGCGCTCCCAGGACACCGGCACATGGCTCCGCAGTGTGGGCTTTTTTTAACGTGTCCGCTGCTGACAATAGCGTTGCCATCTGCAATCTTTGCAGTCAACGCGTTAGTCGCGGTAAGCCCAATACTCACCTAGGGACGACCGCCTTAAGAAGGCACATGAGCAGCCATCACCGAGCCCAGTGGGAGCAACGGAACACACAAAGCCACACTGCAGGCTCTCACCGTCCAGCCTCGTCTTCTACTTCTCCTTCTCCTCTCTCCTCACAATTGTCCTCCACTCCACCTTCCATCACGCCAAGCTCACATTTTTCTGCAAAAAGGCAGGCTTCCGTGGGCCTAATGTTTGAGCGTAAAAAAATGATGATGCCGGATAACCCTCTTGCCCAACGGTTGGCGGCTGGCTTGTCAGAACTCATAGCCCGCCAACTACTGCCATATAAACTGGTGGACTCGGAGGCCTTTCGCAAATTTGTAGCCATTGGAACACCACAATGGAAGGTCCCAGGAAGGAAGTATTTCTCAGAGAAGGGCATCCCAGAGCTATATGGCCATGTTCAGCGGCAAGTGAATGTATCTCTGGCACACAGTGTCGGTGCCAAGATACATCTGACCACAGACACGTGGTCTAGCAAACACGGGCAGGGAAGGTATATCAGTTTTACTGCCCACTGGGTGAACCTTCTGACGGCCGTCAAGCATGTAACCCGTGGCACCCGTGTAGATTTGGTTTTACCGCCACGGATTGCATGCAGGCCTGACTCTTCTTCTCCTCCTCCTACTCCATCCTCCTCCCTCTCCTCCTCAGCTGCCTCCTCCTTTTCCGCTGCTAGCGTCTCTTCCACTGCACCGCCCAAGCTCCCCAGAACCTATTCCACATGCCAGGTGAGACGTTGCCATGCCGTGCTGCGTCTGTTGTGCCTGGAAGCAAAGAGCCACACTGGCCCGGCACTCCTTTCAGCTTTGCGTTCACAGGCAGATGAGTGGCTAACACCGCTCAATTTGACAGTTGGTAAAGTGGTGTGTGACAACGGTGCCAATCTGCTTAGCGCATTGAAACAGGGCAAAATCACGCACGTGCCGTGCATGGCACACGTCTTAAACTTGGTCGTGCAGCGATTCCTTGTCAAATACCCTGGGGTCCAGGACATCTTGCGGCAGGCAAGGAAAATCTCGGCCCATTTCAGAAGATCTTACACGGCCATGGCTCGCCTTGCTGACATTCAGCGGCGACACCATCTGCCGGTCAGACGTCTTATTTGCGATTGCCCGACGCGATGGAACTCAACCTTCTATATGCTTGATAGGCTGCTCCAGCAGAAACGTGCAGTTAACGTCTACCTGTATGAACTCTGCGAAAGAAACGGTTCTGGGGAGCTGGGTTTTTTTTCACCGCGCCAGTGGCTGCTCATGCGCGACACATGCAGACTTCTGCGGCCATTTGAGGAGATCACCAAACTGGTCAGTCGCAGCCATGGCGCCATCAGTGACATGGTACCTTATGCCTTCTTTCTGGAGCGTGCATTGCGTCGTGTCATTGATCAGGCTGTGGAGGAGCAGGAGCGGGAAGATGAGGAAGTCGCAATGCTGGATGAATTCCCAGGGGGGGCTACTCTATCTGAGACAAGTCAACAACAGGAGTCTGATGAGGAGTCAGAGGAGGATGGTGCCGGGGCGGATGAGCAGGAGCAAGAAGAGCATGCTTTAAACCTTTCTGGGATCCCTGTTGTGCGAGGATGGGGAGAGGAGAATGAAGAGGACGACATTATCCTGGATGATGAGCAGGAGCCAGGCCACCACACCGCTTCCACTTTAGTGCAAATGGGGGCCTTCATGCTCCAGTGTTTTAATAGGGACCCCCGTATAAAAAGCATGAGGGTCAAGGACCAGTACTGGGTGGCAACGTACTTAGACCCCCGGTACAAACACAAAATGGCGGAAATGTTACCGCCGTCGCAGAGGGCTGTCAGAATGCAGCACTTCCAGGCCTTGCTTCGAGAAATGCTGCATTCTGCTTTTGCGTGCGCTGGCAGAGGAGCAATTCCCACTCCCAGAGAAGGATTTGCGGGTACCAATCCAACAGCGCCTGCAAGAAGAGGCCGGTTTGAAGATGTGTTGGTGACTTCGGATATGAGGTCATTCTTTCAGCCGACCCATCGACAGGTGTCATCCGGATCCAGCATCAGGGAACGCCTAGACCGTCAGGTGTCCGACTACATTGGGTTAACGGCCGATGTGGACGCTCTGAGGAGTGATGAACCCCTAGACTACTGGGTGGGCAGGCTTGACCTCTGGCCAGAGCTTGCCCAATTTGCAATCGAACTGTTGGCTTGCCCCTCATCCAGTGTCCTGTCCGAAAGGACGTTCAGCGCAGCAGGGGGGATTGTGACCGATAAGCGTACTCGCCTAGCTCACCACAGTGTTAACTACCTCACATTTCTAAAAATGAATGAGGCATGGATCTCGGAGGAATTCAACACATGTGACCAGTAGACCATGTATATGTCTATAAACTATTTTTTTAATCAAGCACACAGACCTTCTTAATTCATTTGGCTCACTTCCTTGACCCAAAAAAGCACACCGTACTATATGCCCCTACCCTCCTCTTTGAAGAGGTTGAGCGGTGTCATATTTCTACTGGGGCTGCTTATGATATCCCTGTGCTGTGCTGACTTCCTCCTGGGGGTTCTTATTATGAAGGGATCACACTATCCCTGTGCTGTGCTGACTTCCTCCTGGGGGTTCTTATTATGAGGGGATCACACCATCCCTGTGCTGTGCTGACTTCCTCCTGGGGCTGCTTACGGTGCTGCTGTCAGTGCTGTATGTCACGGTGCTGCTGTCAGCGCTGTATGTCACGGTGCTGCTGTCAGCGCTGTATGTCACGGTGCTGCTGTCAGCGCTGTATGTCACGGTGCTGCTGTCAGCGCTGTATGTCACGGTGCTGCTGTCAGCGCTGTATGTCACGGTGCTGCTGTCAGCGCTGTATGTCACGGTGCTGCTGTCAGCGCTGTATGTCACGGTGCTGCTGTCAGCGCTGTATGTCACGGTGCTGCTGTCAGATGCCTCTATCACGGTGCATGTGTCATTCCGGTATGTCACGCTGCTGGTGATCATCTCCTGCACCCTCTTCTTTGCCTACCCTGGTCCCTGACCTTCCCTCTCCTCCATTGCCTTCATTAGCTCCATAGTCCTGAATTGTTAGAACAATTTCCCAAATAAAATAAAAATGCTTGTAGTTATCGATCCCAAATTCACCTCATACATGTATTATGTCATTGTCCAGATGGTGGGACTACGTTTTACCCCCTAATAATTACCACGTGGCCGCAAATTCGACATGAAGGTTTGCAAAGTTCGCCTCCCATTGAAGTCAATGGGGCCCGCGGCGAACGTTCGGTTTCGCGAACGTTTGGGTCCGTTCGCATTTCGCTTTCGCGAAACGTCCCGTCGGAAGTTCGTCCATCACTAATTCTGATGCCCGCTGGGGAAATTTCAAGGCCAAGAAATTGGATATTCTGCTGCTCAAATTTGCATTTTTCGGCCTTAGCGTATAGTCCGTGTTGCCGGAGCCGAAGCAGCACTCTGCCGACGTGCCCACGATGCTGTTCCAGAGACCCGGAGAAAATCAGAATGTCGTCTAAGTATACAATGACGAAAATTTCCAGAAAGTCCCGGAAAACATCATTAATCAGATGCTGGAAAGTGGCTGGGGCGTTACAAAGCCCGAAAGGCATTACTAAGTACTCGTAGTGCCCAAAACGAGTTCGGAACGCAGTCTTCCACTCGTCGCCCGCTCGTATACGGACCAGATTATAAGCTCCCCTCAAGTCCAACTTGGTGAAAACAGTAGCCGACCTCAGTTTTTGAAAAAGTTCCGGAATCAGAGGTAGGGGAATAACGATTTTTAATCGTAATTCTGTTCAGCTCCCGGTAATCCACACAAGGTCGAAGGGTCTGATCTTTCCCCGGAGGACCAGTCAACGGAATCAAGGATAGCGTTGACGTGAATTGTTCTTTCCTGCAGCTGAAATGAGAGTAGAAGGGCAACATGGAAAGTGTTGGAAGGCAAGGTTACAGAACTGTGAGACACAGAAGAGAGGCACTTACGTGTCTTAACAGGACAGTTGGTCACGTAATGTCCGGAACCGCCACAATACAGGCATAAGTTCATCTGTCGGCGACGGGCTCGCTCTTCAGGTGACAGGGTAGGCCGGAGTAATCCGAGCTGCATGGGCTCTTCAGTAGCTTGAGCAACACTAGCAGGCCCCCCTTGAGGGGAAGGAGTGAAGAAAGGTGCTGGAGAAGGGGTTTTGGCGGTCATCCAGGCCGGTCTTTGGGGTTGAGAGGAGCGTTCGGCCCTACGCTCACGAAGTCTCCGATCAATCCGAATGGCCAAGGCAATTAAGTCTTCCAAAGAGTCTGGGGTACCAACACGGGCCAATTCATCCTTTAGGCCCTCAGACAGGCCCATGCGGAATTGATGTCTTAGGGCCGACTCGTTCCACTGGGTATCTGCGCTCCAGCGTCTAAAGTCCGAGACATAGTCCTCAGCCGTCCTACAGCCCTGCTGGAGCGCAGTTAATGCAGATTCCGCGGTGGCGGACCGCTGGGGATCATCATAGAGTTGAGCCATTCCTTCGAAGAAGGAAGAGAGGGTCTGGGTAAGGGGGTTGTCATTCTCCAGAAGGTGATGGGCCCAGGACTGGGGTTCTCCTTGCAGAAGGGAGATAACAAAACCCACTTTAGTTGCCTCCAGAGAGAAGGTCCTAGGCTGAAGGGCAAAATACAACTGGCAGGCGTTGCGAAAGGCCCGGAATTTGGAGCGGTCCCCTGCAAACCTCTCCGGAATGGGAACCCTTGGTTCAGGTGGAAGCATCATAACGGCTGAATGGGTGGCTGGCTGAGCAGGAGGAGGCTGAGGTGCGGTAACTGATGGACCGGAAGTAGATAGATGCTGAACACGCTCTTCCAACCTGGTGTAACCATCCTGAAGGGATTTCACGGCCTGAGTGAGGGCCGCAAAATGCGAGCAGATCTCTTTCATGGCGGAGGCCCCTTCCGCAGACTCAGTCATGGCTGTTCGTACTGTTAGGTTTTCGGATGGTGAGTCTGACTTGGTGGAAGGAGACCTCTCTTACGACTCTGGTTCAAGTCTCTCTGAAGTGGGAACAGAGGGACAGGAGCACAGCGGGGTAGGAGCGTCTGGCCAGATGCAGCAGCAGGTGCTGGTGAAGGTGAAGATCTTCAGATGCAGGAGCTCTCTACAGCAGAAGGCAGCCGATGATGATTGGCAAACAGGCTGTGGTATCAGACCAGGTAGTGCACGGATCTGGAGAGGCAGAAGCAAGCCTGGAAGGATCTCTGGGTGGGAGAGCAGCAGAAACAGCAACAAGCAGGAGCCAGTAGAAGAATCAGATAACAAGCAGGGGTTCGGCAACAGGTATCAGTCCAAGAAGGGTCAAACAAGCCGGGGTCGGAGCAGGAGAAGACAGCAGAGTCAAACGGAAGCCGGGTCAGGTATCAGGTAGGATTCAGGCAGAATAACGGGTTGCTTCAGGTACTAGCTGCAGACGAACAGCACAGAACATCTGCAGCTGTACCTTTAAAAAGGGCCACTGGTGCCGCGCGCACATACGAACGGCGTGCACCCGTGGCACGAACGCGCGTGCGCGAACGGAGACCCGGTCGCACGGAGCGGACGGATTCCTGACACAGCCGTTTCATCCTCTGAAAAGGGAAATCTGTGCTTTAGTGCTCTGGAAAAGAAAGGCATCCTTTCTGGGTCTCGCCATTCCTTTTTGATAGTGTCAACCAGAACCTCATGGACTGGGAAGACCCTCCTCTTCTGCTCTCCAAGACCTTCGTACATTTGATCATGGAGAGAGAGAGATTTTTTTATCTCCTCTTGTATACCTAGAGTCACATGGATGGTTCCCGAATCCCAAGAGCTCTTCCACCTCTTCCAGGGAGAGCTTGTATTGGGAGGTTCAAAAGGACTCACTATCCACATTCTCTCCGCCCGACTCCCCTGAGGAGTCTGAGGACTTGCCGTCAGGCTCATCCTCAAAAGACTGTCTGGTGCCCCCAGGTAACCCTTCACTGATAGAGTGAAGATAGAGGGACCTGCTGAAGCACCAGGTGCAGCATCCTGCGCTGGCAGAGGATTAGCTGGGGGTTGAAAGCTTGCAAACAGCATTTTAAAAGATTGGAAGGGGATGGAAAGCTCCTTAACGGATGCTGCCAAGTCGGAACCCTGCTCTGCAGAATGTTCCTTAACCAACCCCTCAATACATTCCATACACAGAACTTTGGGCCAAGATTCTCCCAAAGTACTCCTACATGATGGGCATTTCCTCTTGGTGTTGTGTGGGGACCTAGATTTTTCAGTGGTCTTGCCCTGAAATGACAAAAACCTCACAGCATCAGAATCTGCCAGCACAAATAAAACAGACCACACTGACAACAGGAGTGTACCCCCCAGGACCGACCACCACCAGGGTCCCAGAAGTACACCTCCTACCCTCTGACCACCAAGAGGGGGATTTACCCGTGGAGCCAAATGGGAAGATAAGGGAACACAACCCCAGGGTTCCACTTAGAGTGGCTGGTGATGGTGTCAACTGTCACCGATCGGGAAGCATCTGTCTGAGACAACCCTTCGGGCCAGAAGCGAACATCGTCCACCTTAGTTGCTCCTAGTGCTGACACTACAGTCGAACGGAGCCTCCGCCAGCCACCAGCCTTCACGCTGCTCGCTTTACGTCCAGCGGCCGGAACCCAAAAGCCACGGGTCAATCGGAAGTGTACGCCCCCGCCGGAACCCGCCCCCAGTGTACGCCCCCAGCCCAGCCTCAAGCTCCATGCTGGCCGCCACAAAGCGAGGGGAATGTCGCACTATCCGCCCCACTAACCCTCTCTGTAACCCCAATATTAACCCTCTCTATATCCCCAACAATAAGCCTCCCTATAACCCCAATACTATCCCTCCCTATATCCCCAAGAATAACCCTCCCTGTAACCCCAATACTAACCCTCCCTATTTCCCCAATAATAACCCTCCCTGTAACCCCAACACTAACCATCTCTATATACCCAAGAATAACCCTCCCTGTAACCCCAATACTAACCCTCCCTATATCCCCAAGAACAACCCTCCCTGTAACCCCAATACTTTCCCTCCCTGTAACCCCAAGAGGAACTCTCCCTGTAACCCCAATACTATCCCTTCCTCTATCCCCAAGAATAACCCTCCTTGTAACTCCAATACTGACCCTACCAAGAATAACCCTCCCTGTAAACCCAATACTAACCCACCCAATATCCCCAAGAAAAACCCTCCCTGTAACCCCAATACTATCCCTCCCTATATCCCCAAGAATAACTCTCCTTGTAAACCCAATTCTAACCCTCCCTATATCCCCAAGAATACCCCCCTGTAACCCCAATACTAACCCTCCCTATATCCCCAAGAATAACCCTCCCTGTAACCCCAATAATAACCCCCCCATATAGCCCCAAGAGTAACCCTCCCTGTAACTGAACCCAGTGAATCTAGTGAGAAGGGGGGTTGAGCCCAGAGTTCGCCTTTAATAAAGTGGTCTGTAATGTCCGCATCTATAATGCTTCAGGAGCCTTAAAACACACCAATGGTCACATCATGAAGTGGAAGTTCTCCATGCTTGAAAAGAACTGTTTGGCGGCTCAAACTGTCTCATGTCTATATGGGGGATCCCACCACAGTGTTCTCTTCTGCCTCCGGCTCCCCGGGTGTAAAATGCACAATGTACTTCATCCTGTCTTCCTAGGTAGTCCTGTTCCTCTATCCCCACCTCTGTCCAATCACACATACATTATATTACCAAAAGTATTGGGGTGTCTGCCTTTACACAACCATGAACTTTAACCACTTGCCGACCAGGCCATAGCCGAATGACGGCTACAGTGTGGTCAGATAATTTTGGGAGGGAGTACAATGATGTCCCCCCAGAATTGTGATCTCTGCACACCCCCCTGGGGCGCACAGGAGTGTCCATGCTCTCCTTATACTCAGGACCCAGCACATCACAGATCGGGGTAAAGGGCAGGGCCGTCTTTAATATTGATTGGACCCTGGGCAAAATTCTTCTTAGGGCCCCCCTCCCCCCATGCAATTTTGCTCTGAACCTTCTCTGAGACATACAATAAATACAACTGATTTTAAGTCTAGCTGCTATCAGTTGTATCAAGATGCTGTATCAGATCAGGCAGTGATTGCAATTGGTTGCCAGAGGTTACAGCATATCATTACTGCTTACTGACTGGTTGCTAGAGGTTACAGCACACATTACGGCTCACTGATTAGTTGCTAGAGGTTACAGCACACTTCTGCTTATTGATTGGCTGCTAGAGATTACTGTACAGTAATACTGCTCACTGGTTGCTATAGGTTACAGCACATCTTCTCCTCACTGCAGGGGGGCATGATATACCTATGAATGCTGCCTTTATTTACATATCAATGCCACTGGCCTCAGCTATTTACATATGCATGTCACTGCTATTTACATATTGTGAAGTTTGGGGATACTAGCTCTGTGCATAAACCGTTGTCAGGTGAAACCAAAATAGATTTATTTATAATTAAATCAAAAATAAAGCTTTTCTTCAGCATGTAAAAACTGTAAATTAAAGTCCGCTTATCTTCAGCACAAAATAATACAAAAAGAAAAGCACCTACAGTTCTGTAGATAGGTCTTCACCAAAAAGAGTCCTTGCAGAGGTCTTTTTGCAGCCTCCAAAACAGCAAACAGCAAACAGCAAATATAACAACACAGCCAGCCAGCTCCTCAGACAGGTGTTCATCTCCTTCTCCTCCTCACCACCACCACCTCTCTGTCCACTTCCTGTCTTATGGGCTGTCTGTCTTCCTGGAGGCTGTTAACCCCCTGTGGGCCAAATCCCTGTGGTCAGGGAGGGAGGCTCTTTCCCACCCAAATGTCACTTTAGAGCCTCCCAAATTCCGGGTCCCAACTATCTCTCTTAATAATATAGAGAGGACCGCGAATCAGTCTTCTCCCAAAAACTATACCCGGAATCCATCACCCATTTTTTGGGTGACCCCCTGAGGCCTACCATGATTCCCTTAAAGGGACCACATCCTGAATATAGGCGCCACATAGTACCCGTCCAGGACCCAACCTTGGCGTCCTGTACATATCCCCCCCCTCTGCCCCAACGCGAGGGTGTTGGAGGCACCATTTGACAACATACAGTGGACCCGGGAGAGGGCATCAGCATTCTGATGTAGTCTCCCAGGTCTATGCTCCACCACAAAATTGAACTCCTGGAGAGACAGGAACCACCTTGTTACTCTAGCATTCGTGTGTTTATTTTGCCTCATCCAGGTCAGCGGGGCGTGGTCGGATACCAGGCGAAACCTTCTGCCTAGGAGAAAATACCGCAAGGAGTCCAAGGCCCACTTAATGGCAAGACACTCCCGCTCTACCACCGCATAGTTTTTCTCCGCTGCCGTCAGCTTTCTACTCAGGAAAACGACGGGGTGCTCTTCCCTGTTGATTACCTGCGACAGGACTGCTCGTAACCCCTCATTTGAAGCGTCTGTCTGTACTACAATATCCTTATTAAAGTCTGGAGCAACAAGCACCGGATCCTGGCACAATGCCGTCTTAAGCTTCTGAAAAGCTTTTTCGGCATCGTTGTTCCATTTTATCATCACTGACTTTCTGCCTTTGGTCAGGTCAGTCAAGGGAGCAGCAATGGTGGCAAAGTTGGGTATAAACCTCCGGTAGTAGCCAATTATGCCCAAAAACGCTCTGACCTGCTTCTTGGTTAGGGGACGGGGCCAGTCCTGTATGGCTTTCACCTTGCTCATTTGGGGCTTTACCAACCCTCTACCCACAATGTACCCTAGGTACTTGGCTTCCTCCACCCCAACTGCACATTTTTCTGGGTTTATGGTGAATCCTGCTCTTCTCAGGGAGTCTACAACTGCCTGAACTCGGGGAAGATGTGACTCCCAATCAGGGCTGAAGATGACAATGTCATCCAAATAAACCGAAGCGTACCAATGATGTGGAGGCAAAGTTTTGTCCATGGCCCTTTGGAACGTAGCGGGGGCAGAGTGTAAACCAAACGGCATTTGTTTGTACTGGAAGTGGCCTTCCGGGGTAGAGAAGGCCGTTTTCTCCCTAGCTTCCTTGGTCAGGGGAATCTGCCAGTACCCTTTCGTGAGGTCCAGCGTGGTAATATACATGGCAGGCCCCAACCTCTCAATGAGCTCATCTACCCGTGGCATGGGATAAGCATCAAACTTGGAGATTTCATTCAGTTTTCTAAAATCATTACAGAAGCGAAGAGTGCCGTTGGGTTTGGGTACCAACACGATTGGACTCGACCACTCGCTCTGCGATTCCTCAATGACATCAAGCTCGAGCATTCTTTTCACCTCTTCAGACACTGCCACTCTATGAGCTTCTGGGATACGGTAAGGCTTTAACCGCACTTTTACCTTGGGGTCAGTTACAATGTCGTGCTCGATGACATTGGTGAGTCCTGGCAACCCTGAAAACATGTCCCTATTTCTTTGAAGAAATTCCTTTGCTTGCTGGGTTTAGGGTCTAGTTAAGGTAGCAGCCACCTGCACCAGGTCAATCCCTGCATGGTCTCCTGACTGTACCGCTACCACCGCGGATACCTGGTCTCTGTCTCTCCAGGGTTTCAACAAATTCACGTGGTAGATCTGGTATGGTTTCCTTTTCCCTGGCTGGTGTACCTTGTAGTCTACCTCCCCCACTTTTTCCACTATCTCAAATGGACCTTGCCACTTGGCCAAGAACTTGCTCTCCACTGTGGGTATTAGGACAGCCACCCGGTCTCCTACTTGAAACTGTCTGACTTTCGCAGACCGGTTATACACCCTTCTTTGGGCTTCCTGAGCCCTCTGCATGTGCTCCCTCACCAGCGGCATCACCTTAGCTACCCTCTCTCGCATTTGAGAGATATACTCTACTATGGTTTTGTGTGGGGAGGACTCACTTTCCCACGTTTCTTTTACCAGATCCAGCAACCCCCGAGGCCGTCGCCCATACACTAGCTCAAATGGGGAGAAGCCTGTGGATGCTTGTGGAACCCCACAGATGGCAAACAGAAGGGCAGGGAGTAACATAACCCAATCCTTCCCGTCCTTCTGGACGACTCTTTTGAGCATGGTCTTCAAAGTTTTATTAAACCTCTCCACTAGGCCATCAGTCTGCGGGTGATAGACGGACGTCCGTAACTGCTTAATTTGGAACAGTTTGCACAGGTCCGCCATCACCTTTGACATAAAAGGGGTGCCCTGGTCTGTTAATATCTCTTTAGGAAAACCAGTTCGCGAAAACATCTGAAATAGTTCTCGGGCAATGGCTTTAGAGGAAGTTTTCCTCAAAGGAACTGCTTCTGGGTACCTGGTTGCATAGTCTAGGATGACTAATATATACTGGTGCCCTCTTGCCGATTTTACCAGGGGTCCCACGAGATCCATAGTGATCCGTTGGAATGGAACCTCAATAATTGGCAAGGGTACCAGAGGGCTTCTATAGTGGGGCACTGGGGCAGTTAACTGTCAAACGGGACAAGATGCACAATATCTTTTAACCTCAACTTTCACCCCTGGCCAGTAAAACCGGTCAGTTATCCTGGCCTCTGTTTTCTCTGCCCCCAAGTGTCCTCCCAGTGCGTCGTTGTGGGCTAGATCGAGTAGCATCCGCCTATATTGTTGGGGAACCAGCAACTGCTCTATAGTTTCCCCACGGCTTTCAGCCACTCGATAAAGCAAGTCCCCCTTTAAGGCAAAATGAGGAAACCTCTGGTCTGCTCCTGGCATTTGTGAGACCCCATCCACAACAGAAACCTGCTCTCGGGCATTGACCAAGGTAGGATCCCGCAGCTGGGTGGTGCCGAACGCACCCCTGGGTACATCTAGATCTGGGTGTACTGGCCTTGAGGATGTTTCCCCTTCACTTTCCTCAACCAGGGACTGCAATGGGGAGAGGTCCTCGTCATCCTCCCCCAGCATAACCTGTAACGGGAAGTCTTCCCCCCCCCCTCAGAGTTTAACTCGGTTTTGCAACCTGAAACAGACACATCCTTCAACTTAACATTCTCTACAGTATCTTTATCAATAATAGGTATCTCTGTATCAGTGGGGTGGGTTGTGGGGGTTTCAGGCCCATGTTCCTCAGACTCTCCTGGCTGTCCTGGCAGCCCCATCTGTACCTGGCTCCACAGTTCGAAAAATAGTGGACAGTCCCGCCCCACTATAATGTCATGTATTAGACTTCTCACTACCCCGACCTCTTGGGTCACTGAGATATGGCCATAGGACACAGTCACTGAAACCATGGGGTATTCCTTGGTGTCCCCATGGATGCACACTACCCGTAGGGTTTTCCTTACAGGGCCAAGTCTCCCAATCACCCTGGCATGTACCAATGTTACCATGCTACCAGAGTCCAGTAGCGCCCTGGCAGGAAGGTGGTTCACCCACACTTCACACTCGAACTGTCCTGCGATTGGATCCAGGTGAGTGGTGCAGACTCTTTGCACGTAGAAGGAGCTTCTCCAACCAATTCCGCGGTCCATAGGCTCCTCCTGAAGTGGACATTGCGCCCGCGTATGTCCCCAGGACCGACATTGCCAACACTGTAGGTCTCCTGTTCTTGGGACAGGAACCACCCTTCGAGGTTCTGTAGCAGATGATGCGGTTCTGTGGATCCCAGCGTCTGGCAGGGCTTCTCTCCTAGGCGCTATGGCTGGTCTGGTTGGCCTTGGTGTGGGTTCCCTACGCCTGGCAGGCCCAAGCAGGTCCTCCACCACGGTGTACCTTTCCACCAACTCCACCAGCTGGTCAGCGGTTGCGGGGTCTCCATGGCTTACCCAGCACTGTAGGTCATCTGGCAGGGACCGCAGGTACCAGTCCATTACTATTCGTTCCACCATCTGTGGGCCTGACAGTTTTTCTGGCTGCAGCCATTTTTTAACCACCTCTGAGCCTGGACAGCTGTGGTCACTCCTAGGCGGGCCAGGATCTCTGCCTTCAGACGTTCATAGTCGCTAATATGTTCTGCTGGGAGGTCAAAATAGGCCTTTTGCGGGTCACCGGTGAGGAAAGGGGAGATAATACCGGCCCATTGGTCACAGGGCCACCCCTCTCTCTCCGCTATCCTCTCAAAGGTGGTGAGAAAGGCCTCTACATCATCGCTGGGCGTTAATTTTTGTAAAAAATGGCTGGCCCTCACAGACACCTGGTTGCCAGCGGCAACAGCCACTTGTTCACATCCCTGAGCCAGCCACTGTACTGCCTCCTGCAAGGCAGCCACCTGTGCTTGAGTGGACTCCTGCTGAGCAGTAAACTGGGCGGCTAGCAGCCGTGTGCTTTCCTGCTGCTGAGCCATCGCTTCCTCATGGCGACGGTTTGCGTCTGCTAAAGCTTGCTGCTGGGTCATGGTAGCTTGCTGCTGGGTCACGGTGGCTTGTGCCAAAGCCCTGATGACCTCCTCCATGTCTTTGCCTGCTGCTTGCAGCGTCTGGGCTGGCTTCACCCAAGACATGCAATTTGTACACAGTCTCTTTTAAATGTCAGTTTTTTAAACGTTTTTTGCGGCTGCAAATGCACTTTTGCCAGCATTCTCCACCAGTTGTGAAGTTTGGGGATACTAGCTCCGCGGGATTAAGTGCATAAACCGTTGTCAGGTGAAACCAAAATAGATTTATTTATAATTAAATCAAAAATAAAGCTTTTCTTCAGCATGTAAAAACTGTAAATTAAAGTCTGCTTATCTTCAGCACAAAATAATACAAAAAGAAAAGCACCTACAGTTCTGTAGATAGGTCTTCACCAAAAAGAGTCCTTGCAGAGGTTTTTTTGCAGCCTCCAAAACAGCAAACAGCAAATATAACAACACAGCCAGCCAGCTCCTCAGACAGGTGTTCATCTCCTTCTCCTCCTCACCACCACCACCTCTCTGTCCACTTCCTGTCTTATGGGCTGTCTGTCTTCCTGGAGGCCGTTAACCCCCTGTGGGCCAAATCCCTGTGGTCAGGGAGGGAGGCTCTTTCCCACCCAAATGTCACTTTAGAGCCTCCCAAATTCCGGGTCCCAACTATCTCTCTTAAAAATATAGAGAGGACCGCGAATCAGTCTTCTCCCGAAAACTATACCCGGAATCCATCACCCATTTTTTGGGTGACCCCCTGAGGCCTACCATGATTCCTTTAAAGGGACCACATCCCAAATATAGGCGCCACATAGTACCCGTCCAGGACCCAACCTTGGCGTCCTGTACAATATGAATGCCAGTATTTACATGTAAACACGGGTCTGCAGGTGAGTCAACTGTACACAACAATAGGGCATAGCTGGGCAGCATTAGTAGCAGCACAGGACTAAAACTTCAAGGGACGAGGGAATGTAAACTGTGATAGTTGGCAAGTATGATGCAGCTGCTTTGGGCCCCACAACAATAACAGGGCCCAGGGCAGCTGCCCCTTTTGCCCTGCCTTAAAGACGGCCCTGGTAAAGGGCCAATCCCAGCGGCCCTTTACCACGTGATCGCTCTGTCCAGCAGATCCAGAGTGATCGCTGCCACTGACCTGTTAGTTTAACTTCTCAAGTTGGGAAGATACTGGAGGGATTAATAAAAGACCACATAGACGAGTTCTTGCAGGAAAAAAATATTTTAAGCAACAGACAGCATGGATTCATGAAAGACAGAAGTTGTCAGACAAACCTGATTTCTTTTTATGAGGTGGTAAGTAAAACCTTGGACAGAGGGGTAGCGGTGGACGTGGTATACTCGGATTTTGCAAAAGTGTTCGATACAGTTCCGCACACACGGCTCATGTGTAAGGTAAAGTCTACAGGTTTGGAAATAACAGTTTGTAAATGGATAGAAAACTGGCTAAAAGACAGAATTCAGAGAGTAGTGGTTAATGTTTCTTACTCTGAATGGTCTAATGTTATCAGTGGTGTACCCCAAGATTCAGTGCTGGGACCCTTACTTTTTAATATCTTTATAAATGATATTGGGTCTGGGATCAAAAGTAACATTTCCGTCTTTGCAGATGACACCAAGCTATGCAGTGAAATAACATCCTTACAGGATGTCTCCAATTTACAAGCCGACCTCAATAATCTGTCTAATTGGGCGACTATGTGGCAGATGAGGTTTAATGTTGAGTGAGAAATGTAAAGTTATGCATTTGGGGGCTAAGAATATGCATGCATCATACATGCTAGGCCCCTTTCACACGGGACGGATCAGTAATGATCCGCCCCGTGATGATCCGCTTGCTCAGCGGGGATCGCTCCGTTTGTCCCCACTGAGCAGGCGGATAACAGGGCGGTCTCGGCACAATCTGCAGGGACCGCCCTGTCAGCTCTCCGTTCTCCTCTATGGGGGATCGGATGAACACGGACCGTCTGTCCGTGTTCATCCGATTCGCTCTGCAGACGGAAAGAAAAATAGGTTTTTCCTCTGTCTGCAGAATCGGACAATAGCGGAGGCGGACGATATCGGGTGTCTGCGGATGTTCATCCGCAGACACCAGCTATCCCATAGGAATGCATGTATGTCTGTATTTCATCCGCAAACGGATGGATGAAATATGGACATATGGTCCGCATGTGTGAAAGGGGCCCTAGGGGGAGTACAACTGGGGAATCCATAGTGGAGAAGGATCTGGGGGTTTTGGTAGATCATAAGCTCAATAATAGCATGCAATGCCAAGCTGCGGTTTCCAAAGCGAGCAAAGTCCTTTCCTGTATTAAGAGAGGTATCATTTTGCCCCTGTTCAAATCATTAGTAAGACCTCATCTGGAATATGCAGTTCAGTTTTGGGCACCAGTTCTCAAAAAGGATATCGGGGAACTGGAGAAAGTGCAGAGAAGGGCAACTAAACTGATAAGAGGCATGGAGGAACTCAGCTATGAGGAAAGATTAGAGGAACTGAATTTATTCACTCTTGATAAGAGGAGATTAAAGGGGGATATGATCAACATGTACAAATATATAAGGGGTTCATGTAGTGAACTTGGTGTTAAGTTATTCACTTTACAGTCAACAAAGAGGACAAGGGGGTACTCTTTACGTCTAGTGGAAAAGAGATTTCATCTCCAAATACGGAAAGGTTTCTTCACAGTAAGAGCTGTGAAAGTGTGGAATAGACTCCCTGCAGAGGTGGTTCTGGCCAGCTCAGTGGATTGCTTTAACCACTTAAGGACCGCCGTATTGCCATTGTACGTCATTACAATGGCACAGGCAGGCACAAGCACGTACATGTACGTGCCTGCCTTCCAGCGGGTGGGGGGTCCGATCGGACCCCCTCCCGCTGGATACGGCGGTCCGGTTCGCTGCAGGAGCGATCCGTGATGAGGGGATGGCCATTGGTTTCTGGCCATCCCCTCTCGATCGCTCCTGGCCAATGACAAGCTTCCTCCCACTGTGTATTGTATACACAGGAAGGAGGAAGTGATGTCATTCTCCTCGGGGCGGTCTTTTTGACCGGACTACGAGGAGAAGACAAAAAGTAAGTGCACCAAAACACTACACTAACACATAGGTACACATAGGTACACAAACCCCCCCGATCGCCCCCCGATCCCCCCCGCCCCCCCTCCCCCCCAGTCACAGTGTCACTGATTGCATTGATCATTTATTTACTGATCACTGCATTCAGTGTCAGTTGTAAAAGTAAAAACTGTCAGGGCAGTTAGTGTTAGGTCCAGGGTAGCCCCCTATCACCCCCCAATAAAGGTTTAACCCCCTGATTGCCCCTAGAGTTAACCCTTTCACCCCCTTTTGCCAGTATCACTAAGCGATCATTTTTCTGATCGCTGCATTAGTGTCGCTATTGTCGCTAGGTAGCTAGTTATTTTTTTAGGTTCACCGCCAGGTTTTTATAGCGCTAGGTACCCCGATATACTACCCAATAATGGTTTTAACCCCCTGATTGCCCCTAGTTAACCCTTTCACCCCCTTTTGCCAGTGTCACTAAGCGATCATTTTTCTGATCGCTGCATTAGTGTCGCTAGTGTCGCTAGGTAGCTAGTTATTTTTTTAGGTTCACCGCCAGGTTTTTATAGCGCTAGGTACCCCGATTTACTATCCAATAATGGTTTTAACCCCCTGATTGCCCCTAGTTAACCCTTTCACCCCCTTTTGCCAGTGTCACTAAGCGATCATTTTTCTGATCGCTGCATTAGTGTCGCTATTGTCGCTAGGTAGCTAGTTATTTTTTTAGGTTCACCGCCAGGTTTTTATAGCGCTAGGTACCCCGATATACTACCCAATAATGGTTTTAACCCCCTGATTGCCCCTAGTTAACCCTTTCACCCCCTTTTGCCAGTGTCACTAAGCGATCATTTTTCTGATCGCTGCATTAGTGTCGCTAGTGTCGCTAGGTAGCTAGTTATTTTTTTAGGTTCACCGCCAGGTTTTTATAGCGCTAGGTACCCCGATATACTACCCAATAATGGTTTTAACCCCCTGATTGCCCCTAGTTAACCCTTTTACCAGCGATTACAGTATAAGTGTCACTGGTGACGCTGGTTAGCCAGTTAGTTATTTAGGTTCCCCGTCAGGTTTTTATATAGCGCCAGGGACCCCCATATACTACCTAATAAAAATTTGAACCCCCTGATTGCCCCTAGTTAACCCTTTCACCAGTGATCACCGTATAAGTGTTACGGGTGACTCTGGTTAGTTTGCTTTTTATAGCATCAGGGCACCCACCATTTATTACCCAATAAAGGTTTAACCCCCTGATCACCCGGCGGGTGATATCAATT
Source organism: Lithobates pipiens (assembly GCF_037356315.1). Taxonomy (NCBI): domain Eukaryota; kingdom Metazoa; phylum Chordata; class Amphibia; order Anura; family Ranidae; genus Lithobates; species Lithobates pipiens. The sequence continues at coordinate 90,818,347 of NW_027507787.1, forward strand.
AGGTTTTAGGGTCAGGGTCTGCGTCGCCCCAGGCAGCGCTAGGTTAGTGCCAGTACTACTAACACCCACACGCAAAGCATAAACCTCCTGTAGTGGTATAGAATCTGAACAGATCAATATCTGATCTGATCAGATCTATACTAGCGTCCCCAGCAGTTTAGGGTTAAAAAAAAACGCATTGTTAGCGGGATCAGCCCAGATACCTGCTGGCACCTGCATTTTGCCCCTCTGCCCAGCCCACCCAAGGGCAGTATCGATCGATCACTGTCACTTACAAAACACTAAACATATAACTGCAGCGATCGCAGAGTCAGGCCTGATCCCTGCGATCGCTAAGTTTTTTTTGGTAGCATTTTATATTTAAATCTGGAAGGCAGTGCTTGGTTTTCGGGGTCCCGTACGTGGCTAGGCTCCCAAAAAGCCCCCACATGTGGTATCCCCGTACTCGGGAGAAGCAGCAGAATTTATTTTGGGGTGTAATTTGACGTATGCCCATAGCATGTGTGAGCAATATATAATTTAGTGACAACTTTGTGCAAAAAAAAAAAAAAATTAAAATTCCTGCAACTTGTGGCAAAATATAAAATATTTCATGGACTCAACATGCCTCTCAGTAAATAGCTTGGGGTGTCTACTTTCCAAAATGGGGTAATTTAGGGGGGTTTTGTGCTATTTTGGCATTTTATGGCCTTCGAAACTGTGATAGGTAGTGAGGAGTGAAATAAAAAATTTGCACCCTTATGCCGCGTACACACGATCAAACAAGCGGGTGGAAAAGTCCGGCAAACTCAAGTCTGCCAAACAATCCGCATTTCGGCGGACAATCTGGCCGTGTGTATGCCAGTCCGCCGTACTTTTGAAATGAACGGACTTTTCCCGCCCGGAGAAAAGTCCGCTCATTTCGAGCGGGTCTCCAAGTATGCGGGGCCCACGAAGGAGACGTCGCTGGCCCCGCTGCCTGGTATGGACTTAAAGGGGAACCCCAACGCCGAATAAAATCGGCGTGGGGGTCCCCCCAAAGTCCACATCAGACCCTTGTCCGAGCACGCTACCCGGCCGGCCAGGAAAGGAGGGGCGAGCGCCCCCCCTCCTGAGCCGTACCAGGCAGCGTGCCCTCAACATGGGGGGTGCCTTGGGGAAGGGGGGGCCGCGCGGCCCCCCACCCCAAAACACCTTATCCCCATGTTGATGAGGACAAGGGCCTCTTCCCGACAACCCTGGCCGTTGGTTGTCGGGGTCTGCGGGCGGGGGGCTTATCGGAATCCAGGAGCCCCCTTTAATAAGGGGGCCCCCGGATAACCAGCCCCCCACCCTATGTGAATGAGTATGGAGTACAATGTACCCCTACCCATTCACCTGTAAAATAAAGTACAAAAAAAACACAACACAAGATAAAATAATTTATTGCACAGCTCCGGGGGTCTTCCGTCTTCGGGGGTCTTCTCGCCGGACTCCTCCGCTATCTTCTTGTAGCTCTTTTACTAGCGGAGGAGCCTGGCATTCTTCTTCGTCGCCACGGCCTCTTCTTCCGACTTCGGGGGTCTTGTCCCCCTCTTCGGTTCTTCTGCCGGGCCACCGCGCCTTCTTATAGCTCTTTTACAGGCGGTGGCCCGGTCTTCTGTCGCCGCCGCCGCCGCCGCCGCCACCTTCCGTTCTTCTTCTTCTTCTCCTGGAGATGTTGACTCGACGTTCTCTCCGGCCGCAATGCCAGGGACGCGCTGCGCTGTGACTTATATAAGGACAAGGGGCAGTGTCACATGGGTTGATGTCACATGGGTTGGTGTCACATGGTGACCCCACCCCCTTACGATGTCAGAGTCCCGGAGGATGCTGGGACTGTCGCCATGTGACATCAACCCATGTGACCAACCCATGTGACATCAACCCATGTGACACCGCCCCTTGTCCCTATATGAGTCACAGCGCATCGCGTCCCTGGCATTGCGGCCGGAGAGAACGTCGAGTCAACATCTCCAGGAGAAGAAGAAGAAGAAGAAGAAGAAGGTAAACTATTCAACATGGAGACAGCAGTCAATAAGCTGGAGGCTCTGTTCCAAAAAGCTGAATCTGACTTGGACTACATTGAACAAAAGCTTGAGTTTGAAATACGGAAGAGCCTACCAGATGAGTCTGCAGCTCAGGAAAATCCTACAAAGTTGTTGGAGCAGTTATCCGGTGTGAAGTCCCGATTTAAGAATTTATCTGCACAATTGGACAAGATTGCAACCGACCAACAGAAATCTGTAGAGAGCATTCAGCAAACTATAACAAATACACTGAAAATTGTGCAGCATTTGCAACAGCAAACAGATTCACAGGTACCATCTTTGTCTGAGGAAGAACTTCAAGCTCTCCAACAATTTGAATCTCTAGCACTAAAGGGCATTAACTTACAGTCAATAAGTACTACAAGAAATGCTACAGACCCCTGAAGATCTGATCTCGACATCATTTCAAAGAAATTATTCTCTTGTGGACACTAAATTCCAGAGTGACCGCTCGATGCATGGGAAAAAAATCTGCAAGTGATATGCTGGTGCCATCAGCTTTTTTTTTTTTTTTTTTTTCAAATTTCAACATGCTGGTTCTGAAGCGTAACTCAAAGCAAGGAATGTTTTTTTTCTTGTGACTTGAACGTGTATTTGTTCATTCTACTGCACCTTGTCAGTGTGCACCTTGCCAGTGTGCACCTTGCTTGCTGCAGCCCAGCTTTTTTTGGGGCCACACTCCTACTTTTGCAATCTTTCCAAGCGAGTTCTTTCATAAGGAAAATGACTTTATTACACAGGAACACTGTGCTGCAGTTGTGTATTAAAACTGAATAATACAGGATTCACTATGGTATTCAGCTATCCCTGAAAAGAGGTGCAGGGTTACATATGTTAACAAACTGCCATGTACATAAATAAATTAAATGCTACCCTGTAAAAAAAAAAAAAAAAAAAAAAAAAAGAAGAAGAAGAAGAAGAACGGAAGGCGGCGGCGGCGGCGACAGAAGACCGGGCCACCGCCTGTAAAAGAGCTATAAGAAGGCGCGGTGGCCCGGCAGAAGAACCTAAGAGGGGGACAAGACCCCCGAAGTCGGAAGAAGAGGCCGCGGCGACGAAGAAGAATGCCGGGCTCCTCCGCTAGTAAAAGAGCTACAAGAAGATAGCGGAGGAGTCCGGCGAGAAGACCCCCGAAGACGGAAGACCCCCAGAGCTGTGCAATAAATTATTTTATCTTGTGTTGTGTTTTTTTTGTACTTTATTTTACAGGTGAATGGGTAGGGGTACATTGTACCCCATACTCATTCACATAGGGTGGGGGGCCGGTTATCAGGGGGCCCCCTTATTAATGGGGGCTCCCGGATTCCGATAAGCCCCCTGCCCGCAGACCCCGACAACCAATGGCCAGGGTTGTCGGGAAGAGGCCCTTGTCCTCATCAACATGAGGACAAGGTGCTTTGGGGTGGGGGGGCCGCGCGGCCCCCCCTTCCCCAAGGCACCCCCATGTTGAGGGCACAACATGCGTTGGGGTTCCCCTTTAAGTCCATACCAGGCGGCGGGGCCAGCGACGTATCCTTTGCGGGCCCCGCCTACCTGGAGACGCGCTCGAAATGAGCGGACTTTCCTCCGCGTGTGTGGGCGAGTCCGTTCATTTCATAAGTAGGGCGGATAGTACGGCGGACTTAGTACGCCGTATTAGTCTGCTGAAAAAGTGCCGTGTGTGGGCAAGTAGCCCGTTCGGAAAGTCTGACAGACAGTCTGGCGGAAAGTCCGCCAGACTAAGTACGTCGGACAGACGGCTACGTGTGTACGCGGCTTTAGAAACCCTGAAGGCAGTGATTGGTTTTTGGGGTGCCGTACGCAGCTAGACTCCCAAAAAGTCCCACATATGTGGTATCCTCCTACTCAGGAAAAGCAGCAGAATATATTTTGAGGTGCAATTTCACATATAACTATGGCATGTGTGAGCAATATATCATTTAGTGACAACTTTTTGTAAACTTTTTTTTTTTTGTGTCATTATTCAATCACTTGGGACAAAAAAAAAAATATTCAATGGGCTCAACATGCCTCTCCACAACTTCCATGGGGTGTCTTCTTTCCAAAATGGGGTCATTTGGGGGGGGGGGTTTGTGTTATTTTGGCATTTTATGGCATTCGAAACTGTGATAGGTAGTGAGGAGTGAAATCAAAAATTTGCATCCTTAGAAATCCTGAAGGCAGGGATTGGTTTTCGGGGTGCCGTACGCGGTTAGACTCCCAAAAAGTCCCACATATGCGGTATCCCCGTACTCAGGAGAAGCAGCAGAATATATTTTGGGGTGCAATTACACATATAACTATGGCATGTGTGAGCAATATATCATTTAGTGACAACTTTTTGTAAACTTTTTTTTTTTTTGTGTCATTATTCAAATATTATTATTCAAAAAAAAATATTCAATGGGCTCAATATGCCTCTCCACAACTTCCTTGGGGTGTCTACTTTCCAAAATGGGGTCATTTGGGGGGGGTTTGTACTGCCCTGCCATTTTAGCACCTCAAGAAATGAGATAGGCAGTCGTAAATTAAAAGCTGTGTAAATTCCAGAAAATGTACTCTAGTTTGTAGACGCTATAACTTTTGCGCAAACCAATAAATATACGCTTATTGACATTTTTTTTTACTAAAGACATGTGGCTGAATAAATTTTGCCCTAAATGTATGACTAAAATTGAGTTTATTCGATTGTTCTTATAACAAAAAGTAGAAAATATCATTTTTTCTCAAAATTTTCAGTCTTTTTCCATTTATATCGCAAAAAATAAAAATTGCAGAGGCAATCAAATACCATCAAAAGAAAGCTCTATTTGTGGGAAGAAAAGGACACAAATTTCGTTTGGGTGCAATATTGCATGACCGCGCAATTACCAGTTAAAGCAGCGCAGTGCAAAATTGTAAAAAGACCTCTGGTCCTTAGGGTGTTTATTGGTCTGGGGCTGAAGTGGTTAAGAAGGGCCTGGATTATTTCCTAAGTGTACATAATATAACTGGGTACTGACATTTATAGGTAAAGTTGATCCGGGGAAAATCCGATTGCCTCTCGGTGGATCAGGAAGGAATTTTTTTCCCTGCTTTAGCAAATTGGATCATGCTCTGCTGGGGTTTTTTGCCTTCCTCTGGATCAACTGTGGGTATAGAATTGGGTATATGGGATTGTATGAAATTTTTATAATATTTTTTTTCTTTTGTGGTTGAATTGGATGGACTTTTTTCAACCTGACTAACAATGTAACTATGTAACTATGTCCGGTTCTCTCCTCTCCTCACACTGATCGTGTGCCAGAAACCATGAAACAGACTGAGACAGAAGTACAATCAAATCACACTTGTTTATTAATAAAAATAAAAGGTAAATAGAAAAAAGCGTAGTCAAGCATAGCCAGAGTCCAGTAGCCAAATTAGGTAGTCAACCAGTCCAAAGTTCATAAACCAGATCGGGTAATCAGCCAGGCCAGAAGTCAGGGATCCAAGGAGAGCAACTGCAAGCAGGATAAGAAGCCAGGAGGGATGTCAGCAAGCCAGTCTTGAAACAAACAGCAGGAGATGGTTCCTTGTGATGTGACCAACGCAAAGTCAAATGAAAGAGTGAGCAGGAAGGCTTTAAATAGGCAGGTCAGACGAGCATCATCGGGAACAGCTGGTAACTGTGGAAAGAGAAGAGAGCTGGCAATTAGCCGACAGCTGAGCGGCCAGCCCAGAGGAGGAAGGGCTAAGCCAGCCCTGACATCGCGTGAGGAGAAGCTGCAGAGTGAGGCTGCTTGACTTTTTTTGCATATATTCCAAGTGCCCAGCAGTGCCCATCTGTGATCTAGCATTGCTACATCAGTGCCCACCTGTGCCCCATCAGTGCCACATCAGTAACCAGCAGTGCCACATTAGTAGCAATCTGTGCCCCATCAGTAGAAATCTGTGCCACATCAGTGCCCATCTCTGCCCCATCAGTGCCCATCTGTGCTCCAGCAGTGCCACATCATTACCCAGCCATGCCACATTTTTTTCACAGCAGTGCTCTACAGTGCCCCAGCAGTGCTATATCAGTACCCAGCCATGCCACATTTGTGCCCAACAGTGCCCCAGCAGTGCCCCATCAGTGCCATATTAGTACCCAGCAGTGCCACATCTGTGTCCAGCAGTGCCCTAAAGTGCCCCATCAGTGCACATCTGTGCTCTACAGTGCCCTGTCAGTGCCACTAATGTGCCCATTAGTGCCAATACAGTGCCCATCAGTAAGTGCTCATCAGTGCCACCCTATCAGTGGATCCTCATCAGCGCCCATCAGTGCCATAGAAATGTGTAAAAAAAAGTGTAGAAAAATGCACTTTAATTTTCTTTCCGCATTTTCCAAAAACTTGTGGGGAAAAAATGACATGTTCAAAAGGCTCATTATGCCTCATAGAATATACGTTGGGGTTCTTTCCAAAATGGGGTCATTTTGTGGGTGTTTGCATTGTCCTGATGCTCCAGGGCCTTCAAAAGTGTGATAGGTTGTCAGGAGATTAGATGTGTAATTTATGTCCCTAGAACACCTGAAGGTGCTCCCTGTATGTTGGGCCTCTGTATGTGGCCAGGATGTGTAAAGGTCTCACACATGTGGTATCCCCATACTCAGGAGGAGTATCAGAATATATTTTGGGGTGTTATTTGTGGTATGCACAGGCCATGCGAGAGAAATAACTTGTTAATATGACAATTTTGTGAATAAAAAAAAAAGAAAAATCTTAATTTTATAAAGAATTGTATTCATAGATATTCATAGAATATATATATTATCATAGAATATACTTTGGGGAGTGCTCTCCATGCTCTCTTACTTAATACCTTGGACTGTCTACTTTCCAAAAAAGGGGTCATTTGGGGGTTATTTGTACTTTCCTGGCTTGTTAGGGTCTCAAGAGATGAGATCGGCCATCAGCACATCAGGTGTGATTGATTTTCAATGATTGGCACCATAGCTTGTAGACTCTATAGTGGTGATTGACAAACCTTGGCACCCCAGATGTTTTGAAACGACATTTCCCATGATATCTCATGCACTCTGCAGTGTAGTTGAACATCATAGGAAATGTAGTTCCAAAACATCTGGGGGTGCCAAGGTTCACCATTGCTGCTCTATAACTTTCACAAAGACCAAAGAATATACACTGATTTGAATTATTTTTTACCAAACATATGTAGCAGTATACATTTTGGCAAAAAATTATGAAGAAAATGACTAATTTGCAAAATTTTATAAATCGAAAAGAAGAAAAAAATAATGTAAATCTCAGGACTGGATGAACAGAAATGATTTTATATATATATATATATATATATATATATATATATATAGTGGAGGAATGTAATGTACATACTGATAATCAGAAATTTCAAAAAATCACTATTTGCTATTTTCTATGCAACTCCTTACTTATTATATAGTAAAACAGCTCAGCTCTGCTTGAAACTTAAGATAGCGTCTGTCCCCTGCTTCCCACACATTAGAAGAATGCGGAGGTGGAGAGAACCAGCTTCAACCAAACTTCAAGCATCAAGTTTCTTTATTTTGTCTTGTATTTCAACAAATAAGATGTTTACATAGCAATGACGTATCTGTGTATAAAACATTAGCACCACGCTGGAATAAAGCAGAAGTGTAGAAGTGACTGGGCTGAACATGTGTCAGTGTTTACTTCTAGAGTGCATGCACATCCACACTTTTTAATTAGAAACAGCAGCAGATAACCTTGAGCTCGATTGAAGTTCTTAACCTTATCAATATAAAAGAAGGGGATGGTTTCCCCTTCCAAACACGCTTGTGAATGAGCCTCTAAGTGGTGACCCCTGTCTGGGGTGTAGCTTGGTGTTTGACAGGAAGGGGCGGAGCTTGGTGTTTGCTTGACAGGAAGGGGCGTCCATCTGCCTGTGTGGCCAAAATGAAAGTAAAAACTTTCTTCACTGCAGTGAAAAATACATCAACAGCAGGTTACAATTACATTAACTATACAATTACACACACACACACACATATATATATATATATATATATATATATATATATATATAAATCTGTGTGTGTATATATTTATATTTGTGTGTGTATATATACTTACATCTGTTGTGTGTGTGTGTGCGTATATATATATATATATATATATATATATATATATATATATATATTAGGGGTGCAACGGATCAAAAACTCACGGATTGGATCGTCCCTTGGATCATAGTCACGGATCGGATAATTTTTCGGATCAGAAAATAATAATTGAATTTGCAAAAACCTGTGAAAATTCCACCACCATATAGTCCCCACTGTAATATCCACAATCTCCCCACTGTAATATACATCTCCCCCACTGTAATATTCACGCCATCTCCCCACTGTAATATACATCTCCCCCACTGTAATATTCACGCCATCTCCCCCACTGTAATATTGGCTGAGCATGGCTGGGTATCATCGAGTATGGCTGGGTATTAGCAGAGTATTGGCAGGGTATGGTAGAGTATTGGCAGAGTATTGGCACGGTATTGGCATAGTATTGTCCGAGTATTGTTATGGTATTGGCAGGGTATTGCAGAGTATGGAGGGATGGCTGTGACTGCAATTGTCACACAGCAGCGCTGTGGGCACTACAGATCCAGCCCACAGTGCTGCTTCCATCTGCTCCGAGGGACTGGCGTCATTATGACGCCGGTTTGTTTACAAGTGATCGCTCCGTCATTTGACAGAGCGATCACATTGTAAATGGCTGACGGGTGCACCAAGATAGCCGCCGCTCCGGAGCTAGGCTGAAGCCTTTCCTAAGGCCGAAACCGAGGAGCGCTCCACGGATCGCTGCGTGTGCTGATCTGAACGGGGTTACGGTATATATATATATATATATATATATATATATATATATATATATATATATATAAAATTTGTATGTATTTATTTATTATTATTATTATTATTTTAATTGTTAATTTAATCTTTTTATTGCTATGCTTTTTTTAAATTACTTTGAACTAGTTAATATATATATATTTATAGTTTTTTTTTATATGAATGGCGCATATCTGCATGACAAATACAGTACTATCATTTCACAATACACCATTCACATAAATATGCACATGTGTTATGCTTATGTATTAATTAGAATGTTTTACAGTTATGGGGTGTCTGTTTATTGGGTAGGGGGATTATATCTTTATTATTAACTTAATACGTGCAGTGTATGTAGAGTGCTTCGTATTTCACTTTGAGGTTCTGATACTGAAATCTCCCGAGCTATCATGAGATTACAGAAACAGAAGCCGTTCAGGATTCTCAAAGCATTTGTAGATCACTTCTATTCACAGTGGGAGAAGTGATCTACACTGTTTATTAAACTGCCACAAGGGGGAGAACAGATATCTCAGAGAATTGCCGTGAACTCATGAGATGTGAAATATCACAGTTTATTAAATGGACACCTTTAGGCCTCATGCACACGAGACGCTGTTAGGCTTCATGCACACGAGACACAGATGCAAACTCTGCTGGACACAGGTTTTTAAAAGCTGAAACTTGCATTTAGAAACGCCTGTTTTGCCACGATTTTTACCGCGATTTAGTGGCATTTTACTGCGTTTGCATCTAGAAGAGTTTAGTTAAGCTAACATCATAGACCCTCCCCAAGCTCAAAAAACAGTATTAACAATTTCAGCAATTTTGTGAGACCAGAGTGAGTAGCAGCAGCTGTGAGAGCAGCAGTGTACATGTATTTAGCGTGTCACTTGCCACGGCACCTGCCACAAGTTGGGGATTGTCCACTTGCCACGTAACTTGCCACATCACCTGCCACAAGTTGTGGATTGTCCACTTGCCACATCACCTGCCACAAGTTTTGGATTGTCCATTTGCCACCTCACCTGCCACGTCACTTGCCACATTACCTGCCACGTCACCTGCCACAAGTTGTGGATTGTCCACTTGCCACGTCACCTGCCACGTCACTTGCCACATCACCTGCCACATCACCTGCCACGCCACCTGCCACGCCACCTGCCACAAGCTGTGGATTGTCCACTTGCCACATCACCTGCCATGTCACCTGCCACAAGTTGTGGATTGTCCACTTGCCATGTCACTTGCCACGTCACCTGCCACGTCACTTGCCACAAGTTGTGGATTGTCCACTTGCCACATCACCTGCCACACCACCTGCCACAAGTTGTGGATTGTCCACTTGCCACATCACCTGCCACAAGTTATGGATTGTCCACTTGCCACGTCACCCGCCACAAGTTGTGGATTCTACACTTGCCACTTCACCTGCCAGGTCACTTGCCACGTCACCTGCCACAAGTTGTGGATTGTCCATTTGCCACGTCACTTGCCACGTCACCTGCCACATTACTTGCCACAAGTTGTGGATTGTCCACTTGCCACGTCACCTGCCACAAGTTGTGGATTGTCCACTTCCCACGTCACCTGCCATGTCACTTGCCACAAGTTGTGGATTGTCCACTTGCCACGTCACCTGCCACGTCACCTGCCACACCACCTGCCACAAGTTGTGGATTGTCCACTTGCCACGTCACCTGCCACAAGTTGTGGATTGTCCACTTGCCACGTCACTTGCCACATCACCTGCCACGTGACCTGCCACAAGTTGTGGATTGTCCATTTGCCTCGTCACTTGCCACGCCACCTGCCACATCACTTGCCACAAGTTGTGGATTGTCCACTTGCCACGTCACCTGCCACAAGTTGTGGATTGTCCACTTGCCACGTCACCTGCCAGGTCACTTGCCACGTCACCTGCCACAAGTTGTGGATTGTCCACTTGCCATATCACCTGCCCTGTCACTTGCCACAAGTTGTGGATTGTCCACTTGCCATGTCACCTGCCACAAGTTGTGGATTGTCCACTTGCCACGTCACCTGCCACAAGTTGTGGATTGTCCACTTGCCACATCACTTGCCACGTCACCTGCCACAAGTTGTGGATTGTCGACTTGCCACGTCACTTGCCACATCACCTGCCACGTCACCTGCCACAAGTTGTGGATTGTCCACTTGCCATGTCACTTGCCATGTCACCTGCCACGTCACTTGCCACATCACCTGCCACAAGTTGTGGATTGTCCACTTGCCACGTCACCTGCCACCTGCCATGTCACTTGCCACGTCAGATTTTAAAAACATGTGTCCAGCAGAGTTTGCATCTGCGTCTCGTGTGCATGAAGCCTTACCTGAGAACACTTCTTTCAACACGCTTCCTCCAGCACACTACTTCACTGTCCAATTTTAGTAATCCTGTCACACCATCAGCACATGACTAGGCCTCACTCTGAATAAGTCTCAGTGTCTTAAATTGATAGCTCTTTGTAGGCTGGGGTCTGCAGTACCCATTTGTGGCAGCAACCGATTTACTTAAGAAGAATAAATGTAGATGGACTACTGATCCCAGCAAGTCCGACTTGCAAATCCTGCCTGCCCTCCTGGCTGCACTGTGCTTTCCTCTCACCGACACCTGCCCTGGATTTTTCCTGAATGACATAACTTACTCCTGACGTGCTGACTAACTGTCTCCCCCAGCTCCTGTTCCAGGACAATTCTCCATGACCGTGTAAGAAGAGGCTCCCTCCCAGCTCCTGAGCACCCCACCTGAGGTCCACAGAAAGGGTGTTCCCTCAGACACAACAGTCTGACACTCCATCATCCAGTTCACTCAGCCGACAACTCCTCCCCCAGCAGGCTCACCATGGGTATATGTAGGAGGCCTGCCCCCTGCCAATACTAGTTGGGAATTGGTCAGAGCTGCTCACATGCACCCCATGTCACTCCAGCTCTCTGCCGTGCCCCTTTTCCAGAACCTTCTCCCTGGAAACAGAGGAGGTGCCCAAGAGCTGAGGCACATGTCAGTCACCCATTGATATACTAAACCACTCCCCTGCCCCCAGATCAAAACAAACAGGCCTAGCTCACAGCATAGGCCTTCCTAAATTTACTTGCACTGGCAGCTTACACAAAAACCTATACTAGCTTCTACCTACCTAAGGTAGAGTGTGCTACATAGGCAAAGAAACTTTGGCAACAAAAGTCCCTCTAATATCATCACTTCTTATAAACTAAGCATGTTGGAAATAACATCCTTCCTGAAGAGTTGGATTAGGAGAAAATGTTAACATTTGCCAACAAAACTTCTATCTCCTCTAGGGCACAGGAGCATAACTATAACATCCTTTCACCGTGGTATTATTGTCCTACAGTTTTACATGAAATAGATCACTGTTCCAAACACATGTTGGAGATGTCTGGCAGCCACTGGGAAACATGTGCATTAATTGTTCCCTTTTGGGACAATATCCTGCGAATCTACTATAAGCTAATTGGTGACAGGATTCCCAATATACCTCACATGACCTTACTGTCCATGATCCCAGGATCCTAGAAACAAATTAAATGGGCCCTCTCCACCATTTTCTACTTTCAGCCCGTACTGACATCTCCACACACTGGAGTAAACCAAGTACTCATCAATTGGTGGAAAGGGGATTTTAGATGGATGCCATATACCACCTATAAAGTATGCTCTCCTAGGAAATAGGTAACTTGTATTCTTTCACAACTACCTGGTTTATATGGGTTTACTTTATACACTATTCAGTCAGTTTTTACCTCTCACCTATAAAGTTTATCATACATACTGTGATATTAACCATATTTACAGTATATATCTCTTTTTGTTTGGAGGTCACAGAGGTGATGTTTAACCACTTTCAGACCGGACCAATTTGCTGGTCAAAGACCAGACCACTTTTTGCGATTCGGCACTGCGTCGCTTTAACTGACAATTGCGCGGTCGTGCGACGTGGCTCCCAAACAAAATTGACGTCCTTTTTTTCCCACAAATAGAGCTTTCTTTTGGTGGTATTTGATCACCCCTGCGGTTTTATTTTTTGCGCTATAAACAAAAATAGAGCGACAATTTTGAAAAAACGCATTATTTTTTACTTTTTGTTATAATAAATATCCCCCAAAAATATATAAAAAAACATTTTTTTCCCTCAATTTAGGCCGATACGTATTCTTCTACATATTTTTGGTTAAAAAAATCGCAATAAGCGATTATTGATTGGTTTGCGCAAAAGTTATAGCGTTTACAAAATAGGGATAGTTTTATAGCATTTTTATTAATAATTTTTTATTATTTTTTTTTTTACTAGTAATGGCGGCGATCTGCGATTTTTATTGTGACTGCGACATTGTCGGGGACCCATCGGACATTTTTGACACATTTTTGGGACCATTGTCATTTATACATTAATCACTGCTATATAAATGCAGTGATTCCTGTGTAAATGACACTGGCAGTGAAAGGGTTAACCAGTGGGTGGCAGTGTAGGGGTTAAGTGTTCCTAGGGGTGTGTTACTAACTGTGGGGGGGTTGGGCTTTCATTTAGTGTACACTGATCTCTGCTCCAATCACATGGAGCAGAGATCAGCGTCACTAGTTGCTAGGCAGAATGGGAAAATGTTGTTTATACAGCATTTCCTCCATTCGGCCGCTCCGTGAGACGATCGCGGGGATGCCCGCGGCGATCGAGTCCGCGGGTCCCGCGACCGGACTCACGGGGGTCCCGACCAGCGCGGGAGCGCGCCGCCGGCGGCGCACTCCCGATGGCATGGCGGCAACGAATATTGGACGTACATGTACGCCAATATGCCTGCCCGTGCCATTCTGTCGACGTACATCGTCGTGCGCTGGTCGGGAAGTGGTTAATGTCAACTTCATTCCCCCCTTTATTTTTATTTTTCCACCTCCTTCCCCCTACCTTATTTTTAGCCGCCTTGAATTCCTCCTACCCCCTCTTAAAGTACCCATGTTCCCATTTTATAATGTTTCACTTTCCAGCTTGTGATAGTCTGTCACTCCATACAGTACCTGTAATGACATGAAATACTAGTATTTCCCCAAAAAAGATCCAAAAGGCCTCAGTAAAATAGGCTTTGTCCTATTCATGTTTCTCTACTCTCTTTTTGCAACCTCTCATATGATTCAATATCAGCATGCTAAAAACAGATTGATATATCAAAATCTGAATTAATCCTGTATGCAAGATGATAACATGTGTAGCACACAACCCCCTTGGGAGCTGCTGATTTGTTATATTTCCCACTGGCTACCCCGGGCACTCAGGACCACCCTTCCATCTGACACCTTGGGTTCCATGTTTACAGTAAGAAAAGATCACCCTCTATTATAAGTAAATAATACGATAAGTTTACTGGAAGATAACTTTGTTGCTTAAAATAATATCTATTACAATTGAGTCATATGACAAATAAAAAAGATGAACATATAGTCAAATATTACTATTAAACACACTCTGAAAGACTAATGTATGCAGACGCGTCTCTAAGTGGGACTAGTGTCCAGATTGACAATGCCTTAACTCTGGACACCTTCCCACTTCCAGTACGGCTGCACTAAGCACACCAACACAAGGTTATCAAACACAGTACAGTACAATTACTCAAGGGCTCCCCCTGAGGTATGATGCAATCCATTGATACTGAACTGAAACACAAAGTCACCAAATGAGAAGTGCGGTCTCTGTTCTTCTTTCTTCTGCTAGCTATTATACTGCAGTGTTTGTAATCCAAGGGTTTAACAAGTACTGAAGTAGAATAAAGGGAAAAGCGGTAACAACTCCTGCTCTGCAACACACTTATAAATGTCTCTGGTGTAGATATCCCTCAACCGCCAGTCACCTATCAGTGAACTATAGGCTTGAGGCGTGATTGAACTCAGTCTATAGGGATGAGACCTCTGCTGTGGAACCGCAGGTCTCAGCAACACTGTGCAAACAGTCTAAGTGTATTAGGTGCGTTAAATAACGTCTGGTCGTCAACCCTCTCACCACACCAGGCCTAGTCTGCTTAATGCCTGTGGTCCCTGTTCTGCTGCCAGCCAGCACCGTCATGCTGCTCCACTCCGCAAGATAACCGGTATCTTTGCTTGGCTCCGCCAGGTGTTCTGAGTCCTCAGATCTGGTCACACAGCTTGTCTAGCACTCTGTATTAAAACACAGTCAATGAGTGCTGTTCTGCTCCACACAGTGCAGGCCAGCCCTCTGGAACAATCCTGCGCAGATTCTTGCATGCAGGCCACGCATCCAGAAGAGATAGAAAATAGCCACACTGGGCCTTTTATTACCTAAGCAGCATGCAATTCAGCCACTCAGTGTTCATGGGTAGGTGGATGAACATTGTGGTTATGAAGAATATTAAAAATATCTAATATTCTGTATCTCAGAGGC
The DNA here is from genome assembly GCF_037356315.1 of Lithobates pipiens. Taxonomy (NCBI): domain Eukaryota; kingdom Metazoa; phylum Chordata; class Amphibia; order Anura; family Ranidae; genus Lithobates; species Lithobates pipiens. Next base: position 90,833,658 of record NW_027507787.1, read on the forward strand.
GTTTCCGAATCAATAGCATTGATAGTCAAACTGACTTAAAAGAAAGTGTGAGTTTATTTGTCACACAGTTGGCATCATAAATACAATGTAAAAAGTATAATAGTTCAGTTCAGTGTAGGTAAAAATATATGAAATAGAATAATTATAAAGCTGTAATAAGCTTATGAAAGCATGTGTGCTTCAATGGTTGCTGTCTTGCTGTCTTGTGTGTCCTTCAAGAAGAAACAGGAAATTACGTTCTTAGACTTCTGGCAGAATTCAGCTGTCCCAATTCATCAGTCTCTGTATGAATATGTCAGGGTGTGTGTGTGGGTGAGAGTATGAGGGTACGAGTGTGTGAGTGTCCGTGAGTGCTTCCCCCAATCTGAAAACATAGGCTTATATGCAACATGTGAACGTCATAACCTCACAAACTTAGAACCTTATATGGCACACATTCATTTCTGCTAACTTACGCAATGTGCGATCCAAAAGTAGATACTAACTCAGAGAGTCATATGGAGCTTGATTGACAAGCTCAAATGTAACACTCCATACGTGACATAATGTGCTGTTCATATAATGTCATAACCATACATTTACATAATATGAACACATATTAGCAACTTTACATTAAGTAACTATGTACTAATATGTATTAACATGACTGAGACTACTCTAAACTTATTTTAACAAGATATCATCCATAATGTATCATTGCTTTGGCTACATAGACGCATGTCTATTTTTGTCTTCTCATGACATTCTGTACCAAGATACCATATATGTCATACTCAAATTGGCTACATCAGAAACTTATTACTAACTCAGCTTTAGATGAGGATATGTTTCACTGAACACTTGATCAAGGTCATTCACACATACTATTTATTATGATTAATCATAAAACCAAATATGTTTTGCAAGCTTGCCATATATATATTATAACACCTATAAGTGCCAAATTATGAATTTGGAAGAATATTCTAAGGGCCGGTTCACACTGCGAGCCGCGGCGAGGCGTCTCCGACTTCCTCGCCGCGACTTGCAGGGGGGGTCAGCGGCGACTTGCAGAGGACTTCTGCATAGAAGTCAATGCAAGTCGCCCCCGAAGTTGCCCCGAAGTAGTACAGGAACCTTTTTTCTGAGTCGGAGCGACTCGAGTCGCTCCTCTCAGAACGGTTCCATAGTACTGAATGGGGGCGACTTGCGGGAGCGAGGCGAGGCGAGCCGTGTCGCCTCGCCTCGCCTCGCAGTGTGAACCGGCCCTAACAGGGTAGGTGAGTCCTTTCACCAAGTAAACAATTAAGTCGCTTCTTGCTTAGTTGTAATGTGAAAGTTAGATAAGTCTTTTACATTGTATACCAGTAGAGGGAGCCAAATACCAATCTATTAACATGGTCCTATTGATAACATTGCCTGGTAAAGGCTACAGCGCTACACATGTATCGCAGGATGTATTTTACTGTATCTAATCTGGAAATAGAAATACATACAAAGATGTAAATATGGCACAACAGACAAACTTGCAATGCCAGTTTTTATTTTTGTCTTTTGTTATTTCAAAAATATAAAAGTTGAATAAAGATAGTTACATAGTTGGTAAGGTTGAAAGATGACACAAGTCCATCAAGTCCAACCTATGTGTGTGCGCTTTTATGTCAATATTACATTGTATATCCCTGTAGGTTGTGGTCGTTTAGGTGCCTATCTAATAGTTTTTTTTAATTATCTATGCTTCCTGCTGAACCCACTGCTTGTGGAAGAGAATTCCACATTCTTACTGTAAAGAACCCTCTACGCAGTTTCTGGTTAAATTGCTTTTCCTCTAATTTTAGGACCGCAAGTCTTTTTAAATGCCCTTTCGTGGAAAAGTTTTATGCCTATTGTGGGGTCACTAGTACGGATTTGTACATTGAAATCATATCCCCTCTCAAGCGTCTCTTCTCCAGAAAGAATAAGTTCAGTGCTTGTAATCTTTCCTCAAAACTAAGATCCTCCAGTCCCTTTATTAGCTTTGTTGCCCTTCTCTGGACTCTCTGCATTTCCAGCACATCCTTCCTGAGGACTGGAACTGAGAAATGGACGGCATACTCCAGGTGCTGCCGGACAAGAGTCTTATAGATTGGGAGAATTATTGCTTTATCACTGGAGTTAAAGCGGAGGTCCACCCTAAAATGGACCTTCCGCTCATCGGATTCCCCCCCCCCCCCCTCCGGCGCCACAATTGGCACCTTTCAGGGGGGAGGGGGGTGCAGTTACCTGGATAATCAAGGTAACTGCACCCACTTCCGGGCTAGCTCTCTGCGGAAAGGGGCGTACGTTACGCCCCTTTCCGCAAGCGCCCGCCCCCTTCAGCAAGTGCCCCGCTGCCTGCTGGGAAACACATAGCTCCCAGAGGCAGCGGGGACCGTCCTCATTGCGCAGCGCGGCTCGCGCATGCGCAGTAGGGAACCGGGAAATGAAGCCGAAAGGCTCCATTTCCTGATTCCCATACCCAAGATGGCGGTGGCAGGACCTGACAGACGACCTAGCGATCGGCTTCGGGTGCCGACATCGCGGGCGCGCTGGACAGGTAAGTGTCACTATTTTAAAAGCCAGCAGCTGCAGTATTGGTAGCTGCTGGCTTTAAAAAAAATAAAAAAACGCGGAGTCCCAGTGAACTCCCGCTTTAATTCCCTTTTTAATGCATGCCAATCGGCTTTGCTTGCAGCAGCTTGGCATTGCATGTCGTTGCTGTGCCTGTATGTACTAGGACCCCCAAGTCCTTTTCCATCCTAGATTCCCCCAGAGGTTCACCCGCTAGTGACTAGATTTCATTAATGTTTTTGCCACCTAAATGCATTATTTTACATTTTTCCACATTAAACCTCATTTGCAATATAATTCCCCACCCCATTAATTTGTTCAGATCTTCTTGCAAAGTTTCCACATCCTGCGGAGAAACTATTGCCCTGCTTAGCTTAGTATCGTCTGCAAATACTGAGATTGAGCTGTTCATCCCATCCTCCATTTATGAAAAAATTAAATAGAATTGGTCCCAGGACAGAACCCTGAGGTGCCCCACTTTCCATATTGGACTGTTCCGAGTACTCCCCATTTATTACTATCCTCTGAACTTGCTCTTGTAGCCAGTTTTCAATCCAATTACTCACCCTTTGGTCCATGTAGACAGAAATTAGCTTGTATAGTAAACGTTTGTGGGAAACTGTATCAAATGCCTTTGCAAAATCCAGATACACCATGGCAGCTCATCTCCTCATAGAAGGTTAATAGATTTGTTTGGCAAGAACGATTTTCATGAATCCATGCTGATTACTGCTAACGATACCGTTTTCATTACTAAAAAAAATGTAATATGGGGGCGTGTCCAGATGTGAGAAGCAGCAGACGTGTTTGTGAGGAGCTCCGGGAATCCTGTACTCTATCCTTTGCCACCTCAGCGTCTACTGGCCTAAAAACACCGCACCAAATCTGCAATCTACTCCTCTCTGTCCCCCTCCAGAGCCCTGGGGCGAAATTGTGGAGAAATTCGGCCGTGGGGGGCCGCGTACCGCTCGAGCCTGCATTCGCCGCCATCTTGCGGATCTGCTGGAAAGAATCGCTCCAGGCCTGGGGTAAGAGACTGCCATCCATCCAGGTGATAGTGCCCCATTCTCCCTCCTGCCTGCCCCTCCGCCTGGCCTGCCGAGAATCGCAGACCTCCTGGGCCGCTGGGAACGCTCGCGGTGGCCTACTGCGGCCTAGTGAAGCCTGCCGGACACCGCTGTTTCCTGTGCGGCTGCCCCGCGGAAGTGCATTGCGGCCGGCCAGGCCCTAAATGAGCTCGGGGATCTTTCGGCTTGTACCTGCCTCTTCATCCATCCTGCCTTCCTGTAGTGACTGAGTGTGCTGAGCGGTGGGGGCTGCTGTGGGGGCTGGTTTGGGTGCACAGTGGCCTGGTGTCTCCCCCAACATTCTTCCTGATCCCCCCCGCCTGCGGCCTTCCCTGGTCCCTCTCCCAGCTGTACATCCTTCTACTTCTGCCTCTGCTTGGGTGACTGCTGTGGGGGGGGGCTGCAAGTGATTGCTGCTTGACCACCTGGACTGTGCCATCCCTCCCTGGCTGGGTACCTAGTGCTCCCCTGGGCTGAGCTTAGTGATCCCCTTTGCTCCTCTGTAGGGCCCCCCCCCCTTTTTGTGCCCCGTCAGATGTCACCCCCCTCCAGGAAGGGGAAGAAGCACTCCAGGGCTGCTGAGACTGACTCCTCACCCCGACAGCCTCAACCCTCTTCAGATCCCAGCCAGCTGGACCACATACTTGTGGGGAGACTCCAGGCCTTGCTGTCCGAGCTGGAGATGGGCCCTGGAGAGGCTCCGGCAGCTGAGGGGCCGGCCCCTCTGTCGCAGGATAGCACGGCCACCATCCTTGCTGCGATCGAGCAGAGTAGAACATCACTGCTTGTGCGCATTGACCACCTGGCAGAGGAGTGCAACTTTATCAGGAATGACCTTGACAAAATAAGAGGGAGAATGACTGAAACTGAGACCAGAGTCTCCGCCACGGAGGATCTTACCGCTGCACATGCCTCCTCCATCGCTGAGCTGCAGCGCACAGTACAGTCCCTTGTCGCAAAGTCAGACGACGCCGAAAACCGGCTCAGACGTAATAATGTTAGAGTCCTGGGGCTTCCTGAGAAAGAAGAAGGGGACCACCCGGCTGTCTTTGCGGAGGAGTTCTTTAAAAATCCTTTGGATCTTACCGACGTCCCTCCTACCTACGTGGTTGAAAGGGCCCATCGGGTGCCCTCCGGACGTGCCATCCCCGGGAATCACCCCAGGCCCTTCCTGGTCCGCTTCCTTAATTATCGAGACAGAGACAAGATTCTATCTGAAGCCCGCAAGCATCCTACTCTCAACTATGGCAACGCCTCCATTCATCTTTTCCCCGACTTCTCGGCTGACTTGCAGCGGAAGAGGAAAACATTCAATGATGTTCGTAGACGGCTCAGGGACAAGAACATAAAATATAGCATGCTTTACCCTAGCCGCCTGCGTGTCCAACACGATGGAGCAATCCGGTTCTTTGACAACCCTGCAGATGCGGACGACTGGCTGACCACCTTGCATTGATGGCCTATCCTTGTAAAGGTTTCTGATGCGCGGATTGCCCCGGACCTTACTTGTTTTCTAGGTGCAAACCTCCTATCATTACCGGAGCCACCTCGCAAGTACTTGGATAGGTGATCCACATTGAACCCCCACGACTGGGTTCATCCACAAAAAGCTGGGAACCAACTGCTCTCCACCCAACTGGAGGCAATCTCACCGAACCCTTTTGCCGTGGAAGGATACAAGTCCCCCCCACCCCACTTTAGGGGAACTCGGTATACCAAGGGGGGTTGTTATGGCCCTTCAGAGAACTTCCATAGTTCCCATGCACGTCAGTGAACTGTTACCGAGTACACACCTCTAAGGTTGAGTCCGCGGTTCTGCGGAGGACTGTAGTGTGGCCTAGTTTTTGGGTTATCACTCCACAATGTTACGGTTAGTTTTGGGTATAGACCGGTTCCTGGTCCACCCCCAGTGTTTTTGGGGGGCACCGGGTACCGGTAGGAAAAGCACCCAGTGCTTGGGAAGTTGTAATGTTTTTTATGGTTGGTGTATGTTATGTGCGGTTGGCTCTTGCTCTAAAACTACTTATCGGGCGGGTCTCAGGTGGGACTCAATCGTCTGAACATTAGAATCTTCCCCCTGGAATCATGGCATTACGTGATCAGGGAACTATGTCAGTGGTATCCTGGAATGTCAGAGGCCTCAACTCCAAGTTCAAAAGGGCACTGATGTTCCAGTATATCAAGACGCACAACCCACACATATTGATCCTACAGGAGACCCACCTGATGGGGAGTAAGCTGATGGCCTTGAAGAAGCATTGGGTTCAGAAAACTTTTCATGCCACGTATTCCTCATATGCCAGGGGGGTCTCCATCCTGATAAACAAATCCTTTTTGTGTACGGTTAAAGCTGTTCACATGGACCCCCATGGCAGATTTGTAACTGTGGTATTCACGGCCTGGCAACAGCGGTATATTTTGGTAGGAGTGTATATCCCGCCGCCTTTTAAGCCGGAAGTGTTGTATACTATTTTGGAGAGGATTACCCCGTACTGTCCAGCTAAATTACTAATCCTGGGGGACTTTAACAACACCCTCTCCCCTGATCTTGATAGGCCCACTCCATCGCAATCCTCTAGGGGGGACCTGCTGGGGTGGACACACACGGCGGGAGTTACGGAGGTGTGGAGATGGCTGCACCCACACACTAAGGCTTACTCATGCTTCTCTACGTCCTATAAAACCTTCTCTAGAATTTATTATGCATTTGCAAATCAACTTATGTTATCGGACGTGGTAGAGGCGACATACCTGCCTAGTGGGCTGTCTGATCATTCCCCCCTCAAGATTACTATGCGGACGACAGAGAGGCGCAGCGGCTCCCTGTGGCGCCTCGGGGTCCACTGGATCTCCCATGAAGAGATAGCGGGAGCGAATCCCACATATACTGAGAGAATATTGCTAACATAATGCGGGGTCATCCTCTCCTCCCACAGTTTGGGATGCCTTCAAGGCATTCACTAGAGGGCACTATATGTCAGAAATTAAGGCAGTAAAGGTTACTCAACAGGCCACTACAACCCGGTTGGAGGGAGAGATTGAGGAGGCATCCGCTGTCTATGGGTCTGACCCCTCGGTTTCCAATTTTGAGTGGCTACAGTCCACCAAGAGGAATCTTCACCTCCACCTCTCTGAGGTCACACGTTTGGAGGTATTTCACACTAAACAAAGGTTTTTTGAGCAGGGTGATAGAAATGGTAGGCTACTGGCAATGATGTCTCATCACGATACCCCTATGACCCTGATCCCCGAATTAGTTTCTCCTACTGGGGAATCTATTACATCCCGGGAGGGTATCCTAAGAGAGTTTCGGGCCTTCTATCAGACACTATACAGTACCACGCTCCCTCCTGACGTAGATCCGGGCAAGATGGCACCTCTCCTAGACCCCCTGGCTTTGGGGTGGCTCTCGGATGAGGAGAGGTCCCATCTGGTCAGGCCTATTACTGCAGAGGAAGTGCATGCTGTTATTAACTCGTTGGCAGCTGGGAGGGCCCCAGGCCCGGACGGTCTGCCTGTCGAGTTCTACCGATCCCACGCGGATCTGCTGGCCCCTCTGCTGGCTGACCTGTATACCCAGTGTCTGGAGGGGGGAGCACTCCCACCCTCCATGGCAGATGCTCATATCATTCTAATTCTTAAGCCCAATAAAGATCCCAAACAGTGCGCCTCATATAGACCCATTGCTCTTCTCAACACTGACTTCAAAATGTTATCTAAATTAATCACCGTTAGACTTAACCCCCTTCTACCCTCCATTATAGACCCTAACCAGACTGGGTTCATGGCCCAGAAATCGACGGATATCCACCTCCGCAGACTATTCACCAATCTGCATGCCATACATGATAATGTGGGCACTAGACTGGGGGCTTGGGCGGACCCATACGCCCGCCCTTTTGTGGGAAAGGTTCACCCATATTTCTTGCTGTATTTTTGTTATATTTAATCTGTTTTATGTTTCTATGTTTTTGTTAGTTCTACTCTATGTTCATTTCATAATACTGTTCTCATGTGTTTAATTTAGGCCGGTTGGTCCGACGGGCCACTGCTCCCCTAGATGGAACAGGAGATATGTTGTAGCAGACAGCCGCCATGATGGCACTTCATTGGCTTTCCCTGAATGTTCAGGGTATGAACTTCCCTCAAAAACGGATCAAAATATTTAAATACCTCCAGCATCTTAAAATTGGCATTGCATGTTTACAAGAAACACATTTTTCTTCTTCTTCTTTCCCCAAATATTTTTCTGCGCATTATCCCCAAGTTTACCTAGCAAATGGCCCTACCAAGCAGAAGGGGGTCCTTATCGCCATTCATAAATCGCTTCCGTTTCTTTGCAGTAAACAGCTAGCTGAACCCGACGGCAGGTACCTCCTGCTGCAGGGCACCGTCCAAGATAATGAGATTACCATTATGAGTTACTATGCCCCGAATCATAATCCTGGCCCCTTTCTGACCCATGTCTGTTCCCTGCTGCGGGCCCACCAGAGAGGTGTTCTCCTTTTGGCAGGTGACTCCAATGTGACGTTTAACCCTTCCATGGACAACTACCCGCCGGCCCCTAAATCCCCTTCCCCATCAGCTACGAAATTCCTGCAGGACCTACAAAGCCATGATCTTATTGATGTCTGGCGGGAATACCACCCTACTGGCAGGGATTATACTCACTATTCCCACCCTCATCATTCCCATTCCAGAATTGATCACATGTTCTTGCCACGTAAGCATCTCCCTCTAGTAGCCTCTGTATCCATCTTGACGGTCCCCTGGTCTGACCATGATCCAGTGTTAACCATCTGCCACTCCCTTTGTGTCAAGCCGCAGGGTGCCCCTTGGGTTATGAATGACTCTCTTCTTTCTCTGGAACCAATACTTGAGAGCCTCCACAAAGCCTCTGAGGATTACTTTAAAACGAATGTTGGCTCAGTGTCCTCCCCGGTGGTGCTCTGGGAGGCCTATAAAGCCGTCCTTCGGGGACAGGTCATTCGCATAGCGTCCCAGAGGAAGAGCGAGAGGGCCCAGACCCGCTGTAGGCTTGAGGAAAGGTTGGAGGCTCTCTCCACAACTTTTAAACACTCCCCCTCTCTAGCAAACCGTAGGCTATTGGACAAAGCTCGTGTGGACCTGGATCTATGCCTCACGGATGATGCAGAACGGCAGAACGCACCCTCCGTTGGGCTCGTCAGAGGTGGTACGCCAGGGCAAACAAACCCAATGCTATGTTGGCTAGGAGGTTGCGGACCTTCACTCCGAAATTTCAGCCCATCACTCTACGCACCCGCCATAACACTCTGACGGGTAACCCCCGACTAGTATTAGAAGAATTTCGATATCGTCTGGCCAAACTTTATTCCGCCCCGACTCCAACCTCCGCTCTGGACCTGGGTGCTTTCCTAAAGGAGTTATCCTTGCCTTCCTTAACGGATCCTCAGATGTCGCTTATGGACCGGGACATACAGGTCTCAGAGGTCCTGCAGTGCATTAAAGAATTGAAGGTGGGGAAGCGCCCGGGCCCGGACGGTTTCACCGCTTTGTATTACTGCAAGTTGGCTGCGGTGCTGGCCCCCCACTTGGCGGCTGTGTATAATGCGGTGAAGGGAGGTCACTCTTTCTCACCACTGATGTTAACGGCAAATGTGGTAATGATCCCCAAGCCGGATAGGGACCTTTCTTCTTGGGCCAACTTCCGGCCAATTTCCCTGATCAATATCGACGTGAAAATATTAACAAAAATCCTAGCTACTCGTCTGAATTCCTTCCTCCCCCGACTCATCAAAAAAGATCAAGTGGGTTTTGTCCCCCGGAGACAGGCTGGTGATACCATTAGACGGCTAGTACAAGTCCAACATCTGGCGCACACTAGGTCTCTGGAGACCATGTTTCTCTCCTTAGACGTGACCAAGGCCTTTGATACCCTGTCTTGGTCCTACCTGATGCAGGTACTTACCAACTATGGCTTTGGGGCGTCCTTTATGGGCTGGATTTCGGCTATCTATGACTCTCCACAGGCCAAGGTGCGCTATTATGGTTATGACTCGCCGGTCTTCCCCATATGTAGGGGCACCCGCCAGGGATGCCCACTCTCTCCACTACTATTTATTTTAGCATTAGAACCCCTGGCGGAAGCAATTCGGTCACATGCGGACATTTCGGGAGTGGAGGTTGCGGGCACAATGCATACACTGTCACTGTTCGCAGATGACATTCTGCTGACGCTCACGAACCCCAGGCTTTCCCTTCCCAATTTGTTCTCTCTGCTGGATACCTTCGCTGCGCTGTCTGGTCTGGCAGTTAACCCAGCTAAATCTAGGGCGATGTCCATCAACCTACAAGCCGCTGAAATGGAATCTTTACAGGCCGCATTCCCTTTTCAGTGGACATCCACTTTGCCGTACTTGGGAATCAGGCTTTCACCTAAATACTCAGATCTTTACCAGGCAAATTACCCCCCTTTATTTCGGAAATTGACGGGTTTGCTTGACTCTTGGTCAACTCTCCCAATCTCATGGTTTGGCAGGATAGCGGCGGTGCGTATGACTTATCTTCCAAAATTATTATATTATTTTCGGGTGTTGCCGGTTCCCGTACCCCTTCATGTTTCATGTACTTAGAATCCACCAACGCAAAATCATGCGCTTTATCTGGGGCTCTTCGAAGCCTCGGATTAAAAAGCAAGTTCTTTATGCCCGTAAGGCTAATGGTGGTTTTTCTGTCCCTAATTTGTATGCATATTACACGGCAGCAGGTATCGCCCCCCTGACCCGCCTACATGAACGTCATCAAATGCCCCTCTGGGCAATTCTTGATATGGTGGACTCCCATCCGATTCCATTAGCATCCCTTCCCTGACTCCCGAAAGTGCAACGCCCACCGAACATAGGCCCAGGCTTGGCCCATTCTCTTCGCCTCTGGGATTCGGTGAAATACCCTGCAGGTCTCCAATCTCCCCATCTCCCGCTACTTAGTTTTCTACACTGCCCCCTATTTCCGCCAGGTTGTGATAACCCCGGTCAGTTTGTGTGGTGGACGGATCATGGTTTTGTAGATGTCCATTCCTTGCTCACCCCGACTAAAATTATCCCTTTTGCAGCCCTCCGGTCATCCCATGATATTCCCCTCAGGGAATTTTATACTTACCTCCAACTTAGGCACTTCCTTCACCAACTGATTGGGCCCCAATCGGCTCCCTACACACTGTCCCCTTTTGAGAGCCTTTGTAGATCTCGGCCCCACGCTCCAGGGTATATCTCCCTCATCTATACAGCTATTTTAACATCTACAAAGCCGCCACTCCGACCCTATCACCTTCAATGGGAGGCTGACCTAGGTAAACAGCTTGACCCGGAGGACTGGCAGGCCATGACCAGGGCGCTGCCTACATGTTCCAGAAATGTTCTCTTTCTGGAGAATGCGTATAAGGTATTCTATAGGTGGTATTACACCCCTTCGAGGCTGGCGGCATTTATCCCGTCTTGCTCCCCCCTATGTTTCCGTGGATGCTCGCAGGAGGGCACTATGGCTCACATCTGGTGGACCTGCCCCAGGGTGACTAGACTATGGGTCAGAATATATGCTCTACTCCGTACACTCTTTCATGTAGATATTAGGAGAGACCCTTTTGAGGCCCTCTTGTGGGAACCGATTACAGAACTCCTGCGTCCGGAGCGTCAGCTAGCTGCGCATCTCTTTACTGCAACCAAACTCACCATAGCAAGGGCCTGGAAGACTCTGGTTCTTAGCTATGAGGCTGTTAAGAACTGCATGAATGATATAATGGTGAATGAAAAACTGACGGCGATAACATCAGACACCCATGCTAAATTTCTTCGGGTCTGGCAGCCCTGGGTGGCTTATACCCGCCCACCCAGATTTGATCCGGTACTCCTCTCCCTTTGATCGTTGGATGTCCCCCCCGCTCCAGGGACCCCCCCCCCCCGCCCCCCCCTCTTCCCTTCCTCTTCCTCTCCCCCCCGTCTTTATACCTTTTCTTTCTTTCCGCCCCTTTCTCTCTCTTTCCTATTTCTCTATTGCTATCTCTTTTCTCATTTCTTCCCTTCTCTTATCACATCTGTCTCACAATGCACTCAGGCTGCTCATTGGCATCTATGACCACTAGCGGGGGTTTTTTCTTATTCCCCTTCTGAAAGCAGCCCAACTCCGTCTGTTTGCGGTGTAAGAGTTTTTGCTCGCTTTTTTACCTGTTGTGTGGTTTTCAGATATTGGCCCCTTATCGTATAATTGAACTCTGTCCGTCCCTATGCCCCCTTAGCTTTGCTCTATGGGGTGTGGTTGCGTGTCGCGACCAATTTAGATGCTCCTATGTGACTATTTTAGGCCGGACACGAGTCCACCATTGTTATGTCCCTATGTAACGCTTCACATGTCTTTGTACTATTATTGGCAGATTTATGCTATCTTTGTATTGTCTCACTGATGTGAAATTTTTTCAATAAACCTTTTGTAAAAGATAATGTGGGCACTAGAACGGTTGCCTCCTTCGATATCGAAAAGGCATTCGATTCAATCGAGTGGCCTTATCTTTGGGAAATTCTGCGGAGGATGGGATTTCCGTTGGTTTTTATTGGGTGGCTACAAACCCTATACAGATCCCCAAAGGCGGCCATCAGGCTGGCGGGGGATGTTTCTGCTCCCTTCCCGTTGTCCAGGGGTACCAGGCAGGGCTGCCCTCTCTCTCCAGCACTATTCGCCATTGCTATGGAACCGGTGGCGGAGGCACTGCGGGTCTCGCCCCACATAAAAGGACTAAAAATAGCGTGGCTGGAGGAGAGGGTAGCACTGTACGCTGACGACCTCCTACTTTTTCTGAATGACGCGGACCCCTCTCTTAGAGGAGTGCTGCGCGTACTGACTGACTTCTCCAAAATAACAGGACTGCAGGTGAACTGGACGAAGTGCCAGTTACTTGCTATTGACCCTGAGGCAAAATGACTAGCCCCGCCAGATCTCCAACTGCAATGGGTAGAAGACATGGTGTACCTGGGGGTGAGGGTCTCGAGAGCTGCATCCAGCTTTATCCCCCTTAACCTAGATCCGGTGGTCCAAGGAGTCAAGGCCAAGTTGAAAGCCTGGGAAAACCTTCCTCTATCCATATTAGGACGCATTAATCTAATTAAGATGAAGATCATACCTAAATTTACCTACCTATTCCGTAACTCCCCGCAATGGATACCTTCCTCATTTTTTACGAAATTGAACTGCATGTTCTCCTCCTCTTCCTCTGGGGCCCCGGCCCCCATAGATTTAAACTATCCACGTTGATGCGTCCGGTGCTACGGGGGAAATATTTGCACAGTTAGTCACGGTAGTCTGGTGGATGGTACCAGACGCGTCCAACCCTGCGGCAGTTCTGGAAGCTGCAGTGGTCCGTAGAGGCCTTAACACATTTACTCCTGCGGGGTCCCAAAGCCCCCTACGATCTGACACCCTCCATGCACACGACTCTAAGGGCCTGGAGGGTTTTCCACGGACTGCGATCTCCCCACACGCCCCCCTATGGAACAATCCTACCTTACCCCATCTGTACTCACTACCAGACCCCAAAGTTTGGGCCAAATGTGGTATTAAACTCATATCTGACCTCACAACCGGCACAACTATACACCCCTTCAATCACTTGGTATCTCGCAATAACGTACCCCCCTCGCATGTATTCCGATATATGCAGCTATCCCATGCTTTCAAAGCCCAAGTGTTACCCAATGCCACGCAAATAGTACAGTCCGCCCTTGAAAAGGTTACAAGGTCTGAATGCGCCAGGAAGCCGACTTCGGTCCTTTATGCGCACCTCATTAGGGTCTCCTCTCCAGATCTGTCAAAGCTCCGTCAAAGATGGACTCAGGACTTTCCGGATCTGGATTCCGAGGACTGGGAGGACATGTGGGACTTTCCCTTCACAATCCTGGTCTCACTTCGAGACCATCTCATACAGTACAAAATACTACACCGGGCATATATTACCCCATATAGATTACATAAAATGAGAACCTCCCTGTCCTCGGAATGTTGGAGATGTACTGGGGATCCGGGTGACTTCATACACATCTTCTGGTCCTGCCCGGCAATAAAAAGCTACTGGTCACAGGTGCTATCTGTAATACAAGAAGTGGTGGGAATAAATGTAGCCCAAACCCTGCGGATATGCCTTCTAGGATTAGTAGAAGGGCTGGCTCCCAGGATAGCGGACAGAACTCTGATAGGACTCCTACTTTTTTATGCCAGGAAAATGGTCACTTTATGCTGGAAAAAGCAGGCCCCGCCGTCAATGCTGTTATGGAAAACTCATGTCAATAAAGTACTACCATATTATAAGGAAACATACCATAATAGGGGATGTCCCAAAAAATACACGAGAGTGTGGGCCAGATGGCTGGCTGAGGCCTCCACAGCGACCACAAATTGAACATGTACGTGTCGCCATTCTACGGGTGAATGGGATTCTTGTTGTAGTGGGTGCCTAGTATTGCTTTACTTCTTTAGCCACTACTATGGGTCTAGTTCACTTCTTCTATTGTCCCTTGCGGCCCGACTGAAGAATTTGGTCCTTAATTAGCTCCATCGAGTGGGAGCCAACCTAGCACTAGGTTAGTTGTTGTTTGTTTGTGGACGTGCTACAGCGGTAGATTTATAATGATAGAAGCAATTAGCTGGCCCCTGCGTGGGTCTAGTCCTACTAATGTGGCATGTCACTGTTGAATGTCTGTTTGTCTGTCTTAAAATCAATAATCAATAAAAATATTTTCAAAACAAAATCGTCCCTTACAAGAGCTTGCATACTATTGATGTTATGCTAACTGGTCTGTCGTTCCCAGTGATACATCTTGGTCCTTTTTTGAAGATTGGTGCTACATTGGCTTTGCTCCAATCAGCTGGTATCATAACAGTCAGTAGACTGTTCGTAAAAATTAGGAACAATGGTCTGGCAATTACTTGACTGAGTTCTTTGTTTTACTGGTCCTGAGCTGGCTTAATATATTATGACAATGTTTTAATGGGCTTATAAGATGTAGTGACCCACCAGTAGGAAAGAGAACCACCCCTAGCTGCAGGGTGGGTTGGCATTACCCCAGGGTGGATCCATGGCTGAATTGTACCCACCCTGAACTAATTTTGAGTACCAGTCTTTTTGTCTTTCCATAGATTTTTCAATGCTCCAGGTTCACAGGGAGAGAGGGTTATGCTAGCCTTATCCCTGAAAAATTTCATTTGAGTGAGAAAGTATAAAAATTGCTCATCTGACCATTCGAAGGTGCCTTCATGGACTAATCTTGAACATCTGACCATTCGAATACCTTGATTTTCATAGAATGAACATTCAAAATGTTTCTTGTCCAAGAGTGAATTCAATAATTAAAACAAAATTAATTCTTATGTAATTGAACATTTTGAAAATAATAATTTTGTAAAAAAAAAATCTATAGGTGTAAGGCCGGCTTTAGGGCTTCATATATCTCCAGCAACATGTCTTCCAGACTCCAACCCCACTCCTGCTATTACTGACTGGTCTGCAAGGAAACCATACACATAAATTCCTGTTGCTGGCAGATACAATAGCTTCCACACACTGACACTAATTTGCATATAATTAGATTGGCCATTTCGTTCTCTGTCAGAAAACTGCTGCAATTACTTGAGGACTTGAGGGTGCAGCCAAACAATGCAATCTCACATGGATTACCAATGAAATTACAACAAAGAATACAGACACTAATATAGTGCAGACCATTTGAATGAGCTGCACAATGCATTGGTAGGCAGAAAAATACCCAGTGGGTTTATATTTATATACGGTTATCTACTTGCCGCAAGGTAAGGGGCCATTACCTACTAGCGCGTGTTTGCACGGAGTGGTAAACTTATTTATATATGAATATTTTAATAATTAAATTTTTAGTTTTGGAATTTGGACTGATTTATTTTGTAAAGTATCCACCCGTATACATTTGGACTGACTTATTTTGGATTTTTGGCTGCTTTTGCAGTATGTTTGCCTATTTGCACAGTCTGGGTGTATAGTCCATTGCTATATGCACTATTTTCACGTTATTAATTTATACACCTTTTCTTTTTTAAATCAACAGGTTTTATTTTGTTTACAGTGCATACATGCTGCAGTGTACAGTTTCAGGTATGGTACATATCATACATAACTTCAAGTAACAGTTGTGTCAACATCTCAGATCTTTATCATCACATCATAACATATCTAGGGAATACATGGAATAAATAAGGACATGGTTTCAGTATATTGGGACTCGCTTTGTTACCCATGGGCTTGGTAATCCACATGTCATCAACTTTCCCGTGCGTAGTGCAAAGGTCAGGTTATAAGCAAGTGCCAGACTCCTGCAGCCACCTGTCCCAGATTTTATAGTATTTCTCAGGACATCCTCTATTGGTGTATATACATTTTTTTATATGGGAGGGTATTTTTTATTTCTGCCTTCCAGTCTGCTATGCTTGGGGGGCAAGTCCTCATCCATTTCCTAGCTATTACCTTACGCGCTATGAATAGCGTCTCATGCAGAAATATCTTTCTGCACCTGTCAGTCGAGTCTGGCATGAGTCCTAGAAGGCACATTTTCGGGTCAAGCGAGAGCCCATATCGTCATGAAGGAATCTCACTATCTGTGTCCAAAGTCCCTGTATTTTGGGGCATGACCATAACAGGTGGATAAACGTGCCCGTCTCCCTCTCACACATTGTGCACAAAGTGGACTGAGAGTTTCTGTATCTGGCTACCCTAAGGGGGGTGAGGTATGCCTGATGGATTATATAGGTTTGGGTCAGTCTGTCCGACAGCTTTGGCGAGACCGTTTTACAAAGTTCCAAGGCTTCCCCCCATTCCTCGTCCTATATGTCCCACCGCCCTTTCCCAGCAAGGCTTAAGGCCATATGCTAGTTTAGTTGTGACAGGAGTGGAGAGTATGTTATAAAATGCTGATATGAGCTTTTGAGGATCCGTATTCGCTATGATTACATTTGAAGTGGGTTGGGAGTGGGTTGGGGAGGGGACGGTAGAAATTGATTTTGAGTTGCATGCTTGACTTGTAAGTATCTGAAGAACATGTGATCAGGAAGGTTGTATTCTTCTTTGAGTGCGTGAAAGGTTTTTAGGGTCCCATGCGTAACTAAATGATGTAGGTAGAAAATTCCATAAGCGGACCAGCAGTCCACATCCGGGATTCGCCAGAACTCAAGTAGGGTCCTGTTGTGCCATAATGGGGTAAAATCATTATATTGGGGAATCTCCAACTTGGCAGAAGCTATGTCCCATACACGCCTGTATTGTCGCAATAGGGCCTTCTCCCCGCTCCGCAGACCAGCATTTCCGGGGCCTATTATCGCATATAGTGAATCTTCTGTGCATCTGGCCCACTTAGGGCACATTAGCTGGAGGAACCGCACTCTGTCTGTCTTGTCTATGTGATACAATTGGGATAATTGGGACGCAATATAAGTGGAAATCGGGAAACACCATACCTCCCAGATCTGTAGGGTTTTTGAGTGCCTGCCATGCCAGTTTATGGCTGTTAGGACCCCAGACAAACTGTTTAAGGAGGGCTTCTAGAGTCTTAAAATATTTCAAAGGTAGATATGTTGGGGAGTGCCATATCACATATACAATTTTGGGAAGTAGAATCATCTTAATTAAGTTTATTCGACCCCATACTCCCAGTGGCCGGCAAGCCCAAATCCTAAGCTTAGTTTTCACATATGATATAAGGGGTTCAATATTTAGATGTATGTAGTCTGTCGATATTCTGGACACCTGTACCCCAAGGTATTTAATGGTACTAACTCTTTGAAGAGGTAACATGGCTTGTGACTCGGTTGGTGGGAAACGGTCTATTGGTAGTATCTGAGATTTCTCCCAATTAATTTTTAAACCAGAAAAGGTCCCAAATTGCTCAATTGTATGTAGTGCCACGCACAAGGAGGGACCCGGATCTGCCAGGTACAACAAGGTGTCGTCCGCATCCATACTGATTTTCTCAATCAGAATATCGGAGCCTAGTCCCTCAATTTCCGGATTATCCCAGATGGATATGGCTAACGGCTCAGCTGCCAGGGCGTACAACAAAGGGGGCAGCCCTGCCTTGTGCCTCTGCTGAGGTCAAACTGCTTAGAGGGCCACCCTGGCTGTGGGTGATTGGTATAGAAGTTGCACCCATTTAATAAATTTAGGGCCAAAGCCATACCCCTCGAGACATTGCCATAAGTACCCCCATTCGATGGAGTCAAAGGCTTTTGCCGTGTCTAAGGTTACTACTACCCGAGATCCTGCCTCCCGATGCACGGCTTGCAGGTTAATAAACAACTTGCGTAAGTTGAAGGATGTATTACGACCCGGCATAAATCCCTCCTGGTCAACATGTATTAGAGAAAGGATAATTTTATTCAATCTCAGTGATAGTACCTTAGCAAGGATTTTAATGTCTGTTTGGAGTAGGGATATGGGGCGATATAATTCTAAGTATCCTGGATCTTTCCCTTGTTTGGGAATGAGTACTATTACTGTCTCTCTCATGGACGGGGGCAAAGAAAAGGTCTCAAAAAGGTGGTTAAATAGTATGAGTAACTTTGGAGTAAGAAACTCACTGAACTGGGAGTAAAACTGAATTGGGAGGCCGTCCGTGCCAGGGGATTTGGATCTGGCAAAACTGTCAATAGCTGAGGCTATTTCGTCTGTGGTGAGGGGAGCCTCAAAAAGGTCAATCTGGTCAGTCGTCAGTTGGGGAAGGGTGATACCATGAAGGAAGGCCGCTCCCTGGTCAGTGGGGTCTGTTGTAGTTATTTGGTACAGATCTGCAAAGAAATCTCTAAATCTAGCTGTTACACTACGCAGATCCGTGATCTGTTGTCCCCGGTCCATGCAGGGTGATGACCACTGGGGGCCTACCTTCACTGTGGACCAGATATGCCAGCAGCTTACCCACCTTTTCCCCATGCTCAAAGAATTTTTGCTTAGTGAAAAACAGCTTTTGCCTGGCCTTTGTAAACTGAAGTTGGGTAGCTACTCTAGATTGCAATTTAAGTCGGGGCTGCTATCTCTGGGGTAGGGTTGGTGGCATATTCCCGTTCTGTGGAGGTTAGTTCCACTATTGCCCTATCAAAGACATCTGCAGATTTCGTCTTAATCACATTTATGTGGGAGGCCATGGTCATGCGCGCGTATATTTTGAAAGAGTCCCAAACCGCTGAAATAGAGGCAGTTTGTTCGTTTTCTGCAAAGTATAGCTGCCATAGGTTCAGGAGCTCATCATCGTCCGGGAATAGGGACAGCCAGAATGGGTTCAAGCGCCAAGGCTTTGGAGGCCTAACGACGGGAATACTCAATGAGATCCAATATGGGCTGTGATCAGATAACAGCCTTTGGCAAAAGGCCACTTCTAATAGCCGCGACGTTAGGGTTCTGGACACAAGAAAAAAATCAATGCGGGACATGGAGTTGTGGGAAGGTGAAAAGCAGGAGTAAGTCTTTGTAAGGGGGAATTTGTAGCACCAAGTGTCTATTAAGTGGAGAGTGGAGATCAGTTTAAAATTTTTTGTCTCCCTGGTATCCGTGTCCGTCCCCTGTGAAATCTGTAATCTATCTAGTGCTGGCCGCAGGGTGGTGTTAAAGTCTCCCATCCAGATCGCTGGTATTGTGGGGTGGCGGGTCATAAGGGCGAGTCCCTCCATAATCACAGTCAAACTAAATGGGGGAGTTATGTAAAAGGCCACAAGGAGAAACTGTTCACCATATAGTTTGGCATGGAGAAACACATATCTGCCCTGTGGGTCGGTAATTAAAGGGCTGCCGAGCGTTTAATTTGCTCGCACAGGCCCCTCACATTCCACGTCAGGAACTTCATAGATGTCATCGTATAGCATATGAAAAATAACCCCTCACTAGGATGTACTCCTGAGGATCACCTGCTAGAAAGTCATGCAGTACCAAGAACATATATGATATGACCATCTCATAGTTATAAAATTACTCTGAGGAATACTAGTATATAACACCAACACATCTATAGTCACTAATACAATTTTTTTTTTTAATTGCTGAACTTTTTAGTCTCCCTTAAAGGGATTGTAAAGTACATTTTTTTAAAAAAAATAACAAACATGTTATACTTACCTCCACTGTGCAGCTCGTTTTGCACAGAGTGGCCCCGAACCTGTTCTTCTGGGGTCCCTTGGCGGCTGTCTCGGCTCTCTCCCGCAGGTGCTTCTCACGTTCATGCGAGCTCCCTCGCATGGTGAGAAGCATCTGCGGGCGCGCTCCCGTGATACAGCCGACGGCTATAGCTGCTCGCTGTATCACACGGCCCCGCCCCCCGGCGCTCCGCGTCAGTGGATGTGATTGACAGCAGCACGAGCCAATGGCTGCGCTGCTTTCCATCCATCCACTCCAGCCAATCAGTGGCCAGGCTGAGTGGTGAAGAGGAAGTCGGGGACAAGCACGGGACTTTCGAGGGGTGAGGTAAGTAAAACGGGGGGGCTGGGGGCGCCGGCACTGTCAGATGTTTTTTCACCTTAATGCATAGAATGCATTAAGGTGAAAAAACCTTTACCTTTACAACCCCTTTAAGGGTTGGTGATTCAGTATCTTTATCAATTTTACTAAGTACATAGAATGTAGACTGGGATGTTCCACTTTAGAAATATCTCAGGTATATGATAAGTATAATAATATGTCTTCCATAAGAGGTACTTTTAGGTGTGGTACATGTAATCAATGCAGATTTCTACATACAGATAAATAAATTAGATTACCTTATTCAAAATTTTATATGCCCAAACATTTTCTTTATTGTTTTACAATAGGTGTTATTTATTTAATGCATTGCTAAATCAATGCCTGTTATACAGGAAAGAGGAAAAGGAAATTGCATAGAAAAAATATGTGATCCTGTTTGTGATGCAAAGTAGGAAGAAGATTTACATTCCTCCGTGTCATGTAACGAAATATATAATCTGGGCCTTAACCACATGCTGACCAGCTGCCGCAGTACAATGGCACGGCTGGACGAAACAACGTTATGTAGCGTCGATTCGCCCTGTGGCCACTAGCGTGCCCGGCGGTCTTGATCACCACGGGGCTCCCACGATTGCTCTGGGCACACGGAGAATCTGGAACTGTGCATGTAAACACACAGTTTCCGGTTCTGTGAGGGGAGAACTGACAGACCCTCTGTTCATACAGAGTATGAATAGAGGATCTGTTAGCTTCTCTGCACAGTCCACATCTCCCTTCAGTTAGAACACATTCTAGGACACACATTAACCCCTTCACTGCCCCCTAGTGTTAACGCTTTCAATGTCAGTGACATTTTTACAGTAATCAATGCATTTTTAAATCACCGCGATCGCTGTATTAATGCCAATGGTCCCAAAAATGTGTCAAAATTGTCAGTTGGCCATAATGTCGCAGTCACGATAAAAATCACTGGTCACCACCATTATTAGTAAAAAAAGAATTATCAATAAAAATGCCTTAAATCTATCCCCTATTTTGTAGACACTATAACATTTGCGTAAACCAATCAATATACGCTTATTGTGATTTTTTTACCAAAAATATGTAGAAGAATACAGCCTAAACTGAGGGAAAAAATTTTTTTTTTTTTTTTGGGATATTTATTATAGCAAAAAGTAAAAAATAATGTTTTTTTTTTTCAAAACTGTTGCTCTTTTTTTGTTTATAGCGCAAAAAATAAACACCGCAGAGGTGATCAAATACCACCAAAAGAAAGCTCTATTTGTGGGAAAAAAGGACTTCAATTTTGTTTGGGAACCACTTCGCAAGACCATGCAATTGTCAGTTAAAGAGACGCAGTGCAGAATCGCAAAAAGTGCTCTGGTCTTTGGCCAGCCAAATGGTCTGGGGCTTAAGTGGTTAACCACTTGACAACTGGGCACTTAAACCCCCTCTCGTGAACCAGACCAACTTTCAGCTTTCAGTGCTCTCAATTGAATGACAATTACTCGGTCATGCAATACTGTACCCAAATACATTTTTTGTCCTTTTTTTCATAGAAATAGAGCTTTCTTTTGGTGGTATTTGATCACCTCTGGGTTTTTTATTTTTTGTGCTATAAATGAAAAAAGATCAAAAATGTTGAAAAAAAAATTATTTTTTCTTAGTTTCTGTGATAAAATTTAGCAAATTATTGATTTTTCTTCATAAATTTTGGCCACAATTTATACTACTACATATCTTTGGTAAAAAATAATACAAATTAGTGGATATTATTTGGTCTGTGTGAAAGTTATAGAGTCTACAAATTGTGGTGCAAATCATAAAAAATTGATCACACCTGAAGTACTGGTGGCCTATCTCATTTCTTGCGACCCAAACAAGCCAGAAATGTATAAATACCCCACAAATTACCCATTTTTGAAAGTAGACACTTCAAGGTATATATTAAGATGCATGGCGTTTGATGTTGTAATTTTTTCCCACAATTCTTTGAAAATTAAGATTTTTTTTCCCCACAATTGTCATTATAATAGGTTATTTCTCACATGGCATGTGTATACCACAAATGACGCCCCAAAATACATTCTGCTAATCCTCCTAAGTATGGTGATACCACATGTGTGGGATTTTTTCACAGCCTGGCCACATAGAGAGGCCCAACATGCAGGGAGCACCATCAGGTGTTCTAGGAGCATAAATGACACATCTAACTTGTTGACTACCTATTACATTTTTGAAGGCCCTGGAGTACCAGGACAAAGGAAACGCCCACAAAATGACCCCATTTTGGAAAGCTAACACCCAAATGTATAATCTATGAGGCATAATGAGTATTTTGAATGGTTCATTTTTTTCTAGAAGTTTTTGGAAAATGTGGAAAACAAATTAAAACACATTTTTTTTACAAAAAGTTGTCCATTTATAAGATATTTCCAACACATAGCATGTACATAGAAAAAATGACACCCCAAAATACATTCTGCTACTCCTCCTGAGTACGGTGATACCACATGTGTGAGACTTTTACACAGCCTGGCCACATACAGTGGCCCAACATTGAAATAGCACCTTCAAGGGTTTTAGGAGCATAAATTACCCATCTAATTTCTTAACCCCCTATTACACTTTTGAAGGCCCTGGAGCACCAGGACAATGGAAACGCCCACAAAATGACCCCATTTTGGAAAGCTAACACCCCAATGTATAATCTATGAGGCTTTTTTTTTTTTACACAAAGTTGTCCATTTATATATTATATTTCCAACACATAACATGTACATAGCAAAAATGACACCCCAAAATACATTCTGCTACTCCTCCTGAGTATGGCGATAACACATGTGTGAGACTTTTACACAGCCTGGCCACATACAAGGAACACCATCAGGTGTTCTAGAGACACATAGCATGCACATACCAAGAATTACACCCCAAAAAACATTCTGCTGAGCAAAGGGTAAAAAAAAGATTACAGTTGTCCACAGGATAGCACTGGTCCAGGCAGCAGGCAGGGACTTGGTCAGCAAAAGCAAACGCAATTGTCCAGGCAACAGGCAGGAACACTTTCCATAGTCGGTACAGGCAGGGATACTGTCCATATATGGTCCAGGGTCAGTGCAGGCAGAGATTGTCAGCAGTGGCAAAATATTGATCCTGGTAGTAGGCAGGAACATGGTCCATCCATGTGTGGTCAGTTCATGCGAAAGGCAGAGGCATGATGGTATAGGTCCTACAGGCAGCAGGCAAAAGTAGGGCCTCGTTCAGGACAGAATGGGGATAGAGGTTTCTCCCACCCAAATCTTTTTGAAGCCTCAGGCCGCGTACACACGGGCGGACTGTTCGCCCAACTTTGTCCGCTGAACAGTGTTTCAGCGGACAGTCCGCTCGTGTGTGGGCTTCAGCGGACAGTTTCAGCGGACTGTCTAACGAACAAAGTCTTACGGAATTTCCGTAAAACTGTCCGCTGAAACTTGGTTTGAGCGGACAGTCCGCCCGTGTGTGTGCCAGTCCGCTGTACTTTCGAAATGAGCGAACTGTTCCCGCCCGGAGAAAAGTCTGCTCATTTCGAGCACGTCTCCAGGTAGGCGGGGCCCGCGAAGGAGACGTCGCGGGCCCCGCCGCCTGGTATGGACTTAAAGGGGAACCCCAACGCCGAAAAAAATCGGCGTGGGGGTCCCCCCAAAGTCTACAACAGACCCTTGTCCGAGCACGCTACCCGGCCGGCCAGGAAAGGGGGGCGAGCGAGCGCGCCCCCCCTCCTGAGCCGTACCAGGCCGCGTGCCCTCAACATGGGGGGTGCCTTGGGGAAGGGGGGGGCCGCGCGGCCCCCCCACCCCAAAGCACCTTGTCCCCATGTTGATGAGGACAAGGGCCTCTTCCCGACAACCCTGGCCGTTGGTTGTCGGGGTCTGCGGGCGGGGGGCTTATCGGAATCCGGGAGCCCCCTTTAATAAGGGGGCCCCCGGATACCGGCCCCCCACCCTATGTGAATGAGTATGGGGTACAATGTACCCCTACCCATTCACCTGTGAAAAAAAGTACAAAAAAAAACACAACACAGGGTTAAAATATTTTATTGCACAGCTCCGGGGGTCTTCCGTCTTCGGGGGTCTTCTCGCCAGACTCCTCCGCTATCTTCTTGTAGCTCTTTTGCTAGCGGAGGAGTCCGGCTTTCTTCCTCCCCGCCGCCGGCCTCTTCTCCCGACTTCGGGGGTCTTGTCCCCCTCTTCGGTTCTTCTGCCGAGCCACCGCGCCTTCTTATAGCTCTTTTAGAGGCGGTGGCCCGGTCTTCTGTCGCCGCCTTCCGTTCTTCTGCCGGGCCACCGCGCCTTCTTATAGCTCTTTTAGAGGCGGTGGCCCGGTCTTCTGTCGCCGCAGTCGCCGCTGTTGCCGCCTTCCGTTCTTCTTCTTCTTCTTCTTCTTCTCCAGGAGATGTTGACACGACGCTCTCTCCGGCCGGAATGCCAGAGCCGCGCTGCGCTGCCACTTATATAGTGACAATGGGGCGGTGTCACATGGTATATGTCACATGGGTTGGTCACATGGTGACCCCGCCCCCTTACGATGTCATAGTCCCCATGTGACATCAACCCATGTGACCAACCCATGTGACATATACCATGTGACACCGCCCCATTGTCACTATATAAGTGGCCGCGCAGCGCGGCTCTGGCATTCCGGCCGGAGAGAGCGTCGTGTCAACATCTCCTGGAGAAGAAGAAGAAGAAGAAGAACGGAAGGCGGCGACAGCGACAGCGGCGACATTAGACCGGGCCACTGCCTCTAAAAGAGCTATAAGAAGGCGCGGTGGCCCGGCAGAAGAACGGAAGGCGGCGAGAGAAGACCGGGCCACCGCCTCTAAAAGAGCTATAAGAAGGCGCGGTGGCCCGGCAGAAGAACTGAAGAGGGGGACAAGACCCCCGAAGTCGGGAGAAGAGGCCGGCGGCGGGGAGGAAGAAAGCCGGACTCCTCCGCTAGCAAAAGAGCTACAAGAAGATAGCGGAGGAGTCCGGCGAGAAGACCCCCGAAGACGGAAGACCCCCGGAGCTGTGCAATAAAATATTTTAACCCTGTGTTGTGTTTTTTTTTTGTACTTTTTTTCACAGGTGAATGGGTAGGGGTACATTGTACCCCATACTCATTCACATAGGGTGGGGGGCCGGTATCCGGGGGCCCCCTTATTAAAGGGGGCTCCCGGATTCCGATAAGCCCCCCGCCCGCAGACCCCGACAACCAACGGCCAGGGTTGTCGGGAAGAGGCCCTTGTCCTCATCAACATGGGGGCAAGGTGCTTTGGGGTGGGGGGGGGCCGCGCGGCCCCCCCTTCCCCAAGGCACCCCCCATGTTGAGGGCACGCGGCCTGGTACTGCTCAGGAGGGGGGGCGCGCTCGCTCGCCCCCCTTTCCTGGCCGGCCAGGTAGCGTGCTCGGACAAGGGTCTGTTGTGGACTTTGGGGGGACCCCCACGCCGATTTTTTTCGGCGTTGGGGTTCCCCTTTAAGTCCATTCCAGGCGGCGGGGCCCCGCCTACCTTGACACGCGCTTGAAATGAGCGGACTTTCCTCCGCGTGTGTGGGCGAGTCCGTTCATTTCAAAAGTTGCGCGGACTTAGTACGACGAACTTAGTCCGCTCAAAAAGTGCCGTGTGTGGGCAAGTTCGTTCATTCAAAAGTTTGAGCGGACTGTCTGACGAACTTAGTTTGGGCAGACAGTCCGCCCGTGTGTACGCCGCCTCAGAGTCTCCAGACCCTAATCTAGGAATGAGAAAACAAAAAAAAATGTTTTCTTCATCCAGAGAAAACAATTCTGGAGCTCCTCACATATGTGAGACCCCTGTGTTATAAATCCCACTAGTCCAGTGCCAGGGTACAAGATCAGTCCAAGAGACAGGCAAAAAGGATGGTCAAACAGTCCAGGGTCAGTTCCAGATCAGGAAGAGGTATGTACAGAATCGGTAGGCAGAAGCGTGGTCGAATAACAAGCCAGGGTCAGTTCCAGATCAGGCATAGGTATGAACAGAATTGGTAGCCAGAAGCGTGGTCGAATAACAAGCCAGGCTCAGTTCAAGATCAGGCAGAGGTATAAACAGAATCGGTAGGCAGAAGCGTGGTCGAATAGCAAGCCATGGTCAGTTACAGAGCAAGTAGAGGCATAAGGGGTGTGAAGGTAAATGGCAGGAAGTGAGGGTTATGTTTACCATACTTCACTAATAATGTAGTGAAGTATGGTAATGGCGGAAACAGCCAACTATGTAGAGGCCTAGTTGGGAAGGACATTGGGGACAATAAAAAGTGGTGTCTCTTCTCACTCCTCCTTTGGAGCGCACCTGGCATTTTATTTGCTGTTTTTTTGGCCTGTTGGTCTGGGAGGGATTTTTTGGGGAAAGTGGCGCTCGGAGAGTCTACTAATCACATCAGATCAAATGGGTTCTGGTGGGTGGTTTGGGAATACAAGGACAGTGGTGATTTCCTTCTGGTAGGCAAGGAAGGATTTGGGGATTTCAGTGGATTTGTGATAACTAACGTAGCTGTTGTATATATGGCCAAATTAAACAAATAAATGGAAACTTTTTTATATCACTGGTATGTTTGCCTTGTGGCAAGGTAGGGTTCGAGCATCTGGTCGTTGACGTCGACACCCCCACATGTTGTATTTGTGGATACATGTTGGCTTTTGAACTCGGCCATTCCTCCAGTTGATCTCCACAAAGGTATTATTGTGGATCGATGAAAGAATGTACACATCCCTTAAGTTCCTCCACTTCACGGCCAGAATTTCCTCATTCCGTAAGCTCGCCGTCTCCCCTCTTCTTAGCTTCTTGTTGATGAGGCTTTGAGGAAAGCCCTTACGATTCTTCCTTATGGTCCCACATTGTCATGGTCGTCCCAGTGGTCCAGCGGTATATGGGAGGCCTGCCTGCAGAATTCCCATGTTACGAACTGGGCAGTATCCAAGAGGGGGCGTTGGCGTGAACGGGCGCACGCGGGTGCGCGTTGGTACGAACGTGCGCACGCGGGTGCGCGTTGGTACGAACGGGCGCATGCGGGTGCGCGTTGACACGAACGGGCTCACGCGGATGCGCGAGGTCACAAACGGACGCACGGTTACACGCGGGTGCGCGCAGATGCGCCGTGTGACCCTTTTTGGCGCCCAGAAGGCTACTTAAGGGAATCTGTCACTGTGCCTCCCTGCTGTCCAGTCTACAGCGTGTCCGGTGATCCTGTTATCTGCTACTCAGTTTACCTTGATTCCTGTTTACCCAGCCTGTTCCTGACGACGTCTGTTTGCTGCCAGCCTCTGACCTTCGGCCTGTCTGACCACGCTTCTGCCTCTTCCTTGGGACTGTTACTGCCCGCCTGTTACCGACCCGGCTTGAACTCTCGACTACCCTTTGCTACCCGCTGTTCCTGCTTGTCCGTTTAGTCTCTTCTGCTACCTACTGTTCCAGCCTGCCTGCTGGGTGCTTCCTGCCACCGGCTCCCTCAGCACTATAGGACACCTCCTCGCTGCCAACCGATCCTGTGTCCCTGCCAAGTTCCGTGCATCATCTGCTGCCTGCTGATCCAGCGCTGCAGAGTTCCGGTGCATCATCTGCTGCCTGCTGATCCTGCTCTGCCAAGTTCCCGTGCACCATCTGCTGCCCGCTGATCCTGCGCTTCTGTGTCTCTTCCGCTTCTCCAGAGGTCCGGACCAGTCCTACACCTGATTGGCACTTGTGCCCTCTGAACTCTTGAGTCCCTGTCCCCACCTTCAGGGGTTCTCGAGCCAGAGGCTTACGAGAGGCCGCTCCCTGCATTCTGGGCTCCTATACCAGGTACGTGACAGTACTGGATAGCCATGTCCGAGCCCACGCAGGGAGCCTCTCCTATGGACGAGCTCTGCCGCCACCTAGCTGGACTTACTCAGGCGGTGAAGAGTCTGCAGGAAGGCTATGGCCGGCTGGAGGAACGTGTCCAAGCCCTGTCTGCATCTACGCCAGCTGTTTCCGGGACTTCTGCTGCGCCTTCGGTGGTGATGTTGTCGCCAGAACCCAGGGTTCCCACACCTGAAAGATTCTCTGGCAACCCGGGGTAAATTCAGGGCATTCCGCAATTCCTGTGAACTTTTCTTTGCCTCGCAACCAAGGACCTTTTCTCTTGAGGCTACCAAGGTGGGGTTTGTCATTTCTCTGCTGGCAGGTGAACCTCAGGCCTGGGCTCATCATCTCCTGGAACGGAAAAATCCCTCTCTGGATACCTTGAATACTTTCTTTCAGGCTATGTCGCGGTTGTATGAGGATCCACAGCTAACCGCCACCGCAGAGGCAGCTTTGCACACACTGCAGCAAGGCCGCAGACCCGTGGAGGACTATGTGTCGGAATTCAGGCGCTGGAGTTCCGGCACAGACTGGAATAATGCTGCTTTACGGTACTAGTCCCGTATGGGTCTTTCAGAGCCTTTGAAAGATGAACTGGCCCGAGTGGGCACCCCTGAGACTCTGGAAGCCCTCATAGACCTGTCCATTCAGATAGACAGACGCCTAAGAGAGCGTCGCCTGGAACGTTCTTCTGCAACTTCTCATCCCGTTTGGATGTTACCACGAGTGCCTAGTCCCTCCCATTCAGCCTCTTCTGCTCCTGCTACGGCTGCCCTGGACACTCCAGAACCCATGCAGCTGGGTTTACTTCGACCTTCTTTGACACCTGAAGAGCGCCAACGCCGTCGGGCAGGTAACCTTTGCCTGTACTGTGGAGAACCAGGACATTATGTACGCACTTGCCCTGCTAAACTTCGTAAGTGCTTTTCCATCTCTCCAGCTCTTCCTCCCATTTTGCCGAACAGTATTACTCATCTGGCTGTTCCTATTCTCTTGCAGCTCCCAGGAGGGAATATCCGAACCAGCGCAATAATTGACTCTGGAGCTTGTAGTGGCTTCATGGACTTGTCCTTCCCTCTAAAACATGACATTCCCCTCCCCTTTGCCTAGGGCAAAAGGACTTTCTGTGTATCTGGCTGATGGCTCTACCCTTAAATCTGGACCGGTGACCCAGGAGACTTTACCTCTGCTTACCACCATTGCCGGGACTCACCAGGAGTTACTGTGCTTACATGTCATCAAGTCTCCTCTTTTTCCCATCATATTAGGCATGCCCTGGCTGAGAGCTCACCAGTGGCAAAACTACCAGGGTCGCAACAGTCGCACTTGCGACTGGGCCCACGTGTTCTGCCACTGTGGGGGGGGCCCCCAGACAAGCATGAAAGACTTCCGGTCCGGCGCCTGATGTACTGACCGCAAGGATGGTGAGCTCTAACACCGCTGGTAATGACTTCTGGTAGTTGCTCCAGTGACTGGCTCCCGGCTTGTGTGAGAAGTTTCAGGTCTCCAATGCTACGATTACCCTGTAGAGCAGCATCTCTCCCTCGTCCTGCCTCACATACAGACTAAAACTCCCTTCCCCCTCTGCCTCGGCTTGGCTGTCACAGACAGAAGGGGGGGGGGGGGAGAAAGGACACAGCACTCAACGGGATGGGACATGCTGATTAAGGTTCGTACTGACTCTGAATGCTCGGCACTTGCAGGGAAGGAGGGGGGGAGGGGAAGGGAGCTAGTTGTCAAAGGAGGATGCTTGCTGGGTGCATTGTGAAGTTTGCACTAGATGGTTACAGTGCAATGTGCAGTATGCAATGGATGGGTACAGTGCAGTATGCAATGGATGGGTACAGTGCAGTATGCAATGGATGGGTACTGCTGTGCAACAAGCAGCATGCACTGGATGTGTGCTGTGTGACAGGCAGTGCACTTTGGATCAGGGCAGTGTGCACAAGAGTGGTATATTGCAATATGTAGTGAGCACTGAATGTGCGATGTGCACTCGATGGGTGCCATGTAATGTGCAGTGCGCACTGGATTTGTGCAGTGGATATGCCATGTGAACTGAATGGGTGCACTGCGCACTAGTGGGGCAATGTGCAGTGTGCTTGGATTTGTTCAAGTTGTGAGGGAAGCATACTTGCAGTCAGTGGCGTAACTAGAACCTTCAGGGCCCCGGTGCAAAAAATGATGGAGGGCCCCCCTGACCTCCGGGCCAGGGCCCTTCCCACTGATCTCAGGGGCAGCAGGACCTGGATAGAAGGGGGAACAAATCCCCTCCATTTTCCTCATGCAGCCACTGAATGCCTATCAGAGAGAGGAGGAGAAGCAGAATTTTAGTGGTTGCAGGAGAAAAATGGAGGGGGATTTGTTCCTCTAAATGCCCCCCCCCCATCCAGGTGGTCAGGGGCTACATGTGTGCTATTGCAATTGTAACCCCTGTAGTTACGCCCCTGGGATGAGTGGGTGGCAGCGGTGTTGGTGGGGGATGGGATCAGTGGCGGTTGGGGAGGGATAGGATCAGTGTCATCGGTGGAGGGGGGTGGGATGTGTGGCAGCGGCGAGGGAGAGATGGGATGCGTGGCAGCGGTGGGGGGATGGGATCAGTGGTAGCAGTGGTGGTTGGGTAGGGATGGGATCAGTGACAACAGTGGTGGTGGGGGGATGGGATAAGTGGCAGCGGTGAGGGGGATGGGATCAGTGGCAAGGGTTGTGGTGGGGGGGTGGGATCAGTGGTAGGGGGGATTGAATGGGAGGAGTGGCAGAGGTGGTGGGGGAATGGGATCAGTGCAATGGAATCCATGGCAAGGATGGTGGTTGGGGGTGGTGGGTGGGATTGAGTGGTGGGGAGGGGAATGGTATCAGTGGCAAGGATGGGGTCAGTGGCAGTAGTGGTCATGGTGGATCAGTGGCAGTAGTGGTGGTGTGGGGGTATCAGTGGGGGTATCAGTGGCGGGGGTGGTGGTGCTGTGGGGGTATCAGTGGCAGTAGTGGCGGGGGTGGTGGTGCTGTGGGGGGTATCAGTGGCAGTAGTGGCGGGGGTGGTGGTGCTGTGGGGGTATCAGTGGCAGTAGTGGCGGGGGTGGTGTTGCTGTGGGTGGTATCAGTGCAGTAGTGTGGGTGGTATCAGTGCAGTAGTGTGGGTGGTATCAGTGCAGTAGTGTGGGTGGTATCAGTGCAGTAGTGTGGGTGGTATCAGTGCAGTAGTGTGGGTGGTGTGGGGGTATCAGTGCAGTAGTGGGGGTGGTGTGGGGGATCAGTGCAGTAGTGGGGGTGGTGGTGTTGCTGTGGGTGGTATCAGTGCAGTAGTGTGGGTGGTATCAGTGCAGTAGTGTGGGTGGTATCAGTGCAGTAGTGTGGGTGGTATCAGTGCAGTAGTGTGGGTGGTATCAGTGCAGTAGTGTGGGTGGTGTGGGGGTATCAGTGCAGTAGTGGGGGTGGTGTGGGGGATCAGTGCAGTAGTGGGGGTGGTGTGGGGGATCAGTGCAGTAGTGGGGGTGGTGTGGGGGATCAGTGCAGTAGTGGGGGTGGTGTGGGGGATCAGTGCAGTAGTGGGGGTGGTGTGGGGGATCAGTGCAGTAGTGGGGGTGGTGTGGGGGATCAGTGCAGTAGTGGGGGTGGTGTGGGGGATCAGTGCAGTAGTGGGGGTGGTGTGGGGGTATCAGTGCAGTAGTGGGGGTGGTGTGGGGGTATCAGTGCAGTAGTGGGGGTGGTGTGGGGGTATCAGTGCAGTATTGGGGGTGGTGTGGGGGTATCAGTGCAGTAGTGGGGGTGGTGTGGGGGTATCAGTGCAGTAGTGGGGGTGGTGTGGGGGTGTGGGGATCAGTGGCAGTGTTGATATTGAGGGATGGGTGCCACTCACTTGCAGATCACTCTGTCCCCCTTCCTTGCTGGGTCTTGCTTGGATGAGCAGTAGCACTGAGCAGAGGGGATGGGCGGGGCCTGTGAGTGCAGGCAGGGCCAAAGAAGATGGGCGGAGCGGGCGGGGACTGTGCCCGTGAGTTCAGGCAGAGAGTATGGGTGGAGAGGATGGGCGAAGTGGGCGGGGACTGTGCCCCTAAGTGTGGGATGAGAGGATGGGTGGAGAGGATGGGCGGAGCCTTGCAGTGTGTCCGTCAATGCGCTCGGTAAGGATGGGCGGATCGGCAGGAGAGGATGGGCGGAGCCTTGCAGTGTGCCCGTCAATGCGCTCGGTAAGGATGGGCGGATCGGCAGGAGAGGATGGGAGGAGCCTTGCAGTGTGCCCGTCAATGCGCTCGGTAAGGATGGGTGGATCGGCAGGAGAGGATGGGCGGAGCGTACTCCCCGTGAATGACTGTACACCGTGAGTGTACTGTACTTTCTCCCAGGCAGCGGCGGGCCCCCCTACAGTGGCGGAACCAGAGGGCCCAGTCGCCAATGCGACTGGTGCGACCCTGGTAATTCCGCCACTGCTTGCAGTGATTTGGGGGGATACGATGATGCTGTATGTGCAAGGGGGCACTTTGGGAGCAGACAGAACTTGTGCTAGAAGGGGGGTTAAATAAAAAATATGACCCCCCCCCCCAGCACCAGTTCTCTCTGCTCCTAAAATGCCCCCTTGCACATACAGCATTCTCTTATCCCCCCAAATCACTGCAAGTATCCTTTTCTGACAACTTTCTCCCTCCTCCTTCAAAGAGAGGCTGTCTGCTATTGGGACGATCATGGTTTCTGGGATTCCGGGCACCTTGCTGGAGATTTGGGGTAATCACTGCAGGACTCAAGGCCAGTTCACACCACGAATCACAAAGGAACGCACTCTGCATTTTTAAGCGATACACATGCCTTCCAGGTGCTGTGCGATTTCAACCCTTTAATTTGAATAGGCTAAAATTGTGTTGGTCTGCACCAAGAGCTGTCCATGTGCTACTTTACAAAACGCACTGCAACTGGATTGCATGGTACTGCTGGCCATACAATATGGTGCAGGCATTTGCAACCGGCATTTGGGGAGTCATTAAGTTGACAACCTCTGCAGATCGCTTTGGCAGTGCATTTTGAATGCAGTGTGGGAAACGCAGGTTTCCCTCAAGGCATTCTGGTGTGAACAGACCCTTAGTCCAGACACACAGGATTTCATTTGTATCTCAGGAAGGTTTAGAAGTATGGATTTGTATTAGAAGTAGAGAGGATTTGTGTTTTGTGGTGTTTGTACTGGGAAGGGGGATTTGAGTAGTATGATTTGTGACAGAACTGAGGAGAATACTTATGCTGGCATGGAGGGAAAGAATTTAATGCTGGGGGAGTTTGACCCAGGATGGTGAGAAAGGGTTGTACTGGAAGGGAGGACCTGGGGGACAGGATCTGTGCTAGAAATTTGCGAGAGGATTTTTGCAGAGAGGGTGATTGGGTGGATTTGTACATGTTGCACCCCATCACAAATACAGGCGTAATGTCAAAGAGGTTAGAATGTGAAGTGAGGGTGGGGGGTTGCATTGTGGAGGGAAGAGGGGTGGCAGGGCTTCAAAAATCAAAATGCACCTTCGCCTTTGTAGCCAAAAATTCTTGCATTGGCTCAGCTGGTACTGATAACCGCTGCCCAACTTGCCCCCCGCCACTCCCCATTGCTGCTAGCCCAATGCTGCCAGTCTGACCTTCCATCCTCCATCAGTGCCCTTAGTGTGAGCCACTTGCTGTCAGAGCTCTCCTCCTGCACCACTGTGGGTCATGTTCCTGGGGTCAGCAATGGATATGCTGGTTCTACTGTCATGGGTGATCTGCTGAGGGTCCGCTCACTGAGCCTGTCAGTAACATCCTTTTTAAAAGCCTTTCAAATGCTGGCAGTGCAGGTCTTGCATACCAGTAAAATCAATAAAATTTTATGGCACTACCTAAATACAGGTGGTACACAATGGCAGATCTACCAGGGTCACAAAGGTTGCACTTGCGACCCTGGTGTTCTGCCACGGTGGGGGTGGGCCCAAGATGGCAGAAAGGGGGCAAATGTGGGACCGTAATAAAGGGCCCCGGGACGAGAGGTGGGGGGGCCCTTCACGATTTCTTGCATCGGGGCCCTGAAGGTTGTAGTTACGCCTCTGGAGCTCACAATCCGCGAATCAATTGGATTTCAGGGAAAATTGAATTTCTCTCACCTTACTGCCTTCAGCATTGTCTACCGGGAGTCAACGAAGCCCCTTCTTCTCTACTTTGCCTGGAAGTAGATGCTGAGATCCGTCAAGCTGTACCCGAGGTCTACCACAGCTTCCTGGATGTTTTTAGTAAGAAGGGTGCAGAAACCCTACCTCCACATAGGCCGTACGACTGCCCGATAGAACTGCTTCCCGGAGCAGAGATTCAGTTTGCAAGAATTTTTCCATTATCGGAAACGGAATTAGGGACCTTGAGGTCTTACCTGATGACAACCTGGAAAAAGGATTCATCCGACTCTCCACCTCCCCGGCGGGTGCGGGAATCTTCTTCGTAGAGAAGAAAGACCACTCCCGACGTCCTTGTGTTGATTATCGGGCACTTAATAAGGTCACCATCAAGAACCGATATCCTTTGCCTTTAGTGCCCGAATTGTTCCAAAGACTGGGATCAGCTGCAGTGTTCTCCAAGTTGGATCTTTGGGGTGCCTACAATCTCGTTCGCATTCGGAGCAGAGATGAGTGGAAGACTGCCTTCCGCACACGTTTCGGGCACTTTGAATATTTGGTTATGCCTTTTGGTCTTTGCAATGCCCCTGCCACGTTCCAGCACTTTGTGAACAACATTTTCAGAGACTACCTTGATCTATTTGTAATTATATATCTGGATGATATTTTGATCTTTTCCTCCTCCCTAGCTGAACATCGGGAACACGTTAGAAACGTTTTATCGCGACTCCGACTTCACGGTCTATACGCCAAGCCAGAAAAGTGTGTCTTCGAGCAACGAAGCATCCAATTCCTTGGTCTGATCATCTCAGTGGAAGGCATTAAGATGGACCCCCAGAAGGTTTCTGCCATCCGGGACTGGCCCGCTCCTACTGACAGGAAGGGGATCCAACGGTTTGTGAGCTTCGCAAACTTTTATTGGAAGTTCATAAGGGGGTTTTCCACCATCATTGCCCCCATCACAGGACTGACCAAGCAGGGCCTAAAGTTCCAATGGACTCCTGAAGCTCAAGAGGCCTTTACAAGTCTGAAGGACTTGTTTATCTCAGCTTCAGTCCTTAAACACCCCGACTTGACCCTGCCATATATTTTAGAAGTGGATGCCTCAGAGATAGCGGTTGGGGCAGTGCTTTCTCAGAGACAAGGGCCTAAATCCCTTCTGCACCCAGTCGTGTTCTTTTCTCGTAAATTATCCGAGGCTGAGAGGATCTACAACGTTGGTGATCGCGAACTACTGGCAATCAAGGTGGCACTCGAAGAATGGTGATATCTTCTGGAAGGAGCAACCCACCCGATCCTTGTGTATACCGATCATAAGAATCTGGAGTACTTGAAGACTGCTAAGAGACTGAGACCACGACATGCCAGGTGGGCACTTTTCTTCACCAGATTCTCGTTCCACATCACCTATCGGCCCGGGTCAAAGAACACCAAGCCTGACGCCTTGTCACGTATGTACAGTGAACCTGAAGCTCCTTTATCCCCAGACACCATCCTGTCCTCAGGAAACTTCCTCCTGCTCCAAGGGGACTTACTGTCCCAAATCAAGCAAGCTTCCACTAGTGCTGTTTTCCCGCCTGATACCCCTCTACTGGCCAGGGATGACCTCCTATGGTATAAGGACAAGATTTACGTCCCCCAGGAAGTGCGAGTTTCGGTCCTTAGTTCCTGCCACGACCACTTGCTGGCTGGCCATTTTGGGGTACATAAGACCTCTGAACTGCTTCAACGTATGTTCTGGTGGCCTCAGTTAAAGAAGGATTGTAAGGAGTATGTGGAGGCATGTGTCACCTGCATCCAAAACAAGGGCAGCAAGTCTAAGGCATGGGGTCTGTTGAAGCCGTTACCCTTCCCGGAGAGACCATGGAGGATGATCTCCATGGACTTTATTGTCGAGCTGCCACCTTCGGAGAATTATTCTGCAATCTTTGTGGTGGTGGACAGGCTATCTAAAATGGCCCACTTTCTGCCAATGAAGGGCACTCCCTCAGCCGCGGAGACTGCCAAGACGTTTATCAGGGAAATGGTGAGACTCCATGGAATTACCGCAAATATCACATCAGATAGAGGAGTGCAATCCACTTCCAAGTTCTGGAGGGCACTTTGTGGGACTCTGAAGATAGACCTCTGCTTCTCTTCCGCCTATCACCCCCAAACCAATGGCCAAACTGAGAGAACGAATTAGACGCTGTAACAGTATTTGCGCTGCTTTTCCTCGTTCTCTCAAGATGACTGGGCTCCTCTGTTACCCCTTACCGAATTTGCATATAACAATTCTGTTCATTCTGCCACAAAACAATCCCCGTTTTTTGCAAATTACGGTTTCCATCCTCTGTTCCTGTCCAACAACCTCCCTGAATGTCCGGTACCAGCTGTCCAAGAAAACCTTAACTTCTTCAAGGCAAACAATAGGCTTCTGCAGGAGACTATGACAAGGACTCAGAACTACAATAAGGAGGTGTTTGACAGGAAAAGAAGAGGGGAACTTGATCTCAAGGTCGGGGATCAGGTTTGGTTATCCACCTTGAACTTAAAGCTGGCTTGCCCGTCCAAGAAACTGGATCCAAAGTTTGTGGGTCCCTTTCCGGTTGTAAGGAAGGTGAATAGCGTGGTGTATGAGCTGAAATTACCAGAATCATTTCGGATTCATCCGGTTTTTCATGTGGCCCTACTCAAACCTGCAGTTCCAGATTCCTTTGCCAACCAGAAGGTCGGTCCCCTTGAACCTGTGATCGTCGATGGATAAATCGAATATGAGGTTGAATCCATTTTGGACTGTAGGAGAAGACGCAATCAGATTCAATTTCTGGTGAAGTGGAAGGGGTATGGGCCTGAGAAAAATTCCTGGGAACCAGAATCCAATATCCATGCCAGGAGATTGATTGTTGCCTTTGAGAAGTCCCATCCGGGTAAGATGGCACAGTTGGGTATACGGAGGCTGCCCCTTGGGGGGGGCAATGTCATGGTCGTC
This sequence comes from Lithobates pipiens, assembly GCF_037356315.1. Classification (NCBI taxonomy): domain Eukaryota; kingdom Metazoa; phylum Chordata; class Amphibia; order Anura; family Ranidae; genus Lithobates; species Lithobates pipiens. The sequence continues at coordinate 90,870,720 of NW_027507787.1, forward strand.
CCGGTGGTCCAGCGGTATATGGGAGGCCTGCCTGCAGAATTCCCATGTTAAGAACTGGCTGGTATCCAAGGGCGCGCGTTGGTGCGAACGGGCGCACGCGGGTGCGCTTTGGTACGAACGGGCGCACGCGGGTGCACGTTGACACGAACGGGCGCACGTGGGTGTGCGAGGTCACGAACGGACACACGGTTACACGCAGGTGCGCACAGATGCGCCGTGTGACCGTTTTTGGCGCCCAGAAGGCTACTTAAGGGAATCTGTCACTGTGCCTCCCTGCTGTCCAGTAAACAGCGTGTCCGGTGATCCTGTTATCTGCTACTCAGTTTACCTTGATTCCTGTTTACCTGGCCTGTTCCTGACGACGTCTGTTTGCTGCCAGCCTCTGACCCTCGGCCTATTTGACCACGCTTCTGACTCTTCCTTGGGACTGTTGCTGCCCGCCTGTTACCGACCCGGCTTGAACTCTCGACTACCCTTTGCTACCCGCTGTTCCTGCTTGTCCGTTTAGTCTCTTCTGCTACCTACTGTTCCAGCCTGCCTGCTGGGTGCTTCCTGCCACCGGCTTCCTCAGCACTACAGGACACCTCCTCACTGCCAACCGATCCTGTGTCCCTGCCAAGTTCCGTGCATCATCTGCTGCCTGCTGATCCAGCGCTGCCGAGTTCCTGTGCATCATCTGCTGCCTGCTGATCCTGCGCTGCCAAGTTCCCGTGCACCATCTGCTGCCCGCTGATCCTGCGCTTCTGTGTCTCTTCCGCTTCTCCAGAGATCCGGACCAGTCCTACACCTGCTTGGCACTTGTGCCCTCTGAACTCTTGAGTCCCTGTCCCCACCTTCAGGTGTTCTCGAGCCAGAGGCTTACGAGAGGCCGCTCCCTGCATTCTGGGCTCCTATACCAGGTACGTGACACACATGCTGGAGTGTTCTTTCTGTGAAGGTTGCAGAACAGGGGCAAACTTGTATAAAAGTTGTTCACACACAGATGGTAGCCTTTCTCCAGGAGTGGATTTATGAGTTCCCAAACGACTTTCCCACTCGATCCAATTTATTCTGGGCAATTAGGGGGATATAGCTGGGTGTCCTTCCCTTCATATACCATGAAGGCATAGGTATACCCTGTAGCTCGGTCGCACAATTTGTACATCTTCACCCCTTAGTGGGCCCTTTTGGTGGGAATAAATTGTTTTATGACCAGCCTGCCAGTAAATTTGACAAGGGACTCATCCACGCATATGTGTTGGTCTGGGGTAAACAATTGGGGGAAGATATCAGAAAAATAATTGAGTAGTGGCCGAATTTTGTAAATTTGGGTCATTTCGGGGTGGGCACTTGGTATTATCATTGTAGTGTAGGAATCTCATAATCATGAGATATCTGGTCCTGGGCATTACTGAGGAAAAGATGGGCATGTGGTGGATGGGGAGGGTAGACCAATACGAATGTAAAAATTTTTTTTTTTTTATTCCAAATCAAGTAAACTTAAAGAGAAACCTCCTCCCCCTGGTAGCTCTATTCCCACTTTTCTAGCTGTCTCGGGTATGTACCAATGCCGCAAACCATTATGCAAAACCTGCCAGTTTGTGAGACATGGCCAGAAGGATTTTGTTGTAAAAGGAAAAACATACCCTATCAAGGGTTTTCACACATGCTCCACTGACCAAGTGGTATACTGTCTAACATGTCCTTGCGGCCTGATTTATGTAGGGAGAACCATTAGGCCACTTTGCAAGCGTTTCGACGAGCATCGCCGTTTCATCTCCGGTGGATTAGACAATCACAGTGTTCCTAGGCATTTCCTCAAGTATCATCAAAAATCTACAGATGGTTTAAGGGTCTGGGTCATTGAGACAATGCCAAAGAACCTCCCCTCAGCCGAACGTTTTAGAAGACTGTCATAGAGAAATGTTTTGGATTTTTACTTTAAATGTTCTTGCCCCTGGAGGGTTGAACGAGGACTTTGAAACTAGTGCCATTCTCTAGATTCCTCCTTTCCTAATATATTTGTGCAAGATTTTTTAGTAGTATATAATTTTCTATTAGTCAAAAAACGTTATCCTGTGACACTGCGCTATCCAAAAAAAGAACCAAAAAAAGCCGCTAACACAATCACAAGGATATAAAACAGTGAATAATTAACAAATATTTAGTCATAGTGTAGCGCTAAAAGAAATATAAGTGACCTAATACATAATGATACGTGGTCATACAATATTTAACCAAACATTAAACACAAAAATCATAAACTGTGCAAAAAATACACCTTAAGTGCAAAAATTCATAAGTGTATAAAAAAGTCCAAGAAAAAATAAATAAAAGTCTCTATATAAATGTTGATCCAATCCAAACGTGAGATAAGGGTCACCATCCACCTTCTTTAAATGAGGCTAGCATGCAGACACCCTGTGATATTCCCGTCACCTTTTAAGATAAAGGCTTACCAGATGTAATGGATCCAAGCGAATATACATTCGAAGGATCATACGGGCTTGTGCACTCGAATACGAGATTTCAGACGTAAATTATCCAGGGAAGTAACGAATCAAACTGCTCATACAGATGCCCCGGCTAGTTGTTATATCCTCAGCGGTAAAATCCAACTCAAAATGTTGAACCCATACAAAGAAAAATAAGGGGCCACAATAGTGTAATTCCGTTTAGGAGAAAAATGTAATAAAAAAGTAATGAACTTACATGTAACCAAAGAGTCAAGCGCTTATTCAATAAAAACAGTGCTACAGTACGAGTCCCGACGCGTTTCGTCCTCTAAAGACGTCATCTGGGGTGACACTCAACTGTAGCATCCTTACTTTTATATCCAACCTTCAATCTGGGCGAAAATTCCATCTGCCTGTGTCACCGCATATTACTTCCGGTTTAAGATGGCGCCCGGCGTGCGTTCCACGCCTCATTATAATGCTAAAACATGAATCTACCAGCGATTCCATGCCATAACATATATAAAATGAACCGATGTGTGAAACAAACATTAACCCACCTAAATGAACGGGATATTAGAACTATTCATGTTACACCGTAAACATCATTTCCGGGTCATGGCTGGGGAGTTAGCTAAAAATTAAAAAACGTAGGTGTGGCTCCGATAATCACCCATCCAGCCCATCACACCAACGAGACCACCCCTACCGAGGACGCCCAACCAGAGAAATCACTCCCATAATGGGCGTATCATAGATTAAAGCGTGACGCTTCTAGCCAGCGATGCTGGAACGCACCGCATACCGGAAGCGCCAACACAACAGGCGCATCCGACGCCGGAAGTGACGTGAAAAGAAATACGTCACCTCCAGTCAAAGCGTATTCGACGCCGGAAGTGACGTAAAGGGAAATACGTCACCTCCATTTCCCCACGAATTCCTGTAATCTATTATTTACCGAAGATTCATAAAGATCTGGTGAGCCCTCCTGGCAGGCCCATAGTGAGTGGCATTAATTCGGTCACCTCACGTATAGGCCGCTATATAGATTTTTATTTGCAACCCCTTGTTAAAAAAAACCCCTCCTATCTTAAAGATACTGGTGCTACAATTAGAAGACTTGAAGACCTAGTGCTTCATGAACAATGTATTATAGCTACAGCTGATGTAGCGTCCCTCTATACTTGCATACCTCAAGGAATGGGTATAGAGGCCGTCCGGCATTTTTTGGATCGTGAGGATTCTCTGGCGTCATTTCAATGTGATTACCTTATAGAACTTTTAGAATTTGCCATGGAACACAATTATTTTTGGTTTAACGATAAGTATTATTTACAACAACGTGGTGTAGCAATGGGGGCTAAATTTGCCCCCAGTCTTGCTAATTTATTTATGGCCAAGTGGGAGGAGGATGTCGTCTATGCCCAATGAACCCTTCTTTGGTCCTGTGGGCCAGGTACATAGACGACATCCTCCTCCTATGGAGTGGTTCATCGGATTCGTTGACTGAATTTTTTATGAATTTGAACTGTAATGACAGGGGCATTTCACTATCGTTTGAAATGAGTTTCTCTAAGATTAATTTTCTTGATTTAGAGATAGAATTAATAGATAATAAATTTGTGTTTAAAACGCACTTTAAACCGACGGACAGGAATAGCTTCATTCCCCTCGATAGCTGTCATCATAGATCATGGTTGAGTTCGATACCACGCAGTCAGTTCTTACGACTGCGGAGGAACTGCACAGACCTTGATATGTTCAGGACACAGGCAGAAACCCTCAAACAAAAATTTGAGGATAAGGGATATGATGCTAAGGCTCTTGATGTAGAGATACAGAAAGTTATTGATATTAACAGGGAAAGCCTTGTAGTTGAGAAATTACGCCAAGAATCTGATGATACTTATAGATGGTCTATGCTTACATCTTTTTCAGTACAGCATAAACAAATTAAGACCATTATAAATAGACACTGGGATGTTTTAAGAAGTGACCCAGTTCTCAGCTCGAGATTACCTGAGCGGGCGAAAGTACTCTTCAGGGGTGCACCCTCTCTACGGAGCCGTATTGCTCCCAATGTTATCAACCCACCCTGTCGTCCATCATTTTTTCACAATTTAACAGGTTTTTATCCCTGTAAAAAATGTGGTGTATGCCAATTTAATACAGCCGGAAGACAAAAAACAACTGAGTTTACATCAACAATAACTAATAGAACACATACTATAAAATCATTTTGTACTTGTAGCACCAGGTACGTAGTGTATTTGATCACTTGCCCGTGCGGCAAACAATATGTGGGGAGGACAACAAGAACGTTTGCGATTAGAGTAGGGGAACATATAGCTTTAATAAAGGGTAAGGTCTCCAAACACACTGTTCCGAGACACTACAGGGAATGTCATAACAGCGATCCGACAGGTACCCAGTTTTTGGCTATTGACAAATACACACCCCCCTGGAGGGGTGGTGCCATGACTCGGGGTGTTTCCAGATTAGAAACCTACTGGATATATACGATTCGATCTTACTCTCCATTTGGTCTAAATATAGAGTGGGATATCAATGCTTTCATTAATGATGGTTAATATGTATATTTGATCTTAGTTCAGAGTTTTTTTATAATTTTAATAATTGTTTTTTATGTAAATGGCAAGTTTTTTTCAGGGTTGTTATTTATGTATATGTTGTATTATTCCTGGGACAGAATTCTATCTGCCTTATATGTTATCTGGTATGATGTACATTCCGGCATACGGTATACCGGTGCTGGTTTGTACTTTCTATATAAACATTCTTTATATATAATTATTCCCACTTCATACATATTGGTATGATGTCTATTTGTTTTAATACTTTGTTCACCTGGGAGTAGGTGGGTGTTTAAATGCACAGCCCTCTAAACTGTGCGTTCCGGAGTATGTTTACATGCGCTCCGTTGGTGACTGGAGGTGACGTATTTCCCTTTACGTCACTTCCGGCGTCGAATACGCTTTGACTGGAGGTGACGTATTTCTTTTCACGTCACTTCCGGCGTCGGATGCGCCTGTTGTGTTGGCGCTTCCGGTATGCGGTGCGTTCCAGCATCGCTGGCTAGAAGCGTCACGCTTTAATCTATGATACACCCATTATGGGAGTGATTTCTCTGGTTGGGCGTCCTCGGTAGGGGTGGTCTCGTTGGTGTGATGGGCTGGATGGGTGATTATCGGAGCCACACCTACGTTTTTTAATTTTTAGCTAACTCCCCAGCCATGACCCGGAAATGATGTTTACGGTGTAACATGAATAGTTCTAATATCCCGTTCATTTAGGTGGGTTAATGTTTGTTTCACACATCGGTTCATTTTATATATGTTATGGCATGGAATCGCTGGTAGATTCATGTTTTAGCATTATAATGAGGCGTGGAACGCACGCCGGGCGCCATCTTAAACCGGAAGTAATATGCGGTGACACAGGCAGATGGAATTTTCGCCCAGATTGAAGGTTGGATATAAAAGTAAGGATGCTACAGTTGAGTGTCACCCCAGATGACGTCTTTAGAGGACGAAACGCGTCGGGACTCGTACTGTAGCACTGTTTTTATTGAATAAGCGCTTGACTCTTTGGTTACATGTAAGTTCATTACTTTTTTATTAAATTTTTCTCCTAAACGGAATTACACTATTGTGGCCCCTTATTTTTCTTTGTATGGGTTCAACATTTTGAGTTGGATTTTACCGCTGAGGATATAACAACTAGCCGGGGCATCTGTATGAGCAGTTTGATTCGTTACTTCCCTGGATAATTTACGTCTGAAATCTCGTATTCGAGTGCACAAGCCCGTATGATCCTTCGAATGTATATTCGCTTGGATCCATTACATCTGGTAAGCCTTTATCTTAAAAGGTGACGGGAATATCACAGGGTGTCTGCATGCTAGCCTCATTTAAAGAAGGTGGATGGTGACCCTTATCTCACGTTTGGATTGGATCAACATTTATATAGAGACTTTTATTTATTTTTTCTTGGACTTTTTTATACACTTTTTTTTTGCACTTAAGGTGTATTTTTTGCACAGTTTATGATTTTTGTGTTTAATGTTTGGTTAAATATTGTATGACCACGTATCATTATGTATTAGGTCACTTATATTTCTTTATAATTTTCTATTAGTATATTATTTTAAATATGGTAAATATTTTTAAATAATTTTAACCATTTTGGTATATTTATATATATATTTTTAAATATATTTAGCTAATATATTTATACATATTTTTTACCCTAGATATTTTTCAAAATATTTTCTCTTTGCCCCTTTATTCCCTTTCTTCTTTTGCCCCTCCCTTTTTTTCCCTACTCCCTCCCCTTCAGTCTTATATATATGCCTAGTCTTAGGCATTATTGAAGACTGTGTAAAAATATTGATTCTCATTTTCATTTTATGTTTATTTTTATTTTTAAATGTCGCTTATTGGTTGTTGTTCTGTATGAAATCATATATTTTATTTTTATTTTTTTGTTTGGATAGGGATTTTGTTTCTGTTTCTCCTCCTGTCCTATACCTTTATATTGTGATAACGCTCCATTTACATATCCCCGCCCCTAAGGTCTGCCCAGGTAGTATAAATTAGTCCCATACATACACAGTCATCAGGTTGATAAAGGAACCAATGAGATGTTCCGAAAACGCGTCCCTCTTTGATGACTGCTTCCTGTTTTGCTTCCTGTTTGTGGTCCACGCTGGTTGCTGGTTATTGTCTCCTGCTGCTGACGTCACTTCCAGGATCCTCGTGTTTTAAGACTGTGATTGCGGGCTGGCCTGTCAGTTCTCTTGGAGCTCCCTGCTGTTTTTCCTGTTGGCATCCCCTGGACCTCCCTGCTACTGGACACACACAGCCTAAAGAACTGGTATATGCCAGTGACCACTGCATTCATGCCGGACCACCTACATGGATATTAATGATATGCTCTGCCAGTCTACATATCTTGTAAGTGTTTTTAACCCTTTTTGGGTAAATTAAACAGCTTTTAATTCTACACTTAGAGGCGCCTTTTCTTTGTTTTTCTGTTTCCTATTCAGAGATTGCTTCTCTCCATGAGTGCAGCCCTAAGTGTGGAAGATACCCTATTATAGACTTTCTGGTTCATAAAGACATCTGTTGGTCCTGAAGTTCAGAGTGCTCTTACAAACTGTATCTGGATGTATCAAATAGTGTCCCCCATTGGATAGTGTCCGCCATGTACTGCAGTTGTGCAGTATGGAGGACAAGGAGAAGCTGAACATCTCCGAAGATAAACGGTGCCTGCGCAGTGAGTCCAGGCTCAAGCCCCACCATCCAAGTGGACATAGAGTTTGAATAAAAAATAGCCGAGCGAAGCGAGCCCGTGAGGGGCCCTGTTACTATGAGCAACCGTATGTCCACTTGGATGGTGGGGCTTCAACCTCGACTCAGTCGCCCTTCTTCTTCTGAGACTTTCTGAATCTCCTTCTCCTCCATACTGCGCAAGCGCTGCGCAGAACGGGGCGGACAATATTTGATGGCCGGACACTTTTTGACAGAACACGAGATAAGATATGTTTACACTTGTTGTTTACACTTGAGATCATCTCTCATTGGCAGGTCGGATTGCGCTGTAAACAGCCGCTGTGATTGGCCATTTATAGCGATCGATCTGTGACTGGCTGTGTCCAAGGGACACGGCCAGCACAGAAATTCCCGATGCGCACTCGCGGGAGCACGCACTGCAGAAGTAAACAGTAAGATGTCCAGGGATGGCCTCCCGGCAATTGGCGTCCACACTGCAGCGGTCTTTCGGCTATAGCGCGGGCGCCTAGTGGTTAATGATAAAAATTGTTTTGTTTAATTTTTGTGATAACGTTTTTCTTTGGTTTGTTTGATTTTTTTTTTTTTTTTTTAAAACACTTGTGAAAAAAAAGGCACATCCTATGTATGTATGTATGTATGTATGTATGTATGAGAAGACTATAACAAGATGACACTTGACCAGTAATGGTACACAGATTTTTTTTTAATTTGTAAAGCCTATTGGGGCCTTCCCCACCCACAATGATGTGAGCTCAGAGAAGTTACCCTACATGCCCCCACCCACATGACTGACCACCCGAGCTTGGCATCTGGGCCACCGGTCAAAGATTGAACCAGCCAAGTTGAGTTCAGCTGGGGCTCACTGAAAGAACCAGCCACCACTGAACCTATGAAGGAACCCAAAGAACCAGCCATCACTGAACCCCTGGAGGAACCCAAAGAGAACCAGCCACCACTGAACCCATGAAGGAACCCAAAGAGAACCAGCCACCACTGAACCCATGAAGGAACCCAAAGAGAACCAGCCATCAATGAAACCTCAAAGGAACACAAGACTTCTGAAGGAACAAACCCCCTCCCCTCAGTTAAGGTTTGTCCCCACAGCATGAACCAGCTGACAGTGACCACACAGCTGTGCTGGGATGAATATGGGGGTCACTCTGCCCCTGTCAGATATAAGACACACATCATGTGATGTGCCCTTGCCCAGTGACAGGGGGTGTTGATTTTTTTTTCAATAAACAAGTTTTGATATACACTATGTATCACATACCTGGTGGAGAGTGAGACTGGAAACTTAAAGTAGAGAAAAGAGGGTGCACCAGCATTATTACCAGCCTTGTGCATTATCCTTAGTAAATTTATTGACAAAAACAGATAAAAAGCTACTCACAAACATGTGAAGAAAATTTTCTTATTATAAGCCACCTAGTTGTGGTAGTCGGTCTAGGTATCGACAATCTCCAGATGGTGAAGGAGAGGACATCAGGACTACTGCTGGCTGACACATTTTGAAGGGATACCTTCTTCCTCAGAGGCTCTATCACGTGCCTGACGAAGGGGGTCCTGCGCAGCTCTGAAACATTGCATGTCTCTGTGATGTGATTTCTTTCCAATAAAAAAAACCTGGCGAATATGTACAATTACTTACAAAGTCTGCTTTCCCTTTAAACACCACTGACACAAACTTTCACACAGGTTTCTTCAATGCAGTTTTAACATCAGGTACACCTCATAACCAGCAATCGTGCCTTTCAGCATTGATCAGTAGAGGGATTGCCCACATCCGAAACACCAATTGTGGGTAGGGTTACCACCTGTCTGAGATTCACCCGGACAGTATGGGTTTTGAATCGTCAGTCAGACTGAAACCCAGACACATTATTCAGACTGGATGTGGCTCCCCGAGTAACCAAGATAGTCACACACAAATCTGTTGCCATCCTGGAGCTGCGGGTTGCTGTCCAGGGGCAGATTTGGCATCACTGGGGGGCAGGGCGATGATCATAACTCCTAACTTTTTAAGCTAGGAATGAGGGATACTTATTAGCAAAAGTATGTAGGCATAGGGCACACACCCTGCCATGCCCCTTTAACCACTTTCAGACCGGACCAATTTGCTGGTCAAAGACCAGACCACTTTTTGCGATTCGGCACTGCGTCGCTTTAACTGACAATTGCGCGGTCGTGCGACGTGGCTCCCAGACAAAATTGACGTCCTTTTTTTCCCACAAATAGAGCTTTCTTTTGGTGGTATTTGATCACCCCTGCGGTTTTTATTTTTTGTGCTATAAACAAAAATAGAGCGACAATTTTGAAAAAAACGCATTATTTTTTACTTTTTGTTATAATAAATATCCCCCAAAAATATATAAAAAAAACATTTTTTTCCCTCAGTTTAGGCCGATACGTATTCTTCTACATATTTTTGGTAAAAAAAATCGCAATAAGCGATTATTGATTGGTTTGCGCAAAAGTTATAGCGTTTACAAAATAGGGATAGTTTTATAGCATTTTTATTAATAATTTTTTATTATTTTTTTTTACTAGTAATGGCGGCGATCAGCGATTTATTTTTTTTTTTTTTTTATTTTTTTTTTTTTTTATTGTGACTGCGACATTGTGGGGGACCCATCGGACATTTTTGACACATTTTTGGGACCATTGTCATTTATACAGTAATCACTGCTATATAAATGCAGTGATTCCTGTGTAAATGACACTGGCAGTGAAGGGGTTAACCAGTGGGTGGCAGTGTAGGAGTTAAGTGTTCCTAGGGATGTGTTACTAACTGTGCGGGGGTTGGGCTTTCATTTAGTGAACACTGATCTCTGCTCCAATCACATGGAGCAGAGATCAGCGTCACAAGTTGCTAGGCAGAATGGAGAAATGTTGTTTACATCGGCACTTCTCCATTCGGCCGCTCCGTGAGACGATCGCGGGGATGCCCGCGGCGATTGAGTCCGCGGGTCCCGCGACCGGACTCACGGGGGTCCCAACCAGCGCGGGAGCACGCCGCCGCCGCCGTGCTCCCGATGGCAGGGCGGCAAATTTAAAGGGACGTACATGTACGCCCATTTGCCTGCCCGTGCCATTCTGCCGACTTACATCGTCGTGCGCTGGTCGGCAAGTGGTTAAATGAGAATTATACAAAAAAAATATTAGTTAAACCCACAAGTGCTTTATTTTACCACTACTTTTCCTGTATAATGGCTTTTAAAATTTACAAATGCAGCAATTTAGAAATGAGATAAAAGATTTAGCACTGGGAAACACTATTTGAAAGATAAAAAGTACATTTTATATACAAATATATAGATCAGACCAAAATAGGGAGGAAAGAGGGACAGAATAACTTTGTTCCAAATCAGGGTTAGTCCTTTAAAATCTGGGACAGTTGGGAGCTATGGCGATGATGGCAACAAGAGCAATTTGGTTACACCCACTGTTCACTGCTGCACATTATGCGCACCACATTTCTACTCTCCTTGGGGCACCCAAAGGTGTCCCAGGCCACTAAATTGTTTGGGTTTGGCTTAAAGAAAAGGTGGCAACCTTAATTGTGGGGTTCAGCATCAAGGGGAGAGTTCGCAGAGAAGTAATCCACACTGCATGTAAGGTCCATGGGCTTCCTGTCCTTTTTTATTGGTCAGCGTGTACAGCATATAGAAGGATTCCCACGCAGGGGGTAAGAAAGAAATACAGTCCAAAACAAAGGTCCCGCAAAACAGTTTTAAGCCTCCTGGCTAGTAAATAGACCTCACTGGGTCTTTTCCAGTCTTGCAAACATGTTCCCTCAGGCCGGGTTCACACTATACTACACGACAGTAGTATGACTTTCATCCTACTTTGCTCTGCGACATCAGTCCTACATTGGTCCTACATCCATTGGACTTTTATGAACAGGATACTACTTTGTTCCTTCAGACTTGTCTTTTGACCAATCAAAACTAACACACAATGGGAGGGGCTACAGCAGGGGGCAGCAAATAACACAATGTCGGATGCCAAAGTCGGATGGTTAGGACAAGGATCCGACTTTGATCCTACTTAAATGATAGTCAATGGGCTGAAGTAGGATCAAAGTCGGACCAAAGTAGTACAGGGAGTATTTTTAAAGTCGGACCGACTTGTGTCTAACCAGTTAAGATGGTTCCCATAGGGAAAAATTGATTTTCACATGTCATGCGACATGAGCTCCCAATGTCGGAGTTTGTTGTACCAGTGTGAACCCGGTCACATAGCCTGCTTGTCTCCTTTCTCTGCACAACCCTGATTAACCCAGGGAAGGCAAATTATACCCCAGGTGGGGAGCACGGTGTGGCCAGTGCTTAACCCCTTGCGTCCTGCTACAGACCTCTCAGTGCCACCCATGTACCTTATGAAACTTCAAAATTCTATGTGGCAGATCATTTACAACTGACAGGGGCTGTTTGTCACAATACATAGGCACACACAGCTCAGCTGGCCCAGGCCCCACACTCCCTCCTCACTGGATTTGACTGACAGCAGCAGGGGCCAATGACTCCTGCTGCCCTCAGTCTGTCCAGTTAGAGTAGGGAGAGAGATCAGCACTGCTGCAGACGAGAGGAAAGGTGGGGGGGAGAAAAGCAAGTAGAGTTTTTTTTACCTTTTTTTTCACAGAAAGAAGATTTGGTAATATATTATGGTAACAAAAAAGAAAAAAACAACTTTTGACTTCATTTCTGCTTTAAGTACAGCAATTGAAATTATTGCATGTCTAGTTAACAATGCAAAATCTCTCCTCTGAATGTTCAAAAATATAAAACACACAAAGAGCATACAAACACATGTTGTGACATGTCAAAAATGGGTGTTGCTGTATCTACGTGTGAAAGATTGTGAAGGAGTCCTTGGTGAGCACAGTAAGAGCTCGTCAGAGCTAGAGTGTTCAAGGCTGAAGCCAATATATGCAACTTCCAGCGTTTGTAATGTTCCCTAGTTCTCCTTTCTTGATAACAGATATCAAGCACATTAGGCCCCTGCATTTATATATGTTTAGAAGACATTTTTTTAATGATGTCATTCAAAATTATTGTTTATCTGTGCTTTGGTGCAGTCAGTTTAGCTGCATTTGAAAAAAAATTGAATTCTGTGCACCAGGGATCTAATTATAAACTATAAATGTAACATGTAAATATGCGGCTAAACCCAGTTTAAAACAGAAGCAACCAAATGCTGGAAAAATGATCTGGGAAGCATAAAAATTGGTTTATTCATCCCAAAAAGTTTCCTAGTTAAAAGAGAAGCTAAATGCAGGAGTGCAAGTGTGAGTTTAGTCAAAGGAGCTGACACATTAGTAACTGAACAGACAGCTGTTCACCTGAATAGGCTGCTCTACGTGCGACAAATGCCCCAAAGAAGCTCCAAAACCTTTTTTTGGGGTGGAGTGTGGCATGTTTTCTCTATGCGTTTGCAGTGTGTCAAAATGTGTGTCTTATTATTATTATTATTATTCAGGATTTATATAGTGCCAACAATTTACACAGCGCTTTACAATATAAAAAGGAGACAATACAGTTACAATACAATAAAATACAAGAGAATTAAGAGGGCCCAGCTCAGAAGAGTTTACAATCTAATAGGGTGGTGCAGGTGGTAAGAAAGGTTATAACTGTGGGGACTGAGCTGATGGAAGTGGTAGGAGATTAGCTGGAGACATGATAGGCTCCCCTGAAGAGATGAGCTTTCAGGGATCGCCTGAAGGTAGCAAGAGTAGGGGATAGCCGGACCAGTGGAGGTAGCGAGTTCCAGAGGATGGGAGTTGCTCTGGAGAAATCCTGGAGACGAGCCTGAGAGGAGGAGACAAGAGAGCTTGAGAGTAGGAAGTCTTGAGAAGAGCTAAGGGGACGATTTGGGTGATATTTGGAGACAAGATTGGTGATGTAGCTCGGGGCAGAGTTGTGAATGGCTTTGTATGCTGTGGTTAGTATTTTGAATTTAATTCGCTGGGTGATGGTGATTGGGAGCAAGTGTAGGGATTGGAGGAGAGGGTTAGCAGACACTGAGCGGTTGGTAAGGTGGATAAGTCTGGCAGCAGCATTCATGATAGACTGAAGAGGGGATAACCTATGGAGAGGCAGGCCAATGAGAAGGGAGTTGCAATAGTCAATGCAAGAGATAACAAGGGAGTGAACGAGGAGCTTGGTGGTTTCATTTGTTAAAAAGGGACGAATTTTAGAGATGTTATGGAGGTGAAATCTACTACGAACTTTTGACAAACGATTGGACTTTGGGCTGAAATGATGTGGCGTGAGGGGAGGGCCTGATGGTTGCATTGTTGATTTTGATGGAAAAGTCATGGAGGGGACATGTGCAGGGGGAGTATTAATAACTCAGTTTTAGAGAGATTTAGTTTAAGGAAGTGGTGTGACATCCATGCTGATATGCCAGTTAGCAAGTTACTGATGGGAGAGGAGACTGAAGGAGTGAGGTGAGGAGTAGACAGATAGATTTGGGTGTCATCGGTATATAAGTATTGGAAGCCGTGGGCAGTTATCAAGTGACCAAGGGAGGAGGTGTAGATAGAGAAGAGAAGGGGTCCAAGAACAGAGCCTTGGGGGACCCCCACAGAAAGAGGCAATGGAGAGGAGGAGACAGAGTTGTAGTTGACACTGAAGGAGCGCTGTGATAGATAGGCAGAGAACCAGGATAGAGCAGGTTCTCGGAGGCCAAGGGAATGTAGTTTATTGAGAAGGAGTGGGTGGTCAACAGTATCAAATGCAGCAGAGAGGTCAAGTAGTGGGGTTGTGGAGTATTGGCTGTTGGTTTTAGCAGTTAGTAGATCGTTAGTGAGTTTTAGTAAGGCAGTTTCCGTGAAGTACTGCGAGTGAAAGCCAGACTGTAATGGATCAAGAAGGTTATTTTCACTGAGGTAGGAACTAAGATGGTTGTAGACTAAGCGTTCTAGAAGTTTAGAGGTGAATGGGAGCAATGAGATCGGTCTTAAGTTGTTCAGGTTGGTGGGGTCCAGTGAGGGTTTTTTAAGTATGGGGGTGATCTACGCATGTTTTAGAGGGGAGGGGAAGGTGCCACTAGAGAGGGGGAGATTTAATATGTGAGTGAGGGAGCATAGGATAGAATAAAAGGGTGACCTTAGTAGTTGTGAGGCAACAGGATCCAGGGTACAATTGGTTAGGTGGGCATCTGAGAAGTTTTGTAACCTCTTTAGTAGTAGCCAATTCAAAAGAGGAGAGTGTTGAATTAGTTGTTAGACCAGGTATGTTGGGTGGGGGAGATGTACACACAGTGGAGGTGTCCTCATGAATTGCATCAATCTTGTCTTTAAAGTGATTGGCAATCTCTTGGGCAGTGAGTGAGTTAGTGGGTAGAGGGGGTGGGGGATGAAACAGAGAGTTAAAGGTTGAGAAGAGCCGACAGAGACTAGATGACAAAGTATTAATAAGAGAAACAAAGTAGGCTTGTTTGGCAGCATGGAGGCAGGAATTGTATTTTAGAAGGGCAGATTTATATAAGGTGAAGTCTTGCGGGCATTTGGTTTTACGCCACAGTCGTTCAAGTGCGTAACAATGCCGCTTGAGATTTCTAGTGTTGTCAGGTTGCCAAGGTTGTAACGGTCGGGCCTGATTCTGTGTGTGGTTAGAGGAGCAAGTGCATCTAGTGAAAAGAGGCAAGGCCAGGACAGGATAGGGGAGAGATTATGTCATATAGATGGTCAGTAGCAGAATAGAGAAGAGAAGGGTTAAGGTGGTGAAGGTTCCTACAAGTAATTGTTTGCTGCTTGGAGGGATGGGTGGTTGCAGGCAAGGATACAGTGAAACTAATAAGGTTGCGATCAGAGAGAGGAAAGGTTTTGTGAGGTTGCCAGGGTTGTAGAGATGAGAGAATACAAGGTCAAGGATATTACCATTGGAGTGAGTGGAAGTATGTGTCCATTGGGTTAGGTCAAAAGATGAGGTTAAGTTGAGAAGTTTAGCTGTAGTTGGGCTGTTAACATTGACAGGAATGTTAAAGTCGCCAAGAATGATCGTGGGTATTTCAGAGGACAGAAAGTAGGGTAGCCAGGCAGCAAAGTCATCAAGAAAGCGTGACACCGGTACAGGAGGCCGATAAATTGCTGCAATTCTCAGAGAAATAGGAGAAAACAGACGAATACAGTGCATCTCAAAAGTAGAGAGGGATAGAGAGGGTGGAACAGGAAGGACTTGGAAGGTGTATTGTGGGGATAGAAGGAATCCAACTCCACCGCCTTTCTGTCTGTTAGGTCTGGAGGAGTGAGTCCAATGGAGGCCACCATGGCAGAGGGCAGCAGGAGAAGCTGAGCCCAGATTTTGAAGCCAGGTTTCAGTTATGGTGAGTATGTTAAAGCCATGAGAGATGAAGAGGTCATGTACAGAGGTTAGCTTGTTACAGATGGAGCGGGCATTCCAAAGGGCGCATGAGAAAGGTTGGTTGCTTTGAGGAAGCAGGGGGATAGAAACTAAATTAAGTGGATTGCGGTGGTTGCCAGAGAGGGAGGGGTATTGGAGATGTGGCTTGCAGTTTGAGAATAGCAGACCAGGATTAGGAGAAATGTCACCCGAGACTAGGAGAAGGAGGAAGGTGAGGAATGCAAGATGGGAGTGGGAGGTACATGAGCACATGTGTCTAGTGGCCCTGGAGTTTATGCCAGCATGTGGGTGCAGCAGATGCAGGAGATGATGGGTGCAGTAGTAGGGAGAGGGAGGGAGAGTGATATGTGAATGCTGCAGGGTAGAGAGGAGGGGTTTAGTAAGGATCATTTTAGGATAGAAGACAATGATGTAAGAAGGAAGAGAATGAGGAGTACCGTATATACTCGAGTATAAGCCGAGATTTTCAGCCTCTTTTTTGAGGCTGAAAGTGCCCCCCTCGGCTTATACTCGAGTCATCGCTGTCTGCCCGCTCGATCAGCGCGTCGAGCAGACAGACAGCGGCCATTCTGATTCAAAAGCCGCGCCTCCGGCTCCGCCTTCGCCTGTGATAGGCGGAACACTGAATTTCCCAGCAGCCTGTGTTCCGCCTATCACGGGCATCTTCTCATCCTCGTACTACGGACGAGGATGATACGACGTCCGTGATAGGCGGAACACAGGCTGCTGGGAAATTCAGTGTTCCGCCTATCACAGGCGAAGGAGGAGGCGCGGCTTTTGAATTTTACAATGGCCGCCGACGAAGAGGGCACGGGACGGAGGCAAGGCAAGGCACGGCACGGCACGGGACGGGACGGGACGGGACGGGACGGGACGAAGGCAAGGCACGACACGGGACGGAGGCTCGGGACAAAGGCTCGGGACACAGGTAGGCTGGACACACACACACACACACACACACACACACACACACACACACACGGATGGAGACACACACACACGGATGGATGGATGGATGGAGACACACACACAGGGATGGATGGATACACACACACACAGGGATGGATGGATGGATGGATGGAGACACACACACACAGGGATGGATGGATGGATGGATGGAGACACACACACACAGGGATGGATGGATGGATGGAGACACACACACACAGGGATGGATGGATGGATGGACACACACACACACAGGGATGGATGGACGGACACACAGGGATGGACGGACACACAGGGATGGACGGACACACAGGGATGGACGGACACACACACAGGGATGGACAGGCATGTCTCACCCTCGGCTTATACACGAGTCAATAAGTTTGCCAGTTTTTTTGGGGGTAAATTGGGGGCCTCGGCTTATATTCGGGTCGGCCTATACTCGAGTATATACGGTATGTTAGTGGATAGAGTGGAAATCTGACTTGATACAAAATAAATGTCAAATGC
Source organism: Lithobates pipiens (assembly GCF_037356315.1). NCBI lineage: Eukaryota > Metazoa > Chordata > Amphibia > Anura > Ranidae > Lithobates > Lithobates pipiens. The sequence goes on from NW_027507787.1 coordinate 90,888,300, forward strand.
TGTTTTGCTTGTAGTCTTGCAGAGTGGAGCAGAGTTCTTGTTGTATCTTCATCCAGCTTTAGTTATCCTGCTTTCGTTAAACTGGTTCTGTGAAACTGCGCATCACTCGTGACAGAGTCACTCAGGAAAGAGCCATGATGTGTGTGCCTTGCCCCTGGCTGTGCCACCCCCTAGGCTGCTTTCAATTTATAGGGAGAGTAAGCAGAAATGCATTTCTCTATTGGTCATCATAGGGTCTGAATTAAGACACCTGAATATGGGAGAGAAGATGGCCAATACCAGACACAGGCTAGGGTCATAAAGCTAATTACCTCTCTTGATCACTCAAGCCAAATGGGGTTGAGAATCAATCACCAGTAATGTTGCTATCATGGTGTGGCTGTTATATAGCTAGTGTAGCGCTATGTATTTAAATTTAGTTTTTGCCCAAAACTGTAGTTGAGTTTTGGGGTTAATGGTTCTAAATTATGCTTTTGCATCAGTTTGGCTGGGCTGTATAGAAGGTCTGCCTGGTCATAGGTGGGGTTGTACACCTGTGAGAGGCCTTAGAATGCAGTCTGGTTGGACGCATTAGGTACCACTCTCTCTCTGAGATAATCAGTTGGCGCGTTTGTCTCACTGTGTATTCCGGGAGAGGGTAGTTAAGGTGCCCAAAGTCATGTGGTCATGGTCCTGGTCCTCTTGACCATCCCCCAGGGGCCCTCATGGCCTGGGGTGTGGATCCATCCGTTCCCGAAATTGGCTAGTTCAAGGCACAGTAACTGGAAGGAGGATTCTAAGGTGTTCCGATGCCGTTCTGACTTTGGAAAGGCCCAGCAACTCTACATGCGACCAGGGGAGGACTCTTCAGTAGGAGAACCACGCACGAGGCTGGCTGTTCGGTAAGAGCCTGGAAGTAGAGCTGACATTGACATTGATTGAATCGCCGGACCGGCTGAAAAATTCTGGTACAGTAAGAAAAGTTCCTACTTCTACCCTTCCAGTTACAACTAAGTTCTTCAACCAAGTCTTTGTGAGAGACTTTGCAAAGTTAGAATTACTTACTGGCTGCTAGATCCAAGCTCAAGGATTTATCCAACAGTTAAATAATCCAGTTGTGAGTGGCTATTCCCTAGTTTGTGTACAGAGAGAGACTTTTATTGAAGTCAGCTGTTCCAAGCACCTGAGCTAAACTTTATCCTCATACCCTCTATTCCCAACTTAGAGACTGAGTTTGTTAAACCGTTTCATGCAAAATAAAAGTCCTAACAAGGAATTCAAGTGTCGGTCTCTACATTTACTGGGTCATCAACCCTGGGAACCCCTAGACAAGAACAACGAGTTACAAGCTGGTAGAGGTAATCGGTAAGCCCAGAAAAATTCAGCAGCTCCTTTGGGAGTTAGTGCTACACTAGCATTAAATGTTGAAGTTGACAGCAGAAAACATTTACCAAATATGTTACAGTAATGGCAGTTCAGCAGAGTAGAGGGTACAGATGGATAGACATTTACCAAATATGTTACAGTAATGTCAGTTCAGCAGAGTAGAGCATACAGATGGATAGACATTTACCAAATATGTTACAGTAATGTCAGTTAAGCAGAGTAGAGCATACAGATGGATAGACATTTACCAAATATGTTACAGTAATGTCAGTTCAGCAGAGTATAGCGTACAGATGGATAGACATTTACTTGTAAGAAAGCAGAGGAGAAGACATGATCAGAATTGATAACTGCATTGGTGAAACTGCGCATCACTCGTGACAGAGCCACTCAGGCAAGAGCCATGATGTCTGCGCCTTGCCCCTGTCTTACCCACGCTTGAACTGCCCTCAACAATTAATGGCACCACAAGCTGGATACATGTTTGCAGCGTGCTTTGTCTCGTGTTCTAGAAACAGCAGGTGTGAGTAGAGTGGTTACCTCAGACATACAATATGAACAAAGCATATCTCACTATAGTGTGTACTTATCTCGATCCAGAGCACTAAGTGCCATTTCTGTCTGTTGTCTCCTTCCTTTGCCATCAGCATGACTCACTTTTCCTGACACCAAGAGAAAAATGGTGATGGGGAGGGCACAGCCTGTGATTGACAGCCTCAGCTCTGTTCCTGTGCGCGGTGTGAAGTGGGGGTGTGTCTATTTCCTCCAATCAGCTCTCAGGGCTCTCCTCACTAATATAACTTCAGCTCCCCGCTCCCTCATTTTCATAGCTGAGATAATATTTGGCAAAGCCCAGGAAATGCTGCAGAGGATGTAAACTCACGGGTCAGGGCCACTGTAGGACTGCTGAAAGTTTCTCTGGGTCCATCGAAAAAACAGCAGTGGAAATGACATAACCCAGGAATTTAACCTGTTCATGATGGAATTCGCACTTCTCCAATTTACAATAGAGATTGTTCTCTCTTAGTTTCTGTGTGGTGGCTCTTCAGGGACTTGGAATATATGAGGATATCATCGAGATAAACCACCGCACATAGCTGCAACAAATCTTGGGGTACATTGTTAATAAATTCCAGAAAAACTGCTGGGGCGTTACAAAAACTCAGTTTTCCACTTGTCGCCCTCCTTAATCTTCACAAGTTTGTATGCCCCTCACAAATCAAGCTTTGTGAAAACTGTTGCTCCCTTGAGGCGGTCAAATAACTCCATAATCAACAGAATCGGATAGGCATTCTTAATCGTGAAATGATTGAGACCCCCATAATGAATACAAGGTCTCAGTTCACCACTCTTCTTCTTCACAAAGAAGAAACCAACATCAGCTCAGCAGGAGATGAGGATTTGCAGGTGAAACCCAGAGAAAGTGCATCTGCAACTTATTCCTCCATGGCCTTATCCTCCAAAACCGACAAAGGGTAAACCCGTCCACGAGATGCATGGCACCAGGTTGAAGGTCAGTTGCGCAATCATACGACCGGTGTGGAGGCAAACTACCAGCTTGACCTTTGTCAAAGACATAGCTAAAATTGCGGTACTCCTCCAGCAGGGAGGAGAGTGAAGAGGTGCACAGGACCTTGGCAAACTTCTGGAAGCATGTCTTACTGCATTGTGGTGACCAGGAGAGAACCTCAGCACAGATCTAATTAAAAGAGAGGTTGTGCCTCTGTAATCAAGGATAACCAATAACCAGCGGAAACTTAGGTGAGGAAATAACTTGGAATTGGATTATCTCATGGTGAAGAGCCCCTGTGGCCATGGACAACAGAAGAGTCTCATAAGTCACATGGGCAGGCTGTTGAGGTCTTCCGTCAAGAACATCAATGACAAGTAGAGTGTCATGCAGCTGCAGTGGAATCAAGTGCTTTCGATACAAAGGCAACATCAATGAACAGGATTGCAGCCCCAGAGTTGATTAGAGCCTGTATCTCAACGGACGACTCAGCCCAAGAAGGGGTAACCAAAAACAGGGGCTTATCCTTCTGGATAACTGGGGACAAAACAACGCCACATAAGGTCTGTCCATGACAGGACCTCAAGGTTCGGGCGTTCCCTGGTCAGGTAGGACAAGACTTCAAAAAGTGACCTGTCTGGCCACAGTAAAGGCACACTCTCTCCCTCCTCCTAAGGATGCATGAAGCCCAAGTGCATGGGTTCATCTTCACAGACTGACTTGGTACCAGGAGGCATGGGAGGTGAGGGAGGCAAGGGTGGGGCTGCAAAGTTCGGAGACAAATGTACAGGAGGCTTCTGCAAGCGCTCCTTAAAAGGGAGGCTTTCTGTGAGTCTGGAGTCAATGAGTATGGCAAAAGTGATCAACTACTCCAGCTCAGTGGGTATATCTCTGGCTGCAATCTCATCCTTGATGGTATCCGAGAGACTAGGGATGAGCTTAGAGTTCGAGTCGAACTCATGTCTGACTCGAACATTGCCTGTTCGCCTGTTCGCCGAACAGCAAACAATTTGGGGTGTTCGTGCCAAATTCGAAAAGCCATGGAACACCCTGTAAAAGTCTATGGGAGAAATTTAAAGTGCTAATTTTAAAGGCTTATATGCAAGTTATTGTCATAAAAAGTGTTTGGGGACCTGGGTCCTGCCAGTCCTATCAATGCAATTTTTTTTTTAAACGCCGTTTTTTTGGGAGCAGTGATTTTAATAATGCTTAAAGTGAAACAATAAAAGTGTAATATTCCTTTAAATTTTATACCTAGGGGGTGTGTATAGTATGCCTGTAAAGTAGCGCTTGTTTCCCGTGCTTAGAACTGTCCCTGCACAAAGTGTAATTTCTGAAAGAACAAAAGTCATTTAAAAGCAATCGCGGCTATAATGAATTGTCAGCTCCCTGTAATACAAAGAACAGTCATTGAAAGTCATTGATAAAAAAAAATGTGTGGGGGTCCCCCCAAATTCAATTACCAGGCCCTTCAGGTCTGGTATGGATATTAAGGGGAACCCTGTGTCAAATTTTTGTAAAAAAAAATGACGTGGGGCTCCCCCCAAATATCCATACCAGACCCTTCAGGTCTGGTATGGATTTTAAGGGGAACTCCATGCCAAATAAAAAAAAAAAATGGCGTGGAGTTCCCCCCAAAAATCCATACCAGACCCATTATCCGAGCACGTATCCTTGCAGGCTGCAGGAAAAGAGGGGGGACAAGAGAGCACCCCCCCTCCTTAACCGTACCAGGCCACATGCCCTCAACATTGGGAGGGTGCTTTGGGGGTAGCCCCCCAAAGCACCTTGTCCCCATGTTGATGGGGACAAGGGCTTCATTCCCACAACTCTTGATTGGTGGTTGTAGGAGTCTGCGGATGGGAAGCTCCCTTTAACAAGGGAATCCCCAGATCCCACCCCCCTGTTTGAAATGGTAACAGGTACATTGTACCCCTACCATTTCACAAAGAAAGTGTAAAAAATAAAAAAAAACACACAGACACTGTTAGGATAAGTCCTTTATTAAAAATAAAGAAAATGTAAAAAGATTCCAGCGGTGGTAATCCACTCTCGGTATCCTGCGATAGGTGATCATCTCCCTGGGGTCCAGCGATGGATGATCTCTTCTCTCCAGGTCCAGGGTCCAAGGATGATGTCCAGCGCAGCGCATCCTGTCTCCACCGGAGACACCGTGGGAACCCCGCGGCAGTCTGACAGGTCTCTTAGCGGAGGACGGGGCCACTCGTCACATGACCCCGTCACCATCTGACGCAAGGGGAGACCCAAGTTTCTCCAGTGACGTGTGGGGGGGCTTCCAGATTCCAATAAGCCCCCCACCCGCCGACCCCCCACAACCACAGGGCAAGGGTTGTGGGGATGAGGCCCTTGTCCCCATCAGCATGGGGACAAGGTGCTTTGGGGGGCTACCCCCAAAGCAACCTCCTATTGTTGAGGGCATGTGGTCTGGTATGGTTCAGGAGGGGGGGAGCCGCTCTCGCCCACCCTCTTTTCCTGCGGCCTGCCAGGTTGCATGCTCGGATAAAGGGTCTGGTATGGATTTTTAGGGGGAACTCCATGCCATTTTTTTTTTAATTTGACGCGGGGTTTCCCTTAATATCCATACCAGACCTGAAGGGCCTGGTAATTAAATTTGGGGGGACCTCCACAAATTTTTTTATATTTTATCTATGACTGTTCTCTGTATTACAGGGAGCCGACAATTCATTATAGCCGCGAGTGATTTTAAATGACTTTTTCCTTCAGAAATTACACTTTGTTCCGGGACAGTTCTAAGCGCGGGAAACAAGTGCTACTTTACAGGCATCCTATACACACCCCCTAGGTACAAAATTTTAAGGAATATTTCACCTTTATTGTTTCACTTTAAGCATTATTAAAATCACTACTCACGAAAAAATGGGTGTTTGAAAAAAAAAAAAAAAAATTTCATTGATACATGTCCCCTGGGGCAGGACCCAGGTCCCCAACACTTTTTATGACAATAACTTGCATATAATCCATTAAAATTAGCACTTTCGATTTTTTTATGTTCGAGTCCCATAGACTTTAACGGTGCTCGGATGTTCGAACTAATTTATTGCCTGTTCGCATCTTCTGATGCGAACCGAACTGGGGGGTGTTCAGCTCATCCCTACGAAAGACAATGAGAAAAAGCAGCCACAAGGGCCTCATTGTTCGAAGCAACCTCTGCTGCCAGAGTACTGAATTCAGTGAGGTAATCAGCAAAAGTTCTCGTACTCTGATAGACATGAGGCACTTGGCAGCAGAAGCGGAGTGTGTGGGAATGTCAAATACCCTTTTAAAAGAAGTCACAAACTGAGGGTAACTCAAGACAATAGGTTATTGCTTCTCCCATAGAGGGTTTCCCCAGTTAAGGCTCTGTCAGAAAGCAAAAATATCACAAAACCTACTTTGCTTCTGTCCAAGGGAAACTCCTGGGGCAGCATCTCAAAGTATATCTCAACCTGGTTGAGAAATCTTCTGCATTGGATTGGATTGCCCCCAAATCTCTGGGGAAGTGGAGCAGAACCAGACATACCTCTTAGCCCTTGTACACACGGTCGGAGATTCCGACAACCAAATCCGTCGGAGTTATTCCGATGGATTAATTCCAGACAAGGACCGGAAGTGATGTTGCATACACACGGTCGGACCAAGTTGTCGGAATTTCGGGTTGCCAAGAACGCAGTGACAAGGGAAGTTCAGCACCACGTCCGGCACCATTTGGGCTCCTTCTGCTGATCTCGTGTGTATCGTGTGTTAGTAGAAGTTTGATGAGAGACGATTCGTGCTTTTCAGATTAGTGATTCAGATCGCTACTGCTCTTCAGTTTCTGCTTGTCTTTGCGTATCTGATAATCAGTGCGTGTAGTCAGTAAGTATTTGTTTCTCATTGTGGACTATATCTTGGTATAGTACGCTTTGATTTGCATTGCTTATTGTCTGCTTGCTTCTGCTATTCAGTTCGTTCTTTCAGGCATTGCTGTTTATCAGTGCTTTCTGTTGTCCGTTCTGACCAGCCAACCGTTTTCAAACCATGTTTTGTCTACGTACTCGTTGTAGAGTTTGTGCTGTGCAGGGGCTTCGTGTTGGGGTTCTTACTTTGACACAAGCCCAGTCCATGAACAGGGAGGGGAGGCGTTTGTGGACCAAGAATTGGTTGCGCCAGCGTGATCAGTTCTCGCACATGCCTTTGCTCCGTGAGATCCGGGAGAATAATCCTGGTGATTTCAGTAATTATCTCCGGATGACAGACCCCGTTTTCCACCGTCTGCTGGCTTTGCTGACCCCTTATATCAGCAGGCAGGATACCTGCATGCGGCAAGCCATCACTCCGGAGCAGAGGCTCATCGCCACGTTGCGCTACTTGGCGACTGGGAGAATCCTTCAGGACCTCAAGTTCTCTACAGGCATCTCCCCCCAGGCTCTAGGGATCATTATTCCAGAGACCTGTTCTGCCATCATTCAGCTCCTGCAGAAGGACTATATTATGCTAAGTTTTATCCTTAAACATCACATTCTATGTATTTCATGATTGCTAATGTCTTGCTTTTCTTTCCTCATTCCCTAATTACCATCATTGCAATATGCTCTAATTCATATGCTCTGTCCCTTTGTCCTCATGCATATTTGCCTCACTAACTTCCCCACCATGCTCTTCTTGGCCCATAAAACTATAGTCTAGTCACTTACCAATGTTTTTTGTCAGCTCCATAGTATTGCTTTCCCCTGAACACCCCCTAAAATGTCTACAAATGTTATGTGTGTGCTTCAATTCATGCAGAGTGACATTTTTATTTTTTTTGGTTGGGCCAAACTCATTAGGAACCCCCCTCCCCCCAACTGCTAGCTCAGCTGATAGCAATCCTCTATCTGCTGACTTTACCAAACCCAATACACACTCTACCTACCTTTTTGATGCTCACATTTATGGATGAATTCACCTAAGCATGTAGTGCAAGGGCCTGCCTCAATACTTTCAAATGCTGTCATTTGTTAAATTTTTTCCCTTATTATTATCTTGATATGTAATAGCAGAAACATCTAATGTTTTTTTTGGTATTATGACACTTATTACCTGTCCAGTGGGCTGCCAATAGTGTAAGTAAGGAGGGGCTTCCCAAAGTATCACACATTATTTAGGCATTCAGCTCTCAATCAAGTGGAGAGGGTTACCTGTCCAAAACATTCCCCCCTCATTTTTTAGCAAGGGCCCATCAGATGGGGGGGATGGGGGGGGGGGGGGTGATGACTCTGATAAGGGGACCTTATACTTTAGGCTTTAAATACTCAGTTCCCAAAATGTTATACTAATCTTGGCCAAAAATGTTTGTGTCTAATCTGCTTGCAATGTTGATTAGTAAAATTACTAATTTTTGGTCTTGTTTCACTCCAGTGTCCTTCAACGCCACAGGAATGGCAGACTGTGGCCTCCCACTTTGCCAGTCGTTGGGACTTTCCCAATTGTGGAGGTGCAAGTGATGGGAAGCACGTCCGCATCGTCCCACCACCCAACTCGGGGTCGTACTATTTTAACTAAAAGGGGTTTCATAGTATCGTGATGTTGGCGGTGGTGTCTGCGACATATGAGTTTTTGTATGTGGACGTGGGGCAAAATGGACAGATGTCGGATGGTGGAGTGTTCTCCCGGACGGAGTTCTACTGGCGTCTCCAGAGTGGCAGTCTGGGCTTGCCACTCCCAGAGGAGAATCAGGAAGGACTCCCGTTCGTCTTCGTCACGGATGAGGCGTTTGCCCTGGCGAACCATCTGATGCGGCCTTTCCCGATGAGGACCCTCACCCCAGACCAGAGGATTTTTAATTTCCGCCTGTCCAGAGCCCGAAGAGTGGTGGAGAACACCTTTGGAATACTGGCCAGCTAGTTCCGCCTTTTTTTAACGCCTATCCACATGGCGGAATACAAACTAAATCACATTGTGCTGGCCTGCTGTGTTCTTCACAATTTTCTAAAAATACATTCTGCAAACTATGCGGTCTCAGTTGTCCAAGAAGCAGACTTGCTGGAAAATTATAACCTCACGAGCCTTGAAGCTGCTCATCCTGGCTTGCCCCCCCCAAAGCGCCCGTGAGGTTAGAACCCAATACATGGACTACTTTGTGGGTAGGGGGGCCATTGATATGCCAGACAATGTCTGAGCGGCATTTTATGAATACATTTTTCTTTGAAACTCCAATATTTGTTTACATTTACTGCTTGGCATGGTTTTAGGTGTCTCCTAGGTAAATTTATGTTTTTTTCTTGTTGAGCCTTTTTCACCAACAGTGCAAACCCAAGTTCTGAGCAAGATGAGGGGATAGTCTCTTCTTCAGATAATGTTATTATGTTGTGGGTCTGCTACACACACACACCTTGTTTTTGGTAACTAATGTATGTAGTGCATTACTGACCAAAATCGTGCTCATTTTCAGCACCATGGCAGGAAAATGGCATGATTGTCAAAATTAACACATCACTGTGGGTGTTTTTTTACTAAAGGCACATCCACTATGCACTACAAGTGCACTGCAAAAGTGCACCTGAAACTGCACTTGGAGTGCAAAGTGGAGTTACCTTTAGTAAATAACACCCATTCTCACCGAAAACAACAATTTTAGTCCAAATACATCATTTGCGCAATGAAAAAGGAAGCCACACATTGTTCATAATTTTAAATTTTTAATGAAAGCACACTCACATGTGCATTTAGAAAAGTGTTTTACAACAAACCAACAAATTGGGTGTATCAAAAACATTATTTCAGGTAATTTTTGTTTACTTGGTGTTTTTGTGTAAACAGGCATGTATCATACAGAACAGAGGAACTTACAAAGTTCAACTTTGAAAAGTGAAGACAATATGAGACATGAGTATGTACAAACTGGGCTGATATTGCCTTCATCACATGGGGTGTCACCCCTGGAAAATCCAAATTTGCAAGATGCACACAGTGTGACAACATGTGCTATCTCCTATCATGGGGGATCAATGTACATGTTTTGGGGCTGCAACCCCTTCATCTCAGCCACTTTCCACAAAACACGTACATTGATCCCCCATGATGGGAGATGGCGCATGTTGACACACTCTGTGCATCTTCCAAATTTGGATTTAGAAAAAATACCAAAGTTGTGGTTTAAAAGCCAAAAAATAAAACTCTAGCTAGTTTGGGCTGTTTCACACTCTCCTCAAAACATCAATGATGTTCTTCATTTTATTTTTAACATCATTGATGTTTTTCTGTGTATATTTTCTAAATCCCGATTGCACCCCATTATCTCCCCAATCAGGATCTGGGCACTTTCACTGGTAAAATTGGATTCTTCGTCCACATCACCTACAAAACAAAGCAAAAAAACACACCATGTATTATAAATATGTATTATAAATATGGTGACATACAGTGGCGTAACTAGAACCTTCAGGGCCCCGATGCAAGAGACCATGAAGGGCCCCCCTGAACCCCAGCCACGGCCCTTCCCTCTGAGTCCGGCGGTGGTACTCCAGGGCGTGGTCACAGGTATGACCTTTGTGAGCCCTGTAGTTCCACCACTGGCATCAGTAGTTTTTTATTTTTATTTTTTATTTTTTATTTTTTTGGTGCCCCATCTGGCTGGGGAAAACAGACATCGGACTTAGCGGCAATGCATGGAGCAGGAGAGGGGTACTCTGAGGAGCCGGCTGAGGACACATGTCATGCGGGGAATGCACAACTAAAGAGCAGCCAGTGCGATAGTTGAGCATGGAGCTCTGCTAGTCACCCTCCACCTCCAGCCATCCATGTGCATGGTGCACTGGTACCCCTAGCTGCCTATGCTGCTGCCGGCCATATGTAGAGGGGGCTGCATGGGCCCCCTGCAGCACAGGACCCTGTTGCGGTCGCGACTGCTGCACCCCCTATAGTTACGCTCCTGGTGACATACATTGATGAGCTTACCGGAAGCTGTGTTCTCCGACACTCACCTGTTGTGGTGACAATTTGTCCAACTTCAACGATCTCTCCTTCCTCCTCCTGCTCCTTTGCTTCTGGTTTTGGAACTTTGCCTTCTTTGGGAGGGGTGGGGTCCCTGGTATCCTCATACTTGCTAAGTCTTCTCTCCCCTATGAGACTGTAAAAAAAGAATAATTAGCACACAGAGGGCAGAAATAGGAATATGAAACATTGCTTGGAAGTGGTGTAAAATTGTGTTTTTTGGCCGAGTTCCAAGGTGAGAAGATTATTGTGGACACTTTGTTAAGCTGAATACTTACCTGCAGAACAATGTTTCTTACGAACGAATGAAACCATGAACTTGAAAGTGGCCATTTTAAAATGCACAACATGAAATCAAAGCACATGGAGCAGTATGCAAGCAAGAATAATGATATGAACACAACTACTTACTTTTTTGAAGAACACGCTTGATCCTTCTGTACTGATCGTGCTCCCTCAGTTTCAGGTCTGATCAGCATTTTCTCAGTTGATCCTTGGATTGGCGTACCCCAAAATTCTTATGAAGACTCTTCCCAACTTTAGCCATTCTGACATTTGGGTTTGGGTAAGGTCCATACTTCCCATCATAGTCGGTCCTGTTCAATATGTCCACCATTTCTAACATCTCTCCAAAAGACATATTTGAGGCCTTAAATCTTCTCTTCCTGGGTCGGGACGTTTCAGGCTCCGGGCTTTCCTCACCCTCCTCCTCGTTAGTGGAACTTTGCGCACCTGCGTTCTCTCCGCGATGTGCTCTCCCTAATGCGCCGAAAGTGTAGGGGCGGGGAATAGTCTAGAAAGAACGTCAGGGGCGGGCGGAGTTTCACGCATACGCACTGTATATAAAACGCAACACGCGTGTGTCGTCCGTACGATCTGGGAACAGAGTGAGGAGCTGACGCGACGATCATGCAAACAAAGGTAAAATTTTGAACTTGGTACATCACTAGACTAGACTGCTTCTATCTAGGCCGATGTTGGGACAAGATTAGGAGGGTTTATCATGGCATTATTAGTATTTTAGCATTTGTCTTGTGTCTTGCAGAGAAGATGGATCCATTCAAAAACCACAATTTTATGGGTCTATTCCTGGAACTGTACAGGGAGATGCCCTGCCTGTGGCAGATTAACAACCAGTTTTACTATGACAGAAGAAAGAGGAACGCAGCGCTGGAGAAACTTCTTTCTTTGGTGCGTATCATGGTCCCCACGGCAGACATGGCCTATGTGACTAGGAAAATTGGTGTAATGAAGAGTACATATCTCAGGGAGAGAAAGAAGCACCTGGAGTCCTTGAGATCAGGAGATCCAGATGCCATTTATTACCCCAGGATGGTTTACTTCCAGAGGCTGCATTTTCTGGTAGACCAGGGGGTACCCAGGCCACCACTCTCCAGTCTTCCTTCAAGGCTTCCAATGTCCAACCTGGGCCTTCCAGGCAGCAACATGTGGTGGGGCCCAGCTTGAGACAGGTATTGCATTGTTGAACATATTTCTTGTCGTACATTTAATGATGTTAACTAGATGTTCTTATTGATCAGTAAGTTGTGATTTAACAAAGTGGTTTACATATCAATAGACAGTGGTGACCAAAAATTTTTGGGACGAGAATGAAAAATGCTGGGCTCAGAATGATAGTCTGTTCTATTTGGTAACATTCAATTTGCAAAAGCCATGAGCTAAAAATTGTGTGATTGATGAGCAAAAAACTAAAACTATGTCCCATTTTCATACACAGGAAGACCTCAGCTGGGGGGAGGCTGTGGCAAGTGGCAGCCAGGAGGTCGAACAACGCCCTCCTTCTCCTCCTCCTGCAACAACTACAGGAGCCCAGCCACAGCCTCGAAGGATGCCTGGAGGGAAGTGCCTAAGGAAGACGAGAGAGTGATGGCTTGGGTTCAGTCTGGTCTGAAAGAAGATGCAGCCTCTTGAAGAACCACATCCTGGGGACATAGATGGCACCTGCTTTTCCTGATCTCTAGGACTTCTGGACCAGACTTCTCTCCCAGAGATATGTACTCCTCAGGCTACCAATTTTTCTTTTTCTAATTAGTTCATGTCTGCCCTGGGGCCAAAGGCTGTGCCAAAGTAACAAGTTTCTCCAGCGCTGCCTTCCTCTTTTTAGTTGTTTGAGACCTAAATAAAGGTTTTTTTTTGTTTGAAGAAATACTTGGGTATGTGTATTCCTTCCATACGGACCATTTATTTATGAGCAGCCAGGTACATTTCAAAAATACAAAGTGAAATGAATTACAAGGGGCACCAACACTAAACAACCTCCTGTAGATTAAAAAAGAAAATAGAAAAAATATAATAACAACAATGTGGTAAGTTTACACACAAAACACACCCCAAAAAATGAAGAGATGAGCAAACTGTCAAAAAAGGAGATGTTTATGAAAAAAAAAAAAAACCCCAAAAAATTCTACCCAAATAAAATTGTGTAGATGTGACAAATTCAAAAATTGTATTGCTGAAATGAGTAAAAAAGAGTCAGGAAATACGTTCGGGAGAAGTGTGTGTGTGACTATGAGCATCAAAAGAAGTTCCTTCTTGCAGCATTGTAAAGAACAAGAGAATGCGCTTCATGAAAGAATTTTTAACAATGCAGAGTGACGAATGTGCTATATCGATTACGAGCAGTAGTTTTACCTGAGCGAGTGCTTCCGTGTCGGAATTTGATTGTGAGCATGCGTGGCACCTTGTCCGTCTGAATAGGCTACACATGATCAGAGTATGTCCGATCGGAGCATTTTGTCGTAAAATATTTCCGGCAAGTTGGAAAAGTTGGTCCGTCGAATATTCCGACGGAAACAGTCCGATGCAGACCACACACAGTCCGAATATCCGACAAAATGATCCGATCGGAAACATTTCAACGGAATCTCCGACCGTGTGTACAAGGGCTTATAGAGGTAATACTCAAGGCGGGTGCCTGCACTGAGATTGGAGCAGAAGTAGGGACAGCCTGCAACACAGGTTGTACCAGAGAAGCCACAGTGGGAGATTCCAGATGAGCCGTGCGACTCAGGAACGTTTGTAACGCCATGGCAAACTGATCCATGCGGTGATCCTGCTCATCCAATCTGGAAAAAATATTACCAAAAAGTGGATTCACTACATCTTCCGAATTCATGGCCTTCGCCTACTGTCAGAAACCATGAATCAGACTGAGACAGATGTACAGTTAAATCACACTTGTATAATAATAAAAAAAAGGTAAACAGAGTAAAAGTAGCCAAAACATAGCCAGAGTACAGGAACCGGAACGAATAGTCAGACCAGCCAAAACCCCAGGGTGCCAGAGATGAGCGTAGGAGAACAACAAGCAGGACCTGGAGCCAGAAGGAATGTCAGCCAAGCAAGTCTTTAACAGGAACACAGGAGAGTGCCTCTAGAGATGTGACCAAGGTGAAGGCATAGTTAATCTGGACTGGACGACTTAAGTAGACAAGACTGACAAGCAGGATATCATCAAAAGGTGAGTCACTGTGGAGAGATAGAAGCTGGTAATTAACTGACAGCTGATGTGTTGCGGTTGTTAAAAATATGATTTTTTTTATATTAATCAGACATGCGATACATGGGACAATATTACAATAGTGAGTTGGTCAGATTACTGTCAGTTTTTTGGCTTGAGTAGATTTCTCAAACAAATGCTGTTTCATACAATGGGTACGTAGATACCATTGTTGTATTCAATTGAAAGTTTTCAACAGGTTATTGTCTCTATAGCTACAGTAAACAAGTAAGACATTACTTATTTGAGATTCTTTCAGCTCTCAAACTGAAAGAATGACTGTTAGATTACTGTCAGGTTTTGGCTTGAGTAGACAAAGGGTAGATACCATTGTTGTATTCAATTGACAGTTTTTAACAGTCCATTGTTTCTACAGCCACAGTAAACAGGTATCTTTTCTGTTTGGTAACTATGGTAAACAGCCTGACACATAAAAGGGGACACACACACACATCATCATGCTTTGAAGATCAGATACCACTCATGATACAAGAAAAGTGCCTGGTGTCCAAGAAGCATCATTGCCAATGGAGATCATGAACATACAGTAACAGAAGATAAGTAACTTTTAAGTGTATTTGTAATGTTATAGACCATAGGTTGCATTTGCTAGGCATTTTGCTTGTTATAGATATCTGTCAGTCTTGTATTGTATTTAGATTAAGATTTGTAATAGTTTTGTATGTACAGCATCTTTGTATAGTAAAAGAACATTTATAAACTGCAGAAGTCTCAGCTTCGTTGCTTATACCACAGAGTAACCTTGCTAGATAGACACAAGCAAAACATCTGGGGGCTCGTGCCATGATCTGTGCTATAATTCAATTGGAGCAGACCTGTTTTTCTGTAGTGTGTTGTGTAGCTTATGCTAGGTAAAATGCTACATAAGCTGTTTAGGAAAAGCAAGGCTGCAGAGGGTTCTGGTGACCAGAAGGAAGTGTGCAGCTTACCTATCTGGGCCTTGAGACAATGAGTGGGAGCCTCTTGCTAAAGAATTTGTGAAGTATGCTTCTCCCTTGAACCTGACTTGGGGTGAGAGTCTCAGGTCATTTTGTAGATTTTAGCCTAAAGAGGTTGAATTTAAGTAAAAAAGAGAAGAGGACAGTGTGTGAGTGTATACGTTCAACGGCTAGTCGAGCTGATGATTTGCAAGAGTGATGTGCAGCCCTCATGGCCAAATCCATTAATGCCTTAACCGATTCAACCCCGGAAGATTTTACCCCCTTCCTGACCAGAGCACTTTTTGCAATTCGTCACTGCGTCGCTTTAACTGACAATAGCCCGGTTGTGCGACGTGGCTCCCAAACAAAATTGGCGTGCTTTTTTTCCCACAAATAGAGCTTTCTTTTGGCATTATTGATCACCCCTGCGGTTTTTATTTTTTGTGCTATAAACAAAAAAAGAGCAACAATTTTGAAAAAAAAATATTTTTTAAAATATTTTTTTACATTTTGGTACAATAAATATCCCCCAAAAATATATAAAAAAACGTTTTTTTTCCTCGGCTTAGGCCGATACGTATTCTTCTACATATTTTTGGTAAAAAATATCACAATAAGCGATTATCGATAGGTTTGTGCAAAAGTTATAGCGTTTACAAAATAGTGGATAGTTTTATGGCATTTTTATTAATATTTTTTTTTTACAAGTAATGGCGGTGATGAGCGATTTTTATCATAACTGCGACATTATGGCGGACACATCAGACATTTTTGACACATTTTTGGGACCATTGTCATTTATACAGAAATCAGTGCTATACAAATGCACTGATTCCTGTGTAAATCACACTGACAGTGAAGGGGTTAACGACTAGGGGGCAGGGTAAGGGTTAAGTGTGTCCTGGGGCGTGCTTCTAACTGTGGGGGGCGTGGCTACATGTGACACATCACTGATCTCTGCTCCCAATCACAGGGAGCAGAGATCAGTGACTCTGTCACTAGGCAGAATGGGGAGATGCTTGTTTACTTTAGCATTTCCCCCTTCTTCCTCCCTGTGAGACGATCTCAGGTATCCCCGCGGCAATCGAGTCCACGGGACCCGCGACCTGACTCATGGAGGTCCTGGCTGGCGAGCACACGCCGCCGGCAGCTCGCACGTGATGGCATGGTGGCAAATTTAAAGGGACGTACCTGTACACCCATCTGCCTGTCCATGCCATTCTACTGATGTACATCGGCGTGTGCCAGAAAGGGCCGTAAACCTGTTAGTAAAGCCAGGGTACATGCCATTGTCACATCCCAAAATTGGAATTGTGAGGATGTGCTCTCCTCAAATGATAAGAAACTATATAAGAGCGGTCTCAGAGGACCACAGCCGTGCTGAATGTTATGTGTAAGTAACCCAGACAATAAGCTATCGAAAGAAGGTGTCGCCGCCCCTATGTCTCACAGACCCAAAGGAGTGTGAGATGTAACAAAAAGAAAATTAGGAAAGGAAGGGAGAGGCCCAGGCGCTACCTGTCATAGCTAAATAAAATATGTATATAAACCCTATGTGTGTGAGCAAAGTAGTGCCTCCAGCACCAGGGAGAGAAAGGAAGAGAAAATTCCAGGTAAGTAGTAGTTATCACCACACACAGGAAATGACAGTAAAAGATCTTATAGAGAATATCTCTTATAGAGTTATATCCAAAGCGGGCTGCACAAAGGTACTAGGGACAGGTGACTCTCACGAAAAAAACAATTTGTGTCCAAGCTGTACATAAATGTATAACCGGTGAATAAATAAATATAAAAATTCCAGAAAGTATAAATTTTTTACAGTACTGACTAAGCGGTTGTATAAGTACAGTCTAAGTACCACTATAAGAGGTCATGGATATAAATAGGTACCAGAATGTGTCTGTGCTCAATATACCATAAGTGCCATAGATATATATAAGAACTGTGCAAATAAATTATATATGTGCAAACAATTATGTATCTGTACCACAGATATAAACATGTACAACAAATAATATATGTTGTGTGCAAAAATAGCAATCGGTGTGCACTGTTGTGCAAAAAATGCAAAAAATGGTGCAAAAAAATGTGCTAAAAATGTGCAGAGAAAGTGCAGCGGTTATGCCGAGTACATAATTTAGTCAAAGGATCGTCCTACACGGACAATGGATACAGTCCTTTTGAAAAACAAAAGGCAAAAAACCTAAACCCTAAACCCGAAAAAGACCAAAAAAGAGAGCCAGAAAATATATATTATTATATGGGACCTGGAACGAATCCAGGAACAGAGATAAAAATGAAAATGAAAATAAAAATAGAGAAATAAATAAATAAATACAAGTCCACATAAAGTTTCAAAATCTTCCAGTGGTTGCAGGTAAAGGTGACTGGTGCTCAAACATGAAAGAATTCAGGTGACTTCCGTGCTCGCCCCCTCAGGTCCCCACTCACCAAAACTCTATGCCCACACGGGGCGATCAGGCCTTCAATATTGCACGATGCAGGATCTGGTTGTTCCACGAGTAGGCATGTCCGAAGGGGGCACATCCAGCGAAAAACCCACTTTCCAGCTATATAACCTTCCTTGGTATGTGGACTAATTTATACTCAGTAAGTAGTGCTGTGCCAGGCGATCCTCAGAAAAATAAAAAGGGTCTCATAGTGAAGTATCTTCAGACTTTCAAAAAAAGGATTTTGCAAAAATACGCTCAAAGAAATTCTTTATGCAAACTTTATTAAGCCAGCAAAGATAAAAAATAAAGATATATATATATATATATATATATATATATATATATATATATATATATATATATATATATATATATATATATATATATATATATATATATATAAATATATATATATATATGACAAAATAAAAATAAAAAATCTTATTAAAAAACAATAACAACACAGAAAAAACACAAGGCAAAAAACAAAAAATATATATTTTTGTAAATGTCCCCAGAGTCACAGTCCCAAAACAGGTGACTCAAAACATAAAAAGTCTATTTAAAAGTTAATAGCAAAGGTTGTTTGTTATCATAGACCAGGGCAAGAGCATTTAGCACCCTCTATATGGCCAGTATGACGAAGGAGCCCTTGGGTGAGATATCCCCTAGACCCTTGGGGTCACTACGTAGCTGCAGAGCGTGACACCACAGGGGACGGGGAGTTTACTCACCGCTGGTCAATGTCAAAAAAATACAACCTAAAACCGACCTGAGTGGTCTGCAGCTGCCGGAAAAAACTAGCGAGGAAACAAGCGGGGATCTGGACGTGGAACTGGCGTGCGTTCCAGCCTGCGCTCCGTCTCGACTCGTCAACCCGGAAGTGGTGTGTGTGGTACGTCAGATGCGTTTCGTCATAGGACGTCTTCAGCGACGATACCACGCCAACCACACACACATCTTAAATATTCGTAAGCCAAGCCATCCATTGGCTCAAGGAAACAAGGGGATGGATCAGCAGCCAGAGAGTTCTCCACCTACCCGGCACGCAATATAGGGCCGTCCCCTCGGATCATAATGTATTTACGCTCACATGGACATAAATATATGGGGGATGGTGCAGAGCCCGCATATCGTTGTAGGCGAAGATAAAAAAGGCCATATCACTTAATAACCCCAAATTGGCTCGGTTCCAGAGACAGTCCCAAAACTAATAGTATTACTACTTATAAGACAAAAAAGTCCTTATTAATAAGAGGCCAATTGGTATAAAGAAGGAAGGGAAAAAGAGCCGGGGAGGGAGAGGGCCCTCTGGTGGATAAAGATTTTATTGCAAAACCATGTCATATATATAAGAATATTCCAGCTATTACCTTGTAAAGGTCATGAGAATTTTTTTTTTAAGTAAAGCTACAAATATAATTGCAGATAAAAATAGTTTGCCCCTATAGGTAATAAAAGAGATTTTTTGTAGGTGAGGGCTAGATATCAACATCCTTTTAGTAAAGTGAACATCCTAATGATAAAAACTTAACATAAAGGGGCTTATTATTATTTTTATTTTTATTTTTATTTTTGCTACTAAGGGGCAGCTATCCCCAAGGAAAAAAAGGAAACATTACTTCAAAGTGGCAGTCCAGTTTTTAGTTGTTATCAAAGTGTAGGGCATGCCCATAGCAAAAATATATGCCCACAAAGTAGACAAAAAATAAAAACAAAAATGTATGAAAAATATAGTTAATACAAAACCTTAGAAGCAAAATAGCTACCACTAACATGGAGTGAAAAAAAAAAAGAAGGAAAAAAAAAGGAATAAGGGGCACAAAAGCTTTTTATGAGAAAGCAAGAAAAAGAGCAAGAAAAAGATGGTAAATGGGAGACATCATTCATCTCAAGCACTCATATCCCCAAAAATATACAGCCTATAGCACATGATGGATCAGGTACAGTCAATTGGGTTCACATCTTATCCATGGTACTCCTTACCAAACAACCCCTTATCAGGAAAGATGGAAGGGGGCATACCCTATGCCATATATAAACCAAAGGGGGGACCCTATGGGTTGGCTATAAAGCAATTAAGGTCAATGTCCAAATTTAACCCCTTCGGGGCGAGAGTATCGAGACGATATATCCAGGATGTTTCATTTTGGGATATAAGTGTGGTATTATTGCCGCCTCTCCAGCTTTTCGTGATACAGTCGATCCCAAAGAAGACTAATTGAGTTGGGTCTCTTTGATGGAATACATCAAAATGGCTGGAAAGGTTATGGTTAGGAAACCCTTTTTTTATGTTGTTTATATGTTCTCTTATTCGCACAAATAAGGGGCGGGTGGTTCTCCCTACATATTGCAATTTGCACGGACATTCAATCACGTAGGTGACATGTGTACTCCTGCATGTGATAAGGTTTCGTATTTGGTATTCTTTGTGATTTGTTCTGGATTTGAATGATTCACGTTTGCGAGGTTGGGTCTTAATGGTTCTACATGGTAGACATCTATTACACCTGTAGAAGCCCTTAAGGTCATCGAAAATCCTGACAGGCCTAGGAGGGTCGATCACATTATGCACCAGCAAATTGCGGAGATTAGGGGCCTTTCTGTACACAAAATTGGGTTTTTTAGGGAGAATATTGGCCAAAGTTTTGTCTTCCTGTAAAATAGGCCAATATTTTGTGACAATTTTTTCGACCTCACGGTATTGTGCGTTATACCCAGTGATGAAGGTTAGATTGTTTTTAACTGTCTCTTTTTTTCTTTTGTTGAACAGGGTATTTCTATCCATATTACCAATCTTCTCCTTCAGCTTAGCCAGTGTGTCTGCATTATATCCCTTCTCTACGAATTGTGCTATCAGTCTGTCCGCCTGTATAGAGAAATCTGCTAGTGAGTTGCAATTACGCCTAATTCTCAAAAATTGCCCTTTAGGCACATTTCCTTTCCACCTTGGGTGGTGGCAGCTGGAGCTGGGAATGTAACCATTCCGATCAGTGCTTTTGAAGAAGGTCTTTGTGTGCAAGGTGTCTCCCTCTTTAAAGATTTCAAGATCTAAAAACTCGATTTTTTGTCCATCTGCCTTCCCGCTAAAGGTTAGCCCATATTTATTATTATTTAGAGAGTGAAGGAATTGGTCGAAAGCTTCAGCAGTGCCATCCCAGAGCACGATCAGGTCGTCTATATATCGTCGTAGGTACTTTAGTTGTGGTATGTCCCTGGTGTAGATGTACTCTTCCTCCCATAAATCCATCAGGAGGTTGGCCACACTTGGGGCATATCTTGCCCCCATGGCTACGCCCTTTGTTTGCACGTAATAGTGCTGGCTGTACCAGAAGTAGTTACACTCCATTGCTAAACGGAGACCCTCTAATATGTATTCAACCTGATCCTGCCTCATATTAGTGCGTTCATAGAAGGCTTTTTCGACACCTGTTATTCCATCCTGTTGTACAATACTAGTATAGAGAGAATTGACGTCAATAGTTGCCATCAGGTAGTTGTGAGTTCCTGAAATATTCTGTAAGTCTTCAATAAGCTGGGCGCTGTCTCGCAAATAAGATCTACCCTTGGAGACCATCGGTTTCAGAAACTTGTCTAGGTATTCACCTAGGCGCGAAAACACAGAATTTATACCACTGATGATCGGTCTTCCTGGGGGTTTGGTCAGTCTTTTGTGTATTTTTGGAGTATAATAAATGACTGGGGTTTTAGTGGAGTTTGATATCAGATATTCCGCTTCCTGAGGTCTGAGGATCCCAATGTTTTTCCCTTTTTCAATATAGGTGCGCAGTTTGTGTTCATACTCAATTTTAGGGTTCCCCTTTAGTTTTTTATATGTGTCCTTGACCTTAAGGAGGTTCTCCATCTCTTCTTGATATTCCTTTTTCCCTATAATGACGAGACCCCCACCTTTATCAGCCGGTCTAATGACCACATCCTTTTTCTTCCCTAAAGCTTTAATTGTCTTCCATATTTTCTTTTCCTTCTTGTCCCTATTGTCTTCAAGTTTCCGTAAGTCATTTTCCACCATCTTACAGAATGCTCCCATGCATTGATTCCCTGGGGTGTTTGGATTAAAGATGGAGTTATTTTTTAAGTTTGTTTGGGCATATTGTGACGTAGAGGGTTCCCTTATGTCAGTGTTCAGAGCAAAATGCTTCTTAAGGTTAACTTTCCTCATAAATTTTTTCAGGTCTATATAAGTTTCAAATTTGTCTAAGCCTTTTTTTGGGGCATACTTTAGTCCCAAATCAAGGACTTTTAGTTCTTCTTCCGTAAATTGGGCCTCACTAAGATTATAAATGCCCTGTCCTACTAGGTTCTTCTTCTTTTTCTTGTTCCGCCCTCCACGGCATCCCCTGGTTCGTTTCTTCTTTCTCCATATCTCTGTATAGGGCCTGTTCTCAAATGATAGTGAGGATGAGGAGAGTTTGATATTTTGCATGATGATCTGCTAGTGGGAAAGAAAAAGTATGCCAGAGCTCTCATTACTAAGCATAGGAAATGGCAACATGATAGAGAGGATATGGCAGATGGGGAGGCGCATTATCACAATCTCAGAGATGTTGAATTTGAAGAAGTACGGGAGTTTACACAAACTGAACTCCATGAGCTGGCAAAACAAAACAAACAAATGTCTGGGGAGCCCCTATTGAGTTAGCTCCTACACTTATGGTATGAAGGGGTGGACAGTGTTGTTTTGTCAGGTAAGGAAGCAGTGACTATGGAGTGTTAACCCATTATCCACAATTGCTTCAGGCAATGTAAAAAGCCCAAAAGTTTAGAATTTTTCACTGTTAGACCTCGTGATGGTATAGTCCGAGTATAGGCTAGTCCTACTGACCTGGAAAATACCTACTCTTTGAGCTCTGCACTCTAAGTTGATGAAGTCTGCACCATTTAATCTCAGGGCTCCATTATTGTCCTTATTGGGAGGCCTAGGATTAAACAGCAAGATTCATGAAGCCACAATCCTTTTAAGCCAGTGGGGGGAGCTAGAGTAGGCTAAAACAAAACCTATCAGGGCAGTAGACGAGGTCAAGGGGTCAAGGCCAGACAGGAAGAATACAAGCAGAAAAGAACAGAGAAGAAAGGGAATGGGGTAGAGAAGACAGGAGGTGAAGAAAAAAACAGGCTAGTTATTTCTAGGAAATAATTAAATTAAAGGCAGGAGGGGGGCGTGGCCAAGAGCGGCATGTGAGCGGACGTGTCTCACAGAGCTCCCTGTAGATATCCTGTGAACGATCCTTTTCCCGACCGACCCGGGGCTTGAACCGGGCACTGGACCGCACTGCCACCTCCGGGAACCCAGCAGGCACCATCCGGACCCTCTGTTTGCTACGGACTCGCCATGCCAGCCCGAAAACAGCAGAAGGGAGATGAAGGCCTCTCACATGATATCCAAGATGGCGCCGTGTTGCCCCAGCGCGCACGAGGGGACAGGAAAGATCAGGGTAAAACGCTCCCTAAAACACCCAAAGCCCAGGGGAAGGATATGGTGTATTATGCACAAAAACTGAAAGGTGTGGAGGGACCCCGGGCGGATGAAGCGCTGGATGCTACCCCTGCTATCTTTCATACACAGCAGACGGGGGAATCCTCAAGTCGGGCACAGCAGTTAGTGGTGGAGCACCCTACCCCAGAGATGGATGTGTTGGAGGAAGGGGACCCCGTTGAGCAACCCACTCTGGCTGATATACTGCGAGCGGTGAAAAAATGCACCGCCTCGGTGCAGACACTGCAGGAGCACTTTGGGAGCTTAAAGGAGGAGGTTGGACTGATTAGACATGACATGCAGAAAATCAGAGAGCGTACGACGGCGGTGGAGGGACGGATCAGCGAGGTGGAGGATAGGATGGTGCCCATGGTCAGGGAATTGCAGATCACTGCCAGAATTGCAAACGCTAATGAGCTCAAACATGAGGACATTGAGAATCGCTTGAGAAGGAGCAACATCCGCATTGTAGGATTGCCAGAAAAAACGGAAGGCAGAGATCCTACTGAATTTGTGGAAAATTGGCTGTTGGAAGTTTTCGGCCGCGAGGCGTTTTCCCCTTTTTACTCAATTGAGAGGGTGCGCCGGGTCCCTCCCAGGCCCTTACCACCGGGCAATCCGCCACGCACCATGCTGGCAAAATTACTCAATTATAAGGACAAAGAGATTATACTGCGTTTGGCCAGGGAGAAGAGGAGTGTGCAATATAATGGGGCGAGAGTCTCCTTTTACCCCAATTTTTCAGCGGAAGTTCAGAGGCGCAGAGCGAAATTTGGGGATGTGAAAAGAAGGCTGCAACGTCTGGGAGCCAAATACGCCATGTTATACCCTGCTAAGCTCCACGTGATAGCGGGGGGACGGGCGCAATTCTTTGAATCTGCTGCAGAGGCTTCTGCGTGGTTGGAGGCGAATGAACATCTCCTTCGCCAGGATGGAAGACATGAGGAGGAGGCAGACTGATCCTACGAAATATTTCATTGTGGCCCCTACTGGAACCTTGTGGATTACAAAAAATACTCCTATTTGAGAAATCACAGGACTATTGGCTGTTTTGAGGTTAGGAGTATGTTCGGTCGGGAGACATATATACCGTATTGACAGACTGGGAGCGCACTCCAAGTTTTCGATGAGAGTACCCCTATGGGTGGAGTACAACCCATGTGGTGAGACACCGGTCACGGTATGCCTGTTGCAACAGGGGCCGGTTTGGGTTTTTGTTTACACCCAAAGGTTCTTTTTTGTTCAGTTTCTGAAGGTTGTTTTTCTCTCCTATATTGCTATTTTCGCTCCTGCGGGGAGTAAGGGGACATTGAAACAGCATTATGGACGAATCACAAAGATGAGTGCAACGGGTCAAGCCCAGAAGAAGGACTTCCACACAGAATTTGGGTGGGAGGGCTCGGGTTCAGCTATTATCTACAGTTGGGGGTACTATTTGATCTCTGAGCTACTCCGGGACTGTACTTCATGGTATCCCCGAAACGGGGTCAAGAGGGGGTCCGGGGTGTGTAAGAACTGGATATATCGAGTAAAGTATAATATGTTTCTAGAGAAAAAATCCTGTAATGCTCATTCAGTTGATATGATATGATGGCGTGTATTCCTATAATTTCATGGAACGTGAGGGGCCTTGGGGACCCCCTCAAGCGTACTATGGTCTCCACGGCCATTAGAAAACATCTGCCGGGTATTTGTGTGCTGCAGGAGACACACCTGACTCCGGAAATGGTGTCGTGTTTGGGGTTTGCATGGGTGGGGTGGGCGTACCATTCCACCCACACCTCCTATTCAAGGGGGGTGAGTGTGATGGTGCATCGTACCCTCGACTTTCAAATGATTGATTTGGTGGTTGATCAGGAGGGGAGATATGTATTTTTGATGTGTAGAGTTTCGCAGTTACCATTTATTCTTGCAGCGGTGTATATACCCCCTCCATTTAGTCCCCTGGTTTTACGTGCCCTGTTAACGTTTCAATTAGCTAACCCGGGGACTCCATTGGTGGTAGTGGGTGATCTAAATGGTGTTATAGATCCTAGTTTGGATAAACACCCTCCTCCTCCAGGGGGTGGTAGTACAAACATTACGGCCTTGGTGAGGTTTATGGGAGAGGTAGGTTGGACAGACCCGTGGAGACATAGGAACCCAACCGAATGAGAATTTTCATGCTTCTCTAAGACACATTCTTCCTTATCTAGAATTGACCTGTGCATGTGCTCGGCCTCAGCGTTTCAGCATGTGGAAAGGGTACAGTACCTAACTAGAAGTATCTCTGATCACTCCCCTTTGTTGGTTCATGTAACGGTTAAACCGGCCTCCACTTTGCAGAGAGCACCATGGAAGCTTAATGCCTTCTGGTTGCCCCTTCTCCCTCCCACCAACACAATTAAAGCGGACATTGTGGCTTACTGGCAGAGACATGCAGAGTATCCTGATTCGAATGCCGCCTGGGACGCTTTTAAAGCCTTCCTGCGGGGGCTGTTCATAACTGAGGTCAATGCCATTAAGCACAATACGTCTGCCCAGAGGGAACAAGCTGACCAGTTGGTAAGACGCCTGGAGGCAGAGTATATTGCTGACTTGGGTGGGACCACCCGGAAAGCATGGATAGCTGCACAGGATGCCATTAACAGAATGGATGCTTCCAAAGCGAATCAAAAATGTTTTTTTAATAAGTTGTCTTTTTATGAGGAGGGAGAGCAGACGGGCAAGCTATTGGCAACGATAGTGCACTCTCAACGATCTTCCCCATCTATTGGGGCTTTGCGCAACAAGTCAGGTAGGCTGGTTAATACCCCTGATTTGGTGGTGCAGGAGTTGGTGGACTTCTACTCTGAGCTCTATGAGTCCAAGTTGACCTGTACTATGGAGGAGGTTTGGGAATTTCTACAGGGGATAGAGCTACCGTGCTTAGCGGTATTTCTTGGGGCGCCCATTACGATAGAGGAAATGTTGATAGCTACCAACTCGTTCCCCAATTCTAAAGCCCCGGGGGATGACGGCATTCCGATAGAGGTGTATAAACAGTTTGGAGATGTACTACTGCCTCAATTGCTCCGCACCCTAAACTTAGCAAGGAAGTCACACTGCCTCCCGGAGTCGATGAGAAGAGCCAGCATTGTACTGCTTCTCAAGCCAGGGAATGACCCGCTAGACTCCGGTTCGTATAGGCCGATTTCGCTCTTACAGAATTTTATTAAAATTCTTGCCAAAGTGCTAGCCCGGAGACTAAATACTGTGATCTCCTCTATCATCCATCCGGATCAATCGGGTTTTATACCTGAAAGGTCTACGGCAATCAACCTCCGCTGCTTATTTCTTAATGTGCAGTCCCGCGCAGACAATGTGGGAGACAGGGTGCTGTTATTGCTAGACGCCCATAAGGCTTTTGATAGCATTGAATGGAGGTACCTATGGGTGACTCTTGAGAAATTTGGGTTTGGACCTGGCTTTTTATCATGGGTACAACTTTTGTATAATTCCCCCTCTGCAGTAATAAGGGAAGCGGGAAGGGTGTCAGCTCCTTTTCCTTTATTTAGAGGGACTAGACAGGGCTGCCCTCTGTCTCCTTTACTCTTTGCTATTGCCATTGAGCCCATGGCAGCCTTGGTGAGATGTAACCCCTTGATAACGGGTTTTAAATATGGGCAGCTGCATGAAAAATTAATGTTATATGCTGACGATGCCATGCTGCTACTGGGGGATACGTCTGGGTCCCTGGTTGAGGCCATGAAAGTGGTTAAGAACTTTGGGTCGTTCTCAGGTCTAGTGATTAATTGGACCAAATCACACATTATGTTACTAGATTCTTCCTCCCCGCAGGATCCCACACTACACGATATCCCGGTTGCTATAAAATTTAAATCCCTTGGGATATGGGTCATACCACTGAATCTCTCCCCGTTATTGAGTAGGATTAGAGATAAAACGAAAGTTTGGACTAAATTGAAAATGTCGCTGATAGAGTAAACCTTATCAAAATGATTTTTATGCCACAATTATTGTATATTTTACATAACACGCCAATAGTAATTCCACTTAAAATGTTTAGAATTATTAACTCCTTATTTAGAGCATTCATTTGGCTTAACAAACCTCCCAGAATAAGACTGGAACAGCTTCAGAAACTCAAGGAGGCGGGAGGGCTGGCCCTTCCCAACCCGTGGCTTTATTATTTAGCTGCACAGCTGCAACATATTGCCCGTGCCATAGCAAACGGACGGGAGACTGGGGGAGGGGAGGGTGATCCTGCCACTGCTCTCCTAAAACACATCACGGGCTCGGGCGGGGTAGTGGCCGGCCTGGAAACCTTATCGTTCGCCAAGTCTAACAAGCTGTTCCCAACGTATGCCCTAATTCAAAAAATATGGAATAAAACACGTCAATTACACGGAGGGCTTCACGGAGTATAGTCCGATATGGAATAATCGGTATTATGGGGAGCTGCTTGGTCTGACTTGTGCTGAACGTTGGAGACGATACGGAGTGACTCTCCTGACTCATATTTTTTCTGGGGGTAAACTGCTCTCTTTTGCAGAGTTGAGGGAAAGATATGGCATCCCCCGGGGTATGTATTTCTATTATTTGCAACTGAGACATGCCGTTAAGGCACAGGCAGGAAATAATCCCTGGATACAATCTCCCACCCCAATCTTTCGTTATGTGACAGAAGTTACCAGTTTCAAGGGTTTTATATCCAGTTCATACAGTATGTTACTAAATGCATCTATGCCTGGTTTCCCCGCAAGGGTAATTGCCTCATGGGAAAGGGATGTGGGAGCGTTTGAGGAGGACCAATGGGCTGAGGCCCTACAGGCAATACAGGGTTGCTCGCTGAACACGGCACAGCGATTATCACAACTGTACATTGTAATGAGGGTGCACCGCACGCCGGTTAGACTGTATAAGATGGGGATTGGGGAGGGGGACCTATGTACCAGGTGCGCCAGGGACAGGGGAGACCTCATTCATTTGCTATGGCACTGTCCCAAATTGCATTTATATTGGTCGGGGGTCATTGATACTCTCAATGGGGCCTTCCGGGTAAAGATGCCACAGGATCCAAAGGTTTGCCTTTTGGGTATAATGGACGATCTCCCGTTGGAGGTGCCTTTTAAGGAGGCCATAGGTAGAGCTCTTTTTCAAGCACGTAAACTTATCCTTCAACACTGGAGAGCGAGCGACCCCCCGAGGTTGAAGGAATGGATAACTCAGATGGGGAACATGTTAAGCATGGAAAAGTACATTTATCAACACAGTGACCGGGCGGGAAGATTTGAACGACTATGGGGTCCCTGGCTTGATACCCCCGGGCTGTCACCCCTGGAGCTGGTTATGGGTAGGTTGTTTATTTAGGAAGTGTAAGGGGAGATATAACGGGGAATATGGCATTATAGAGATACAACACCTGACGTGGTAAGGGCAGGCCAGGTGGCACAGGGGTTGTGGCCCGAATGAACTGTACTGATTTTTACATGTAATATGCTGTTAAAATAGGGAGATAACTTATAACAATTGTGGTGCATGACATTGCTAAGTAAAAAGTGCCTTTATCTGTATGCTGCTTGAACATGTATATTGTGCTGATTCTGTGATGGACTTTGTGTATCTTTGTACCAATAAAAATCAGTTTTGAGTAAAAAAAAAAAAAAAAGGCAGGAGTACCTAAAGATGAGATAGATGGTATTTCTACTGCAGAAATGCTGAAGATGCAGAAACATTTGGTAGGGAAAACTGTCAGGGTTAGAAACACTACTCCTAGTGAAGATAATGTCAGCCTAGACTTAGAGAAAACAGAACAGACCCCTCCTGTTAGCCCCAAACCAATTCCCAAAACTGAACATGAACCCAAACCCAAATTCCTTTATCCTGGGAAGTGGAGAGGAATTAGAGAGAATCAAAAAAGCCATGAGGGCAGTGACAGCAGGAGACCGACGCCCATATACACCTTTCACTGTATGGTGGGGGAAGTCATCTTCTCCTACACATGTAATGGCTTTAGTTGACAATGGAGCCAAAGTTACACTTTTGCTAGGAAATCCTTCCCACCACAAAGGAGAATTGATTTATGTACAAAGTTTGGGAGGGCAAACTACACCAGCAGTTAGGATACGGGTGAAATTGGCTATTGGCAAGGGATCAGGATTTATGACAAATGTTTTAGTATCAGAGTTACCCGAAAATATTCTTGGGATGGATGTACTTCAAGGTTAGTCAATTCAGACTGGAAGAGGTGCATTCACATTCGGGTATCCTGATAAAGCGTATCTGGTTAGGGCGGTGAAGGCTGTGGTCAGAGGTCATGCGAAATGGACCCCTGTCTACATTTCTCCACCGGAGAAGCCAGTCTGTCTCAAGCAGTACAGACTTCCTGGAGGCCGCAAAGAAATTGGGGAGACTATTCAAGAACTGTTGAGAGTAGGGATTCTTAGACCTGCTGTAAGTACTTTCTCGTCTCCGGTGTTCCCAGTAAAAAAACCTGATGGGACACATAGAATGACTGTGGATTACAGAGGTCTAAACAAATTGGCACCTCCATTGAAGTCAGCTGTACCAGATATGATCTCAATTGTTGAGAAAATTGCTAAAAATGCAGGAGAAGAAGTGTCAAGACCAGTTTGCTATGGTGTGGGACAGCCACCAGTACACTTTCGCTGTCCTTCCGCAAGGCTATCTTCATTCTCCAACAATTTGTCATGGACTGATTGCCAGAGATTTAATTACCCTGAATTTGAAAGTCCCTCTGTTTCACTACATTGATGACAACATGATCTCTGGGACAAAAGAAGATGTAAGTGAAGCACTGCACCTGCTCATAGAGCACTTGTAGAACAGAGGGTGGGCTATCAACAGAGACAAAG
The DNA here is from genome assembly GCF_037356315.1 of Lithobates pipiens. NCBI lineage: Eukaryota > Metazoa > Chordata > Amphibia > Anura > Ranidae > Lithobates > Lithobates pipiens. Next base: position 90,918,414 of record NW_027507787.1, read on the forward strand.
TCCAAGGACCTGCCACAGAAGTGAAATTCCTGGGAATGATGTGGACTGATCCACAGAGGAAATTTCCAGGGACAGTTGTGCAAACTATCCAGGCTCTGTTGCCCCCTACTACCAAAGAGGAGGCACAGGAGTTCATTGGAGTTGTGGGGTTCTGGAGATCATTTATCCCACATCTTGGACTGATTCTGAGGCCTATATATAATGTCACCAGAAAAAAGAGTTCTCATGGGGTTCAGAGCAACGGACTGCATTCTTGGCTGCTGAAGAAGCTGTTTTGCAGCATCAGGGATTAGGACCCATGAGACAAGGAGTACCATTTCAGCTAAAAGTAGTGGAGCAGAATGGTACCATATCTTGGAGTCTATGGCAGCCAAATGAAAAGAAAGGACTGAGAGCAATACCCATTGGATTTTGGTCTAAACAATTGACAGGGGCACAGAAGAGATAAACGCCCCTAGAGAAGTACCTGTTTGGGGCCTACACAGCACTTCAACGTGTAGTGATCATTACAGAAAAGGGCACAGTCACCATCCATACTACAAAGCCAATAGCAGGATGTGTGAGATTTAATGGACTGACCAGTAGGGATGAACCGAACACCCCACCGTTCAGTCCGCATCCAGAACATGCAAACAGGCAAAAACTTAGGCTGTGTACACACGAGAGGATTGTCTGGCCAACTAAGTCCGTCAGACAATCCGACAGACAGTCCGTCCTACTTTTGAATGAACGGACTTGACCACACACGATGAACAGACAGTCCGCTGAAAGCTTGCGCGATGACGTGTACAGCACGTACGACGGGACTAGAAATACGACGTCCAATACACTGCAATGCAACCTTCGGCCGTGTAAATCCTTTCTGAGCATGCGCCATACTTAGTCCGTCCAACTAGCCTACTCACGAGCGGACTGTCCGCTGAAACCAAAGTTGGACGGACTGTATTACGGAAATTCCGAAAGACTTAGTCCCCCAGACTGTCCGCTGAAAAAGTCCGCTGAAGCCCACACACGAGTGGACTGTCCACTGAAACACGTTTCAGCGGACTAAGTTGGAGGGACAATCCTCTCGTGTGTACGCGGCCTTAGTTCAAACACGCGAACACCATTAAAGTCTATGGGACACGAACATGAAAAATCAAAACTGCTAATTTTAAAGGCTTATATGCATGGCATTGTCATAAACAGTGTTTGGGGACATGGGTCCTGCCCCAAGGGACATGTATCGATGCAAAAAAAAAATTTGAAAAACTGACTTTTTTTTCGGGAGCAGTGATTTTTATAATGATTAAAGTGAAACAATAAAAGTGAAATATTCCTTTAAATTTTCGTACCTGGGGGGTGTCTATAGTATGCCTGTAAAGGGACGCATGTTTCCCGTGCTTAGAACAGTCTGACAGCAAAATGACATTTCCAAAGGAAAAAAAGTAATTTAAAACTACTCGTGGCTATAATGAATTGTCGGTCTGCAATACACATAAAAGTTCATTGATAAAAACTGCATGGAATTTCCCCACAGGTGAACCCTGAACCAAAAGTAAAAAACAAAATGGTGTGGGTGTACCCCTAAATTCCATACCAGGCCCTTCAGGTCTGGTATGGATATTAAGGGGAACCCTGCACCAAAACGGTGTGGGGTTCCCCCAAAAATCCATACCAGACCCTTATCCGAGCATGCAACATGGCAGGCTGCAGGAAAAGAGGGGGGGGGGCGAGAGAGCACCCCCCTGAACCGTACCAGGCCACATGCCCTCAACATTGGGAGGGTGCTTCGGGGTGGCCCCCCAAAGCACCTTGTCCCCATGTTGATGGGGAGAAGGGTCTCATTCCCACAACCCTTGCCCGGTGGTTATGGGGGTCTGCGGGCGGGGGGCTTATCGGAACTGGAAGCCCCCTTGCTGTTAGGCCAGGTATGTTGGGTGGGAAGATGTAGGTGTCCTCACGAATTGCATCAATCTTGTCTTTAAAGTGATTGGCAATCTCTTGGGCAGTGAGTGAGTTAGTGGGTAGAGGGTAAGGATGAGCCGAACACCACCCGGTTTGGTTCGCACCAGAACCTGCGAACAGACCTAAACTTTGTGTGAACTTTAGAACCCTATTAAAGTCGATGGGACGCGAACGTTCAAAATCTAAAGTGCTAATTTTAAAGGCTAATATGCAAGTTATTGTCCTAAAAAGTGTTTGGGGACCTGGGTCCTGCCCCAGAGGACATGTATCAATGCAAAGAAAAGTTTAGAAATGGCAGTTTTTCGGAAGCAGGGATTTTAATAATGCTTAAAGTGAAACAATAAAAGTGTAATATTCCTCTAAATTTCGTACCTGGGGGGTGTCTCTAGTATGCCTGTAAAGGGGCGCATGTTTCCCGTGCTTAGAACTGTCCCGGCACAAAGTGTCATTTCTGCAGGAAAAAAAAATCATTTAAAATCACTCGCGGCTATAATGAATTTTCGGTTTCCTGTAATACAGAGAACAGTCATTGTAAGTCATTGATAAAAAAAAAAGAAAAAAAAAAGTGTGGGGTTCCCCCAAATTCAATTACCATGCCCTTCAGGTCTGGTATGGATATTAAGGGGAACCCCGTGTCAAATAAAAAAAAATGACTTGGGGTTCCCCCTAAATATCCATACCAGACCCTTCTGGTATGGATTTTAAGGGGAACTCCATGCCAAATAAAAAAAAAATGGCGTGGAGTTCCCCCTAAAAATCCATACCAGACCCTTTATCCGAGCATGCAACCTGGCAGGCCACAGGAAAAGAGGGGGGAGAGCTCCACCACTCCTGAACCGTACCAGGCCACATGCCCTCAACATTGGGAGGATGCTTTGGGAGTCTGTGACCCCCTCAAAGTACCTTGTCCCCACATTGATGAGGACAAGGGCCTCATCTCCACAACCCTGACCATTGGTTGTGGGGGTCTGCGGGAGGGGGCTTATCAGAATTTGGAAGCCCCCTTTAATAAGGGGATCCCCATATCCCGGCCCCCCGTGTGAATTGGTAATGGGGTACAAATGTACCCATACCATTTCACAAAAAAGTGTCATAAAGGTTAAAAAAGACAAGAGATGGTTTTTGACGAGTCCTTTATTAATTTCTTCTACATTCCGCTTCTTCTTCCATCTTCTTTCTTCTGGTCTTCCTTCAGTGCTTAAAAAAGACTCGTCTTTTTTAACCTTTTTGACACTTTTTTGTGAAATGGTAGGGGTACACTTGTACCCCATTACCAATTCACACGGGGGGGCCGGGATCGGGGGGTCGCCTTGTTAAAGGGGGCTTCCAGATTCCGATAAGCCCCCCACCCACAGACCCCCACAACCACCGGGCAGGGGTTGTGGAGATGAGGCTCTTCTCCCCATCAACATGGGGACAAGGTACTTTGGGGGGCTACCCCAAAGCCCCCTCCTAATGTTGAGGGCATGTGGCCTTGTACAGCAGACTGGCAGGTTGCGCGCTTGGATAAGGGCCTGGTATGGAATTTAGGGGGACCTCCACACATTTTTTTCTTAAATTTTGGTTCGGGGTTCCCCTGTGGGGGAATCCCATGCCGGGAAGGAGCAATAGAGATACTTAGCAGATCATTCACCTCTGAAAGAATTTGCGACCAGAAACCTGCAATTACCGGGCAGGACCAAAAGATGTGGATATAGTCCCCGGGAGCATGGTCACAATACCAGCATTCTGGGGAGAGAGAAGACCTCATCTTGTGCACCTGAGCAGCAGTAAGATACGCCCTATGGACAATCTTATATTGAATGAGGCGGTCTCTCAAGGAAACCAGTATTTTAAATGGGAAGTCCCGCGCATCCTCCCAATCCTCCGAGTCCATCCCTGGAACATCCCGGCCCCATTGCTGGTGGAGCCTGGACAGCCCAAGAGAAGAGACCCAGAGGAGATGTGCATATAGCACTGGGGTGGGTTTTTCGGTACAATCAAATCGCAAAATCCGCTCAAGGTCGGATTGCACCATCTGCCCCTCACCTGTAGGGGACTGAGCCCTGAAAGCATGGGACAACTGTAGATATCTGAATTTGTGCGAGAGCGGGGCATTGTGATGAGACATTTGGTGATCAAAGGAGAATATTGTGAGATCTGCAGTGATGTCTGAGAGAGCAGGGCTTGTTACTTTTACCAGTACCCGGCCAGAAGAAGAAAATCCTGTGCTGCAGTCATCCCCCATTCAAGATGCTCCATCCTTTGAATCTTCATCAGAAGATATGAAGGAGTCAGCGTGGTTCACTGATGGTTCAGCCATATTCACCTCGTCTGGGCATAAATGGACAGCAGCAGCCTACAACCGAAGTATTGACACAGTCCTGCAGGAGACCGGAATTGGAGGGTCCAGTCAGTATGCAGAGTTGAAAGCTGTAGTGATGACTCTTCAGGAGGATCCTTCTTCCCATGTCACTATCTACACTGACAGCTGGGCGGTTTTTAAAGGACTGACAACTTGGATGCTCATGTGGAAGTCCAATGAATGGATGATTCATGGAAAGGTGGTGTGGGGAGGCAAGAAATTCTGGGACTATATCTGGAAGGAAGCTCACTTCTGCACCATAAAAGTGGGGCGTGTTGATGCACATGTGCCCCTAGTCCCAGACTTTGAGAATTATAACAGAGTTGCAGATGAAATCGCCAAAGTGAAGGCAGTTGTGCCAATTGATCCTGTTTTGATGAACTTGACCAACTGGGCCCACAACCAATCTGGACATTTGGGGCAGAAAGCAAAATATGAATGGGCACAGCAGAGAGGATTGCTTATATCCATGGACATGATAAAGACTGTAATAGGGAACTATACAGTGTTTGAAGAAGTGTGATAGTGGGCAATGCAAAAGTACCCCACCGGGTCAATTAAGAGGGGTGAGAGGCCTGCAGAGATCTCGTAGATTGACTTAATCGTTCCCCTGCCCTGGGCAAACAATGGACTAAGATATTGTTGCACTGCAGTGGACACCAATTCAGGACTTATGCATGTTCATCCTTGCAAACGTGCAGATCAAGCCCCAGCGCTTCAATTGCTCTAGAAACTTGACATTGCTTATGGTTGTCCCAAACAAAGTGATAACGACTCATACTTGACCGGATCAGCAGTATAGAACATCCCATACAATCCATAGGCATCTGGTTTGATTGAAAGATACAACGGGCTATTGAAGGACCAGGTATGGAAACTTACACCCAGGCATACACTAAGGGGGTGAGATCGGAATCCTCACACAGGCAGTCATGTTGTTAAATACTAGGCCAATAGCCAAAAGCACACCATATGAGAGGATGGTAGGGGCTGGGGCACAGATTCCACAGCTGGAGTGCAGAGTTCAGTATTTATGTATGGTTCCTGAAAGAACAGGGCTTAACAGATACCATGCTTGACCATGACATAGAAACCAAGAGTGACGTATCTGAAGCTGAAGCCTATCTAGGAATGACAGGGAATCTGGCAGGAAGGTTTGAAGTTATATTTGCATTGCAGATGACCTTCAAGACTGTGGCTGGGACTCTGACTGGTTAGTGGACACTGCTCACCAAGAGTGGAAAGTGAGGCTACATAACATCAAACCTTCCAAAATAAACAGTAGTGATCTGGGAAATATCAGTATATTTCCTCTCCTCCCTATTGATGTTCCTTGGGAGAGTCAGAAGTGGGTACAGGCAGGGGACAAAGTGTTAGTCAGATATCCAGGCAAGAAGCCATTTAGAGGAGAGATTTTAGCTGAAGGGCTTGGATCTACTGTTTATGTATTATTAGAAGGAACAGATAATCTGCTTTGTTTTCCACTCCACAAACTGTCTCTGATTTGATCCATAGGACATGATGGAAAGGATGACGGAAGATCGAAAGAGCTGTGGAGAGCAAGGCATTTGATATATCACAAGCCTGGACTTGTTTCTAAAGAACTTTAGAATGGACATTCTAATGAACTTTTTAGTTGAAGACTGAAACACCTTTTCAATGACAGAAATATGGGAGGTGTTGAATTCAAGGAAAATTTATGTTTAGAATTAGTTTTCTTAGTAATGAAGTGATTTTCTGTATGGAGTCTGAAAGAAAAAAAAATAGGACGGAATGTGTTGTGTTTGTTAAAAATATGATTTTTTTAATATTAATCAGGCATAAGACACATGGAACAATATTGCAATAGTTTTGGCTTGAGTAGATTTCGCAAACAAATGCGGTTTCATACAATGGGTACATATATACCATTGTTGTATTCAGTTGACAGTTTTCAATAGGCTATTGTCTCTATAGCTACAGTAAACACATAAGACATTACTTGTTTGAGATTCTTTCAGATCTCAAACTGAAAGAATGACTGTAAGATTACTGTCAGGTTTTGGCTTGAGTAGACAATGGGTAGATACCATTGTTGTATTCAATTGACAGTTTTCAACAGTCCACTGTTTCTACAGCTACAGTCAACAGGTATGTTTTCTGTTTGGTAACTATGGTAAATAGCCTGACACATAAAAGGGGAATTCAGGCACAAGCTACACACACACACACACACACACACACACATCATCATGCTTTGAAGTTCAGAAGCCACTCATGATACAAGAAAAGTGCCTGGTATCCAAGCCAATGGAGATCATGAACATACAGTAACCGAAGATAAGTAACTTTTAAGTGTATTTGTAATGTTATAGATCATAGGCTGCATTTGCTAGGCATTTTGCTTGTTATAGATATCTGTCAGTCTTGTATTGTATTCCTAAGATTGTAATAGTTTTGTATGTACAGCATCTTTGTATAGTAAAAGAACATTTATACACTGCAGAAGTCTCAGCTTCGTTGCTTATACCACAGAGTAACCTTGCTAGATAGACGCAAGCAAAACAGCTGAGCGGTCAGCTTTGAGAAGGAAGGGCTGAGCCCAGCCCTGACAGTGTTCCCTCAGTGTGTTCTAACTGTATGGGGATAGGACTGAGTAAGAGAGGAGATATAGTGTTGTTTCTATTTACTAGGAACAAATGACATGTCTCCTCTCCCCTGACACCACAGGGATTTGTCTGTTTATACACACAAATGCCCGTGCTGGCACTCGTGCACGGGATCGCCCTCTGGTGCCTCTTAAAGGGCCGATGTACCCGTATGGGATTTTGCGCATCCGTGCCACTTTACCAATGTAAATCGTCATGAGCCGGTCGGCAAGTGGTTAAGCTAAAAGCTCATTCTTAAGGAGCGGTGCAAATTTAACAGAAGCACAGAGCAGCAGTCTTTGTGGTCAGCACCTTGCAGTACTGGGTTGCTCAGGTTCAAAGCCCAACCAGGACATTTCTACCTGCAAGACAGGATGTCAGCTTAAGGCATGTATAGGTAAGATTTCACTCTAGCGATAGGTGGTTAACGTTTAGGGGTGAGTGTACATCCACCTGGGGCACCTCTGTCTGAATATTGAGCATTGGAGCACCGATTAGTTATCTATGCACGAGCAATTTATTTCACTAAAGTGGGACGTTTTTAACAATTGAAATGTTTGATTCACTTTTTTATGTATATCATGCTTGAATTTTGAATCAGCTAAGTGTGGTGTCTAACCACTTTTTTTCACAGCGATGCTAGTCGGCTCACATTTACACTGCTGCTGCCAATTGCTTGATTAATTTTACCATGTTCTCCTTTCTTTGGCGCAAAATATTATTGTTCATACTTATGGGGAAGAGATTTTACAGCATAATGGGTCACCTATTTGGTTGACATGGCCTTCATCAGCTTAGCTGTATACAGGGGTATACTCAATCATGATGACTGGGTGTGTCCTTGAGGGGTGTAGTGTCTTCTGGTGGTAGCTTGTTGTTGGACTTACTTGTCCCTAAGGGGTATATCTGTCTGCAGTTAACCCTGGCCTCTCTTCCAATTCAGTGGAAGTCGGGATGAAGAATATTACTTCTATCCTAAAGAATAATTCTAACAAGTGAGATAATCTGGTCGGCATTGCAAGAGTTTAAACTGCCCCCTTCAAGGGCTAGTTTTATCGTGATAGAAAATAGCTGGAGATGTTTCTACAAGCAGGACAATCTTGTCTGCATTGTAAGGGATTAAACAGTACCCTTAAAGGGCTTGCTTCATTTGATAGCAAATGGCTGGGAATAATTCTTTTAAACTGCCCCCTTCAAGGGCTAGTTTTATCGTGATAGAAAATAGCTGGAGATGTTTCTACAAGCAGGACAATCTTGTCTGCATTGTAAGGGATTAAACAGTACCCTTAAAGGGCTTGCTTCATTTGATAGCAAATGGCTGGGAATAATTCTACAAGTGGGGCAATCTTTTCTGCATTGTAAGAATCTAAACAGTCCCCTTCAATGGCCAGCTTTATTTCACGACTAAGAGCCACGCTTAGTCTGGCCTCCTGCCTCAGAGTACATGTCTGCTGACTAAAAGAGCACTGGGATTCAAGAGTCATTGTCTAACTGCAGAATGATTTGCTCCTGTAGTTCCGGGCTGGAGTCCAGAAAGAATTGAAGAGAGAAAGAGTCCTTAACCAAGTAGTCAGCAAAGAACTCCACTTCTGGGGGATAAGTTGCTTACTGGCCCTTTCCATATTTGTGCCCTCCCATACGTATCTTTTGGGTACATGGTTGCTCCTCTTCCGATAGGAAGATACAGCTTGGTCTCAGGTGGTTAGATTCTCAGGTCAAGCACTTCAGGCCATGTTGATCAATCAGTCACCTTCAAGCCTCTGACTGTGCCAGGGGGAATCCTCTGCTCTAACAACAATAGACAAGTTCTGCTAGTCAATGTGGTTCCTACTGTCTCTAGAGACAGGAATTCTAATTCCAGCAGATGTGATTTTAAAAGGAGTACTATTGTTGCTCAGAGGGGTGTCTATTTCCAAATCCCAGAGCTGTCTTCTGACATACCTCTATTTGTACATGGATTAAGATGTCCTGCAGCATATATGTCTGCTGGTTGGGTTTTTGATCCACTCCTCCTCTAGACAGGGACACCTGTCAAGAGATTGGCTGACTAGTCTTTCAAAAAGAGTCACTTGACTCCTACAAAAATCCTTTTGTATCTGAGAGCTTAATCCATCAAAGTTTAGGATACATAGTTTTTGCCACTAGAGCATACTAGTGGTAGGACCAGGGCTGTCTTTAAGGCAGGGCAAAAGGGGCAGCTGCCCTGGGCCCTGCCATTGTTGTGGGGCCCAAAGCAGCTGCCTCATACTTGCCAACCTTTCCAGTTTAAATTCCCTTGTCCCTTGAAGTTTTAGTCCTGTGCTGTGTCCCAATATCTCAGTGTAAAATGCTGCTACTAGTGCTGTTCAGCTCTGCCCTATTTTGTACAGTTGACTCACCTGCAGACCCTGTGTTTACATGTAAATAACCGACATTCATTTGTAAATAGCTGAGGCCAGCGGCATTGATATGTAAATAAAGGTGGCATTCATATATATCATGCCCCCCTGCAGTAAGGAGAAGATGTACTGTAACCTATAGCAGCAAGTGATTACTGTACAGTAATCTCTAGCAACCTATCAACAAGCAGAAATCATGTGCTGTAACCTCTATCAACTAATCAGTGAGCCTTTATGTGTACTGTAGCTTCTAGCAACCAGTCAGTAAATAGTAATGATATGCTGTAACCTCTGGCAACCAATCACAACCGCTGCCTGATCTGATACAGTAGACTGATTTTAAGTCTAGCTGCTATTTATTGTATGTCTCAGAGAAGGTGGAGATTGAAATTGCATGGGGGAGGGGGGCCCCAAGAAAATTTTTGCCCTGTGTCCAATCAATAATAAAGACGGCGCTGGGTAGGATGCTGGGTAAACCTAACTTTCCTTTTTTCACCTGTCAGCATCTCAATACCTGATGTTCAGGGCCATGGTCTCTTTAACCTCCACATTAAGGTGTGCTTAGTAAAAATGGCCTCCTGTCCTGAAGGTTTTTTTTTTCTCCAATGTTAATCATGCACCCAGCTATTCATGTCTTGCAAACAGGCAGATGAAGCCTTGGGTGCTGGCACAGTAATACATCTTCTGTGCTGCTAACTTATTGCCAGTGGAACTCCCCTGTCTGGAAGTTGTTTTGCCAGTAGAACTTGCCGGTTGGGAAGTTAATTTCAACATTCTGACATTTTGGTTTTCTGGCAAGCCCTTTTATGCGCTCTTTGCATTTTGTCACCTGACAGCAGACTTTTTAGTCTCCAGTGAGGCTGAACAACATCACAGTGGTGTCCTACGTCAGGGGACAGGTCAGAACCTACAGGGTCAGTACACTGAGAAGAGGTAGAAATGACTGTGATCTGGGTTGTTGATACCCTGTGGCCCAATTGTGCAATAAGTATTTCCTACATCCATGTTCCTACAAGTGGCTTTTTTTTTTTCCAAGTATAATTTTTATTCAGCTCCAAACAGGGGAAGACGGTCTCCAGTGTACATAATATGACAGAGAAGTACAAAACAAAAGGCAGTTGAACAACACTTTACATGGGCATATTTGCAACTGTGAATCTGCCTTTTCGACAGTCGTACCAATTTAAAGTATGGGTGAGGTACTGTACCAAGATCCGGGGTCACCTCAACCCCGGGTCTCTCCGGCATAATCTTTCTACTGGGGGGCCGCCATTCCCAACTTTCTACTTTTTCCAGAGAGAGAGGGGGTGGGGGGGGGGGGTGAGGAGGAAGGGGGGGAGCAGAGAGGGAAGGGTTGAAAGAGCAGAAAAGAAGGGGAGAGGGGGGGAAAGGAAGAGACACGATGGCAGTCCATGCCCAGGGGGCTAGTCAAGAAGGTTCGTAACACTAAGACGATAGTAGGCGACGTCCCTCCAGCAAGAATACAAAGACATTCCAGTTGTCCCAGGTTTGTTTAAAAATTTCTTGTTAACTTTGGGATGTAAGAATCAAGTCCTCCATTTTTTTAACATCCTCTATTTTCCTAAGCCAATGTGCAATGGAGGGAGGGGGCATTGTTTCCAGTATAGAGGGATGCAGGATTTTGCTGCATTTATCAGATTCCTTAAAATGAACTTTTTGTACTTCTTAACCACTTGCCGACCGCCGCACGACGATATACGTCGGCAGAATGGCACGGGCAGGCATATGGGCGTATATATAAGTCCCTGCCTGCCCGCGGGTGGGGGGCCCGATCGGGCCCCCCCCGGTGCCTGCGGCGGTCGGCATTCCTTCGAGAGCGATCCGGGATGAGGGGGCGGCCATTCATTCATGGCCACCCCCTCGCGATCGCTCTCGACGAATGGAAATCCTTCGTGACATCACTTCCTCTCCTGTAATGTAAACACAGGAGAGGAAGTGATGTATTCTCTCCTCCGTGTCGGTATTTTTCGTTCCGGCACCGAGGAGAGAGGTTCGGTGAGTTGCACCAACACACCACACATACAGTAGAACATGCCAGGCACACTCACACCCCCCCTTTACCCCCCGATCACCCCCCAATTACCCCTGCCCCCCCAGTCACAGTGACACCAATTGCTTTTTTTTTTTTTTTTTTGCATTGGTGTCATTTGTGACTGTAATAACTGTTAGGGCAGTTAGGGTTAGCCCCCTTTAGTTCTAAGGTACCCCCCTAACCCCCCCAATAAAGGTTTAACCCCGTGATCACCCCCCGTCGCCAGTGTCACTAAGGCTGGGTTCACATTGCAGCGGTTTGATAACGGATGTGATTCGCACCGCACTGCAGTGCAAATCACATCCGATCTCTGTGCGATTCGAGTTCAGCCATACAGATAGTATGGCTGAATTCGTGTCGCACCCGCCGCACCCGCCGCAAACTCGCACGGGACCCTTTTTTTGGTCCGCAGCAGAATCGGATCGCATGGGTGTTCACACCATGCAATCCGAGTTTGCAGATCACACTGCGATATGCGAACTGATCTGGGGGTGTCATTAACATTTCACTGACACTCCCAGCAGTTCGCATAGGGCAGTGTGAACTGCCGCCGGGAGGCATGTGATGCGGGAACCCGCCGCGCATTCGTGGCGTTCCCACATCGCTCCAGTGTGAACCCAGCCTAATAAGCGATCGTTTTTCTGATCACTGTATTAGTGTCACAGGTGACGCTAGTTAGGCAGGTAGGTATTTAGGTTCGCCGCAGCTTTTTATAGCGCCAGGGACCCCCATATACTACCGCATAAAGCCCCCTGATTGCCCCCTAGTTAACCCTTTCACCAGTGATCACCATATAACTGTTACAGGTGACGCTGGTTGGTTAGTTATTTTTTTTATAGTTTCAGGGCACCCGCCATTTATTACCTAGTCTCACTAGTGTACCCCTAAATTTAGGGGTGTCTACTTTCCAAAATGGGGTCATTTGGGGGGGGTTTGTGCCATCTTGGCATTTTATGGCCTTCAAAACTGTAACGCCCTTAGAAAGCCTGAAGGCGGTGCTTGGTTTTCGGGGCCCCGTACGCGGCTAGGCTCCCAAAAAGTCCCACATATGTGGTATCCCCGTACTCAGGAGAAGCAGCAGAATTTATTTTGGGGTGTCATTTCACATATGCCCATGGCATGCGTGAGCAATATATCATTTAGTGACAACTTTGTGAAAAAAAAAAAAAAAAAAAAAAAGTTTGTAATTTTCCCGCAACTTGTGGCAAAATATAAAATATTCCATGGACTCAACATGCCTCTCAGCAAATAGCTTGGGGTGTCTACTTTCTAAAATGGGGTCATTTGTGGGGGTTTTGTGCCATCTTGGCATTTTATGGCCTTCAAAACTGTAATAGGTAGTGAGGAGTGAAGTCAAATATTTACGCCCTTAGAAAACCTGAAGGCGGTTCTTGGTTTTCGGGGCCCTGTACGTGGCTAGGCTCCCAAAAAGTCCCACATATGTGGTATCCCCGTACTCAGGAGAAGCAGCAGAATTTATTTTGGGGTGTCATTTCACATATGCCCATAGCATGTGTGAGCAATATATCATTTAGTGACAACTTTGTGAAAAAAAAATAAAAAAAAATTAAAGTTTGTAATTTTCCCGCAACTTGTGGCAAAATATAAAATATTCCATGGACTCAAAATGCCTCTCAGCAAATAGCTTGGGGTGTCTACTTTCTAAAATGGGGTCATTTGTGGGGGTTTTGTGCCATCTTGGCATTTTATGGCCTTCAAAACTGTAATAGGTAGTGAGGAGTGAAGTCAAATATTTACGCCCTTAGAAAACCTGAAGGCGGTTCTTGGCTTTCGGGGCCCCGTACGCGGCTAGGCTCCCAAAAAATCCCACACGTGTGGTATCCCCGTACTCAGGAGAAGCAGCAGAATTTATTTTGGGGTGTCATTTCACATATGCCCATAGCATGTGTGAGCAATATATCATTTATTGACAACTTTGTGTAAAAAAAAAAAAAATTATTTTTTTGTCATTATTCAATCGCTTGAGGCAAAAAAATAAAATATTCGATGGGCTCAACATGCCACTTATCAATTTCCTTAGGGGGTCTACTTTCCAAAATGGGGTCATTTGGGGGGGTTTTGTACTGCCCTGCCATTTTAGCACCTCAAGAACTGAGATAGGCAGTCGTAAACTAAAAGCTGCGTAAATTCCAGAAAACGTACCTTAGTTTGTAGATGTGACAACTTTTGCGCAAACCAATAAATATACAGTTATTGACTTTTTTTTACCAAAGACATGTGGCTGAATACATTTTGGCCTAAATGTATGACTAAAATTGAATTTATTGGATTTTTCTAATAACAAAAAGTAGAAAATATCATTTTTTTTCAAAATTTGCGGTCTTTTTCCATTTATATCGCAAAAAATAAAAATCGCAGAGGCAATCAAATACCATCAAAAGAAAGCTCTATTTGTGGGAAGAAAAGGACGCAAATTTTGTTTGGGTACAACATTGCATGACCGCGCAATTACCAGTTAAAGCAGCGCAGTGCCAAATTGTAAAAAGACCTCTGGTCATTTACCAGCAAAATGGTCCGGTCTGAAAGTGGTTAATGGGGATCCCTGAGTGGTGCAAGAGAAAGAATGCAGCATCTTCCGGGATAGGGAATTCCGTGAATTTCTGTATGATGCATCTGACCTTCAAGCGGGGGCAGGACCAAAAAATGTGGAGCAATGTGCCCTCTTCTTCTCCACACCTCCAACATCTGTCGGAGGTGGAGGGGAAGGATTTGTGCAGTTTTGATGGTGTCAAATACCACCTGGTGAGAAGTTTAAAGTTCGTCTCCTGTATCCTAGTACACAGCGAGGTTTTGAAAGCCAAGGTGATAATACGTTGTCTTTGTGTCAGGGAAAACGAACAATCAAGGTCCATTTCCCATTTGGACAGGCAGATTAAATGAGAGTGATCTGGCGGCCTGTTCAGGAGAGCATACGTCTGAGAGAGTATGTGGGCCAGAGGGCCCTCGCTCCTGCAAAGAGTCTCAAACTCCGTCTGAGGGCCGGCGAAATCTCCAAGTGGCTTTTATCTCTGAACAAGATTTCAGAGTTAGATCTGGTAGAATCTCCTTACTGTTACAAGCTGGAAAGCTTTTTTCTAGGGTCCTGGTCCAAGCCCTGGCTGCGGATGCTGAGTCAGATCAGGAAAAGTCTTACAAGCCATATGCTTGCAGTTTGATCCATATACAGTTTTTTTTTTGGGGGGGGGTCTGTTGCTAAAGACCGTGGCAATTTTTGCAGTAATTCTTTATTTGCCAAACAAGCCTTGGTTCCTGCCGTTGATACCAGGGTATCGGATTGTAGTCCTTTCTATGGGATGAGATCTTCTTACATATATTTACATAGGTGAGGTGAAAAAAGACACAAGTCCATCAAATCCAACCTATGCGTGTGATTATATGTGAGTATTACATTGTATATCCATGTATCTTGTGGTCGTTCAGGCGCTTATCTAATAGTTTCTTAGATAACTATGCGCCTGGTTTCTCCACTCTCCATATTGCCTTTTTTATACATATTTTTTGTTTTATTTGTATGTGGTTTTTATACAAATAAATGGCCATCCTTTTTTTGACCTACACCATTGGAAGCATTCTTCCTTCTGTTTTACATATTACCTGCTCATGAGCTGGTTTGAACCTCCGGTTTGTGATTCATTGTTTGGTGGCCTTCCTTCCATCCTCCTGATTCCATCAAGAGAAGACTGGATTTCCTGAGGTCATCGTGGACCATTCCACATCGATTGTGGGACCCCTGGTGGCCTACTGCACTGTGTCTGCATGATCGTGTGTTTACCCATTTACGCTCGTTCGACATGGTGTTGCTGACACGTAGGTCCATTGGCTCTGGTAAGAGTACCCATCCTTTCTTTATACCATTGAAGTCATTCCTTCACAGATCCACTAATCATTTCTGGCTTAAATTGCATCCTCATGGTTGTGACAGACGTATTGATTATTGTGACTGACTTTTTTTGGACTGTTTTATGTTTATAGTTTTCTAGTTCAGTTGTCATATGTCGATGTTCATTCATTTATATTTCTTCACATAACATTTGTTATCAACACTTGTGATTTATGCACTTTATTATACATCATTATTCTTTTCATCGCTAGCTCTACATTTTTGCTCTTTGAAACTATCGATGCCCCTGCTGAGACCACCGTCTGTGTAAGGCCGCGTACACACGCGCGGACTGTTGGCCCAACTTTGTCCGTCCAACAGTTTGAGCGAACAGTCCGCTCAAACTTAGCATGGACGGACATGGCCACACACGACGGACGAACAGTTTGCTGAAACCGTGCGCGATGACGTGAACGGCACGTACGACGGGACGAAAAATACGACGTCCTATACACTGCAATGCAACCTTCCGACGTGGAAATCCTTTCTGAGCATGCGCGAGACTTAGTTGGCCGAACAAGCCTACACACGAGCGAACAGTCCGCTGAAACCTTGTTTCAGCGGACAGTTTTTCGGAATTTCCGTAAGACCTTGTTCGGCCAACTGTCCGCTGAAACTGTCCGCTGAAGCCCCACACACGAGCGGACTGTCCGCCCAAACACTGTTCAGCGGACAAGGTTGGGCGAACAGTCCGCGTGTGTGTACGCGGCCTTAGGGAATTCCACATCCTTGCCGCTCTTACAGTAAAGAACCCTCTACGTAGTTTAAGGTTAAACCTCTTTTCTTCTAATTTTAATGAGTGGCCATGTGTCTTGTTCAACTCCCTTCTGCGAAAAAGTTTTATCCCTATTGTAGGGTCACCAGTATGGTATTTGTATATTGAAATCATATCCCCTCTCAAGCGTCTCTTCTCCAGATAGAAAAATGAACAAAAGAGCTGCGCCAAATAATATAAATCAAAAAAAATTTATAAAGAAAAGTCCATAAAAACTGTATGTTATCCAAAAAAGGAAAACGATCGCACCACAGTGATTCCACACTTCCTTATCGCTATAGTGTCCCACCACCGACAAAACAGTGCGCTTACCAGATGGTAAAAGCACAAGGAGCGTTTAAAGTACCAAGCCACCGGCAGCTCCTCGCTTCCACCGAACACTTTATCCTTGATCCCTCAGGAACGAACGATCCATACACTGTAGCCGCTCCACAATCTCATAAGTAACCCAGGTGCACGTTCGTAATATAAAAAGAAAAGAAGCCTCCCATAGTGTAAAAAACTTCAATGCTTTTTTAATTAGTAGAAATACACTTACATAAAAATGAACGTTTTTCGCATTTGTAAAATCAAGCCGGCCGGAAAAAAACGAGAGCCCGTCCTCCTCTCGTAACACGTGGTGACGTCACAGCGTGCCCTCCCAT
Organism: Lithobates pipiens; assembly: GCF_037356315.1. NCBI lineage: Eukaryota > Metazoa > Chordata > Amphibia > Anura > Ranidae > Lithobates > Lithobates pipiens. The sequence continues at coordinate 90,935,083 of NW_027507787.1, forward strand.
ACGCGTTTCATAATACGTGACGTTTTCAATGGGGCTTCTTTTCTTTTTATATTACGAACGTGCACCTGGGTTACTTATGAGATTGTGGAGCGGCTACAGTGTATGGATCGTTCGTTCCTGAGGGATCAAGGATAAAGTGTTCGGTGGAAACGAGGAGCTGCCGGTGGCTTGGTACTTTAAACGCTTTAAACGCTCCTTGTGCTTTTACCATCTGGTAAGCGCACTGTTTTGTCGGTGGTGGGAAACTATAGCGATAAGGAAGTGTGGAATCACTGTGGTGCGATTGTTTTCCTTTTTTGGATAACATACAGTTTTTATGGACTTTTCTTTATATATTTTTTTTGATTTATATTATTTGGCGCAGCTCTTTTGTTCATTTTTCTATCTATACTTATGTGTGTGTATCCCACTGTGGAGCAGCAGCCTTATATTTTGTGAAACATTCATTTGTAATTTTTGGACTATTTGTATTTATGTCTAATGCCGCGTACACACGGGCGGACTGTATGGCCTACTTAGTCCGCCAAAACACATTTCAGCGGACAGTCCGCTCGTGCGTGGGCTTCAGCGGACTTTTTCAGCGCGCAGTCCGGCGTACTAAGTATTTCGGATTTTTCGAAATACTGTCCGTCGTACTCGCATTTCGGCAGGCAATCCGCCGTACTTTTGAAATGAGCGGACTTTTCCCGCCCGGAGAAAAGTCCGCTCATTTCGAGCGGGTATCCAGGTAGGCGGGGCCCGCGAAGGAGACGCCGCTGGCTCCGCCGCCTGGTATGGACTTAAAGGGGAAGCCCAACGCCGAAAAAAATCGGCGTGGAGGTCCCCCCCAAGTCTTCAACAGACCCTTGTCCGAGCACGCTACCCGGCCGGCCAGGAAAGGGGGGCGAGCGCCCCCCCTCCTGAGCCGTACCAGGCCGCGTGCCCTCAACATGGGGGGGTGCCTTGGGGAAGGGGGGGCCGCGCGGCCCCCCCACCCCAAAGCACCTTGTCCCCATGTTGATGAGGACAAGGGCCTCTTCCCGACAACCCTGGCCGTTGGTTGTCGGGGTCTGCGGGCGGGGGGCTTATCGGAATCCGGGAGCCCCCTTTAATAAGGGGTCCCCCGGATACCGGCCCCCCACCCTATGTGAATGAGTATGAGGTACAATGTACCCCTACCCATTCACCTGTAAAATAAAAGTACAAAAAAAAACACAACACACGAGATAAAATACTTTATTGCACAGCTCCGGGGGTCTTCCGTCTTCGGGGGTCTTCTCGCCGGACTCCTCCGCTATGTTCTTGTAGCTCTTTTGCTAGCGGAGGAGTCTGGCTTTCTTCCTCGCCGCCGGCCTCTTCTCCCGACTTCGGGGGTCTTGTCCCCCTCTTCGGTTCTTCTGCCGGGCCACCGCACCTTCTTATAACTCTTTTACAGGCGGTGGCCCGGTCTTCTGTCGCCACCGCCGCCGCCGCCGCCTTCCGTTCTTCTTCTTCTTCTTCTCCAGGAGATGTTGCCTCGACGATCTCTCCGGCCGGAATGCCAGGGACGCACTGCGCGGCCACTTATATAGGGACAAGGGGCGGTGTCACATGGCTTTATGTCACATGGGTTGGTGTCACATGGTGACCCCGCCCCTTACGATGTCATAGTCCTCATGTGACATCAACCCATGTGACCAACCCATGTGACATAAAGCCATGTGACACCGCCCCTTGTCCCTATATAAGTGGCCGCGCAGTGCGTCCCTGGCATTCCGGCCGGAGAGATCGTCGAGGCAACATCTCCTGGAGAAGAAGAAGAAGAAGAAGAAGAAGAACGGAAGGTGGCGGCGGCGGCGACAGAAGACCGGGCCACCGCCTGTAAAAGAGCTATAAGAAGGCGTGGTGGCCCGGCAGAAGAACCGAAGAGGGGGACAAGACCCCCGAAATCGGGAGAAGAGGCCATCGGCGAGGAAGAAAGCCGGACTCCTCCGCTAGCAAAAGAGCTACAAGAAGATAGCGGAGGAGTCCGGCGAGAAGACCCCCGAAGACGGAAGACCCCCGGAGCTGTGCAATAAAGTATTTTATCTCGTGTGTTGTGTTTTTTTTTGTACTTTTATTTTACAGGTGAATGGGTAGGGGTACATTGTACCTCATACTCATTCACATAGGGTGGGGGGCCGGTATCCGGGGGCCCCCTTATTAAAGGGGGCTCCCGGATTCCGATAAGCCCCCCGCCCGCAGACCCCGACAACCAACGGCCAGGGTTGTCGGGAAGAGGCCCTTGTCCTCATCAACATGGGGACAAGGTGCTTTGGGCACCCCCCCATGTTGAAGGCACGCGGCCTGGTACGGCTCAGGAGGGGGGCGCTCGCTCGCCCCCCTTTCCTGGCCGGCCGGGTAGCGTGCTCGGACAAGGGTCTGTTGTGGACTTGGGGGGGACCCCCACGCCGATTTTTTTCGGCGTTGGGGTTCCCCTTTAAGTCCATACCAGGTGGCGGGGTCAGCGATGTCTCCTTCGCGGGCCCCGCCTACCTGGAGACGCGCTCGAAATGAGCGGACTTTCCTCCGCGTGTGTGGGCGAGTCCGTTCATTTCAAAAGTAGGGCGGATAGTATGGCGGACTTAGTACGCCGTATTAGTCCGCTCAAAAATTGGTGTGTGTGGTCAAGTCCGTTCATTCGAAAGTATGACGGACTGTCCGTCGGATTGTATGACGGACTAAGTAGGCCATACAGTCCGCCCGTGTGTACGCGGCTTAAGATTAATTTTTTGGGGATATTCATTTGAGGAAAATACTTATTTTTTCTTGCTTGATAGTTTTTTCCTCTTGCACGATAAAATAAGAAAGAGGAATTGTTTCCTTCCTTTTTTTGAGGGTTTCAGCGCGGTTTTATTTTTCTTTTGTCTCTTCTCCAGAGAGAATAAGTTCAGTGCTCACAACCTTTCCTCATAACTAATATCCTCCAGACCCTTTAATAGATTTGTTGCCCTTCTTTGTACTTGCTCCATTTCCAGTACATCCTTCCTGAGGACTGGTGCCCAAAACTGGACAGCATACTCTGGGTGTGGCTGGACCAGAGTCTTGCAGAGCGGGAGAATTATCGTTCTATTTCTGCTTTCTCTCCACTACCCACTGTCTGACCACTCCGAGTACTCCCCATTTATCACCACCCTCTGAACTCACCCTTTTAGCCAGTTTTCAATCCATATACTCACCCCATGGTTCATGCCAACGGACCTTATTTTGTACAGTAAACATTTATGGGGAACTGTGTCAAACACTTTTGCAGAATCCAGATACACCACGTCTACGGGCCTTCCTTTGTCTAGATGGCAACTCACCACCTCATAGAAGGTTAATAGATTGGTTTGGCAAAAACTATTCTTCATGAATCCATGCTGATTACTGCTAATGATACCGTTCTCATTACTAAAATCTTGTATATAGTCCCTTATCATCCCTGTAAAGGTAGGTCCTTGCTCTGTTAGGTGCTCGATTTCCCTCTTCCTATCTCGCCTAGGCCGTGGTCTGGATAAACTTGGGAGTCCCATTCACCGGTGAGATAATCAAGGCACATACACGAGATGTACGTGAATAATGATTACGATTTAATGTTTTGAATACAACAGGGAATATGCTGAAACAGTTGGGGTGGCGCCCTGTGGAGTAGCCAATCAGGGATCCGCTCGTAGCTATACACCAAACTTTTCCTAGTAACAGGTTTATTGACAGAACAAGCAAAATAAGCAGAAATTGTCTTCACGGCAAAGCACGTCATTAACCTTCACACGAGATAAGAATAAGACTACGATATTCAACAACATTGTGCTAATAGTCTGTGGTCCAGACGTTCTAGGTCACAGACGCAGTTAAGAGAATATAAGATAGTTGCATATCTTGGCTTTCTCTGTACAAACTCTCGCGGCCAAGGGCATTCTAAGAAAACAGCATATTTTCCAAATAGCAAGCATCTATGTCTTAGTAGTTAGAATTCTAGCTTGGTCATACAAAGTTTAAAATGGATGACAGTATAACAAAATGGAGACTTGTTAATCCTTATAATCCCTCCTGTGATCATAACTTTGGCACGAAGTTATCGATCATCCTCTATACCAGACATTCTTGGAAAAAGCCATAAGTGCTTTCTCTTCGTCATTGGGCTTGGTTGCTATTGTTGGATGGGAAACCTTGGAGGCTGCTATGCAGCAGCACTTGGCGATCACATAGAACATTACTATCAACAACACTATCATCACTAATACGAGAAATATTTTCTTGAAAAATCCCAGTATGCCCCCCCAAATACCTCCAAACCACCCTCCTGTACCCGAGAAAAGGTTCCAATCATCTCCCAAGTTTTTTGCTTTCTGTAGGAGAGTCTGTCTTTGGGCTGAATGACTTTTGATAATATCGTAATAATCGGGTACCGACAGACTTTCCACAGGAACGGTGAAGTTGTGTATGAAGGTGCAACACATCTCCGAATTGGCCATGAGGTTACAAATCCCAGTGATGGCGGCCAAAAGTTGTTCCTGCCTCATTTTTATCAGTTCCTGCACAGTTCGGATCTTCCGAGTTTCTTCGTTTAGCAGAGAAACATCTCTGGAAGTAGAGTTCACTACCCCAGAGATTATTTCAGCAAAAAGATCTATTTTATCTAGGGCATTCCACATTCCCGGGCTTCCAATGGAGGCGGCTAATTTTTCCCACCATGATGTTACTTGTCTCTTAGCCCTCCCGAACTCTAAATGCCCATGGGCAGGGGTCATTTTGATGTACTGATTGTCAGAGGCTATACCCATATATGGTACCATCCTGGCAATGGTGCACCAACCACCTGTAGAGGAATCTAAAGGGTAAGGTATGGTGGTGTGACATATTAGACCGCAACACACCATCCATCCATGAGGCAGATGAGGTGCTGGTATTATATCATGGGGTTGGGATATGCCTGACCTGAGTCCAACTAGGCATAACCAATCTCCTAAACTCGCGGTGCTACTGTACTCTAGTAAAGTATCATTCATGTGGTAGGTCAGTATTGTCAAATGTTTCTGATGATAGTACACAGTCCATTATGTTATATAAAGACATGTTCCCTATCCTTTCGTCACTATCTCCAATGGTGGAAGTATTCAACCCCTGGATGTCAAACGTCCCATCCCGCAGAAACTTCCCTAAGTCTCTAAGGGTAAGATTTACTAGTGTGTTCCTACAGAATTGGCCATTGGGGATTTCCCCCGTTTTCTTTCCAAGCTCCATTTAGGAAACAGAAGGATGGGGGTTGTGTGAAACCAGAGAAAATAAGGGGGGAGGGTCTGGTCGTTATATTGGCCATATGGCCTTGTGTCGTCTCGTTAAACAGGTCCTCTACTGGGAGGGGGATTCCCACTACTGGAATTTGATTCCTACCCGTTCCCATGTGGGAGCACACCCAACAGGGTGCCCCTTTTCCCATTACTTGACCAAACGCGTATTGCCATAAAAAATGATGTGGTATTGTTGGGGCTAAAGAAAACGTTTTACTGTCCTGGGGGGGTAGTTCGTTCCGTGCTACCATTACTCCTAAACCTTTGTTGTTATTATTATTATGATTACTAGACATGTGCATTCGTTTTCGTCCGAATGCATTTTCGTCCGAATTTCAGCTATTTTCGTTTTCGTTTTGACAAACGATAACGAAAGCACAAAATCCGAAAAACGAAAGATCCGACATAAATAAATGCTTTATTTTCGTTTTCATTGTTACAACAGTTCGATATAGAATAGGAGATTCGACATGACTCTGACGATAACAATCTGTCTATAGAACCTGTGGTCGAATGTGCTTAACCTTACCTCTATTAGTCCAAGATTATATAGAGAAAATATTCGACAGAGAAAAAAGATTTGACAGAGAGAAAAGATTCTGCAAGTTACTGTCCTAAAAAGTGTTTGGGGACCCGGGTCCTGCCCCAGGGGACATGTATCAATGCAAAAAAAAGTTTTAAAAACGGCCGTTTTTTCGGGAGCAGTGATTTTAATAATGATTAAAGTGAAACAATAAAAGTGTAATATTCCTTTAAATTTCGTAGGGGGGGGTTGTCTATAGTATGCCTGTGAAGGGGCGCATGTTTCCCGTGCTTAGAATTGTCCCTGCACAAAGTGTCATTTATGCAGGAAAAAAAGTCCTTTAAAATCACTCGCAGCTATAATGAATTGTCGGCTCCCGTAATACAGAGAACACTCATTGAAAGTCATTGATGAGTGGTGGTTGTGGAGGTCTGCGGGCGGGGGGCTTATCAGAATCTGGAAGCCCCCTTTAACAAGGGGACCCCCAGATCCCGGCCCCCCCCCTGTTTGAAATGGTAAGGGGGTACAAAAGTACCCCTACCATTTCACAAAGAAAGTGTAAAAAATGGTTAAATAAAACAAACACACTTTTGAAAAATTCCTTTATTAAAAATAAAAAAAAGATTCCAGCGGCGGTAATCCACTCTTGCTATCCAGCGACGGACGGTCAGCTCTCCATCGATGTCTAATGTCATCCAGCGCAGCGCAGCATCCTTCTTCTGTCTCCGTGGAGGAGACACTACAGACATTCCGGCGGCTTGACGTTTCTTATATAGGGTGGGCGGGGCCACCCGTCACCTGACCCCGCCCCCCTCTGACGCAAGGGGAAACCCGGGGTTCCCTGTGACGTAGGGGTGACCCGCACCCCTCTGATGTAACACAGGCAGGTTTCCGTTACATCAGAGGGGGGCGGGGTCACCCATACGTCACGGGGAACCCCGGGTTTCCCCTTGCGTCAGAGGGGGGTGGGGTCAGGTGTCGGGTGGCCCCGCCCTCCGTATATAAGAAACGTCAGCGCCGGAATGCCTCCAGTGTCTCCGTGGAGGAGACAGAAGAAGGATGCTGCGCTGCGCTGGATGACATTAGACATCGATGGAGAGCTGACCGTCCGTCGCTGGATAGCAAGAGTGGATTACCGCCGCTGGAATCTTTTTTTATTTTTAATAAAGGAATTTTTAAAAAGTGTGTTTGTTTTATTTAAACATTTTTTACACTTTCTTTGTGAAATGGTAGGGGTACTTTTGTACCCCCTTACCATTTCAAACAGGGGGGGGGCCGGGATCTGGGGGTCCCCTTGTTAAAGGGGGCTTCCAGATTCTGATAAGCCCCCCGCCCGCAGACCTCCACAACCACCGGCCAGGGTTGTGGGGATGAGGCCCTTGTCCTCATCAACATGGGGACAAGGTGCTTTGAGGGGTCACGGACCCCCAAAGCATCCTCCCAATGTTGAGGGCATGTGGCCTGGTACGGTTCAGGAGGGAGGGGGGGCCGCTTTCTCGTCCCCCCCTCTTTTCCTGCGGCCTGCCAGGTTGCGTGCTCGGATAAAGGGTCTGGTATGGATTTTTAGGGGGAACCCCACGTCAATTTTTTTTTTAATTTGACGCGGGGTTCCCCTTAATATCCATACCAGACCTGAAGGGTCTGGTTATGGATATTTAGGGGGAACCCCACGTCAAATTTTTTCTTAAATTTGAGGCAGGGTTCTCCTTAATATCCATACCAGACCTGAAGGGCCTGGTAATTGAATTTGGGGGACCCCCACGCTTTTTTTTTTATTTATTTATTTATTTATTTTTTTATCAATGACTTTCAATGAGTGTTCTCTGTATTACGGGAGCCGACAATTCATTATAGCTGCGAGTGATTTTAAAGGACTTTTTTTCCTGCATAAATGACACTTTGTGCAGGGACAATTCTAAGCACGGGAAACATGCGCCCCTTCACAGGCATACTATAGACAACCCCCCCCTACGAAATTTAAAGGAATATTACACTTTTATTGTTTCACTTTAATCATTATTAAAATCACTGCTCCCGAAAAAACGGCCGTTTTTAAAACTTTTTTTTGCATTGATACATGTCCCCTGGGGCAGGACCCGGGTCCCCAAACACTTTTTAGGACAGTAACTTGCAAATTAGCCTTTAAAATTAGCACTTTAGATTTTGAACGTTGGAGTCCCATAGACTTTAATAGGGTTCTAAAGTATGCTATATAGTTAGCTCCGTCGAATCTTCTTTATACATTCGACAGACACCATAAGCCTTCCAAGACAGATTCGACCGTAATTCATGTGGATTTTCGGACGAATGCAATTTTTGAACGAAAAACGAAATAAATAAAAACGAATTTCGGGAGTAACTAAATAAATTAAGTTTTCAGACGAAAACGAAATTCCGAAACGAAATATTTTACTCTGCACATGTCTAATGATTACTGGGCCTTGGAACCAATGCTCTTCTGTCTAGTGATCAGTTCTCATGACTATAGAAAAAACCACAAAAGTCAATACTATCGACCAGAGCAAAATGGTGTGTAGTACATACTGATCTTCTAAGCCCCTGTCTCTTTCTTTTTGCAAAGACTTCAGTCCGAGCTGGTGGGAGGAGGAGGAAAGTCCAGGGAGATTCTGCCGAACTGTTCCTGGAGGGTCTGTAGGTTCGTCTCTGGGGTCCCTTTGGTGGTGGCGTCCTCCTGTTGGTCTTGGGCAAGTGTCCTCTGGGGGTGTTCTGGAGTCGGTGGAGGTTCGGGGCATTTTTTTAGTCTGCTGGCATGGATCCACTGAGGGGTGTAGTCTGTGAGGACAGCAGTCCTGGAGACCTTCTCCACGTTCCATGGACCGGAGTAGATGGGCCCCACGTGCTTCCGTTGGGCAAGCTGCTTGATCAACACTTTATCCCCCGGGATGAAGGGGTGAGTAGGTTCTGTTGGAAGAGGAGAAAAGGTGACAGCAACTTGTTCATTATGTTCTTCTATTGTACTTACCAGATGTTTCACGTACTCTTCCTGTAAAGAATATAGGTTAATGTCAGTCTGTGCATCTAATGCTTTTAGTTGTGTTTGTGCTGGGACACCCATTAGGATTTCGAATGGTGACAAACGTGTCCTAGAGTGGGGGGTGGTTCTGATTTGGAACAATATTCCTGGAAGGAAATCTATCCAGTTTTTTAACGTTCCTCCTGTGGCCTTTTTTAGTTTGTCCTTTATATTCCTGTTCATTCTTTCTACCACTCCTGTGCTTTGGGGATGATAGGGAATGTGAAGTTTCCACTGTATTCCCAGGCCCCTTGCCAGTTCTCGTGTCATATCTGAAGTAAAAGCCGGGCCCTGGTCTGACCAAATGGTGGCTGGTATGCCAAACCTACATACCCAATGATTAAGGAGAGCCCTTGCCGCTATTTTGGCTGTTTCCCCAGTGCAGGGGACCGCCTCCACCCATCCTGACCATTTGTCAACGATAACGCACAGGCATTTGATACTTCCCTTTTGTTTGGGCATGTGGGTGAAGTCTATTTGTAGGTCCTGTAGTGGGCCTAGGGGTGGGGGCAACTGGCCGTGTATACCATGTCGCTTACCCTGCGTGTTGTTTTGAGCGCATGTGAGGCATGACTTTGTTAGGGTCTTTGCATGGTTCTTTAGATTAACTGTGCAGAAGGTTTTTTCATACAGCTGTTGCAGGGGTTGGGACCCTATATGTCCGGGACCATGCAGGTAGGAAAGGATGAGGGCCGAGCTCCGACCCCTCCATTTGTCCAAAGGCCTCTTTGGTCTTTGGACAATCCTTGCTGGACCCAGAAAAGGACATCAGCGTCTGTGGCCATGGATTGGATTTGGGCTGCAACTGAGGGGAAATCTGGCGCTGAAAAATCTTGTTGCAAAAATATTGTGGTAGGGGCGGGTGGATGTGTGGAGGAATTTGCCGCCACTCGAGCGCATCTATCCGCAAGGGCGTTGCCTCGGGCAATGTAGCTACCAGTGGTGGTGTGAGCCTTGACTTTAATAATCGCCAAATGTTTGGGCAGTAGTATAGCCTGGAGAAGGGCCAGGATATGCTCCTTGTTGGCTATAATTTTGTTGTCAGCCGTTCTAAACCCCCTGTTAGCCCAGATCACCCCGAAATCGTGAACCACGCCGAAGGCGTATCGACTATCAGTGTAAATATTGACATCCCTATTTGTGAACAGGATACATGCTCTGGTGAGGGCTACCAGTTCCGCGACCTGTGCCGAGGAAGGCGGAAGTGGCTTAGCCTCCAGAACCAGATCTGGGAGTTGTACTACCGCGTATCCTGTCAGGAAAGTGGAATCCGAAGGGCGCGAGCAACTGCCGTCCACAAAAACTTCCTCTGCACCGGCCAGAGGTACGTCTGTTAAGTCCTTTCGTGGGGAGGTGACTTGGTCCAACACTTTTGTGCAGTCATGCATTTTGGATGGTTCACCATAATTCATGAGTTTGAGCAGAGAATGTAATAGCCTGAGGATGGGGGAGGTGTCAGAGGTGTGTTTGATGGTCAGATTGGAGGTGTTTAGAAGAATGATTTCATACCCGCTGGCTCTTTGGGTGGTCATATGTTGTGTATTGAGGTTTTGGATAAGGTGGGTGACTGAGTGGGTAGTGTATACAGTTAGGGGGTGTCCCAGAACTAACTTGTTGGCCTCTTGGATGGCCATGGCACATGCGGCCATGTTCTGGAGGCAAGCAGGCATGCCCTGGACCTGGAGTGGGAGTTTCTTGGAAAGGAAAGCCACCGGTCGGTAAGAATTACCGTGCTCTTGGGCAAGAACTGCTGCAAAGGCAGATCCATTAACTACACAATATAGATAAAAAGTTTTCCTGTAGTCCACTAGTCCTAAGGCCGGGGCGGAGGCAAGGGAGGAGAGGAGGGTGTTAAATGAGTGTAACATTTCCTCCGTCCATTCCACCACTTTTGGCGCAGTGGAGAGCGTGGCCCTCCTCAGAATGGAGTCATGAAATGAGCAGTCAGGGATCCATTGCCGGCAATAGACGATTGCTCCCAGGAAAGACAAGAGGGCGGCCTTGTCCCTGGGTGGCTGCAGAGCGTTAAGGGCTGCGGCACGGTGGGGGGAAACACTTCTCTCTCCCTTGTTGAGGATGCACCCCAAGTACTCTACAGTAGGTGTCACCCACTGTATCTTTTTCCGTGAGGCCAAGTGACCTGCCTTGGCTAGGTGATCCAGCAAGTTTTTTGAGTCTTCTTCACAAGCTTCTGGGGTGGGGCTGCAGAGAAGGAGGTCATCCACATATTGGATGAGTACCGACCCGGCGCTCGATTGCCAGGATTTGACTGTCTCATTCAATACCATTGAGAAGGCTGCCGGGCTGTCCACATAGCCCTGCAGTAGGCGGGTCCAGGTCAGTTGCCCCCTCCCCCCCCAAGAAAAAGCAAACATGGGCTGGGCCAGTGGATCCACAGGGATGCTAAAGAAAGCGTTAGCTAAGTCAATTACCGTGTAGGCCACTGAGTTTGCCGGTATGCAAGAAAAAATAAAGGCAATGTCTGAGACCAGAGGGGGGAGGGGAACCACAATTTTGTTGACTGCCCTGAGGTCCTGTACCAAGCGCCATTCCCCGCTTGCCTTTCTCACTGGGTATATGGGGGTGTTCCATGAGCTGATGACGGGTGTCAGGATGCCCATGGCTACATACCTATTGATGAGGGGTGTAATCCCCTCAATTTTGTCAGAATGTAGTGCATATTGTTTTTGAAAAACAGGTACTGAGTCTGGGCGCATTTGGGGGGTGTAAGGGGTACATGGGATGAAACCTACACTCGCGTTATTCTCTGCCCAAATAGCATGGGTTTCCAGGGAGGCAGGTAAGAGTACAAAATACCCTTTTTTGGAGTGTCTCTTTGGGCCTTGTAAGTCGCAGAGTGCGGAGCTGGCAGTTACTGCTCCCTGTGGATCAAATTTGATCACCACTCCCAGTTTGGACATTAAGTCCCTTCCCATCAGGGAGACTGGGCATTGGGGCAGGATGGCAAACCGTTGTTGGCAAAGTAGCACCCCCTCCGGGGTGGTTACTGATAAGGGTGGGGTGATAGGGTGGGTAACAGGAGTCCCATTTATACCTATGGAGTTTCCCTCAGAACATTGTGGCGTGTCAAAGGTCACATCATTGATGGAGCTAGAGGTGGCACCAGTGTCAATGAGAAAACAAACGCGTTTTCCATCTACACCCAGGATCACCTGGGGTAGGCTCCTCCAGGACACATTGTAACATACCAGGCTGAGGGAAGGGACATACTCCAGGCAGCCCTATGTCCTGCTTGAGGGTTGGGTGGCAGGCCATTGCATGGGAATAGGGGCTGGTGGGGGTGGTGGAACACGAAGGGCGGCATTGTTAGGTGGAGGGGGTCCTTGGGGTCCTTGATAGGGCTGGTGATATCTGGGGCCTGACACTGGTCCTTGGTAAGTTGGGGGACGTTGATGTTGTGGAGTTGAAGGAAAGGCGTTAGGGTAACGCCTTCGTCCATTTCCTTTCCCCCAAGGTCCCGTTTGGCCCCTACGGTAGGGACAATTGGACTTCCAATGTCCCATTTGACCACAGTTGAAACAACCCTGGTCTGGTGGTTGGCGGGCATATTCTGGTCTTCGAGTGGGGGCATATGGTTGGAGTGCCATTAAAGGGGTTGGGGGTTCAAATGTGTTATAAAATAACCCCCCTTTTTGTTCAAAAACCCCGGAAGTTTCCCTGGAGCGGGTGTCTGACATGAAATCCTCCGGGGGTTGGGTAGCCCATTTGGGGTTAATTAATTTTAGCAGCTGTACTACTTTTGGCTCCCCTCCGGCCATTACAGTAGTGGTAAAAAGGGACCCATCCGCCCCATCTACCGCTTTCCAGAGGTTGTATACTCGGGTGCAAAAATCATAGAATTTTTCCTTCGGGGCTTGTTTTGTTTGGACCAGATCTTGCAGAGCTGTGACCCCTTTGTAAAGGGTGCTCCAATGTTGTCCTAGGGTTTTCCAGAAAACTGGCCAGCCCCCTTTTCCCTGGACATGGGCATTAAACAGGTCTTTTACCTTTGGGGGGTCGGGGCAGTCGGGGTCTAGAATATGTATTATACTCTCAAGATCAATCGGGTCCAGATTTGACCCGGCGCACTGGCGCAACAGGAAAGTGGCAGCTTCCCTAGGATGTTTTCTGGGGGATGGACAGAGTTCTTTGAGTTTTGTCAGTGTGCCTAGGGGCAGGGGTAGGTGAATTTCTGTGTTACCTATGGTCATAAGGGGGGCCTTAATATCGGGGGTGTCCTCATCATCCTCGTCAGTAACTACGGGGGTGGCCATAGGTGAGATAATGGGTCCTGGTACTGGTATGGGTACGGGTAGTGGTTTCTCGGTAGCCAACTTGATCTTGACCTTACTCCTGGTGACCACTCCCATCTTAGAGAGTTTTTCCATGGCCTGATTGTCTTCGGGACTCAGGACTATAGCCTCTCCCTCAGTGGGATCACTGCTTTGGGAGTTTCCCGGGCTCTGGTCCGGGTCTCCCTCTGTTTCTCGTTTTGTTTGTGCTAGGGCGGCTCGGGCTTCCCTCAAAATTCTATGTCCCCGTTCTATTTTAGCTCTGGCTGTCTCTACTTCAAGGGCAAACCTTTCCTTCTCTTCCCTAAAGTCTTTTTGCTCAGGGGTCTCCCTCGCCCTCTCGTCAGCTTCCACTTGGTCCTGGTACTCCTGACCCTCCCTGTCTCTTTTGGCTTGGGATTCCCTGTCCCATAGTTGTCTTTGGTGCGGGGTGGAGGCGTTGTACAGTGCAGCGGATATGGCAGCCATGTCTACCCCAAGGCTGGGGTAGATGGCCAAGGCCTGGGCAACCTCGCCCTCGTCAGTTTTGACAAGGACATAAGGAGGGGGTATTTCTGGGGCATACAGGGGTGTAGTTATAGGGGCCGAGGGTATTGGTTTTCCTTCTGTGAGGGCATGATTTTTGGCATGCTTTTTTTAATAAATTTTTAGAGGGGCTTCCCATATCTTGCAAGATTTTTTCATGTAATCTACATCCCACTTCCCGGGGGGGGTATGAGTGCTTATGTAACTGACAAATCTTTTTTACTACATGCCAATCTTCTGTGTTGCAGGGGCCCGCGGGACCTATATCATGGATCCCTAATTGCTGGCACCTTTCCCTAACCTGACTCCAAAATGGTTCTACATAGGGACCGGGCACTATAGTCTGCACATACTGATAGGGAGTAGGTTGTTCATAAGGGGTCCCGTCTTTGCCTACAGTATTCCCCATTATGGGGGGGTGTTATGAGATGCTTGGTAAGGGGGCAGAGGTGATAGCAGCCAGTGGCACGAATCACCTGTTGTTGAACTTCTTCCAGGGAAGATTCAGCAAGGAGGTGGGATTCACTGACTGGGCTATGCAGGTTTATTCTGACTAGCGGGACAATGGGAGAAATTTCGTCCTGGGGGGAACACGGGGCGTTCTCCTAGTCTAGTGGAATATCCCCCTGGGCGAGTGGCTATCAATATCAGGATATCAATTTGTTTAAGAAACAATAAACCAACAGTACAGTGAGGGCAAGGGTTAACAATTTCACAGCAATCTGGATCACAAGGTAACGACATTGAAAGAACAGCAAAATACAAAAAAACTATTGAAAAGGCAAGTTTGAAATACTTACGTAACCTGGAAAGAAAAACATGAACAACTGAATCACATACAATCGTTTTACATGACCAGATAAAATGAAAAAATATGAACAACTAAATCACATACAATCGTTTTACATGACTAGATAAAATGTGCACTGTGTTTGATTTGATCAAATTACCCTTCGGGCGTCCCTTGAACATCCGACCTTATTTGGGGAGGGCGCAATCTATTGCTTCCCTTCCCTGTAATGTTTCTCTTTAATCTATTTTACTTAATAGTTTTAAGTCAGGCCAACCTAGCCGGACTCTCCTTTAATCTATTTTACTTAATAGTTTTAAGTCAGGCCAACCTAGCCAGACTCTCTTTTCAGGTACGAGCCCTCTACTTCTCCTGATGGGCCAGCCTAGCCCACCGCGGAGGCACAGCAGCAATACAGGTCCCACACGTGGCGGTCACCGCGGCAGTATGAGTGACACCAAAAGATCCTCACCAATAAGGTAAATAAATCAGTAGTCACTCACCTGCCGAATCGATGACCCCACTTCTGGTACCAGCTGTAAAGGTAGGTCCTTGCTCTGTTAGGTGCTCGATTTCCCTCTTCCTATCTCGCCTAGGCCGTGGTCTGGATAAACTTGGGAGTCCCATTCACCGGTGAGATAATCAAGGCACATACACGCGATGTACATGAATAATGATTACGATTTAATGTTTTGAATACAACAGGTTATATGCTGAAACAGTTGGGGTGGCGCCCTGTGGAGTAGCCAATCAGGGATCCGCTCGTAGCTATACACCAAACTTTTCCTAGTAACAGGTTTATTGACAGAACAAGCAAAATAAGCAGAAATTGTCTTCACGGCAAAGCACGTCATTAACCTTCACACGAGATAAGAATAAGACTACGATATTCAACAACATTGTGCTAATAGTCTGTGGTCCAGACGTTCTAGGTCACAGACGCAGTTAAGAGAATATAAGATAGTTGCATATCTTGGCTTTCTCTGTACAAACTCTCGCGGCCAAGGGCATTCTAAGAAAACAGCATATTTTCCAAATAGCAAGCATCTATGTCTTAGTAGTTAGAATTCTAGCTTGGTCATACAAAGTTTAAAATGGATGACAGTATAACAAAATGGAGACTTGTTAATCCTTATAATCCCCTCCAAGAGTTTACATACTATTGATGTTAGGCTAACTAGTCTTTAATTCCCAGGTATTTTGGGCCCTTTCTAAATATTGGTGCTACATTGGTTTTTCTCCAATCAGCTGGTACCATTCCAAGACTCCATGGCAGCAGGAGTTCCCTCCCAGAGTCATGTGTAGGCTCGTTACTCTGTTGGGCAATTGGCTTAGCCTGGAAATTTCTGGGAGGGGGGTCCTATGGAGTAGGAGTAAAACACATATAGACTTTTCCATTCAGCTTGTAGATTCCTCCATTTACACTATGCAGTGCAGATGAAAGAATCTCCTGCTGCAGCTATTTTGACAGCCGACCCAGCCAGATTTCATAATACCCGAACATCAGTTGCATCTGCCTGGATGCAGGCGCTGTTCAATCCAAAATTTTCCTCCATTTTTTTTTTTGATAGCAGGTTGAGCAGGAAGGGGCTGACAGGGAAACCCAGTGAGAGGATTTCAGCCAGTTCATCAGGGACAGGTGATATTCTCTCTACATATTACCAGCTGGAGTAGGAGTGAGGTGGCCAGAAAGGAATGCGCTGTAAGTGGGGTTGTTTGGCAAGGGAGGGGTTAATACTTTAAATTGCAAACTTAGATGGAACATTTTTAAGTACGTCACTAACATATAAACATTGTAAACAATAATGCATTGAATACATTTTTATTTGCAAATATAAGGTTTTTGCTTATTACAGTCTGTGTTCAAGAATCTCATATAGACACCTCCTACAGCAGCCTCAACTACCTATTGCATTGGCAATTATGATTATTTCCATACAGCAGGTTGTTGCCAATTGTTGCAATGGAATATATTGGAATATATCAACCTATTTCCCAGATCATGCTTCATCAGGATCAGGAGATGTAGGAGGTGTGTCTATAATATTTCATAATTGCCAATAGTAAACCACAATAATTAAAATCTAAAAATGTAATATCCCATTATGTGATTATATCTATAGTCGCATATAGCGACTTGAAAAAGTATTCATACCCCTTGAAATTTTCCACATTTTGTCATGTTACAACCAAAACATAAATGTATTTCATTGCGATTTTCTAAGATGGACCAACACAAAGTGACACATAATTGTGAAGTGAAAAGAAAATGCTAAATGTTTTTCATTTTTTTTTACAAACAAATATCTGAAAAGGGTGGCATGCATTTGTATTCAGCCCCCCTGAGTCAATACTTTGTAGAACCACCTTTTTCTGCAATTACAGCTGCAAGTCTTTTTGGGAATGTCTCTACCAGCTGCCCATTTTTCTTTGCAAAATAGCTCAAGCTCTGTCAGATTGGATGGAGAGCGTCTGAACAGCAATTTTCAAGTCTTGTCACAGATTCTCATTTGGATTTAAGAAATAGACCTGGCGCTATACCATTTACTACTAAAAATCTGTACGTGAGAACTCTGTTACATATAATTTTCAGCGTGCTGGCAATTAAATGAAAATCATGAAATAAAAACCATGAAATAGAAAATTCTCATCCATATACCATAGGTGGCTTAAACAATATACTACTATTAATGATAATAAAGTGCAAGTGCCAGTGAATTTACATGTGCCAATAACTGTATGCTGTCATACATAAAATTGAAAAGGACTATTAAAATTAAAAATTATAGAAATAAAGTAAAACAAAACAAAATGTGATATCTTTAAACTTCCGGTGGATATAGTGACTGTACTTAGTCTATTGGGTGTTTTACAAAAAATATCGTGCAAAGTATAATCAAGATTAATATCGTGGTGACTAGCACACTGCAAAAAATAAAAGTGGAAACGTGTGCAGTGAAAATTGAAAAAACAAGATTAAAATAAACAATGGACCATATGCATTTAAATTGTAAATAGTCTCTAGTGAGTGACGGAATCTTCCGTGCGTGAAGGAGGGGGGGGGTGATGATTTCCAAAATTATTCCCCGTGTTCAGTGGTCAACAGTCACTAAAGGTACGTAACTCTTGGTAACACAGTATAGTTCTTATCTTATCTCACAGTTTCCCAGTCTCACTAGACTTCCAGATCCCTGTCATCACCGAATCTCCTTAACTCTTCCACAGCTAACCTGCTGTATACTCCTCAAGCGTCACCCCCGCTAACCTGCCGGGTCCCTGGCTTGGCACTCGCTGAAGCTTTCCCACTTCTTCACTGTCCCTGGCTGGTGAGAACACTGCTCTGGTACTTGCTCAAATTTACTCACAGTAGTCTCTGGTAATAAGGTGGATGGTTTCCCGTCCGGCTGAACCTTCGCAACTCGGTCGGATTCCAGTCCTGCAGTCCCCCCCCCCCCCCCCCCCCCTACGCTGCTTCTCCTGCTTCTGGAGCTTAGCAGCCAAGGGTCCCTGGGATAGGCCTCTGGCTTCCGGCCTAGCAACCCAGGGCGACATCTCCACCTAGACAGCGGTGCAGGTGGCACAGAACCCTGATCACCTGACTCCACCCAAATAAATAGGATCTCCCAGCAGGCCAAGGGACTAAAGAAACCCATGAATTGGCTGAGACACCCCATCCATTCATAATCTGACCTTGCTATGCCCTTGTTGATCTAATGCCGCCAGCCACAGTGCCACCTAGTGACAGAAGAGAAAAGGTGCAGCAATTACAGAATTATAGAGGAATCAGTGGATCTTCAGACAATTACTACCTGGCAAATGAAATTTGTTAGCAACACTGTCTAAACCCCAGGGTGCTACATCCAGCCAGAGCTACAATGGAATGGTTTAGATCAAAGCAAATTCATGTGTTAGAATGGCCCAGTCAAAGTCCAGACCTAAATCCAAATGAGATTAGGGGGGGGTAGACTGCGCTATGGACCACTCAGTTTAAAAAGGTAATAGATGTATAATGTAAAGATAAAAGATAATCTCAAAGGTAAAATATGAAAAATTAAAATATGAAAAATTAGGTAAGAGCAGCCTCTATTTATTTCCACCCTGACGGGTGGAAAGATGCTAAAAAGGAGGGGAAGAAGAAATAGACCTGGCGCTATACCATTTACTACTAAAAATCTGTACGTGAGAACTCTGTTACATATAATTTTCAGCGTGCTGGCAATTAAATGAAAATCATGAAATAAAAACCATGAAATAGAAAATGCTCATCCATATACCATAGGTGGCTTAAACAATATACTACTATTAATGATAATAAAGTGCAAGTGCCAGTGAATTTACATGTGCCAATAACTGTATGCTGTCATACATAAAATTGAAAAGGACTATTAAAATTAAAAATTATAGAAATAAAGTAAAACAAAACAAAATGTGATATCTTTAAACTGCCGGTGGATATAGTGACTGTACTTAGTCTATTGGGTGTTTTACAAAAAATATCGTGCAAAGTATAATCAAGATTAATATCGTGGTGACTAGCACACTGCAAAAAATAAAAGTGGAAACGTGTGCAGTGAAAATTGAAAAAACAAGATTAAAATAAACAATGGACCATATGCATTTAAATTGTAAATAGTCTCTAGTGAGTGACGGAATCTTCCGTGCGTGAAGGAGGGGGGGGGGTGATGATTTCCAAAATTATTCCCTGTGTTCAGTGGTCACTTCTATATTATGCTCTCACCGGAAAAAGGACCCCATCCGGGGTGGATCAACCTTCACAATATCAGCTATTGTGTCGCTCTCTGGCTTGCTTCAGATGCAATGCTGGGGATCCCTCGTTTTTCCGTGAGTGTAGTGTGCCACGTTGTGTATGTTAAAAGAGAGGCATATCCATAGTGTAATAACGTTTAAAATCTCATTTTTATTCAAAAATTGATTAAGACTACTTACAAAAACAGAGTTTTCAATTGCGGTTGTGTATACAGCTTTAAAACGGCTTTAAAAAAGTCCCGCTCAGCTTCCTCGTCTATGCTAGAGGTGTACGTTGCCTGGCCACGCCCTACGCGTTTCGTCATTCAGATGTCATCTGGAGCGGCCATCTTCATACACCTTTAGCTTTATATAGGGTGTAATGTTCCTATCGCGCATGCGCGGTCAACCGCCGCCATTTCTAGTGAGGGAATGCCCTCATGCTTTAGTGTTGCGCGATGGACATTCCACCACTATAGTTGAGACTGCAACTTAACCCACTCAAGGCTTAACAATAAAACTTTATCAGAGGTGAATTTTATTACACATTAACAATAAATCTGAAAACGAGTGTGGGGACAGCTGTGGTGAAGGATCTAGTAGAGAGGATGATTCTGGTTAAATAAATTTGATTTAATTTGAACAGGAGACCAAATGGATACTTAATACTGCCTACTTGTATAATGTCAGTGTGGTTGGGACTAGAAAATGGATTTAAAACAATAAATTGGAATGCCCAATTACCTTTAATTTTTAATATTACCAGGTAATGACCTGGTAATATTATTATTATTATTATTATTCTTATCCTTATATATTTTTATTTTTTCATACATATTTTTTTCCCTTTTACCTTAATAATTTTTTCCCTTTTATCTTATTTTTCTAAGCATGAAATAGACCCCTTCTTAGCAAATTAATGATATAGTGCAGTTGCAATAATGAGAATTCATTTCAACTCATTATATATATAAGTCTTCTATAATCGAATTACCTGGTAATATTAAAAATTAAAGGTAATTGGGCATTCCAATTTATTGTTTTAAATCCATTTTCTAGTCCCAACCACACTGACATTATACAAGTAGGCAGTATTAAGTATCCATTCGGTCTCCTGTTCAAATTAAATCAAATTTATTTAACCAGAATCATCCTCTCTACTAGATCCTTCACCACAGCTGTCCCCACACTCGTTTTCAGATTTATTGTTAATATATAATAAAATTCACCTCTGATAAAGTTTTATTGTTAAGCCTTGAGTGGGTTAAGTTGCAGTCTCAACTATAATGGTGGAATGTCCATCGCGCAACACTAAAGCATGAGGGCATTCCCTCACTAGAAATGGCGGCGGTTGACCGCGCATGCGCGATAGGAACATTACACCCTATATAAAGCTAAAGGTGTATGAAGATGGCCGCTCCAGATGACGTCTGAATGACGAAACGCGTAGGGCGTGGCCAGGCAACGTACACCTCTAGCATAGACGAGGAAGCTGAGCGGGACTTTTTTAAAGCCGTTTTAAAGCTGTATACACAACCGCAATTGAAAACTAACCCTACCCTAACCCGCTCTCCCACAGTTCTTATTCAGAGACACTAAATCTTTTGTTCGCATTCAAAAAGTGAATGCCTCCCATCATTTCATCTTGCATTACACCCACCATGCATGTTAACCCACTCTACCATGAAGGTTGTCAGGTCTCCCTAACTCTCAAGGTCACCATCAGGCCCATAGAGGTTGCTACATGTATGTTTAGGGTCGTTGTCCCGCTGGAAGGTGAACCTCCGACCCAGTCTCAAGTCTTTTCCAGACTCTGACAGGTTTTCTTCTACGATTGACCTGTATTTGTCTCTATCCATCTTCCCATCAACTCTGACCCTGTCCCTGTTGAAGAAAAGCATCCCCACAACATGATGCTGCCACCACCATGTTTCACGGTGGAGATGGTGTGTTCAGGGTGATGTACTGTATTTTCCACACACATAGCATTTTGCCTTTGTTCAACAGTGGCTTTCTTCATGCCAGATTTGTGGAGTGCACAACTAATAGTCCTGTGGACAGATTCTCCCACCTGAGCTGTGGATCTCTGCAGCTCCTCCAGAGTTACCATGGGCCTCTTGGCTGCTTCTCTGATGATGGATTGAACATCATGGCCACCGCTGGTTGTCTCCTCTTGACCCTCCCACTGGTAGGAGGGGCCCTGCTGTGATGGCCGGCTCTCAAGTGCTACTGAGAAGGCCTGGATCTGGGGGTAAGGGGGTCTCTGGCCACTCTGCCTGGCTGGAACCCGCTGGCACATCTACATGAGAGGCTGCTGTATGCTCCGGATTCCTGCAATGTGCAGGGACAACACTGGGCTATGTTCCCATCCCACAGGCATTCCTCCCAGCATGTACACTGGAGCTAGCCTGAGGCGGCTGAGCCGGCGGGGCTGGAGGGTCCCTGTGTGGCTCTGAGCTTGGGGGGGGGAATAAGGGCTAAAACGCTCCGGGGGCATACTCGCCGAACACGCCATGCTGGTGACCCCATTGAGGCCGCGTCAGTGGCTCCCAGCAAGGATGATACCTGGAGTTGAAGCCAGTTAGTGCCCATGGAAGCAGCCATGGCACAGACCTGCTCCCACAGGTTGTCCAGGTCGACCATGTAGGAGATGGTGGGGGTGGGGGGGGGGGGCGCAAACGAACAGACGATCCAAAGCGATTAAAAAAAAAAAAAACGATCAAAAACAGCGCATCAAAGGGACTAGTAGATTGATGTGAAAAAGACTTTAAAATGTCATTTATTAAATGTAAAAAATAAACACAGACATCTGATCCCTGCTTTGACAAAGCGCAGGAGCGCGAAACATGTAAGCAGGAGAGTCGGCATAGCAACCTTCCCCTTCACAGCCTTCCACGTGACAAGCCTCTCATGTGATCCACAGCCGCTCGGACAAGCGGCACTGCAGGCAGTGCAGCGTTCTCCAAGCTGCCTATGTGTACAGCTGATATCATCTGGTGACTAAGCTTGATCCTTACCACCTAGCGTGCAGCATTACACCTCTGCCTCCAAGCCGAACGCTTCAGATGGAGCTGAAATAAACACCTCCCCCTCGGTCATCAGACTGGACTCATCAGCTCTGCAGCCCATTGAACACCTATGAAGTGAGTGTCCCTAGGAACGTTGTTCCATTCGTTTACACTGACTTTTTGGGTTCTTTCAGATGATTGATTGCATTCATTAGGCATTCGAAAGCTGTGCACATTGGTCTTTGGTCTTGACCTTTCCAAAGTTATAATTGAGAGATCTGAGGAGCTTTTCATTATCAAACATCTGTCCGTTTTATGATTGGTGTTTTTTATGTGTTTGAGATCCTGCAGGGATCAGATGTCTGTGTTTATTTTTTACATTTAATAAATGACATTTTAAAGTCTTTTTCACATCAATCTACTAGTCCCTTTGATGCGCTGTTTTTGATCGTTTTTTCTGCTGCATCCATTTTTTGCCAAGTCCATAATGGGTTAACAGCCGCACATTGAGACCATCTACAGGACATTTATTTAAATAAACAAACATCCCACGAGATAGTCAAACGCTCTTAAAGAGACCATTCATTTGTGCGCCAACTTTATCTTGTTTTGTTTTACGATCCAAAGCGATTAACATCCCTGGAGGACGGTCCGCCAGCATTCCTTACCCACGTGTCTTCACCAGATGCCAGGAACTACCTACCTTCCTCCAAAATAGTACTCCTGCAGCCCCTCCCACCTGCTAGCAGCACCAATAAACTATGAGGCATAAATTAACTCCAAATTGTAACCCTGTCTCTCTCTGATTACCCTGTGGCCCTGAGTCATGCTATCCCCATGCCTATTTATTTATTTATTTTTTTTGCTTCAGGCTGTACTGTCCTAGAATTGTATTACAATTATTATAATTCAGAGTTATTCATAGCCTTACGTCAACACCCTAAGATCTTGCAATAGGAGTGAAGGAGGAGTATTTAAGGTAATCCTAATTTGTGGAGTTGCTGTCTTTAGAAGCCATCGCATTTGTCCAGACCTGCAACTAGTTGAGAAGGTAACAAATCACTAATAACATATAAAGTATAGGATGGTGTTCAGCTTAATTGTGATAATGTGTGTTTCTTTATGGGGGCTACATTTTTTATTATATACAGTATACAGGTTCTGCACTTATTCACCTTTTATGGGTCATGTCTGACTGGTTCAAAATAATATAAAACTGAGATTTTCTTGCCAAACAAAACCTGTGTTTAACTGGTATTTTCAGAAAGAGACTAATTAGGGACCTAGGGTGTACCTTGTATGTTATTGACAGCAGAGATCCCTATCTGTGCATCAGAGTTCTTTCTCCACTGATCACTGGAACAGGTGCTACTACTGTATTATGTCATTGTTTGTAAAAAGCTAACTGAACTAGATAAATTGCTCTTAGCTTCCACAATCAAGAGAAGCCGATGTATTTATTTCTCCATTATTATGATTATTATAGTTTATACAGGGGTTACTGAAACATATACCTAGCAGCAAAAAAAAAAAAAAAAATATATAGTTTTGTTTTAATAAAAGCCTGTACTATTGAAAGCTGCACTTCACTCAGCAGTTAAAAAATAATTTTCGGATTGCCCATATGCAGTGAGTATAGAAAAATAAATTTCATTGCTTTGCAGCCTAAAATGAAGACAGACACAGTTTTTGTTTTACCCAGTTGTATTTACTCAGTGCAACATAACATCCAACTGAAAGTTATAACACGAACATGTCAGAAAAAAAATAAAATTCAAAAACAGAATAATTTTTATCATTTCTCGCAAACAGAGCTTTCTTTTGGTGGTATTTGATCACCTCTGTGGTTTTTATTTCTTGTGCTATAAACAAAAGAAGAGTGACAAATTAGGAAAAAATAACACAATGTTTTTTAAATTTTTCTATAATAAATATCCCAATTGAAAAAAAAAAAAAAGTTTTGCTCAGTTTAGGCCGATATATATTCTTCTACATATTTTTGGTAAACAAAAAAAATAAAATATCGCAATAAGCGTATATTGATTGGTTTGCACAAAAGTTATAGCGTCTACAAAATAGGGGATATATTTATGGCATTTTTATTATTATTATTACTTTTTTTACTAGTAATGGCGATGATTATCATGACTGTGCTATTGCAGCAGACATATTGGACACTTTTGACACTATTTTGGGGCCATTCACATTTATACAGCGATCAGTGCTATAAAAATGCACTAAGGACTCACAAGGGGAGGAGACCGATCGGTGTTGACTCTGTACTGGGAACACACGATCTGTCTCCTCTCCCCTGACAGGACATGGATCTGTGTGTTTATACACACAGATCCATGTCCCTGCTCTGTTACTGGCAATTGCGGGTGCCTGGCAGACATCGCAGCTGCAGGGTACGCGCATCAGCTCCCAAGTGACGCGGCGGGTGCACGTACACCCCCTAGATGGCTAGGAAGCCGAGAATGTCATATGACGCACACCCAGAATGGGAGATCCCTCCTGTGTAAGTCATTTGACTATGAGTGGGGAAGCAAGTGGCTAAATGTACCTTGAAGATTCCGAGACCACATTGAAAAATGTGTTATGGTCAGATAAAATTGTCAGATGATTCTGTTTTTGAATTTATTTGAATTTCTTTTCTGACATGTTGGTGTTATATCTTTCACTTGGTTGCACTAGTAAATACAGCTGGATAAAACAAAAACTGTGTCTGTCTTCATCTCAGGCTGCAAAACAACAAAATGTTAATATTTTAATGGGGGTGATTGATTTCTATATCCACCAGGCTGGTAGTCAAAATGTTGGTGGGGGCACAAACAACCCCCCCCCCCCCCGTGGGGGACTGACGGAAGCCACCATCCTCTCCCCTCGCGTCAAGTGGGTGTGTCCACTTTTTAAACCCCTATTATAGCCTCTGGGAAAAACCCCATTTGAAATCCATGCTTCCTGCATGTTGATAAGTGGGCCGGACACATGGATGGGGGGTGGCACCCCTGCACCCCTAATGGAGCAGATGCCACTGATACCCACTGTATATACTAAGGTTATAATACAATGCCTTGCAAAAGTATTCCACCCCCCCCCTCCTTGGCCTTTTACCTATTTTGTTACATTACAGCCTTTAGTTCAATGTTTTTTTAATCTGAATTATATGTGATGATCAGAACACAATAGTCTAAGTTTGTGAAGTAAAATTAGAAAGATATATACATAAAACTATTTTTTCAGAAATAAAAAATTGATAATTGGCATGCGCATATGTTATGAAGCCCATAAAAAGTTCTGGTGCAACCAATTACCTTCAGAAGTCACATAATTAGTGAAATGATGTGTGTGCAATCTAAGTATCACATGATCTGTCATTACATATACGCACCTTTTTGTTTACAAACGGTTTTTATTATGGGTAAGGTCATAGTACAAGATTTTGACAGTGGTAGAAAATGTACAAGTTAAAGATTTATTTAGATAATACAGTATAACTGAGTAAAGACATCATATGACAAGATACACACATTAGATTATAAGTCTATATAACATTTGCGGGGAAGGATCTGTAGATGGGCTTAAGTAAAACAACAGTAGTAAACATTATATACACACCTTTTTGAAAGGCCCCAGAGGCTGCAACACCTAAGCAAAAGGCACCACTAACCAAATACTGCCATGAAGACCAAGGAACTCTCCAAACAAGTAAGGGACAATGTTGTTGAGAAGTACAAGTCAGGTTTAGGTTATAAAAAAAAAACATCTCTTTTATGATCCTGACGAGCACCATCAAATCTATCATAACCAAATGGAAAGAACATGACACAGCAGCAAACCTGCCAAGAGACGGCCACACACCAAAACTCACGGACTGGGCAAGGAGGGCATTAATCAGAGAGGCAGCACAGAGACCTAAGGTAACCCTGGAGGAGCTTCAGAGTTCCACAGCAGAGACTGAAGTATCTGTACATAGGACGACAATAAGCTGTGCGTTTTGCAAGGAGGCGTGGGTAAAAATCCCAGTGGTAAGATGTGGCAAGCTCATACAGACTTATCTAAAGCGACTTGGAGCTGTTATAGCTACAAAGTATTGACTTTAGGGGTGTGAATAGTAATGCACATTGACATTTTCTGTTATTTTGTCCTGTTGTTTGCTTCACAATAATAAAAAAAAAATCTTCAAAGCTGTGGGCATGTTTGTAAATTAAATATTAAATGATGCGAAGCCTCAAACAATCCATGTTAATTCCAGGTTGTGAGGTAACAAAATAGGGATGAGCTTCGTGTTCGAGTCGAACGTACGTTCGACTCGAACATTGGCTGTTCGTCCGTTCGGCGAAATCCGAACTCTTGGTCCGTTCGCGTCAAAATTCGTGTGGCCCACAATGCACTGCGATGGCGCAGTGCATTGCTGGCTCATGATTGGCCAAGCATGCACTGTGACCCCGCATGCTTGGCCAATCGCAGCGCCAGCAGCGAGGAGAGCCATGATTGGCCACAGGCAGGATGCCTGTGGCCAATCATAGCTCAGGTTGTGTAGTGCACGCCCCACACTATATAAGGCCGCCTTTGAGGCGGCCTCGTGTAGTGTGTTGGCATCTGAAGCAGTGGGTGTTCTGTGTACCTTCAACACAGTTACACACCAATCGTTTTTGGCTGATTTCCTATCTTGCTCTTGTGTAGTGGTTATTGTCTGTGCCCTGACCGCAGTATACACCACTATATTCCCCTCACCTATATAGCTAGTGATCTAGCTTTAATAATAGAGCTTGCAGTCAGTAGTGTTAGGAGATAGTGCGTGCTGTCTGCGTGCTCTGTACCCAGTACATACCGCTATAATCCACCTACATAGCTGTTCTCTATTTGAGCCCAATTGCCATCTGCAGGAGTTATTGGAAGTTGTGTGTGCTTCCAGCACAGCACAGTATACATCTGTATATACCCCTTTATCTCTGCTGTTTTCTGGTTATTGTCTGCGTGCCCTGACCGCAGTATACACCTTGATATTCACCTCACCTATATAGCTAGTGGTCCATCTTTAATAATAGAGCTTGCAGTCAGTAGTGTCAGGAGATAGTGCGTGCTGTCTGCGTGCTCTGTACCCAGTACATACCGCTATAATCCACCTACATAGCTGTTCTCTATTTGAGCCCAATTGGCATCTGCAGGAGTTATTGGAAGTTGTGTGTGCCTCCAGCACAGCACAGTATACATCTGTATATACCCCTTTATCTCTGCTGTTCTATAAAAAAGGCATCTGCAGGAGTTAGTGGGTGTTGTGTGCCTCCAGCACAATATAAACTACCCAACTACTGTTTTACTCAACTCCCTTCAGGCCATTACCATGTCTGGAAGGCCAGCAAGGAGAGGCAGACAGGCGCGAGCCGATAAAAGAGGGCAAGCAGGCTCTGTGTCTAGAGACAACAGTGCTGGTCGTGGACGCGGTGCATTGTCATCAGCACGTGGCCATGGGACATGCTTGTCCTTCTTTTCTGCAGCTGGACATGTTGAACCGCAACATGCCAACGACTTGGTAGAGTGGATGACCAAGCCCTCTTCATCCTCCTCATCCTCTCTCACCCAGTCTCAGGGTAGTAGCAAAGCAGCTGCCAACGCATCGTCTTCCCTCCTCTCAATGTCATCATCAGTGACTCCTTCCCTAGACCCACCACGTCCTCCTGAGGAGTCTCCTGAACTCTTTGAGCACAGTGTTGGGTACATGCTCCAGGAGGATGCCCAGTGTTTGGTGGGCTCTGATGATGACACTCAGCTAGAGGAAGGCAGTAGCGTGAGCGCAGAGAGAGGGGATGCTCAAGAAGGACAGCAATCTGGCAGTCATGTTCCACAAGCTGCAGCATACTGCCAGGTTTGCTACAGCGATGAAGAGGGAGGGGATGATGAGGGCACTGACTCCACGTGGGTGCCTGGAAGGAGGGAGGAGGAGGAGGAGGAGGAGGAGAAGGCACATGTCCAATGAGGCAGGATGCCCTCCGGGGGCCAGCTTAGGGGCAGCACACCGACTGAATCACACCGCAGAGCTCCGCCTGCGCAGAGCGCTTCCTCTGCGCGTTATTCTAAAAGTTCTTTGGTGTGGGCCTTTTTTGAGACGAGTGCATCAGATCGCACCGCTGCTATTTGCAACATATGTCTCAAGCGTATCTCATGTGGCCAAAACATCAGCCGCTTGGGCACCACATGCTTGACCAGACATATGTTGACCTGCCATGCAGCTCGTTGGCAAGCGTACCTCAAAGACCCACACCAAAGAACAAAGCGGACCTCTCCTTGCTCCTCATCAGCTGGCATCTCCAACCCCACTAGACCTTCAGTCCTCTCTGAAACCTGCTCTGAGAGGAATGAAGGTGTAGAATTAGGTGTGTCACAGCCAAGTGCTTCCGGGAACTCTGCTAGTGGTACACCAACGTCCGATTATAGCAGGCAAATGTCCCTGCCCCAGCTGCTGGACCGGCGGAAGAAGTTTACTCCCAGCCATCCACATGCCCAGCGGTTGAATGCTAGCTTGGCTAAATTGCTAGCACTTCAACTGCTGCCTTTTCAGTTGGTAGACTCGGCCCCCTTCCGTGAGTTTGTACAATGTGCGGTTCCTCAGTGGCAGGTCCCCAAACGCCACTTTTTCTCACGGAAGGCGATTCCGGCTCTCTACCGGCATGTGGAAGGCGATGTCCTTGCCTCGCTGGACAGGGCGGTCAGCGGTAAGGTGCATATTACCGCTGACTCATGGTCCAGCAGGCATGGACAGGGACGTTACCTGTCTTTCACGGCCCATTGGGTCACTCTTCTGGCTGCTGGGAAGGATGCAGGACAAGGTGCAGTAATGTTGGAGGTTGTTCCGCCACCACGCCTCCAAAATGCTACTATTGGTTGTGACACACCTCTCTCCTCCTCCTCCTCTTCTTCTTCCTCCATGGCCTCTTCCAGTGCTCTGTCCTCAGAACCAGCGGTGCTCCGTAGGCGTTCCAGGGGCTACGCAAGTACGCAGGCAAAACGATGCCATGCCGTGCTTGCGCTGGTTTGTTTGGGGGACAGGAGCCACACTGGGGCGGATGTTTTGTCAGCTCTGCAGGGGCAGGCCGAGAGGTGGTTGACGCCACGCCAGCTTAAGCCAGGAATGGTGGTTTGCGACAATGGCACCAACCTCCTCTCCGCCCTCCGACAGGGACAACTGACCCATGTGCCCTGTGTAGCTCATGTCCTTAACCTGGTGGTGCAGCGGTTCTTGGGCAGGTACCCCGGCTTACATGATGTCCTGAAGCAGGCCAGGAAAGTCTGTGTGCATTTCCGCCGATCATTTAATGCCTGTGCTCGGCTGGCTGAGCTCCAAAAGGAGTTGAACCTGCCCAAGAACCGCCTTATATGTGACATGCCCACCAGATGGAACTCAACATTGGCCATGCTGCAGCGGCTGCACACGCAGCAGAGGGCCATCAATGAGTACCTGTGTGACTACGGCACCAGGACAGGGTCAGGGGAGCTTGGTTTTTTCTCACCACGCCAGTGGGGCATGATCAGGGATGCATGCACTGTCCTGTCACCGTTTGAGGAGGCCACAAGGATGGTGAGCAGTGACAGTGCATGCATCAGTGACACTGTACCTCTTGTCCACCTCTTGGAGCATACGCTGCGTGGAATAATGGACAGGGCACTTGAGGCAGAACAGAGGCAGGAAGAGGAGGACTTCCTTGCCTCTCAAGGCCCCCTTTATCCAGACAGTGTTCCTGCTGTGCCACCCATCACACAGGAAGAGGGTGAGGAGGAGGAGGAGGAGGATGATTGTGTCAGCATGGAGGTGGAGGCTGGCACTCAGCATCAGCAGCAGCAGTCTTATAGGGATGATTTACAGTCCCAAGAAACACGTGGACTTGTACGTGGCTGGGAGGAGGTAGCTGCGGATCATGTTGTCCTTAGTGACCCAGAGGACTCCGGACCGAATGCCTCAGCTAACCTACGCTGCATGGCCTCCCTGATCCTGCAAAGCCTGTGGAAGGATCCTCGTATTCTTCGGATCAAGGAGAGGGACCATTACTGGCTGGCCACTCTCCTTGATCCACGGTACAAGGGTAAGGTTGCCGACCTTATCTTGCCATCGCAGAGGGAGCAGAGAATGAGACATCTCCGGGAGGCCTTGCAGAAAGCTCTGTGCAACGCGTACAAACTCCTGGTCCTGGACAACGTGTTGCTGAGGCATCGGTCAGAAGGAGCGGTGGAGAAGGTGGCCGTCTGACTGATGCTTTCAGACAATTTTTTAGTCCGCAGCCCCAAGGTATGATTGGTTCCAGCACCCATCGCCAGCGTCTAATTTACATGGTGCAGGAGTATCTAGGGGCAAGGTCAGACTTGGACACCTTTCCCACCGAAAATCCTGTGGCTTACTGGGTCTTGAGGATGGATCACTGGCCAGAGCTTGCACAGTATGCAATTGAGCTACTGGCCTGTCCTGCATCCAGCGTTCTTTCGGAACGCACCTTCAGTGCTGCTGGTGGCTTTGTTACCAATCACAGGGTGCGCCTGTCCACCGAATCAGTTGATCGACTTACCTTCATCAAGATGAATCAGTCTTGGATCACCCACAGCTACCAAGCACCTGAAGCTGATGTAACCGAATAATTTTTTTTGAAATACCACATCCCTTCAAGACTGCCTATGCTGATGCTGAGTGACTGTCCTGTTATGTTGATTGTCTATCCTCTTCCTCCTCCGCTGATATGTTGGAAGAACATTTTTGGTTCTGGGTGATGACAGCAGCCCAATTTTTCTGCCCCTGTTTAACAGGGGCGTTTAATTACAATTTTTGATGCAATGCTTTGCAGCAGGGCTAATTCCTGCAATAAAACTAGAGTATATGGCAGAGGTTGGAGTGTGGTGGCACCAGCACCAGTGCCTAAGGCCCAATTTTTCTGCCCCTGTTTAACAGGGGCATTTAAGTACAATTTTTGATGCAATGCTTTGCAGCAGGGCTAATTCCTGCAATAAAACTAGAGTATATGGCAGAGGTTGCAGTGTGATGACACCAGCACCAGTGCCTAAGGCCCAATTTTTCTGCCCCTGTTTAACAGGGGCGTTTAAGTACAATTTTTGATGCAATGCTTTGCAGCAGGGCTAATTCCTGCAATAAAACTAGAGTATATGGCAGAGGTTGCAGTGTGATGGCACCAGCACCAGTGCCTAAGGCCCAATTTTTCTGCCCCTGTTTAACAGGGGCGTTTAAGTACAATTTTTGATGCAATGCTTTGCAGCAGGGCTAATTCCTGCAATAAAACTAGAGTATATGGCATAGGTTGCAGTGTGATGGCACCAGCACCAGTGCCTAAGGCCCAATTTTTCTGCCCCTGTTTAACAGGGGCGTTTAAGTACAATTTTTGATGCAATGCTTTGCAGCAGGGCTAATTCCAGCAAAAAAACTAGAGTATATGGAAGAGGTTGCAGTGTGGTGGCACCAGCAGCAGTGCCTAAGGCCACATTTTTCTGCCCCTGTTTAACAGGGACATGTAATTACAATTCTTGATATAATATTTCACAGGAGGGCCCCTTCCTGTGCCCACCCAGAGTAACGGTGAGGACTTATAGTGTTGTGGCTCCAGCACCACAACCACCAAAGGTCAATTTTTCTACCACTGTTCAACAATGGCATGTAATTACAATTCTTGATATAATCGTTCACAGCAGGGCGCTCCAGCGCCCACCAAGAGTCACTTTGAGGGCTTACAATGTTGTGGCAAAACCAACACCTTGTTCCGCCATTTCTGCAGAGCATATAGGGCAGGCCCCTACTTTCAAACATCCAACTTACAAACATCTCCTACTTGCAAACGCAAGGAGACAGCAGCAAGTGAGATGAAAAAAGATGGACGACAAAACAAATTATACAGGGGTGATAACCCTTCCCTCTGTTTTCCAAAAAGCTTAAAAATAGTTTTTTTGACTGGAGCTACACTTTAAAAATGTACCAGTTGAAAATTACAAACAGATTCAACTTAACACAACAAACCTACACAGTCCCTGTCTTGTTTGCACTGCCTGTATACTGCTGTTCTGAGTATATAGGGCCTGGGGGCCACACGCATTTCCTTTTTTTAATATGGGTACAGGGTTCCCCTTAATATGCGTACAAGACCCAAATAGGCTGGTAATGGGCAGCGAGGGCTACCCATGCCATTTTTCTCAATGATTTTCAACCATATTGCAGGAACCAGATATAACATTAAAACCGCAAGCAGTTTTAAATGGTGTTATTTCCGTTTAATGTCATTTTGTGCAGGGACTGTTCTAAACACGGGAAACACGTGGCACTTCACAGGCATACTACAGACACCCCCCAGGCACCATATTTAAAGGAATATTTCACTTTTTTTTTCACTTTAATCGTCATTAAAATCAGTGCTCCCGCCAAAACGGCCGTTTTTAAAACTTTTTTTTGCATTGACCCATGTCCCCTGAGGCAGGAGTCAGGTCCCCAAACCCTTTTTAGGACAATATCTTGCATATTAGCCGTTAAAATTAGCACTTTCCATTTCGAACGTTCGAGTCCCATAGACTTCAATGGGGTTCTAACGTTCGTAACGAACGTGGGGTCCGTTCGAAAGTTCTGGTGCGAACCGAACCAGGGGGTGTTCGGCTCATCCCTATAACAAAACATGAAAAAGGGCAGGGGGGTTGAATGCTTTTGCAAGGCACTGTACATCCCTTATTCCTGCACATTTATACCCCACTGTTTCTGAGATGGGTGGCCATTCCCCCAAAGTTACTCTTTTTCACTGTTTTGTCAGGCACCCCCTTGCCCCTTACACATCATGCAATGCAGGAGTAATGGGGATGCTGAGGGGTTGCCAAGATTCAGGAGCCAGCTGTTCGGGAAGAATAATGTAGGAATTCCTCTCAGTTATATCCCCCTAGACTAAATTAGCATTAGATCCTTACTATACGGGGTAGGCACCAAAAATGTATTTTTATAGGCTGATCAGAATTCAGCTATAACACCATATTAACCCATTTTATCCCTAACTAGTCCTAATTATTTGTTTAAGAACTCTGCATTTTTGTTTTCTTTATTCTCTTTGTACAAAATTTGTATTTTTTTGGGGGGATAATTTACTTCTCTTCTGCTTAAGTTTAAAAACATTGGTTGGACTTTTTTATACCCACGTTTTATCTGTAAATTTTTTAATGCTTTGTTCCAGAAATCTAATTTAAGTGTCAGAAAGATTTGTGCAGAAGAGGTGAAATTTGTGGGGGTTGGAGCTTCTGCTAGGAGTGTGAATTCGGGGTAGGTGGGGTTGATTTGGGCCAAGAAGGTAGATTTGGGGGTGAAGATTTGAGCTTGGGAGGGAGAATTTGGGGAGGAGATTTTTTGCTGTGGACATTTGGTGGGTGGGTGGGGGATTGGGGGGAGAGGATTGATGTTGAGGGGAATTGGGGGGGGGGGATTTGTTTTAAGAGTTGGATTCGGGGGCGAGGATTTCTTGCTAGGAGGGTTAAGTTGGGGGAGAGGAATTGTATTGGGAGGGGATCAGTTCTAGGGAGGGTTATTTGGAGGGAGAGAGGATTAGGGCTGCAGGGAAAGACTTGTGCTGGGGAAAGGTGATGGGGGTGGGGGGAGTTTGTACTGGATAGGGATGAGCTTGATGTTCGGGTTGAACATGAGTTTGACTCAAACATCAGGTGTTCGCCCATTATCGAATATTATGGGGAGTTCAAGGGAAATTAGAGCGCAGTGCATTGATGTATGATGATTAGCCAAAGCATGCACCTGACCTGCATGCTTTGGCCAATCCCAGAGCCCTCTGCTAAGAGAGCCATAATTGGCCAAAGGCAGGTTGCCTTTGGCCAATCATGGCTCAGGGGGACTAAGTCCACGCCCCACACTATATAAGGCTGCCTGCACGGCGGCCCTGTGTAGTGTTGTTGGTGTGGATGGAAATATAGGTTAATTTAGATTAAGCAGGCAGGTTATTCAGTTAGTGGCAGTGTATTTAATTATATATATATATATATATATATATATATATATATATATATATATATATATATATATACTCTGCATCCAGTCAGTGTAGTCTAGATCTACAGTCTACAGTGCATTTCTGGTGGTGTACACAGCAGACAATACAGTGCAACCACAGTACAGTCGCTACTACTTTTCTGGTGGTGTACACAGCACACAATACAGTGCAACTATAGTGCAGTTACTACTTTTCTGGTGGTGTACACATTACACAATACAGTGCAACCATAGTGCAGTTACTACTACTTTTCTGGTGGTGTACACAGCACACAATACAGTGCAACCATAGTGCAGTTACTACTACTTTTCTGGTGGTGTACACATTACACAATACAGTGCACTGTGGTGCAGTTGCTACTACTTTTATGGTGGTGTACACATCACACAATACAGTGTACTGTGGTGCAGTTGCTACTACTTTTATGGTGGTGTACACATTACATAATACAGTGCAGCCATAGTGCAGTTGCTAATACTTTTCTTGTGGCGTACACAGCACACAGTACAGTCCAACCGTAGTGTAGTTGCTGCTACTTTTCTGGTGGTGTACACAACGCACAATACAGTGCAGCCGTAGTGAAGTTGCTACTATTTTTTTGGTGGTGTACACAGCACACAATACAGTGCAGCCCTAGTGCAGTTGCTACTACTTTTCTGGTGGTGTACACAGCACACAATACAGTGCAGTTGCTACTACTTTTCTGGTGGTGTACACAGCACACAATACAGTGCAGTGTGGTGTTGCCAAAATATACATCATGTCCAGAAGGCCACCAAGGAGAGGCAGATGCTCACAGCCACTAAAAGAGGTCACGCAGGCTCTGTGTCTACAGTCAACAGTTCTGGTCATGGACATGGTGCATCCTCTGCAGGTGGCAGTGGGGCACACTTGTCCTTTTTTTCTGCTGTTGGCCGTGTTATTGAGCCAGAACATGCAGAAGAGTTGATGGAGTGGATAACAAAGCCGTCCTCATCCTCCCCATCCTCTGTCACCCAGGCTCAGAGTAGTTTACGTTTCAATGCAGCTGCCAAAGTGGCCTATTCCACCGGCTCTTTGTCCACAGTCACTCTTTCCATAGCCCCACCATCATGCACGGAGAAGTTCCCCGAACTATTCGACCACAGTGTCATGTACATGCTGATGGAGGATGCGCAGTGATTAGAAGGCTCCGATGTTGGTTCCCAGGTTGAAGAAGGAAGTAACGTGAGCCTAGAGAGAGGGGGTGCCCAAGAAGCACAAGAAACTGGCAGTCATGTTTCCCCA
This sequence comes from Lithobates pipiens, assembly GCF_037356315.1. NCBI lineage: Eukaryota > Metazoa > Chordata > Amphibia > Anura > Ranidae > Lithobates > Lithobates pipiens. The sequence continues at coordinate 90,970,557 of NW_027507787.1, forward strand.
GCCACAGCATACTGCCAAGTTTGCTTCAGTGACGAGGAGGGAGGGGATGATGAGGTCACCGACTCTACTTGGGTGCCTGATAGAAGAGAGGAGGAGGCACAACTCCAACGAGGCAGGATGACCTCTAGTGGACAGCTTAAGGGCAGCCACCCTACTGCATCACACTGCAGAGCTCTGCAGGGGCAGCTACTGGCTCCCCGCTGATTTTGAAAAGTTCCTTAGTGGGGGCCTTTTTTGACACGTGCAGCAGATTGCACCGTTGCTGTTTGCAACCTATATCTGAAGCAGATCAAGCATGGCCAGAACAGCAGCCGCTTGGGTACCACATACTTGACCAACATATGACGACCTCCTATGCAGTCCGTTGGAAACAACACTTGAAAGACCCACATCAAAGAAAGAGGCGGACTTCTCCTTGCTCCTCATCTGGGATCTCCAACCCCACTGTACCTCCAGTCCTCTCAAAAACCTGCACTGAAAGGAATGAAGGTATAGCAATAGGTATCCCAAGTACTTGCAGCCAATCTGCTATCAGTACACCTCCATCTGATTTTAGCAGGAAAATTTCCCTACCCCAGTTGCTAAACCATTATAAAAATGTGGTCCCAGCCATCCACATGCTCAGCATATGAATGCTAGCTTGGCCAAATTGCTAGCACTGAACTGCTGCCTTTTCAGCTGGTAGACTCTGACCCCTTTCTTGATCTTGTGGAATGTGCTGTACCTCAGTGAAAGGTTCCAAAACGCCATTTCTTTTCACGGAATGCCATTCCGGCTCTCTACTGACATGTGGAAGGCAATGTTTTGGCCTCGTTGGACAGGTGCATATTACCGCTGACTCATGGTCTAGCAGGCATGGGTAGGGATATTACCTTTCCTTCACGGTGCACTGGGTAACACTGCTGGCAACTGGGAAGGATGCAGGACAGGGTTCAGTATTGTTGGAGCTTGCTTCGCCGGCGCGCCTCCAAAATGCTAGTGGTCATTCTGCCACAGCTCTCTCCTCCACCCCCTCCTCTTCTTCTTCCTCTATGGCCTCTTCTTCAGATTTCTCCTATGAACCAGAGGTGCTCCGTAAGTGGTCAAGGGCCTATGCAAGCACTCAGGCAAAAAGATGCCATGTGGTGCTTGAGCTGGTCTGCTTAGGAGACAGGATCCACACTTGGGCAGAGATTCTGTCAGCTCCGCAGGGGCAGGCTCAGAGGCAGTTGACCAGCTTCAGCCAGGAATGGTTGTATGCGACAATGGCATCAACCTTCTCTCCGCCCTCTGACAGGGACACTTGACCCATGTCCCATGTTTGGCACACGTCCTGAATTTGGTGGTGCAGCGGTTCCTGAGCAGGTACCCAGGATTACAAGATCTCCTGAGGCAGGCCAGAAAAGTCTGTGATCATTTCCGCCAGTCATACAATGCCAGTGCTTGGCTGGCTGACATTCAAAGGGAATGCAACCTGCCCACAAACCGCCTCATTTGTGACATGCCCACCAGGTGCAACTCAACGTTGGCAATCCTGTAGCGGCTGCACTCGCAGCAGAGGGCCATCAATGAGTACCTGTGTAAGTATGGCACCAGGACAGGGTCAGTGGAGCTTGTCTTTTTTTCGTCATACCAGTGGCTACTGATCAAGGATGCATGCACTGTCCTGTCACCATCTGAGAAGGCCACGAGGATGGTAAGCAGCGACAATGCATGGATCAGTGATACTATCCCTCTTGTCTTCTTGTTGGAGCACACACTTTGTGGAATAATGGACAGGGCACCTGAGGCAGAACAGCACGAGGAAGTGGAGGACTTCCTTACCTCTCAAGGTCCCCTTTATACGGATAGCATTCCTGTGGGCCCGCCAAAACACACAGGAAGAATAGGAGGAGGAAGATTGTGTCTGCATGGATGTAGAGGATAACACTCAGCAGCAGTCTTCAAGGGATGGTTTTCAGTCCCCAGAAACCCAAGGAATTGTATGTGGTTGGGAGGCGGTAGTTACTGACAACAGTGACCCAGAGGACTCACAATCAAATTCATCTGTAAACTTACGATGCATGGCCTCCCTGATTCTGAAAAGCCTGCAAAAGGACACTAGGATTTGTGATATCAAGGAGGGGAATCATTACTGGCTGGCAACCCTTTTTGATCCACATTACAAGGGTAAGATTGCAGAACTCATCCTGCCTTTGCAGAGAGAGCAGAGGATGAAACATCTTCAGGAGGTTATGTAGAAAGGTTTGTGCAATGCGTTTCCAGATCGTAGGAGGTTACAATTTCCTGGTGCTGGACAACGTGTGTCAGGTACTCACCAGGGGCCGAAGTACTGAGAGCAGCTTCCCTTGCAACTGGGTGCACAGTACCCCTGAGGGTGGAACAGCGGGTACACGGCAAGAAGGGGCACGGGTTGCCAGCAGGTGACTGGTATGCAGGAAGTCTTCTGAAGGAAGAGATGCCCGTGCAGATGGCCTTGGGATATACTTGAAGAGAACACCCGGCAGGGGTTCTAACACCTGACTTGTGTGAAGGTCTGGAAGAGGGCTCATGCAGGATGGACTGGACCAGAAGGAAAGTAGCAAGCCAGTCTGTAAAACAGGTAAGAAAAGTGCAGAAACAGGCAGAGGGACAAACACAGGTAATCAGTCCAGGAGCCAGCAAGGCTGAGTGCAGAGGATAATCCCGAGGCATGCTGAGGGTCAAACACAGGTATCAGTCCGGGGGCCAGCGAGGTTAAGTGCAGAGACAGAGGATATTCCAGAGGCAGGCAGAGGGTCAAACACAGGTATCCGTCCGGGAGCCAGTAAGGCTGAGAGCAGAAAGTCCATTAAACGAGCCAAGGGTCAGGTCAGGAAAGAATCAGTGTAGTCTGCAGGCAATCCGGGCCACAACAGGAAGTCGTAAACAGGAACAGGAAGCAGAGGAACACAGGTGAGCTGAGGAGACAAACCAGCAAAGACACAGAGCAAACGGTTGCCTTTTATAGGCCTGATCAGGTGATGTGATCAGGTGATGTGCAAACCTGCTGTATCGCGCACCCGTGTGCGCCTCTGCGCTGGTCTACCTCGCAGGCGCACAGGGAAGCACTGACGCTGAAGTCTGTTGATCCTCTGACAATGTGTTGCTGAGGCTTTGCTCAGTCAGAGAAAAAGTGGTGGAGAAGGTGGCCGGCTGACCACTGATGAAGTCACGTGGTGTGATGTTATGCGTAGGGATGGGAAGGAAGCTGACTGTGGATGCACGTTCTGCTGATTACTAGAAAAAGGCTTTTTTCTATCTATTAATGTGTGAGTACCCTGTGTATGAAAATTTTTAATAAATGCTATTTGTGAAATACTACGCTATGATATTCTCTCTCTATTAATCTATTGGGTCCTATGGAGCAATAAGAATACATTTTAAAGGAGAAGGTGACCGGTTTTACCAGGAGAGAAGATATATAAAGAAATCTATATACCTTTATGCGAATCCCTCCTTGCTATAGGTAAGGGGCCACTGCCCACTAAAGTATGATCACAGCGGGATTAAGCACTGGGAGATTCACACCTCAGTTGAATTTTCACAAGTTTGCACAAAGCACTTGCCCTTAAAGGAGACTGCTGTTTATTTATGGACTTGAATATTTATATCTTTTTCTTTTTTTTTTTCTTTTTGATGGATTTCAATATGAATATTTAATCTATAGAGGCCGGATTCATTCTGATATAACGTATGTTACAGCCGGCTCTGTAGTGCGTTTACTACTATATATATTTTTTGTTTAATTCTAAAGTTTATTTCCATGTGATCAGGAAAGGGTACTTTCTTTTTGGTCTAGGTATACTCTCTTATTTTCTTGTGTATCATTTGTTTATTATTAGGGTGGTTCACTTATATCACCTCTGGAGAGTGTTTACTTATTTGCACATTTATAAGACGCACTTGGCACTTTATGATCAATTCACTGTTTTTTGGCTTTGCATTCAATTGAAGCAGTTGTGTTTCCGTGGAGGTTTTCAATTGATTCTGTAGTGCGTTTACTTTTTTTTTTTCTGCATTTTCTCTGCACTTTATCAAAATAGTAATTTTTTAAGAGACTGTTTTTAGTTACTTACCTTTGTTCACTTGATTTTCATTTATTTGGATTCTATCACCTCTGTGGTGTGTTTATTTTATTTTATTTAATGTAGCACTTTTTGATATTATTCAGTAGACATTTATATATATTTTTTTATATTAGGCCGCGTACACACGCGCGGACTGTTTGCCCAACCTTGTTCGTCAAACAGTTTCGGCAAACAGTCCGCTCAAAATTTGCATGAGCGGACTTGCCCACACACGAGCGGACTGTTTCAACGAACTGTTTGCCAAACAGTCCGCTCAACTTTTGAAATGAACGGACTCGCCCACGTAAGGCGGAGGCAAATCCGCCCATTTCGAGCGCGTGTACAGGTAGGCGGGGCCCGCGAAGGAGACGTCGCGGGCTCCACCGCCTGGAATGGGCTTAAAGGGGAACCCCAACGCCGAAAAAAATCGGCGTGGGGGTTCCCCCAAAGTCCACACCAGACCCTTGTCCGAGCACGCTACCCGGCCGGCCAGGAAAGGGGGGCGAGCGAGCGCGCCCCCCCTCCTGAGCCGTACCAGGCCGCGTGCCCTCAACATGGGGGGTGCCTTGGGGAAGGGGGGGCCGCGCGGCCCCCCCACCCCAAAGCACCTTGTCCCCATGTTGATGAGGACAAGGGCCTCTTCCCGACAACCCTGGCCGTTGGTTGTCGGGGTCTGCGGGCGGGGGGCTTATCGGAATCCGGGAGCCCCCTTTAAGAAGGGGGCCCCCGGATACCGGCCCCCCACCCTATGTGAATGAGTATGGGGTACAATGTACCCCTACCCATTCACCTGTGAAATAAAGTACAAAAAAAACACAACACAGGGGAAAAAATATTTTATTGCACAGCTCCGGGGGTCTTCCGTCTTCGGGGGTCTTCTCGCCGGACTCCTCCGCTATGTGTGTGTAGCTCTTTTACTAGCGGAGGAGTCCGGCTTTCTTCCTCCCCGCCGCCGGCCTCTTCTCCCGACTTCGGGGGTCTTGTCCCCCTCTTCGGTTCTTCTGCCGGGCCACCGCGCCTTCTTGTAGCTCTTTTACAGGCGGTGGCCCGGTCTTCTGTCGCCGCTGTCGCTGTCGCCGCCTTCCGTTCTTGTTCTTCTTCTTGTTCTTCTTCTTCTTCCCCAGGAGATGTTGACACGTCGCTCCCTCCGGCCGGAATGCCAGGGACACGCTCCGCTGCCACTTATATAGTGACAATGGGGCGGTGTCACATGGTATATGTCACATGGGTTGGTCACATGGTGACCCCGCCCCCTTACGATGTCATAGTCCCCATGTGACATCAACCCATGTGACCAACCCATGTGACATATACCATGTGACCCCGCCCCATTGTCACTATATAAGTGACCGCACAGCGCGGCTCTGGCATTCCGGCCGGAGGGAGCGACGTGTCAACATCGCCTGGAGAAGAAGAAGAAGAAGAACAAGAACGGAAGGCGGCGACAGCGACAGCGGCGACAGAAGACCGGGCCACCGCCTGTAAAAGAGCTACAAGAAGGCGCGGTGGCCCGGCAGAAGAACCGAAGGCGGCGACAGAAGAACGGAAGGCAGCGGCGACAGAAGACCGGGCCACCGCCTGTAAAAGAGCTACAAGAAGGCGCGGTGGCCCGGCAGAAGAACCGAAGAGGGGGACAAGACCCCCGAAGTCGGGAGAAGAGGCCGGCGGCGGGGAGGAAGAAAGCCGGACTCCTCCGCTAGTAAAAGAGCTACACACACATAGCGGAGGAGTCCGGCGAGAAGACCCCCGAAGACGGAAGACCCCCGGAGCTGTGCAATAAAATATTTTTTCCCCTGTGTTGTGTTTTTTTTGTACTTTATTTCACAGGTGAATGGGTAGGGGTACATTGTACCCCATACTCATTCACATAGGGTGGGGGGCCGGTATCCGGGGGCCCCCTTCTTAAAGGGGGCTCCCGGATTCCGATAAGCCCCCCGCCCGCAGACCCCGACAACCAACGGCCAGGGTTGTCGGGAAGAGGCCCTTGTCCTCATCAACATGGGGACAAGGTGCTTTGGGGTGGGGGGGGCCGCGCGGTGTGATCCATTCAGGTAGTAGCGGCAGTCCCTGACATTTGATAGATCACCAGTGGTAGCGCAGGAATAAAACACTATCGTATAAACTACAATTCTTGATATAATATTTAACAGCAGGGCCTGTTCCTGTGCACAAGAGTAACTGTGAGGGGTTAGTGTTCTGGCACCACCAACACCTAAAGCCCAATTTTATGCAGAGTATTTAGGGCAGGTCGTATAGTATATATACTTCTGTTCAGGGTATATAGTGCCCCGCACTCCATTTTTTAATTTTATTTGGGTGCGGGGTTCCCCTTGATATCCATACCAGACCCAAAGAGCCTTGTAATGGGCTGGGGGGGGGGACCCATGCCATTTTTCTCAATGATTTTCATGTATATTGCCGGGACCCGACAATACATTACAGCCACAAGCAGTTTTCAATGACTTTTTTTCCTTTAGAAATGTCATTTTGCTGTGGTACTGTTCTAAACACGGGAAAACCGTGCCATTTTACAGGCATACTATAGACACACCCTCAGGCACGATATTTAAAGGAATATTTCATTTTTTTTGTTTCACTTTAAGCATTCCTAAAATCACTGCCCCTGAAAAAACGGCAATTTTTCAAAACTTTTTTTTGCATTGATACCTGGGGCAGGACCCGAGTCCTCAAACACTTTTTAGTGCAAAAACTTGCATATAAGCCTTTAAAATTAGCACTTTTGATTTTTCTCATAGACTTTAACGGTGTTCGAACAAACTTTTTTGCATGTTCAGATGTTCTGGTGCGAACCAAACTGGGGGTGTTCGGCTCATCCCTAGTGCTGGATAGAAATGCACTGGGAGATGCTGAATTGGCAGGGGGTTGTGGGAGAGGACAGGATTTATGCTGGGGGAAAGATTTGTGCTGAAGAGTGGGGACTGGGGGGATTTGTGCTATGAGGTGGAATGTGGGGTAGGGAGCGATTTGTGCTAGGAGGTTACACAACCCAGACTCTATCATGTACTGTACATAGTGAAGGCTGGAATGTTGTGAAGGCCTCTCTTGAACCTCCTACCCAACACCCCTGAAGGTGGAGACTGAAAGTTTGAGGGCACGGAGTGCCAAAGTAACTGGTTGTCCGCACTAAGACCCCTTTCACACTGAGGCAGTTTTCGAAAAAGTCAAGCAGCATCTTTGGGGCAGGTTGGGACCACTGTATACTGTACATAGCTCCCAAAACGCCCCTGCGCATTGCAATGAATAGGCAGCGCTTCAGAGTTTTTAACTTAACTTAAACAGCAGTAAAGTATGGCTAAAACGAGCTGTGCTTTACCACAAACATATGGGCGGCCCCAGTGTGAAAGGGGCCTTAGGTGGAAGAAGTTGGGGGTCGTAATCCTAAGAACAGGATACTGAGGGCCACACCAGAGGCTGTGCCATGGTTCAGGACTTGAGAAGCGCCATGCTCCTGGCTAACACAGAACAATAAGGTCTGATTGGTGCAAAATGCAAAGCCCAGTGCTCAAAGTCAAACTCAAGGCTAGCTGGCCCTGCAATCTTTGGTCTAGCAGAGTCCAGGTATGGCCTTCAAAGTCCCTCCTTACATCAGGGGCCTCCAGCAGAGGTTCTCCTTACATTAGGTGTGCCCAGTAATATCCCTCCTTACATCAGGTGCCCCCAGTAGAGTCCCCCCTTACACTGATGCCTGGGATGCAAAAGTGTGTTAAAAGTTTGTTTGTCCTGGAGGGCTCTGTGCACAGAGGGGAGGTGACTTGGGGGGGTCCCAGAACTCTGGCTGGGGAAGACACTGTCACCCCTCTTCACCCGGGTGTGGGTGAAGAGGGGTGGCAACACTACTGGTGATTTGGTCTCCGCGCCATTCATAGAAGACCAACTCGTGGAGGCCCAAGGGAAGACCCAAGAGGCGGAGCCTCGGTTTTGCCTCTTGTTTCTTCCTCACCATAGCTGGTCTTTTGTAAAATGGCAGCCAGCAGAGACAATTCCCCAGTGCCAGCCGTGGACCTTTAGCAGTGGAGGCGAAAAATCCAACATGCATCGGACGTGCTGTCACAGCGGTGCCGTAATCTGCAGTTGACGCTTTTTGGCTCTCCCACTGTCAGAAACCGTGAACTAGACATAAGTACAATTAAATCACACGTATTTATTAAAAATAAAAAGGTAAATAGAGTAAGCGTAGACAAAGCATAGCCAGAGTCCAGTAACCGGATCGAGTAGTCAGCTAGGCCAGAAGTCAGGAATCCAAGTGGAGGATAAGGAGCCAGAAGGGATGTCAGCAAGCCAGTCTTTAAACAGGAACTAGGAGGCATGGCACCAGGTTGAAGGTCAATTTTGCAATCATACGACCGGTGTGGAGGCAAAATAACGGCTTGACCTTTCTCAAAGACATCAATAAATTTGGGGTACTCCAATGGCAAAGTGGAGAGTGAAGATGTGCACAAGACTTTAACCACTGAAAACATGTTTAACTGCATTGTGGCGACCAAGAAAGGACCTCAGCGTGATGTCAATCAAAAGAGGCATTGTTTCTCTGTAACCAAGTATAACCAATAACCACAGGGTAATGAGGTGAGGAAATAACGTGAAATTGGATTATCTTATAATGAAGAGCCCCTACGGCCAGTAGAGTATTTATGTTTTTTTCTGCCCTAGACCTGACTAAACTTGTGCACCCCTAATTTACATATGACCCACCCTTTCCTATCAAGGCCACACCCCTTGCAGTTTAACCACTTCAATACCGGGCACTTAAACACCTTCCTGCCCAGACCAATTTTGAGCTTTCAGCGCTGTCGCACTCTGAATGACAATTGCGCGGTCATGCTACACTGTACCCAAATTAAATTTTTATCATTTTTTTCACACAAATAAAGATTTATTTTGGGGGTATTTGATCACCTTTACGGTTTTTATTTTTTGCTAAACAAATAAAAAAAGACAGAAATTTTTGAAAAAAAATATGTTTTTTGTTTCAGTTTCAAAACTTTGTAAATAAGTAAGTTTTCTCCTTCACTGATGGGCACTGATGGGGTTGCACTGATGGGCACCGATGAGGTGGCACCAATGAAGTGGCACTGATGAGGTGGCATTGATGGGCACTGATATGTGGTACTGATGGGCACTGATAGGTGGCAAAAATTGGCACTGATAGCTGGCATGGATTGGCATGAATTGAAAGACTCATTAGCCCCCAGTGCATGTGATCCCCAACTAATAAATTAATGTTCTTTGAGAACCTAGTAAGATACTATAAATGTAAAAGATGTGCTGTATGTAGTATTAATAGCATTAGAGATAGGAAAACTACTAAATTTATTTCTAATAGCACTTCTTAGGAATTTCATGTCATCTACTTCTTTACCTAAAGTTAAATGGCTCCAAAACTGAATGTATCATCTTTAGTAACCAGGTGTATTCCAACTTGTTTCTGTTATAGCTAGAATCTTTCAAACCTTTTCCGATTCCGACCACTCAGGTCAGGGACATGGGGGTCACCTTTAACTCTAGGTTGAACTTGCACCCTCAGGTAAATCAGGTGTTGAGTTCATGTCACTTCTACCTGAGACTCTTAGCTCTATCGCAGATTCTGATAAGATCGCCATGGTCAATGCCATTATCAGCAGTCGATTGGACTACTGTAATGCCCTGTATTTAGGTTTACCTGCTTGTACCATTTACAAGCTCCAGATGATTCAGAATGCAGCAGCAAGGTTACTGACAGGTGTTGGTCGCCGTGACCACATCACTCCATCCCTTAGAGCCCTACATTGGCTGCCCGTGAAAGAACGGGTTCTGTTTAAAACTGGATGTCTTGTCCATAAGGCAGTGCATGGACGTGGCCCAGAGTATCTGAAGGAAAAATTTGTCAAGTATGTGCCTACCCGATCCTTGAGATCGGCAAACTTGGCCATACTAAAGATTCCAAAATTTAGAAAGAAAACATGTGGAGGGAGAACAAGTGAAGTACAAGGAGCTGGATTTTGGAACTCCTTGCCTCTGAAACTGAGACTTGAGAATGACTTTTTGAAATTTCAAAAGAAATTGAAAACTGTACTTTTTGTAAAAGCTTTTGGAGTCACTTAATTTTTAATTGGGGTGTGATGGGACTCCCTGGTTTTTATTATGTATCTTGCTATGCTGGTTTGCTGGTTTTCTTAAGGTCTTTTAATGTCAATGTTCTTTTGTTTTTGTGCATCGAGGCCTTCGGGTAAGACTGCGCAGGTTAAGCATTTTAATAAATAAATAAAAACCTGTCTTTCCGGATTACAATACATAGGAAGTATGATACGGCCACTCCAAGGAAGACTAAACAAGCACATTGGAAATATAAGGAGAGGGTTTAAAGGTCACCCAGTTTCCAGGCATTGCTTGGAGGTACATAGCCAAAATCCTAGGGGTACATCATTTATAGCTATCGATAAACTTAAATCAAATTGGAAAAGTGTGCCAAAGAGAGGTGCCATTTCCAAACTCGAAATGAGTTGGATGTATCGCGTCAAATGTCTTAAACCTTTGGGCCTGAATGCTGACGTTGAAATCAATGCCTTTGACACCTCTTATATGTACATCTGTACATTTATATACACATTTTTTCCTATGATCTTATTTATTTTCTTACTTTTTTTTATATCCATGTAATCTTATATGTATTGCGTTTATATGTATTTTTCTTGGATTAACAGTAATGTACTTTATGTCCACTAGAGGTCCACATCTCATAGTGATGATAGGCTAATATTAAGTTTTTATTGTTTTAACATAAATAGGTTATCAATTAATGCCAGTTTCTGAATATGATTTTGAATTAAATGTATTACCTTTATTGCCTTTTATATTAACTTGAGAAATAGAACCTTTTTTGTATGAGCAAAATAGGTTGACATACCCAGAAGTCACATTGAGGTTTGGTTTCCCCTGTGGGAAGAGAGTTCATATACTAAGGCTGTAAGATGGCCGTTTTAAAATGCCTTTTAAAATACGTTTGGCATAATTACATCAGTATCACAAGCAAAGCAGTTTTATTATTATCCCATTAAAGAAGATGAGAATTTTGACTTTTCATCAATTGCCGTGTCACGAATGTTAATTCTAGATTATGAACAGTAGTTTACAAGACCAAACTCGTCCCAGTCGTTCCTCGATTGCGAGCATGCGTGTTTGTACTTTTGACTTTTGTGTGACGATTTCTGTACTGACCACCCAAAAATCAGATGTCGAATTCATGTCAGACAAAAATTTTATAGTTTGCACATCCAGCTTTTGTCTGACCAAAAAGTAAAATCGTCTGTCGAATGCACCGTACTAATAATCCGAAAATCCGCAGACAGCTCGACTGCAGACTTTTCCCTTCTGATTTTCGTACCGTGTGTACAAGACCTTAGTCAGCTTCTTTCAAAGCAAACTAACTTTGGATGAAGCTGGCTAACGGTGCTTTCACCTGTTTACTAATGCCTATGCAAGGTGTTTGGGACCTTTCGCTATGCATAGCCTCATTGTTTGGTGTTTTGAATATAGTACGCATTATAATTGTATGTTTTTTTGGTGAACATCATTCTGAGCTTTGAAGGTGACTATTTGAGAAGAAAGAAGGCATCACACATCTGTTTGGGAAACCCAAGCTTTATTATACCCTTATATATATGCTGGGTGGCACTGTCTCATGAGAGTTTGAAATTGATGTAGGCACATGCATGTCTGCAAGCATCAGATTGTTTCAATTAACCAAATATGTGCTGGTTTTATTTGTATATGTTCATTCACCTGGGTGGGGTTTTTGTTTCCAGCAGCTGAGGTTTTTTTTCTAATGGAACTGATTGTTTAGATATCTAAGGATTAACTATTAGGCTCGGTTCAAACCAGACGTGGCACGACTTGCCGCGCCGCGACCTGCCGCGACCTCAGCGGCGACTTGCAAAATGACTTCTGTATAGAAGTCAATGCAAGTCGCCCAAGGTCGCCGCAAAAGTAGTACAGGAACCTTTTTTCTAAGTCGGGGTGACTCGAGTCGCTCCTACTAGAACGGTTCCGTAGTACAGAACGGGGGCGACTTGTCAGGTCGCGGCGCGGCAAGTCGTGCCGCGTCTGGTGTGAACCAAGCCTTATGATTGCATTTTTTTTTTTTGTTTAACTTGATGGACTTGTGTTTTTTTTCAACCTGACTAACTATGTTACTATGAAGGCTTCTATACTGTTAGGCTCCATGCACACTAGGAGCAGAAAAAAAGGACAACGTTTTTAGCTTAAAAACATGGCATAAAAGACGCAAATTGAAAGCATATTGCACACAGTTTAGGCGAGTCTATGAGAGTTTAAGAGCATTTTGTTATTAGGCATTTTTTGCACTACATGCCCCTCTGCAAAAGCCAGGAAATTATGTAGAAAAAAAATGTTGAAACTTGACGTTCAGAAGAGATAAGAGGAGTTTAGGAGAGATTGATTCGTTGATTGATCGTTTTTACAGCTCCTAAACTTCTCCAGAAAACGAGATAGAGAAGGTTTTTTTTTCCTGACTCTGAACGTCCCTGACAGAAAACGCTTGTAGCAGTCATAATGTGCAAAGACACATAGAACACAATAGAATGCTTCTAGAAGCAGGAGAAAAAAAACATCAAACGACTGAAGAATCAACGTTTTTTTTAAGTCCAGTGTGCATGGAGCCTTATGCCCTGTACACACGACCGGTTTTGCCATCGGAATAAACTCCGAAGGTTTCTCCAACGGAATTCCATTACAAACACATCTAGACAGCAATGTACAAAACAACATTTTAGACAAATAGGCATGACCAAATGTATTTAACCTGTATCTGCCAAAAAAATCGCATTTATTGAGCGAACAATGTTTCCTACGACCGATTACTGTGCCCATGAACATGAAAATAGCCATTTTAAAATGTACAACAGTAAAAAAAAGCACATGGCACAGCATGCAAGAAAATAATAGTGATATGAACACACGAGAAGTACTTACTTTTTTGAAGCACTTTATTTATTCTTCTATACTGATCCGGCTCCCTCAGTTTAAGGTTTGACTAGCATTTCCTTAATTGGTCCTTGGAGCTTTGTACCCCAAAATTCTGCCGCAGAGTCTTCACAACTTTTGTCATGATCTTGGCCTTGCGCAAATTTGGCTGGGTGTATGGTCCATGCTTCCCATCATAATCGTTCCTCCGCAAGATGTCCACCATTTCTTTAAAGGCCATATTGGAGGCCTTAAATCTCCTCCTCAGAGATCGCATTGTTCCAGACTCCAGGCTTTCCTCCTCATTACTGGAATAATTTCCACACCAATGCTGTGTCTCCGCCATGTTGCTCCTACTGAGGACCGAAGAGAGAAGGGGCAGGGAATATTAGAGAAAAAGAACGTCAGGGGTGGGAAATGCAGGAGGAGTTTCACGCATGTGCAGTATATATCAAGCTATCCCGCGTGTGTCATACGTATGATCTGTGTGTGTATGTGTGGAGGAAGGACGAAACGGAAGTGGCGAGCGTGCTAAACGAAGGTAAAATTTGAACTTGGCCCATCGCAGTGGGCCTATACTGCTTCAAGATTGAGGCCTATATTGGGATAAGATAATGAGAGTTTAGGCTGACAGTGTTTTTGTCTTGTGTATTGTCTTACAGCAAAGATGAATGACTTTAAGGACCCAGAATTCATGGGCAGTTTCATAGACAGATACAGGGAGATGAGGAATTTGTGGGAGGTGAAACGCAGCTTATATTATAATAAACAAGCTAAGAGGCCATCGCTGGAGACACTTCGGGAATTTGTGAAGACTTGGGTCCCTTGATGCAACCATCAAGGTTGTGGAAAATAAAATTGGGATCTTGAGGAACATGTATAAGAAGGAGCATAATAAAATCAAGAAATCCCTCAGATCAGGAGCATCAGCAGCGCAAGTGTATGTACCCAGACTGTGGTACTTCAACAACCTGCGGTTTCTGGATGACCAGACTGAAGCCAGGGAATCACTTTCTACCCTTCCCTGCCGCCTTCCCTCCACCCTTCCCTCAACTCCAGCAGAGGCTGATGAGGAAAAACCTGGTCCTTCCATCCTGGAAGAAGTGGATGCGCCCAGCTGGAGTCAGGTATATTATTTGTAGACATATTTATTGTCCTAATATTAATGATGTTAACTAGATGTGATAATTGATAACTAATTAATCTTTTTAAACAAAGTGATTTACATATGAATAGACAGTAGTGCCCAAAATGTTTGGGACAAGAATGAAAAATGCTGGGGTCAGAATGATAATCTTTTCTATTTATTAACATTCAATTTGCAAGTCATGAGCTAAAAATTGTGTGTGATTGATGAAGCACAAACTAAAACTATGCCTCTTTTTTATACACAGGATAAACTCAGCCAGGAGGAGGGTCTGGAAAATGGCAGTCAGGAGGTGGCCGTGCCCAGTGACAGCCAGGAGGTGGCTGGCCCCAGTAGGAGCTTCACCCAATCCCAAGTGCTTCTCCTCTGCCTTCAAACAAAATGGCCCAGGAAGGGGACGATCATGGAGCAGGCAGCACTGGGCCTCATTAGGGAAGTGAGTGATGTGCTCATAGCCAAAAGATTATTGAAATTGGAGGAGGGCCAATGCCTACTCTGTGATCGAATTATTTTTGACAGTCTTCAGAAGGGGTTGAGGGGCCAGCTGACAGAGAACAGCCATATATCTGAGCTCGCCCATCCTCCTCCTCCTCCTGCCACAAGTCTACCACCAGAAGCACAGCCTCCAAGGAAGGCTGCAGGGAAGGCTGCAGAGAAGGTTGCAGGGAAGCATGGAGGGAAGGCTGCAGCGAAGAGAAGAAAGTAATGGTCTGACTTCAGTCTGGTCTGACAGAAGACGCAGGCTGGTGTAGTGCCACAGCCTGGGGGCATATATGTCATATGCTACTGGTCCTGATCTCTGGGAGTCCTGGACCAGATTGGGCTCAAAATTATATGGACTCCTCAAGATAACAATTTTTTTTTCAACAGATTTGATGTGTGCCCTGGGGCCAAAAGGCTTTGCAAATTCTAAAAGTTTATACAGCCTTGCCTTCCTCTTTATTTTGTTAACCAGAATAAATGGATATTTTATTTTGAGAAAATACTTACCTATATGTGTTTTTCTAGAAATAGGACAGATTGTCTGTGAGTATGCAGGTACATTTCAAAAAGACAATGTCAAATTACCAAGGGACACCAACCATCCTCCTTGAGGTTACAAAATACAAGATAATAATGTTATTATGGAGATCACTAGAAAATAATTTTGCAAGAATCAAAAATAAAAGATATCTTGATGAAAAAAAAAAAAGATGACTGTAAAAAATAATTCTCAACATTATTCTTGAGATCTGGCTTTTAAATAATAAAAGATTTATAAGATCACGAAAAATAAGAAAAGTTTGTAAGAACTCTGTGTGAATATCAGCAGCAAAACAAATTCATTCTTCTAGCATTATAAAGCACAAAAGAATGTGCTGCATTAAACGATCACAGAATTTGCAGCGTGAGCAATGTGCTATGTCCATTCCGAGCGCTACTCTTACCAGACCTACCGCTTCTGTCTCCTACTTGCTTCTGAACATGCGTTATTTTTGGTACATCAGAACAGCATACGAGCGGGTTTCCTGATATTAATTTGCTCAGTTGGGAAAATTTTAAACATGTTCACTATCTAAGTCCATCAGAATTCGACAGAAAAAGTCTGATGGAGCGTACACACGATCGGAATATACGATGAAAAGCTCCCATCGGACTTTTTCTGATGGACATTCCGCTCGTGTGTATGAGAGAGGTAAGGATGTGGAACTCCTTTCCACAGTTACTAGTGTCAGTGGGGAGTGTCGATAAGTTCAAAAAACGTTTATATGTTTCTTAGCACACTATACAGAGACAATGAAAGTGGTAGTGACAAACACACACACACGTTGAACTGGATGGACTTCATTTAACCTTACCAACTATGTAAACTGTCATTTGATTATACTTTTGAAAAAAACTGAGATCATTGTAACACAATTAAATTAACCACTTACGAACCGCTGCATGCTGATATAGGTCCTAAGTTTGAAGCAGAATATCGTTGTTATGGCAGCAGCTAGCTGCCATAACCCCGGTATCCTCTTCTTTGGCCGTCAGCAGCGGTGGAAGCGATCAGATGTTGCTCCTTGCAGGGTATGAGGACGAGTGAGGGGAAGATGGCCCCCACCCATCTCCATAACAATGCAGGTCAGAAGCAACGTCAAAATGTCACTTCTGCCCATAGCTCTTAAAGTAACTTTTTTTAATTATTTTTTTAAATGACAGGTTTTTTTTATTGCATTTTAGTGTAAATATGAGATCTGAAGTCTTTTTGACCCCATATCTCATATTTTAAGAGGTCCTGTCAAGCTTTTTTTCTATTACAAGGGATGTTTACATTTCTTGTAATAGGAATAAAAGTGACACAATTTTTTTTAAAAGAACAGTATAAAAAAATAAAATAAAAGGTAAAATAAATAAGAACAAATTTAAATTTAAATAAGAACGTAATTTCCGGCAGAACCGGGTCATTGCTGTGTGCCGAGACTTCCGGTTCCGGTTCTCTAGGGGCACAAGGAGGAGAGGAAAAGCCTGCGCTGTGCCTACAGAGTCCCGACCAGCATCCAGCTATACCGGACTAGCAGCGGGATTCGGAGCTCAAGAGGGGGACCCTGGAGGCTAATCCCCAAGACACTCTGGCAGATGCAGGCACCAGCCAATCCCAGGTAGGCTGCTGGGCAAGCCATTACTCTTGTGGTCTAGGGGGTTCGGGTGTTTGTAAGGCTGGGATCTGTAGTGCCCCATGGTGGTGGTTACCTCACAGTGCAGGATATATGCAGTGGTTGGTGTCTCTAAGGAAGGATATAGAGTTTGCTGCTAAGAATGTCTTTTTTATTATTATTATATTATTATTATATTCTTTATTTCAGGCTAAGGAGGCCCCAAGGGAAGACAAGGCAGGCCGCAAAAAGTGCCCAAATTGTGGAACTAGATTGTCTTCAGGCTCTAACAAAGACCTATGCAAGCAATGCATTGCAGGCTTACTTAAAACTGAGGCAGATTCTCTCTTGGCTAAATTTCTTGGCTCCTTTAAAGATGAAATGGCATCGACTTTTAAATCCCTACAGGATTTAATCACGGATGTAGGCACAGCTGCCTCCACTAGTAGAGCAACTGCAATTTCCTCCTCACCATGCCTTACAACACCCAGCTCTGGGGAGCCCCGTATAGTCAGGGAGCATAGCCCCACGTTAGTTAGCCCTGAATCCTCTGATGCAGATTCAGAACAGAATGAGGATCAGGCGGCAGCTAACAAAGTCGCAAAATACAAGCTGTCTCTTGAGGAAGTAGATGAGCTGTTGAGCGCTATTTATGATACGCTGGAAATTGAGGAGGAGGAAACTCAAGTAGCCAGACATGATAAAATGTATAAGGCTCTGGGGAAAAAGAAGGCAAAAGTCTTTCCAATACATAAAGTGCTTTCTGACCTTGTCCGTAAGGAGTGGTCTGAACCGGATAAGAAGGTTTTCTTTCCTAATTCCCTTAAAAGAAGGTTTCCTTTTGATGAGAGCCCAGAGGCGGTCTGGAATAAAAACCCTAAACTAGATGTCCCTCTGTCCAAAGTCTCAAAACAGGCAGATCTGGCTTTTGAGTATATGGGTCATTTAAAAGACCCAATGGACAGAAGCCTCTATGGCAGGCTTGAAACCAGCTCTAGCCACTTCCTGTGTAGCTAGAAACCTGGAGTTCTGGTTGTCACAACTTCAAGAACACCTAAAAGCAGGCACTCCTAGGGGGGGGCTCTTAAAAACCTTCCCTATGCTTTTCAAGGCCACGAGTTTCATCCCTGACGCATCCACTGATTCCGTAAAGTTTACGGCTAAATCAGCAGCACTTTCAGTCGCAGCAAGGATGGATGAAAACTTGGGGGGGGAGACACGGCATCTTAAACTCGCCTGTGCAGTGTCCCTTTTACAGGAGACTTAGTCTTCAGGCCTGAGTTAGATACCACTTTAGAAAGGACGGCCGATAAAAAGAAAACCTTTCCCACAAAAAGAAAAATTTTCAAAGAAAGATTTTTCGTCCCTCGAAGGAATCCGCCAAGTCAGAGAAGGACTTCGAACCCAAAAAACACTGGTCGGGACATAAGGGGAAAGGAAAAGGGGGCATACTTTTTAACCGCCCCAATCAAAACCCCAAGCCCCAGTGACATCAGGGTCCCTGTGGGGAGAAGATTGAGGAAATTTCTTCCACAGTGGGAAAAGACAACCTAAAACGGGCTTGTCTTAAATATAATAAAAAGAGGTTGCGTGCTGGAATTTCACAGCAGCCCACCCTCAAAGTTTTTGGTGTCAAAACTTCCAAGTCACTCAGAAAAGGCCAGGGCCTTGACATTACTAATAGGGGAGATGGTGGATCAAGAGGTATTGACACCAGTCCCTATTCAGGAACAGGGAGACGGTTTTTACTCGCACATTTTTGTGGTAAAAAAGATGTCAGGGAGGTTCAGACTAATCATGAACCTCTGACCTCTGAACCACTCCATTCGTTACAAAAAATTTCAGATGAAGTCCATTTATTCAATAAAAAAATCTTCTCCAGAAAGAGATATTCATGGCTACCCTGGATCTAAGGGACGCTAATCTGCATATCCCAATAAGGAAGGAATGCCAAAAATTCCTTCAATTGGCGGTTCAGATAGACACGAAAGTTTATAATTTTCAGTGCAGAGCACTTCCCTTCCGGCTGTCATCCTCTCCAAGGATCTTTACCAAGGTTTTTGGGGAGGCACTAGTTCCGTTAAGACGCCAGTCAGTCTCGATTATTCCCTATCTAGATGACTTACTACTCACAGCCCACTTGGAGAGTCGGCTTTCTCAGGACTTAGAGTTGACACAGCTTAGCCTGAGTCAATTGGGGTGGATTATCAGTCAGGAAAAATCCAAAACTACCCTAACACAGGAGATCCTGTACTTAGGTTACAGGATCATGTCGGTAGACCAGAGAATAGTACTGCCGGAAGAAAAGATATTGAATCTGTGGCAGAGAATGTATTTTCTTCAAAGCAGCCCCATATGTACAGTAAGGGAGGTAATGTCAATGCTAGGCCTTATGACAGCAGCCATTACAGCCGTACAATGGGCCAGGTTCCACCAAAGAGACCTTTAGAGGTTCTTGTTGGAACAGTTAAAGGGCAGGGGTCTAGAGGAGGAAGTATCGATCCCCTCAAAAATAAAACGCTCCCTCTGGTGGTGGAAGGACACAGAGAACCTAAAAAAGGGGTTCTCTGGGTCCTGCCTATCATATCCACTCTGACCACGGACACGAGATGTTGGGGCTGGGGTGCCCATCTTGGCTCGAACTGGGCCCAGGACAGGTGGACCCCAGAAGAGAAATGTTTCTCCTCCAATTGGAAGGAGCTAACAGCAATCCTCAGACCTATTTTGGCCTTTCAGACCACAATACAAGGTCACCATCTACAAGTCCGCTCAGACAATATGATGGCTGTAGCTTATATAAACAAACAGGGATGTACCAGAAGTCCTCATTTAATGTCAGTGGCCAGACACATATTCCAGTGGGCAGAATCCAATCTAGGATCCATTTCTGCAGTACACCTGAAAGGGGAGCTGAACAACACTGCGGATTTCTTGAGTCGACAACGAGTTTCGAATCAGGAATGGTCTCTGCACCCGGAAGTATTCAATCTTATAACAGCTTACTGGGAAAAACCGGCAGTGCACCTTTTTGCAAACAAAGAGAATGCAAAAGTTCCCAGTTTTTGCTCGCTATGCCCAAGAGATCAGCCCTTGGCAGTAGATGCCTTACAGACTCCATGGACCTTCAGCCTGGCGTATGCATTTCCCCCTCTTCACCTCATACCGAGGGTCCTAGCAAAATTCCTCGCAGAGGAAACCTGTTTAATTCTAGTGGCACCGTTTTGGCCCAGGAGACCGTGGTTCACAACCTAGCTACAGTTGACAGACCATCCTCCTCTAAGACTTCCCTGCAGACAGGACCTCATGTTGCAGGGACATTCTGTCATCCGCAGGTGGCCATGCTGAACCTTTCAGCGTGGTTATTGAGGAGATTTTGAGGAGTAAGGGCCTGACAGATGGGGTAATTGAAACCTTACTACAGAGTCGAAAACCAGTCACCAGGGCTATTTACAGGAAATTCTGGAGGAAGTTTAATAGCTGGCTGAATAGCCGTAGGGAGAAAAACATGGATACGGCTTATATCCTACAATTTCTCCAGGAGGGGATAGACAAAGGGTTAACTCTTAGTACTATTATGGTGCAGATAGCTGCCTTAAGTGTATACCTAGATAAATGGTTACAGGAAAATCCTTTCATCGCTAGATACTGTAAGGCAGTTTCTAGACGTAAACCGGTCAGAGTCAACAGAGCTCCATCCTGGGATCTAGCAATTGTGCTAAAAGCCTTCTTAGGGTCACCTTTTGAACCTATCGCAGAAGCCTCTCTAAGACTTATTACGTTTAAGACAGTACTTCTTGTGGCAATCACTTCAGCCCGTAGGGTTAGTGAAATCCAAGCCCTTTCCATCAGAGAACCATTTTTACAGATTCTAGAGGACAAAGTCATCCTAAAGATAGACCCTGGGTTCTTACCAAAGGTAGCATCTGGTTTCCATAGGTCACAAGATATTGTCCTCCCATCATTTTGCCAGAATGCATCAAATGAGAAAAAAGTACGGTTTAATTTACTAGACAAAAGGAGGTGTATCCTAGGAAGGGTAACAAATCCATTCAGAATCTCTGATTCTCTTTTTGTCCTTTTTTACGGGCAGCGTAGGGGGCAAAAAGCTTCAAAAGTAACCATATGTAGGTGAATTAGGCTAGCTATAGCAGAGGGGTATAAAGCTTTGAACAAAGATCCTCCTGGGGGTATTAAAGCCCACTCCACAAGAGCATTATCGGCATCCTGGGCAGGAAGAGCTGGTGCCACCCTAGAGCAAGTATGTAAAGCAGCCACATGGTCAAGCTTTTCCACTTTACAAGGCATTATCGACTGGACTTAATGTTTAGTCAGGATCAGGCTTTTGGGAGGAAAGTCCTCCAAGCCGCGGCCCCCCTCTAATCAGGTGAGTACTTGGGGATCCTCTCAAGGGCTGTCCTTGAAGAACATATGGGAAAATTGGAGTTAGTACTTACCGGTAACTCCTTTTCCAGTGGTCTTCCAGGACAGCATGATCCCACTCTTTT
Organism: Lithobates pipiens; assembly: GCF_037356315.1. NCBI lineage: Eukaryota > Metazoa > Chordata > Amphibia > Anura > Ranidae > Lithobates > Lithobates pipiens. The sequence goes on from NW_027507787.1 coordinate 90,991,876, forward strand.
TTATTATATTGATGTACTAACGTTATTACCTGTTGTGGTTTATATGTTTTACAGTTCCATCCTTAGGTTCTTGGTAAATGACTGACCAGGGACCTGAGGGACCGCCTTTTTAACTGTGGCAATGTGTTTCCTGGGTCAATGGGGGGGGGGGGGGGGGGACTCCATCTCTCAAGGGCTGTCCTGGAAGACCACCGGAAAAGGAGTTACTGGTAAGTACTAACGCCAGTATTTTTTTAAACACATCCCATCCCGTGGAGATCACGCGCAGAAGCGAAAGCATTTGTGAGTAGCACCCGCATATGAAAACGGTGTTCAAACCACACATGTGAGGTATTGCCACAATCGGTAGAGTGAGAGCAATAATTCTAGCCCTAGACCTCCTCTGTAACTCAAAACATGCAATCTGTAGAATATTTTTAATTCACCTATGGAGAGTTTTAAGGGTAAAAGTTTGTCGCCATTCCACGAGCAGGCACAATTTTGAAGCGTGACATGTTGGGTATCAATGTACTCGGCATAACATTATCTTTCACAATATAAAAAAAAATGGGCTAACATTACTACTGTCTTATTTATTAACTCAAAAAAAAATATTTTTTTCCAAACAAAGTGCGCTTGTAAGACCACTGCGGAAATACGGTGTGACAGAAAGTATTGCATTATATTTTATATTTTATTCTCTAGGGTGTTAGAACCCCCAAACATGATAGAAAAAAATATATAAGTAATTTTCTTGCAAAACTTGTAAACAACAAATCTCAAAAAGAGGCTCAGTTTTTACGTGGTTACATTTGGGAAGAACCTGTTCTTCAGTGACATGCTGCCAAAAGTAACAAAAGTAAGATGTACTGCACACACAGTGACTTGGCTATTAAATATACAACCCCAACAAATTAACACTTGGCAGGTAATTACTGATATGAACAAGGTGATCCATCAGTATTGCAAGAAAGTAGTTAAAAGCATTTCCTGAAAATGTTGGCTTCAAAAAAGATTTCCACCTTGCTATTTTGCCAGAAGAGATGTGAGGAAAACACACAAGGACTACGAAAAGGTAGGAGTTTAACACCATCATTTAGCCCCTTATTTTCAAGGGTTGTAGAATTTTCCCGTTAACTACTGCATTTGATTATTAAAGGGGGAAAGCAGGGTTGTCGAGGTGGCTGTGGATGCATATGCATAACTATGGATATAAGCAAAACCTATTTTCTTCATTTGTTGAGTGCCAAAATACCAGGGTTTGTTAAAAAATAAATAAAAAGGCTTAATTTGTGCACATATATTAAAGCATACCTAAGCCTGAGAGTGACGTATAGCATCTTACTAGTCTTTATATTTAGTAGTTGTATTTGTTTCTTTTTTTTCAGGCTATTTTTTCCTTTTTTTTGTTACCAGTCAGTAGCACAATTCCTGTCATAGGGTGACAACATTCACTCACAATACTGTCTATGGAGGAGCAGAATTTTCACCCTGGGACTGGACTACAGAACACCTCTCCCTCCCCTCCATAACATGGGAAGGGGACATTCTGAAGTTTAGAGGCAGCTGGCAACAAAGTAACATATGAGAATGCAACACAGGCAAAGAACACAGAACGTTATAAGCTGGAAAGATTTCTGGCAAGATCAGCAGGTATTTTTTGCCCATATTGAACAGATAGAGTGCTCTGTGCTCATAATTTTAAAAACCTCATGCAGAATTTGTAAAAATGTTGTCAACTTTTGCTGCATCAGCTCCACAAAACAGCCCACTTACAATATACCAAACAGCACCTATAGAAACCTTGAAGCGGAACTTCATCCAAAAGGGGAAGTTCTGCTTTTCTGCCACTTCCCCCCCATCCTTTAAACACTTGCTTACTGGGCACTTAAACACCCTTCCTGCCCAGACCAATTTTGAGCTTTCGGTGCTCTCACACTTTGAATGACAATTACTCAGTCATGGAACACTGTACTCAAATGAATTTTTTGTCCTTTTTTTTCCACATAGAGCTTTCTTTTGGTGGTATTGATAGTGTTGTTGTTTCTGTGACAGAATTATGCAAATTATTAATTTTTCTTCATAAATTTTGGCCACAATTTATACTGCTACATATCTTTGGTAAAAATAACCCAAATTAGTGGATATTATTTGGTCTTTGTGAAAGTTAGAGAGTCTACAAGCTGTGGTGCAAATCGCACAAAATTGATCACATCTGATGTACTGGTGGACTATCTCGCGTCTTGTGACCCGAACAAGTCAGGAAAGTACAAATACCCCCCAAATGACCCCTTTTTGGAAAGCAGACATTCCAAGGTATTTAGTAAGAGGCATGGTGAGCTTTTTGATGTTGTAATTTTTTTCCCACAATTCTTTGCCAAAATAAGATTTTAATTTTTTTTTATTTTTTTCCCAAAAATTGTCATTGTAATAGGTTATTTCTCTCACATGGCACGTGTATACCACAAATGACACCCCCAACAAAATTCTGCTACTCCTGAGTATTACAAAACCACATGTGTGGGACTTTTTCACAGCCTGGCCACATAGAGAGGCCCAACATACAGGGAACGCCATCATGTGTTCTAGGAGCATAAATTACATCTAACTTGTTGACTACCTATTACACTTTTGAAGGCCCTGGAACACCAGGACAATGACACGTGGCACTAATGACAGATGGCACTGATACGTGGCAATGATGACACTTATACGTGGCACTGATGGCAAGTGGCACTAATATGTGGCACTGATGACAGATGGCACTTATACGTGGCACTGATGACACGTGGCACTTATACGTGGCAATGATGACACACGACACTAATACGTGGCACTGATGACAGATGGCACTAATACGTGCCACAGATGACAGATGGCACTAATACGTGGCACCGATGACGCGTGACACTGATGACAGATGGCACTGATAAGTGGCATTGATGACACGTGACACTGACAACAGATGGCACGTGACACTGACAGGTGGCACTGATGACAAATGGCACTGATACGTGGCACTGATGACAGATGGCACTAATATGTGGCACTGATGACAGATGGCACTATGTGGCACTGATGACACGTGGCACTGATGACAGATGGCACTTATACGTGGCACTGATGACAGATGGCACTGGGGACAAATGGCACTGGGGACAGATAGCACTAACAGGTGGCACTGGGGGCAGGTAGCACTGGGGCTGGATGGCACTGGGGCAGAATGGCACTGGGGGAGGATGGCACTGGGGGAGGATGGCACTTTTTTAATTTTTTTTTTTTACACTTACGGCCGCTGCAGCCGTTCATCTCTCCCCTCTCACACGCTGTCTGTATGAGGAGGGAGAGCGGCGCTGAGAGATGATCTCATATGTTTACATATGAGATCATCTCACATTGGACACGCCGATCGTGCTGTAAACGGCCGCTGTGATTGGCCGTTTACAGCGATCTGTGTTTGCCTGTCTCCGGGGGACACGGCAAACACAGAACTTCCCCGATGCGTGCCCGCGGCGGCACGCATTGCGGAAGTAAACAGGACGTCCAGGGACGGCCTCCTGGACGAAAGCGCCTGCTCTATAGCTGTCATTCGGCTATAGGGCGGGTGGGAAGAGGTTAATAACTTTGGACACAAATTTTTGTTTTTGAGGAGTGGGTACCTGATTGGGAGTGGGTACCTGACAGGCACCCACTCCCAATCTCAGCCTCGCTGTCTTTCTCGGCAGCTTTCTTGGACATGTCACAAGTCTCAGAAAAAGCTGCAGGACCACTCACAAAGTGCAGTGCAGTAGGAAGCCGGCTGTGAAGCCACTAGGACTCACAGCCAACTTCTCATAGTAAAGATCCCTGACCAGAAGACCAGTGAAGAAACCAGCTGGGTAAAGACAGCGCTGGATCCCTGAACAGGTAAGTCTTCTCATTAAAAGTCAGCAGCTACAGTATTTGTAGCTGATGACGTTTAATTTTTCTTGGGGCCACTGAAGATCCACTTTAAACTTCTTGAACAAAATAAAAAATGTTTTGAATTCTTGACTAACTGGGGGAGACTTACTGAAACTGGAGAGTGCAAAATTTGGTGCATCTAGGGTTACCACCTCATCCCTTTAAACCCAAACACATTAATTACACAGGTCCTGAGGCTAATTTAAAGTGGAGTTCCACCCAAAAGTGGAACTTCAGCCGCGTACACACGTAGCCGTCTGTCCGACGTACTTAGTCTGGCGGACTTCCCACCAGACTGTCCGTCGGACTTTCCGAACGGGCTACTTGCCCACACACGGCACTTTTTCAGCGGACTAATACGGCGTACTAAGTCCGCCGTACTATCCGCCCTACTTTTGAAATGAACGGACTCGCCCACACACGCGGAGGAAAGTCCGCTCATTTCGAGCGCGCCTCCAGGTAGGCGGGGCCCGCGAAGGAGACGCCGCTGGCCCCGCCGCCTGGTATGGACTTAAAGGGAACCCCAACGCCGGAAAAAATCGGCGTGGGGGTCCCCCCAAAGTCCACAACAGACCCTTGTCCGAGCACGCTACCCGGCCGGCCAGGAAAGGAGGGGCGAGCGAACGCCCCCCCCCCTCCTGAGCCGTACCAGGCCGCGTGCCCTCAACATGGGGGGTGCCTTGGGGAAGGGGGGGCCGCGCGGCCCCCCCCACCCCAAAGCACCTTGTCCCCATGTTGATGAGGACAAGGGCCTCTTTCCGACAACCCTGGCCGTTGGTTGTTGGGGTCTGCGGGCGGGGGGCTTATCGGAATCCGGGAGCCCCCTTTAATAAAGGGGCCCCCAGATACCGGCCCCCCACCCTATGTGAATGAGTATGGGGTACAATGTACCCCTACCCATTCACCTGTCAAATAAAGTAAAAAAAAAAAAAACACAACACACAAGATAAAATAATTTATTGCACAGCTCCGGGGGTCTTCCGTCTTCGGAGGTCTTCTCGCCGGACTCCTCCTCTATCTTCTTGTAGCTCTTTTACTAGCGGAGGAGCCCAGCATTCTTCTTCGTCGCCGCGGCCTCTTCTTCCGACTTCGGGGGTCTTGTCCCCCTCTTCGGTTCTTCTGCCGGGCCACCGCGCCTTCTTCTAGCTCTAGCTTCTTCTAGCTCTTTTACAGGCACCCCCCATGTTGAGGGCACGCGGCCTGGTACGGCTCAGGAGGGGGGGGGGGGGCGCTCGCTCGCCCCTCCTTTCCTGGCCGGCCAGGTAGCATGCTCGGACAAGGGTCTGTTGTGGACTTTGGGGGGACCACCACGCCGATTTTTTTCAGCGTTGGGGGTTCCCCTTTAAGTTCATACCAGGTGGCGGGGCCGGCGACGTCTCCTTCACGGGCCCCGCCTACCTGGAGACCCGCTCGAAATGAGCGGACTTTTCTCCAGGCGGGAAAAGTCTGCTCATTTCAAAAGTACTGGCATACACACGGCCGGATTGTCCGCCGAAATGCGAGTCCGGCGGGAAGATTGGAGTGTAACATGGCATTCTAAGTCCGCCGTACTTTCGGGTCAAAAAAGTATGCCAGAGGCTACACACGGGGGGATTGTCCGGCGGACTTGAGTTTGCCGCTTGTTTGATCGTGTGTATGCGGCATTCTGGTCATTGTACTCCTCCCCCCCAGTGCTATATTTGGCACCTTTCGGGGGCGAGGGGGGACAGCATACTTGTCTTTCACTGGTATGCTTTCCCCACTTCCGGGAGCCTCAGCCACGGATATTGACGTCACGACGGGGGCTCCCTCCTCCTCCCCCTATCCCAAGGCCAGTAGGAAAGAGGAGCTTCATGCATGTGCAGTAGGGATCCCGGCGTGAAGCCAAAAGGCTACACTGCCGGGTTCCCTTACCTGCAATGGAGGTGGCCGCACCCAACAGCTGATGGAAACATCAGCTGAGGTGCCAACATTGCTGGACTCCAGGACAGGTAAGTGCCCGTTTATTACATCCATGTAGGTCCGCGTGCATGTCCCTGAGCTCACACTGTCTACGTTCAGGGTCATGTACCCACACCCACATGGATGTCAGATTGGGAACAGCAGCTATGCCTGTGCAGCCGTTGCATCCCAATTGACATAAATGGGACTGCCTGTATGGGGATGCACGGAACACTTGTGCATCCTTGTGTGGGTAAACATGTCCCCCCCTGGACGTACACTTTAGTATGCCACATGTGAACAATGCTTTAGTAGCAATATAGCAGGGATTTTGTTATGTTGTGTTTATGTACACTATTAATGATTTTAGTGTATTTGTTGGGAAAATATTGATTTGATAAACATTTGCGCAAATATTGCGCTGCCTTAAAATTCAGTAGCACCTTCTTTTTATTCTTCTGGCCACATTTGAACGATGCTTTAGTACCAATTTAGCAGGAATTTTGTAAGTTACGTTGTCTTTATGTGCAATATTAATGATTTTAATGTATTTTTTGTGAAAATACTGACATCATGAACGGTTGAGCAATTATTGCGGGGCCCAAAAAATCAGTAGAACTTTAAAATTCTACAGGTCATGTGCTTTTAGAAAATGTCTAGTTTGAGGGGTCTTTTCAAATTCTGAAAGCTGTAAGTGAAAAATGGTAACCTCCAGATTTTGTAAATTATTGTTGTTTACAGTTTTGCATACCTTCAGTTTTCACCATTTCACAAAAAAGGTGCAATTTAAAATGTACAAATATTTGTTATTTATTAACTCAAAATAGTGTAAGCTAGGGTAGCTCTGTAATAACTGCAAGCCAGTTATTGAAAGCAAACAGTTCATTTATTTCAATCAAAACTAAACAAAATGACAGTTTACTCCAGCCATGGTAAATAACAGTCCAAAATCCTAGTATTGGTAATCTAAGCATGCTCATCGCTAGTTTTTCTCTGGTCCCATACAGGGGTTAGGCTTCCCCAGAGCAAGGGTGCCAGTTAGGTTAGCCAGAGGGGGTCAGCAGCCTGTGTCTCCATAGGTCAAAGAGCTCACGCTTGCTGCACAGCTTGTGAGACACTCAATCTCACTTCCTTGACATGGGTGCATTCTGTCTGATTCAGGTCAATGGGGCATGGTCTGACTCCAGGCAAAACTTCTTACCAAGGAGAAAATAGAGTATTGAGTCCAGGGCCCGCTTAATGAGCAGGCACTCCTGCTTCACCACAGCATAATTTCTCTTGGCGGCTGTCAAATTTCTACTCTGGGGTGTTCCTCCCCATTGACCTCTTGGAACCGAACAGCTCCCAAGCCTTCACTGGAAGCATCTGTTTGAACAACAAATTCTCTTCAGAAGTCAGGAGCGACCAGTACTGGGGACTGACACAAGGCTGTTTTAAGCTCCTTGAAGGCCTTTTCAGCCTTGCCATTCCATTTCACCATAACTGACTTTTTACTTTGTCAGGTCTGTGAGAGGTACAGCAATAGTGGCGAAGTTGAGGGTCTTTGGTAGTACCCCACGATGCCCTAAAGGCTTGCACCTGTTTATTCGTGATTGGGTGGGGCCAGGCCTGGATAGCCTCCACTTTGTTCATCTGTGGCTTCCCCAACCCTCTACCTACAATGTTCCCCAAGTACATAGCAATGGCACACTTTTCAGGGTTCACAGTGAATCCTTCTTTCTTCAGAGAGTCTAAGCCCCTGTACACACGGTCGGAGATTTCCACAACCAAATCCGTCGGATTTTGTCCGTCAGATTTAGTCTGACGGATTGTGTCCGAAACTGTTGCATACACACGGTCGGACTAAGTTGTCTAAAAATCCGATCTTTCAGAACGTGATGACGTAATTTCATTACGATGGGACTACATTCAGGCTAGTAGCCAATAGCTTTGATGTAGGAATTTGATATGAGCATGCGTGACACTTGGTCCATTCAAAATTCTCTACACATGATCGGATTACGTCCGACCGGCCCAGTTGGTCGGGAAATATTTCCAACATGTTGGAAAATTGGGTCCGACGGAGATTCAGTCCGATGCATACCACATACAGTTGGATTATCTGACGACACGGTCCGATAAGACGCATTCCGACGGATTCTCCGACCGTGTGTACGTGGCATAAGACTGCCTGCACTTGGGAAAGATGGGATTCCTATATCATGACAATATCATCTAAATGCACTGAAGTGTATTTCTGATGTGGGCGTAAGGTTTTGTCTATAGCTCTCTGGAAAGTAGCTGGGGCGGAATGCAAGCCAAATGGTATTGTTTTGCACTGGGAATGCATGTATCAACTTCGAACATTTTCCGGACTTCCTCTGACACCGCTTTCCTATGCCTCGGGGATGCGATAGGGTTTTACTCTGACCTTCACATTGGGTTTCGTGACAATATTATGTTCAATAACCCTGGTGAGACCCGGAAGTCCTGAGAACTTCTCGGTATTCCTCTGTAAGAACTCCTTCACCTGCTGTGTTTTTGGCTTGGATAGGAAGGTGGAAACTGGGACAGAGTTCTCCCCCACTGGGGGCTTAGAACTAACCTTAGCCAGAGCAACTTCTTATTCACAGTCCTTCCAAGGCTTCAGGAGATTTATGTGGTATGTCTGATAGGGCTGGTTGGTGTATCTAATAGTTAACCTCCCCAACCTTTTCTAATACCTCAAAGGTTCCCTGCCACCTTGCCAGGAACCTACTTTCTACTGTAGGTAGAAGTACAGAGACCTGATCCCCAACGGTGATTCATATATACAGAGAATACCAGGGCGGGGGGCGTATCTTCATCTTATAGCTATGTGGTCCTATCAGGTTGTGGGGGCAGAGTCACAACCCAGAGTGTATGCTGCCATGAAGATGCGACAGGAAAGGAAAATTACAGAGAGGTAAGTATACAATTTTCAATTTTTGTGGTATTTGATCACCTTTGCAGTCTTTATTTTTTGCGCTATAAACAAAAAAGGGCGACAATTTTGAAAAAAAACACTATTTTTTACTTTTTGCCATAATAAATATCCCAATAAAAAAAATAAAAAAAATTCTTCCTCAGTTTAGGCTGACATGTATACTTCTACATATTTTTGGTAAAAAAAAAATCGCAATAAGCGTATATCGATTGGTTTGCGCAAAAATTATAGCGCCCACAAAATAAGTTATAGATTTATGGCATTTTGATTGATTTATTTACTAGTGATGGCAGCGATTTTCATCAGGACTGTGATATTGCAGCAGACAAATTGGACACTTTTGACACTATTTTGGGACCATTGACAATTATACAGCAATCAGTGCTATAAATATTCACTGATTACTGTATAAATATCACTGTCAGGGAATGGGTTAATGCTAGGGGGTGATCAAGGGGTTAAATGTGTTACCTAGGGAGTGATTCTAACTTTGAGGGGAGGGGACTGACTGGGGGAGGTGACCAATCGGTGTTCCTATAAACAAAGAACACACGATCAGTGTCTTCTCCCCTGACAGGACGTGGATCTGTGTGTTTACACACACAGATCCACATCCCTGCTCTGTGACAAGCAATCGCGGGACATTGCGGCCGCCGGGCACGCACATCAGCCCCCCGATTGGCATGGCAGGCACGTGCACCCCCTAGACAGCCAGGAAGCTAAGGATGTCATATAATGGCCGCCCAGGATGAGAAAGCCACCTTTCAGTTGTCATATTACTATACGGGGGATGGTAAGTGGTTAATTTTTAACAAAGGACTTTTCCAAAACCGTCTCTTGTTTTTTTGTAACACTACACTTTTTTTGGGTGAATGGGTAGGGGTACACTGTACCCCATGCTCATTCACATAGAGGGGGTGGGATCTGGGGGCCCTTGTTAAAGGGGGCTTCCAGATTCTGATAAGCCGCCTGCCCCTAGACCCCCACAGCCCAGGGTTGTTGGGAAAAGAGGCCCTTGTCCCCATCAACATGAGCACAAGGTGCTTTAGGGTGGGGGGGCGAAGACCTGCCCTGCCTCAAAGCACCCACCCCCCCAAGTTTAGAGCATGTGGCCTGGTATGGTCCAGGAGGGGGGCACTCGCTCGCCCCCCCCTTTTCCTGGTCTGCTGTGGATAAGGGTCTGGTATGGACTTTGGGGGGGCAAAGCCGCTTTTTTATTTTTTTGTATTTTGGCGTGGGGAAACCCCATGCTATTTTTATTTTGGTGGGGTGCATACCAGACTCAATGTCAGATCCCATTCATTTAAGTCACATGGAAGTCACAGGCAAAATTGGATCAGAAGTCGTGCAACTTCCACGCCATGTGTCAACATAAAGTGTGCTCTACAAAAGCAAATAATTCCCACTGCACCTGCATAATTTCCCATTATGAGAGAAGGGAGGGCGGAGATACTCTAATACATGTGTATTGTGTCATTTAGCTCACTTCATAGAGGGATTCCCAAGCAACAAGTACTTTTCTAAATGAAAAAAAAAAGCAGCGTGGCCTTACCAATAGGATGCTGGAGAAAGAAAATGCCTTATCAAAGGTAATAATATATAATGCAGGAGAGATGCACATTTCCACTTCTAATACCCCTTTGATACTTTTATGTAAATTGTAATTCTGCTTATGTATTGTACAAGGAGAGTTCTCAGGCTTTTTAGTTGCTTCCTGTGCAGTATGATACACAGATGTGGTGTTCCCGTAAATTTAAGGGGTTTAAAAGTAATTATTATTATTATTTTTTGAATAACAAACATGTTATACTTACCTCCACTGTGCAGCTCGTTTTGCACGAGTGGCCCCGAACTGGTCTTCTGGGGTCCCTCGGCGGCTGTCTCTGCGCCCTCCTGCAAGGACTCCACAACTTCACGCGGGCTCCCTCGCATTATGTGGAGTGCTTGCGGGAGCGCTCCCATGATACCGGCCGCTATAGCCGCTTGCTGTATCACTCAGCCCCACCCACCGTGCCGTGTCATTGGATATGATTGACAGCAGCGCGAGCCAATGGCTGTGCTGCTTTCAATCCATCCACGGTAACCAATCAGCGGCTAGGGTGAAGTTGATGTCGGGGACAAGCGCGGGACTTTCGAGGGGTCAGGTAAGTATAACGGGGGGGGGGGGGGGGGCTAGTATTGTCATAGAATGAATTAAGATGACAAAACGTTTACCTTTACAACCCCTTTAGGCCCCTTTCACACTGAGGAGTTTTTCAGGCGCTACAAATAGCACCTGAAAAAAGCATCTCCTTTCACTCCAGTGTGGTCAAACAGCCCCGCTAGCGGCCGAATACTGATGCTAAAACAACAGTAAAAAAAAAAAAATAGCGGCGCTTTACCGCCGACGCCTCTCCCTCCCCAGTGTGAAAGGGGCCTTAAGCTTACATAGAAGCAATGGGTACAATATCCTTCATCTCCAATTTAAAGACTAAATCCATACAGCCACTGATCAGAATCGCTACATTCTCCATAGACATCTAAACGCTGCATGCACACACTGTGCAAACTTCAGCAGCAGCTTTCAGATTTGTACTCTGTACAAATCAATGGCTGGCACTGCTTCTGTTCATGTGTAATCGCCCATCTGAGCAATTGCATGTGAAAAGAACCTCTGACCAACCCTGTGTACGTTCAAGATTGGTTTCAATGCTCTAGTTTCGTGCAACCATTTAGAATGGCAATTACAAGCAAACAGTGGTGGTGTTGAAGTCTCTGCAGAGTTATGGCTGCAAAGAAAAGGGCCGTAGCTTTGTATGCAGCAAAAGCACAGAGGGGGTGATTTACGAAAGCCGTGCGCCATCAGTAGAAGAGAATGGCGAGGTGCAATGCACATTTCTATATTTAAGAAATGGTACGATGGTAACAGAGCGTGAATCCTCCATTTACTATAGTGATCTTGAAGAACGGGAGAATGCAATCTGTGCGCCACTGTGGACATGGCGCACGGCATTTCCAAATCAATATTGACAGAAGATGGAGGTGCCAATATTATGGGGTGATGTGAGGAAGTTTAGTAACAACTGCCCAACTAACAAATATGGCCAAAATAGAATAAGAAAGAAATTTTTTCAGAGAAAGCTTGCTCTGCCCGCAAGTACATTTAGAACTGTGTGAGATCAATGTAAGCAGTGCACATGTGCAAGCAGCTGTTGTGCTTGTTCACATGCGTTATTCACTATATGGCCAAAATCGTAGTAAAGGTTAAGTAACGTACATGCAATTGCACAGGTTTAACGCGCGCACCTCTAAACGTGACTTTTTTATTTTTTTTACGTTGGTTCACCTATATGTATTTTTTTTAAGGAGATTTGCACACAGGTCATGTTATGTTGGCAACATGTGACATGCACCTTGTTAAAATTATGTGAAAAGACTCTCGCTTCTCTAGCTCTTCCTAAAAGGACATTTAACCTTCCCCCTCTAAGGCCTGATTCACACCTATGCATTTTTAGCGCTTTTTGCAGGTTTTCCCTACAGAATGTGTTCCATAGGAAACTATGTTAAATGGACTGTAGTGCAAATCTGCAAAATCCAAAAAGCACTAAAAATACATAGTTGTGAATCAGGCCTTAATGCATATGATTTCCTTGGGTTAACTTTTGCTTTTAAAGGGGAACTCTGCATTCCACTCTGTTCTCCAAAGGCTGTGAGCTGCCTTCGCCAATCCAAACCACATCCTTTTTCAGAGCATACAACAGGGCCAGCTAGGAAAGGGGTGAGAAAAGCGATCACCTAACCCCCTCCTGAACCATACAAGCCCACATGCACTCAACATAGCTGGCTGCCTTTGGGGCATGTTGGGGTCAGCCCAATACCAACCACATAGCGCCTTGTACCCACTAGTTTAAAGGGGGTTTTCTACATTCCATAAAGACCCCTGTCTGCAGCCCCCCACAACCCCAGCATATGGTTGTGTGGAAGAAGTCCTTGTCCCCCTGAATATGCGAACAAGGTGGTTGACTTTTGGGGTGCCTGAGCCCCTCCTGTCCCCAAGCATCCACCTCCCTTTCATAGGCTGGCTTGCTGTGTGTTTGGCTGGGTTTTTTTTATTGTGTGGGGGGGCCACAATTTTAATTTTTTTATTTTGGGGTGGTATTTTTCACATGGGAGTTCTCATTTTAAGCCTGAACGGAGCAGGCTTTTTTTTTTTATATTTTGGGTTAAAATCTTGCTGCTGCAGTGTAGATTTGTAAGTTTTTTTTCTAAAGCCGTACATCTTTGAAGCAGCATTTTGGATGCATGCTACAGATGCAACACTTTACAGGCAGAGTAAGCCGCCCACCCCCCCCAGTTACAAAATGTTAAGCAATTTTTCATTTTTAAAGGCACTTCTCCTTGTTTGGTTTTTGGGGTTGTCCAAACTGGTGGCATTGATATATAGGGTGGGACCTGGGCCCCCATACCCATTTTAAGGCCAATGACTAGACTATAGGCCAGCCAAGTGGGGACTAGCCAAATTAACAAATCAGTTCTCATGCTATGCTCTGCAATGATATTTGTTGTATAATTTTTGCCCATGTTAGGCTCTTTGTTTGCCCCCCTGGACTGTGGGGTGTTTGCGCCATCTCTAATTTAACAGCATGCTGGATGGTGTGCTTAATTTTGGACAGGGGGTGGCTTATTTTGTGCTAGCTGCATTTGGGTTGTTCCAGGCATGCTCAGGGACTTTGGTTTTTTGTATTGGATTTTTCTGGGCATGCTCAGAGAGTGTTTTTTTGGGTTAGTAATTTAAGGACATCCTTAACAGGTGTACCCACTTTGAAGTTCTGTCTCTACACTGGGTGAACTTGCATTTTGTGTGTTTCATGGACTGTGCATGTGGTTTCAATTGCCTCATTAGCACACAAACCTGTTATATAATGCTATTACCTTTTGTACCACCACCCCCTCCCTTTAGAATGTAAGCTCTATGTACCTTTTGTATTGTACTGTAATTGTGTTGTCTCCCCTATACATTGTAAAGCGCTGCGTAAACTGTTGCTGCTATATAAATCGTTAATAATAATAAAGCTTGCAGATAGCATTCCTTGTCACGAAAAGAGGTGTGTTTTACATTTTGGTGTCCTTATAGAGTTTGTAACACATGTATTTTGTTTTGTTATGTCTTTGCAAAACAGATGTGTTTTAAAGCAAGTATTTTTTCCTTTTTTTGGGGGGGGGGGGGGGCACATATTTTTCACTGAAATATTTTTGATGTTGTCCATCTGTGTTGTTTGTAGGTTGTTAGTTTCACTTTGATTTAATTGTACTGCATTATTTTGCAAAATCTTCCTCAAGCTGTTGTGACTACTAAATGTTTAAATCCTTAAGAGACTGTCCATTTGTGGGTGCAGTCCTTTTTAACTCCTATTAATTTCCTCTGCAAAATGGTCAGAATAATAAAACCATGTTCTGTTAGTGTCTCAAATTAACATACATGTGTTTTTTGCTTTCATTGCAACAGATTTCACAGCTACAGCTTAACTAGGCTGATTGGCATGGCAAAACAAAAAAAGGTGTGATTAGTCGAAGGGTCGGTTCACACTAGGACGACTTGTCAGGCGACTTACAATGGAACCGTTCTAATCAGAGCGACACAAGTCGCTACGACTTAGAAAAAGTTTCCTGTACGACTTTGGGGGCGACTTGCATTGACTTCTATACAAAAGTCGTTTTGCAAGTCGCCGCAGCGGTCATGTCTGGGTCGTCTGAGGCAGTCGCGCTATAAGTCGTGCTGCCTCAGTGTGAACCGACCCGAATAGCTACTTTCCTGGTGCCTTGATGGTAGTGTATGCTGCCATGGATGGACACCAGGAAAGGAAAATTACAGAGAGGTAAGTATTGAATTTTCCATTTTAGCACAGTGGTTCTCAGCCTCAGTCCTCAAGTAGCCCCGACAGGACATGTTTTGTGAATTTATCTTAGCTAAATAGCTGTCCTAAATACAAAGCCATTGACTCTGATTTAAAGCACCTGTGCAAGATGAAGGTAAACCTGCAAACATGGCCTGACGGGGGTACTTGAGAACAGGGTTGAGAACCACTGATTTGGAGCACGTGGCTAAAATTTAGCTCAAGACAATCATATTCTAATTGTTGGCATTTGAGGGAAAGCAAGTGAGTGTTAGAACCCCTGCTTGTATTTTTTAGGTTGGGCTTTGTGTCCATTTTCTGAAAATTGGCTTTAGTTCCTGTCACATACTGTGAGGGTAAAACCCTACCAATGTCTTTCCTTGGGGACACACAGGTCAATCTAACTAGTGTCCCCATTAGGCAAATTTCACTCTAGCACTTTGTTGTGTACAGCCCAAATTATTAGTTATTTTGGGGTTTATTAAAGGCAAATCCACTCTGCAATACAAGTATACTCACTGTACATTTGAAGGGAAGCACTGGTGATTTTATCATTCAATCATGTAGAAGCAAGGATGCTGTTTTTTTTATTTACCTTGCATGTCCCCCTCGGATCTCCAGCAACTGCACTTCCAAGTGCACTCATAATGCGATGCAGATTTGCCTTAAGTAAATGTAGTGCCAGCTCCTGAAGAGCACGCACTATGTTTTTTGGTATTTAATATTCCTGGAACAGCAGTTTGGTTTGGGGTTTAATTACTCTAAATTTTGGCCTCAGTATCAGTCTGGCTGGATTGCATTGTGTTCTGCTTGACCATAGGTGGCGCTGTCATCCCTGGCAGGTGCTAGAATGCAGTCCAGTTGGGTTATTAAATGCCAGTTCTCTCTTGGAACCAGCCCAGTGGGAGTGTCACTCTTGCTGTGCATTTTGGGAGAGAGTTCTTAAGGTGTTGACGTCACGTGCTTCCGGGTTCCGGTCCAGAAGTGCTTTCTGGCTGTTTGGTCCTGGTCCTCTTGACCAGCCCCCAGGGCTCTCATGGCCTGGGGTGCGGATCCACCCGACTCCAAGCCTCGGGGCTGGCTAGCCCGAGGCAAAGTAACTGAAAGAGGGATTCAAAGGGGGTCTGGTGCCGTCTCGGCTTGTGGAGAGGCCCAGTAACTGTAGAATCATCCAGGAGAGCACTCTTCGGGAGAAGGCCGCGCAAAGGTTGGCTTCTCGGCAGGAGCCTAGAGGCTAAGTTGAAAGACCCCAAGCGAATCTGATCTTGTATGGTATCGACGGACCGGCTGTAAGATACTGGTACCGTACGAGGGTTCTCTGAGTTGTCTGCATCTTTCAGTTTATTCAAGTGTTCTACAACAAGTCTGTGGCAGAGACTTTGATTGATTTAAGCACCCTGTTGGCTGCTAGGCCTGGTGAGAGAAGGACTATCCGATAAGGGTGAGGATCCAGCTGTGAATGGCTATTCTCTGGAGTTCCTAGTGTAAGAGACTCATTTTTTCTATTTGAATTAGTCCCAAGAGTATCTGGACTTTCCTACCTAAACCCTCTAACCCTACTTTGAGAGACTGTGTTTGTTTACTCCTTTTGCAAATAAAAATCCCTTAAGCAGATCTGTTATCATTCTCTACAGTTCTTGGGCCATCTATCTCAGGAAACCCCTAGACATACACGAGGTCAAGAAGGTAACGGTAAGCCCATTTAAATCAGCCGCTCCTTCGGGGGTCAGTGCTACATAAACCCCAAAGTTCAAGATACTTAATAATTTGGGGTGTATGCAGCAAAATGCTAGGATGCAGTTTACCTAATGGGGAAACTATTTTGATTGACCTGTGTGCCCCCAAGGAATGACATTGGGAGGGTTTTAACCTCACTTTCTGTTTAGCACTGTGCCAGAAAGTGAATAAAGTTGAAGGAGAAAGTGGCAAAATTTGTTAGGTGTCTTCACCCTATCAGGGGTGCAGACATCTTAAAAAATTGACAAGACTTCTAATTCCTCTGCTTTCTATCTCCAAGTAAAAATAAGAGAGGATTTTATTTAGTTTAACTTTGCAAGGAAGCATTTCTAAGTTCAACTGTGATGCATGTCAATGGCACCTTTAGACCTTGTTTATTAGAAAACACCAGTTGCCTTTCACTATAAACATTTGTTAGTCCAGTCCTGGAAATCTGCATCTGCTTTACTATTAATTTCCAAAATAAATTTAATTAAATTTAAAAATGGGGTTCCTGCAGCTAACTGCGACAAATGCATCTAGATGCGCGACTGCTGGGTACATAAGATGTGCAACTACTGTGTACCTGGAGGTATGTACCCATGACGCATATCCGGTTCCCGGGAGCGGTGGCCAGCACACAGGAATGACATCACACCCCTACAGCAAGTTGCTTGTACCGCTGCTAATTTCTTCCTTCACTTCTGGGCCAATGCATATTGCATATTGAGGGTAGGGACTGATGTGAGTGTGCATTGTACAGGGATAGGGACAATTGTAGACACTCACTCAGGTTGAACTGGATGGACTGGTGTCTTTATTCAACCTTACTAACTATGTAACTATGTAATTGCTTCCTGCTTCAGTCTGTGTGTGTCTATATATATATATATATATATATATATATATAGACACACACTATAGAGATAGAGAGATAGATTTTTGTGCCCACCAGCAGAAAGAAGTTGGGTAGATGCCACGCTCCCAATTCTGGAGACATAATAATGGTCTAGCACAGGGGTCTTCAAACTACGGCCCTCCAGTCTTTCAGGAACTACAATTCCCATCATGTCTGTGAATGTCAGAGTTTTACAATGCCTCAAGGGATGTGTAGTTCCACGAGAGCCGTAGATTGTAGATTCCTGATCACTCTAGCATGTCTTGAAAAAAGGTTGTTTTTCATGTGCCTTGTATATTGCCCAAGAAATATTGTTAGAAAAATACAAGTGGGTCATGGCACATCTACATTCCAAATTTGGCACTTAAGATGGTCATACACTATGCAATCTGATTGGCAAATCTCTATACATCTTGATATTTAGGCAAAATGGGTAATAGGAAGACGCACTTGAACAATTTAAAATACAGGAAATAAAACAGGCTCTTGCACTAAATCCAATTTATTTAAGATCTAACTGATTGCAGTGTATGGCCACCTTTAACCACTTCTGCCCTGGAAGAATTTACCCCCTTCCTGACCAGAGCACTTTTTGAGATTCAGCACTGGGTCCTTTAACTGACAATTGTGCAGTCGTGCGACGTTGCAGCCAAACAAAATTCATGTCCTTTTTTTCCCACAAATAGAGCTTTCTTTTGGTGGTATTTGATCACGGTTTTTATTTTTTGCGCTATAAAGAAAACAAGAGTGACAATTTTCTAAACAAAACAAAACACAATGGGGGTTATTTACTAAAAGAAAATACACTTAAAATACACTACACACTGGAAGTGCACTCACTGTAGATCTAAAGGGGGACATGCAAGGAAAATAAAAAACAGCATTTTAGCTTGCACATGATTGGATGATATAATCAGCAGTGCTTCCACTCATTTCAGATCTACCCCTTAGATTTAGAGCGACTGCACTTCCAAATGCACTTTCAGTGCAGTTTCAGGTGCACTTGCAGTGCAAAGTGGATTTGCCTTTCGTAAATAACCCTCAATAATAAATATGCCATTTTCTTTTTTTTTTTAAACACATTTTTTCTCAGTTTAGGCCGATATGCATTCTTCTACACATTTTTGGTAAAAAAAATTGCAATAAGCATATATTGATTGGTTTGGGCAAAAGTTATAGCGTCTACAAAATAGGGGATAGATTTATAGCATTTTTATTTATTTTTACTAGTAATGGCAGCGATCTGTGATTTTTAGCATGACTGCAACATTATGGCAGACACATCGGACAATTTTGACAAATTTTTGGGACCATTGGCATTAATACAGCGCTCAACGCATTTTTATAGCATTGATCGCTGTGATTACTGTAAAAATGTCACTGGCAGTGACGGGGTTAACACTAGGGGGCGATCAAGGGGTTAATTGTGTTCCCTGGGAGGTGATTCTAACTGAAGGGGGAGGGAACAGACTAGAGGAAGTGACTTATTGTGGATCCTAGCTAATAGAAACACACGATCTGTCACTCCTGTCAGAACAGGGAAGTGTGTGTTTACACACACTAGTCCCTGTTCTGTGTCTCCTCACGAGCATTGGCACCACCGCTGTGCAGTGGGCACGCCTGCTATCCCGACTCCGCGAGCTGGCGTATAGCTATGACGGCTTGAGAAGGGGAGCCAACCTGTCGCAGTATAGCAGCGGCTGGTCGGGAAGCGGTTAAAGATCAAGATCTGAAAATATTAATTTATTGGGTTTAGAAACACTTCTCTCTTCTTTGAAATGTATTGAAAGATTTGGGTAAAAAAAGAAAAAACACATTTAAAAGATATATTATAAGTGATAGGCATGAGATTAGCATCAAAAGGGTTAATTAACTGAGTACACCTACTAATTGCCTACTAATTGCCTAACAAGACACATCCAATGAGATGGAATTAACCAATTGTATTTGGCCTGCGCTATTATCAGTGAGAAAACCATAGTTACCCTAGCGCCAGTTTGCATATGCAGGTATTTATTATAGTTATTTGCGCTTCAATGTGCACAGGTTCGCACATTCAATTAATTACTTTTCTGGCGCTCAAAATAATGTCTGAACTGGTGCAGTGCCTTCTTCTTAGTAAATCACCCCCAGAGTGTTTTAGCTGCCTCTGGAATGAGCCTTATGCCTTGTAAACACGATTGGACTTCCTGCCAACAAAACCATGCAAATTTTTTCCGAAGGGCGTTGGCCCAAACTTGGCTTGCATACACGCGATCACACAAATTTTGGCCAACAATTACGAATGTAGTGACATACAAGACGTACTACATGGTTTTTCAGCTCTTTAGCACTACCCTTTGGGCTCCTTCTGTAAATTTATTGTTAGTAGACGTTTGAGTGTTGATTTGCCCTTTTCATTTAGCGCTTTTCAGTTTGTGCTTTTCATTTCGTACTTTTTAGTTCGTTTCTGAACAGCCGTTGGTCAACCAGACATGTTGCGGAATTGGAGGAATTAGCGTGTTATCTATTATTGGCCTTGGAGTTATTGCTTTGACATTTTATTTATTTTTTGGTTGAATAATGATTTGGTATATTGCCTATATTTTTGGATGCATAGAATGCACCTTTTGGTTAAGTCCTATTGGCAGATAGCATGTCTAATTTTATTTTAATTTTTTTAATGCACAATAAAAAAAATTGTGTAGAATAATACTTGGCTATGTGTTTTACTTCAAATGATGGCTTGGGAGTAGGCAGTTACATTTAAAAAAAAATACAATGTAAAATTGACAAGGGACACCAACAAAGTTGTATCTTTGATCTTAAAAACCATGGGATAATGGTGTTGTGGTAACTTGCCCAAATAAAACAAACAAAAAAAAAGCATAATAATATTCTTGATATCACTAGAAAAAAAAAGCCTTTGATAATTTGTTTGCAAAAACTCCATCAGTATCACCAGCAAAGCAGCTTCATTATTATCCCATTAAAGAAAAAGAGAATGTGCACTGCATTTGGGGATAATTCATAATTTGCCACGTCACAAATGTTAATTCTTCATTACGATCGCTAGTATACAAGAGCAACCTCTTCTGGCTCATTCTTGCTTCCGAGCGTTTGTGCTTTGGGCTGTTGTCCAACGGACTTGTGTACACACGATCAGAAAATCCGACAACACATTTGTTGGTGGAAAATTTTAAGACATGCTAGCATTTAACATTAAACATTTTCCATCAGAAAGTCCGATCGTGTGTACGGGGCTTTAGAACTCATTCACACAGGAGGAGGGGACGTTTCAAACCCTATGAGTGAGCTGTGGTTTTACCAACTCCCAACAGCTACACCCTTAACTGCAGAGGTAGTGGTCAGAGGAGTTCACATGCCCTGGCTGTGATGCTTTGCAGCTGTGGCGGAATTAAACCTCATTTTGCTTTTGGCAGGAGGTAGTGCTCACTAACTTTGGGGGGTATGGGGTCCAAGGGGTTATAGCAGGCAGTAAAGAGGTGATTTGATGCCGCCTGCCTGTCAAATGCTCTCTGAAGAGCAAACCGAACATAGTTAGCTCTTCAGAGAGCATCACACATGTGAACAAGCCCTTAAACACAAATCTAACTGGGAATATTGGGGAGCTGAAAGCTTTGTGCATGCAGAAATAACAGGGGGCCACTGTTATGGTTAAACCCCACAAGAATCCTATCATGTCAAGAGTGGCTGGTGGGCCGTACCATATTCAAAGTCTATCAAGGCAGAGTCTTGCTGCAACTCATCAACCTGGGGACAATACCAATATCCCTTCCCAGGCACATGGGGGGGGGGGAAGCAATCTTTGCCTCTCTACAGGCAGCTATGGCCTCCTTGGAAGAAACTCAATACAGACCTTTACTAGAGCAGCTGGATACCCCCCTTTTAAAGCCTTTTCTCTATCCCAACAAAGACTGCTGCATCAGCTGCTGGAAAAACACCTGCTGGTATTTATCGCCAGTCCAGAGGACTACTGGTTATCCAAAGCCATCAACTACCCCATACACGGGGGGGGGGGGGGACACTGCCCATTCAGGAGTGGTACTTTCACATTCCCCCAGCATTGTGCCAAGAAGTCAAAGAGTTACTCCACAACATGCTTCAGAGTGGAGTGATTAAAAAAAGCTACAGTCCATGGGCCACTCCTGTCATCCTGGTGCAAAAGAAGGATGATAGTCTACGGTGCTGTGTGGACTGTAAGCTCAATGCATGCACCCAGTGGGCCCATAAATAGTTTGATGCCTGTGGCAGTGCTGGAGTGCCCCCTGGGTCCAGTCCTGCAGATGGAGACTCTTAAGCAGGGGCTCTTTATCTGAAGTAGGACATTTTTATAAGAAGCTTTTAGGAAGACTTCAAGGTCCCAGCTAGGCTTAGCTTGGGGTCTGTTTGCAAATTCAAGTCCAGGGAACAAGTTGTGTCTGGAGAAGCTCACTGGAGAGAGCCAGGAGGAAGTTGGTGGGAAGGAGTCCAGCTTTCCTGTGGTGGTGTGAGTCTACATCTCCTTCACTAGGAAGAGCCTGGCAGATATGCAACCAATGATTCGGTGGCTATGGAAGGAGTACATGTCACCATCAGCATAGAGATCTTGTGGGACATTGCTTGTTTTTGTACAGTGCAGCCAAAAGTGTGGAGTCCTCAAGCTGTTCAATTCTATAGTTTACTGTGGCATCTCATGCTCTCTCTCCCTATCCCAGTTCATTGTTCTCAAAAACCCCAAAAGAAACCCGTAGACTTTTCTTCAGAGCCAGTGGAAGAGTGCAGGAAATGCTGTGTGTGCTCTAAGGGGGAAATGGGACCAACATTCACCAGAAGCACTTTTGGGGGTGTGCTACAGGTAGAACCCATATCAGTTTTTTGCTGTCTGCGTTCCCTTCTCTTCATTTTCTGTAGATGTTATAGGAAGTAGGACATTTGTACAAAGTGAGTGGCTTTCCCTTCTAAAACAGTTTTCAACAGAATAAGTGGACTAGTCCAAAGACATGCAGGTAGGTTAATTGGCTTCTGTCCAAAATTGACACTAGTATATGAATGGGGACCTTGGATTGTGGGCTCCTTGAGGGTAGGGACTGATGTGAGTGTGCAATGTACAGGGATAGGGACAATTGTAGACACTCACTCAGGTTGAATTGGATGGACTGGTGTCTTTATTCAACCTTACTAACTATGAAAAACTATGAAAGTGTCCCCAATGGAATATGTACCCTCACCTTTTGTTCTGGTTGTCACTCTCACCTGTACTGCATTTCAAAGCTGGTTCCTCAGCACATGGCAGCTACTGGTCATATTGCTTGGCATTCAAGCAACTTGTTGCCAAGCTAGCTGTTAAGTCTCCTGTGCCTGAGTTTTCTATACCTCCAATGCCTGTGTACCTCAGAGCCTCTTGTGTTCACAGCACTAGTGTGCACTCCAACGTTCTTCATTCTCTATTATTCCTGTGAATGTGACCCTTGTGCCTCTGTAGACTCTTGCAAACCAGTGCTTCTAGAGATTCTTGCATCCTGGTGCATTCCTGTGACCCCACATTTCTGGTGCTTCTGCCACCTCTGCGACCCCTGTGTACTTCCAGGACTGCAGTTTTTTTCTGTGATCCCAGTGTCTCCAGAGACTTGGAGCTTTCAGGAAACACTGGGGTCACTAACTTCTGGTATCCAGTGACCTCAGAGTATCCTGTGTCACCCAAGGGCCCTTGGGTATCCAGTATTATCCTGTGACTCCACTGTGCCATGGCTGCCAGACATCACACCTGCATCTCCGCATAGCCCCAGGAACACTACCCCAATTCCTGGACTCGCCCACTCCTAGTATATACAGGTTCCTGTCTATGGCATTGGCAAAAATTCTAAAATTTCTTTGGAATTGTCCTCACTGCCTGTCTCCGTGACAACAGTTGCCAGAAGAAAGAGAAAGGTTAAGGGCTCTATCACCCAGGCGGCCAGGTAAAAACCCAACCACCCACCTACATTCTACCATTTCAGCCAGGATGCTTTACTCCTTGACTGAAGCAATGTTAACTTGACTAGCAAAGTTTGATTGGCAGCACCAACTGTCAAACGGCATCATTAAAGGCTCAGGATTGCAGTGTGATATACAAGGTCCCCCAGTCAAACAAAAAAAAATAATACATTTTAGAATCAGCAGGGTTACCTCTTGAATGCTTGCAGCCGCAATCAACTGCCTTTTAGCCTCTGTACACACGGTCGGAGATTTCCACAACCAAATCCGTCGCATTCTGCCCGTCGGATTTTGTCCGTCGGATCTTGTCCGAAACTGTTGCATACACACGGTCGGACAAAGTTGGCGAAAAATCCGATCTTTCAGAACGTGATGACGTAATTTCATTACGATGGGACTACATTCAGGCTAGTAGCCAATAGCTTTGATGTAGGAATTTGATCTGAGCATGCGTGGCACTTGGTCCGATCAAAATGCTCTACACATGATCGGATTAGGTCCGACCGGCCCAGTTGGTTGGGAAATATTTCCAACATGTTGGAAAATTGGGTCCAACGGAGATTCGGACGGGAATCAGTCTGATGCATACCACACACAGTTGGATTATCCGACGACACGGTCCAATAGGACACATTCAGACGGATTCTCCGACCGTGTGTACAAGGCTTTAGAGGGCAGTACCCTATAAGAAAGTGCCCTAATGCTACCTAGTGGGGACATAGCAATATAATATTTGCAGGTATTCTAACAATTCCTTATTGTATCCATAAACCCCCCCCCCCATAAAAAGGGTTCCAGCTATGCCTACAATTTCTTAACTGTGTCAATGGTGTTGCAGGTCTTTGCTAAAGAAGATACAGAGTAATTCTTTATAGTCAGATGTCTAATACAAAATATGTTTAACATAGTAAAATTGTTGAGATCGAGTGAAAAAAGCATGTTAGCAATCGGAAAAACTGTAACACAAAGGTTTATAACTTTATTTCTCTTTCTAGGATGACCAATGACACTGCTACAGGTAAGACCTATTTTAGTGCTTTGATAAACTGAGCTTGTTCTATAATACTTAAAATTGTAAGTATGTGCAACCAAAGACGATCAGTTAGCTATCACGTTATAGGAGAAAATAAAATGACACTGACTGGCTACCAGACATGGGAGTAAGTCACACATGTGCAAGTCACAAGTAAGTCCCAAGTTATTGTGGCGAAAAGCAAGCAAGTCAAGTCGAGTCCCTGCTAGAAGTCAAGCAAGTCAAGTCACTTATTTTGGTCAAGTCCCAAATCAAGTCAAAATACTGATCGACCCCATTTCCACCTTTTAAATGAGGTAAAAGTCAGTGTTCAGGAAAGGTTTTGTTTTATTTTCAACATTAACAAAACCGCTTTGTGCTTTTTTTCTTGGCATATTAAAGAAACACTTTGAATGCCCAAATGGCAGACAAGGAGCAGAACACTCAGCAATTAAATGGCCAACAAGTCTGAAAAAATGTAGTCCTTGCTGAGGGGGAAAATAACTAAGTTCAAAGTTTGAAATTCAAACTAATAACAAAGTATTTTAACATCTAAATCAGTGGACACAATGCCAACATCTGGACACTTGAATGGTGATGAGAATAGACACTTAAAATGCTACATATGGGGGTGTGCAATAGATCAGTTTTAGGGTTTTAATATACTTTGTAAATAGCACCCTATACATTTATAGTCAGTGGTAGTTGTATCCTCTGCATTATGCCCTGATAAAATAACATTTAATTACAGTGCAGGTCAGTGTGATAATCACTATGGTTGCATCAGCTAGCACTTATGTACAAGTTTCATATAAAAACACAATTTTTAACATATGTAAAATAAGTGACCTAATGGACAATTCTGAGTGAGATTCTTTTTGAACCAAAGATGTGGGCTTTATTTTTTAATTGTGCATTGTACTACAGCAGAATTAAAAAACATACTATATAAAAATATACTATGCATATACAATATACTAAACCTAGTATTGACAAGATATCTTCTCTATAAAGAAGAGGATATGTAGAGGTGGTTGTCCATATAAAAATGGCAGGGATGAGGAACAAGGAAATTACTTCTCACTAGTATATATATTACTTATTTATATATTAAATTACTTCTCACTAGTGTGTGTGTGTGTGTATGTGTGTGTGTGTATGTGTGTATATATATATATATATATATATATATATATATATATATATATATATATATATATATATATATATATATATATATATATATATATATATACATACATATATATATATATATATATATACACACACACTTTTTTTAATTATATATATTTATTATATTAAATTACTTTATATTACATTATACAGTATATTATAAACTTTATGGTCAGGCAGCTCTGTACCTGATCGCCGGCCATTCCAGTATTCAAAAGCCGCGCCTCCTCCTCATCTGTGATAGGCGGAACACTCAATTTCCCAGCATTCAGTGTTCCGCCTATCACGGACATCCGTTCATCCTCATAACACAGACGAGGATGAGAGGATGTCCGTGATAGGGTGAACACTGCCTGCTGTGAAATTTGAGTGTTCCGCCTATCACAGACGAGAAGGCGCGGCTTTTGAACACTGCAATGTCCGACGTCTGTCTGCATGACACTCTGATCAGGTAGGCAGATGGCGGCTTGCGGTTAGTGTGTTAGTGGTGGTTACAGTTAGGGGTAGTGTTAGTTAGTGGTGGTAGTGTTATGGTGCCAACTTGTGAAGTCATATAGCCTAAGTCAAAGTCAAGTCGAGTCATTTATTAAATTCAGTCAAGCAAGTCGCAAGTCCTCAAACAGGTGACTCAAGTCTGACTTAAGTCAAGTCATGTGACTCAAGTCCCCCACCTCTGCTGGCTATCTTGCTTTGAGGTAACTTATGGTAAAACGCATAGCACCCCAATGTACAAGTAGAGTAGGTGACAACATATCTGCACAGCACTGTGCACACTGCATTAAACATGAAAGATTCAGGTCCAGGTTCTGTTGTCTTGTATTGGCAGCCTACCCTAAATAAATAGTGCTTCATGCATATGGACATAGTAACCATTTCAGCTCCAGAAGGCTTTACCCCTTCAAGACCTGACCATTTTTTGCTATGGGGCACTGTTCTAATATAAGTGATAATTGCGTGGTCATGCAACACTTTACCCAAAATGCATGGCTTCCAGTGACACTGGGTCATTGGTGTTTATTGATGATGTGACAAAAGACAGAATCAGCTGGATGAAGTCTGCAGTGTTTAGAGATATGCTGCCAGCCCAGATTCAGCAAAACGTAGCAAAGGTGATTTGAGCCCCTGAAAATGGAGGGGCTGTATATAAAAATGGTTGCAGTTCCTAAAATATGTACTTGATATTCATGTCTAAACCCTTGAATTAAAGCTGAAAGTCTGCAGTTCAAATTCATTTAGATTTTTTTGGTTTTTACTTTTATTCTGGTGGCATACAGAGCCAAAAATATGAAAAGTGTGCCTGTGTTCAAATATTTATGGACCTAACTGTACGTGATTTGAACACCTGAATGGCACAGAAGGAAAGGATAATGGTGTTTGGGCTTTATTGCTCCTGCAGGCAGCAAGGATTAGCGGGGACCCCAGTCTACTCCTGTCGATAGATGCTGAAAAGGCCTTCAACAGGGTAGACTGGGGTTACATGCTGAAATCTTTGGAGGCCATGGGAGTTGGCCCCAGAGTAATCAATTGGATAAAAGTGTTATATAAGGATCCCCAAACATCGGTAAAAGTGAATGTAGTACTCTCGTCCGTTTCTAATGAAAAATGGAACTAGACAGGGGTGCCCGCTGTCCCCCTTATTGTTCATACTATCATTAGAGCCTCTATTGGTTTACATTAGAAATAGTGTGTACATAAGGGGGATAAAGGTGGGAGAGGAGGAGCACAAAATCGCAGCATTTGCTGATGATGTGCTCTTCTTTATAACGAACCCTAGGACAACGATCCCCAATTTGTTGAATGTCCTAAAAAAAAAAAAAATATGGAGAATTTTCAAACCTTAAAATAAAACCTAATAAGTCAGACATCTTAAACATTAATATAAATAAATTGGAGGAAGGAAAACTTTCAAAAGAATTTCATTTCTCATGGGGAAAAGATATTAAGTACCTAGGAATAAGACTAACTGACACCTTGAGGAAAACCTACCTGGTTAATTATATACCCTTATTAGACGAGATAAGAAGAGAAACGAAAAAAAATGTCAACTAGCCCCCTGTAATGGTTTGGACGAATAAACGTGATAAAAATTATAACTCCCAAAATCCTCTACAAATTTCAGATGCTCCCTTTAAGAATCCCACAATCCTAGAACTTTAAAGGATATAATATCTAATTTTATATGGCGTAATAAAAAACCCTGAATCTCAGCCATGGTACTATATCGAGGAAAAAATCACGGAGGTCTAGTGGTGCCAGATTATAAAAAATACTATAATGCGGCATCGCTTTCACGATTAATCGAGTGGACAAAAGAGTCTAGCGATAAGATGGACTAATATTGAATTCACGATGAGTAATATACATTTAGGTCACATAATATGGAATCCACCACAATTTAGAACATTAGGGCAGAATACTCATGATATAACAAGCACTATACTTAAAGATATGGCACAGGGTACCACCTTTGATTTATTTAAAGGAAAATAAATTTTTTGTGCCTGGGATGAGGGAAGTTGGAGGAAATTTGATTAAAAAAGAAAATGTGCAATTGAGGGATATAATAAAAATTTTTTAAATCCGTACAGGATTTTCAATTAGACAATTCGATCTATAGAAGACTATACAACGACGGAGAGGCTAGTCATGAAAGGAAATTCAAAAAATAGCATTGCACGACTGTATAAAATTCTCTTATGCCACGTACACACGATCAAACAATCGGGTGGAAAAGTCCGGCAAACTCAAGTCTGCCGGACAATCCCCCCCGTGTGTAGCCTCCGGCGGACTTTTTTTTACCCGAAAGTACTTGCATTTCGGCGGACAATCCGGCCATGTGTATGCCAGTCCGCCATACTTTTGAAATGAACAGACTTTTCCCGCCCGGAGAAAAGTCTGCTCATTTTGAGCACGTCTCCAGGTAGGCGGGGCCCGCGAAGGATGCGTCACCTGGTATGGACTTAACAGGGAACACCAACGCTGAAAAAATTGGCGTGGGGGTCCCCCCAGGTCCACATCAGACCCTTGTCCGAGCACGCTACCCGGCCAGCCAGGAAAGGGGGGGACGAGCGAGCGCCCCCCCCCCCCCTCCTGAGCCGCACCATGCCGCGTGCCCTCAACATGGGAGCCCAAAGCACCTTGTCCCCATGTTGATGACAAGGGCCTCTTCCCAACAACCCTGGCTGTTGGTTGTCGGGGGTCTGCGGGCAGGGGGCTTATCGGAATCCAGGAGCCCCCTTTAATAAGGGTGCCCCCGGATACCGGCCACCCACCCTATGTGATTGAGTATGGGGTACAATGTACCCCTACCCATTCACCTGTAAAAAAAAAAGTACAAAAAAACAACACACAAGGGTTAAAATAGTTTATTGTACAGCTCTGGGGGTCTTCCGTCTTCGGGGGTCTTCTCGCCGGACTTCCTCCGCTATCCTCTTTTACTTAGCGGAGGAGCCCGGCTTTCTTCCTCGCCGCCCCCTCTTCTTCAGACTTCGGGGGTCTTGTCCCCCTCTTCGGTTCTTCTGGCCGGGCCACCGCACCATCTTCTAGCTCTTTTACAGGCGCGACGCGCGGCGACTTATATAGAGACATCACCGGATGATGACCCCGCCCATTATGGTGTCACAGTCCCAGAGGATGCTGGGACTGTGACATCATAATAGGCGGGGACATCACCCGGTGATGTCCCAATATAAAAGTCGCCGCGCGCCTTCTCCCCGTCATTGTGAGTGGAGGATGCGACGAGGCAACATCTGAAGAGAAGAACAGAAGGCGGCGATGACAGCGGCGACAGAAGACGGGGCCACCGCCTGTAAAAGAGCTAGAAGAAGGCGCGGTGGCCCGGCCAGAAGAACCGAAGAGGGGGACAAGACCCCCAAAGTCAGAAGAAGAGCGAGGAAGAAATCCGGGCTCCTCCGCTAGTAAAAGAGCTAGAAGAATATAGCGGAGGAGTCCGGCGAGAAGACCCCCGAAGACGGAAGACCCCCGGAGCTGTGCAATAAACTATTTTAACCCTTGTGTGTTGTGTTTTTTTGTACTTTATTTTACAGGTGAATGGGTATGGGGTACATTGTACCCCATACTCATTCAAATAGGGTGGGGGGCCGGTATCCAGGGGCCCCCTTATTAAAGGGGGCTCCCGGATTCCGATAAGCCCCCCGCCCGCAGACCCCAACAACCAATGGCCAGGGTTGTCGGAAAGAGGCCCTTGTCCTCATCAACATGGGGACAAGGTGCTTTGGGGTGCGGGGGGCCGCCTGTTGATTCAAACGGCCCCGAGAGATAAATTGCTTTCAAATCCATCAGATTTCTCTCTGCCCACAACATAATAGGCTCTACCTCTCTCAACAGCATGAGGCTGGGAGTTCCCCCTTGACGTTGTATATATGCTACCGCTGCTTTATTGTCCAGATGGACCAGCACCTGTTTCTGACGTACATGTTCCTCCAAATTTATCAGTGCCAAATAAACCACTCGCAGCTCCAGGATATTGGATATTATTCCCTCCGTGGGGATATCCCATCTCCCTTGTATCTCCAGGTGACCACAGTGTGCCCGCCACCCCTTCGCGCTCGCATCGGTGGTAAGGATGGTCCAAGAGGGCCCTGTAGGAGGCGAGGCCTCGAGATGTTGTCTTCTTTTGTCCACCATAGCAGACCCCTCTTCCTGGATGTCAATATCGCTATCCTTTGATACAGTGAGTTCCTCTTCCATTGTGTCAAAAAGCCCCATTGAAAAGTCCTCAGATGCCAATGGGACCATGGCACCATCGGTATACAGGCTGACATGGTCCCTATCAGACTTAGGCAATTTGACACCGAAAGGTGAGATAGCGTTCTTACGTGGCCCATTTTCTGAGCGATCGCTGTCATTTTCTGGGGGGGGGGGGAGGGAGGCGCACTGTGCCTGCCTTGGTGTCAAAGAGGGCACCTAGATAAACCATTGCTTGTGTCGGGATCAGGACCCTCTTTCCTGTGTTTATTAGCCACCCAAACTCTTTCAGAGTGGATAGAAGAATTTGCCTATGCTCTACCAATTGGTCTGAACTGTATGCTAGCGATAGGATGTCGTCCAGACAATGGAAAACTCGAAGTCCCTTCTCTCTGAGGAATGCTAGAACTGCAATCAACACCTTTCAGAATATTCTTGGCGATGTGCACAGACCAAAAGGAAGGCACTGAAATTGAACGTGAGTTGATCTTACTGCCACCCTCAAAAACCTTTGGAAGGCAGGCAGCATGGGCACATGGAAATACGCATCTTGCAAATCCACCGAGATTATCCAGTCTCCTGGTTGAACTGCCTGTATGATCGTCTGTGATGATTCTATCTTGAAGGATTCCAACTGAATAAATTGATTTAACCTTTTCAGATCCACTACCGGCCTCCACTCTCCACCCCTTTTGGGGGTAAGAAAGAGAGGAGAGTAGAACCCTGTGAATCTTTCGGAGGGAGGGACAGGTATCACTGCTTGTTGCACAAGCAGGAGTTGAAGGTAACTTTGCAGAGCTTCTGCCTTTTGACGTTAGGTTGGGATCTTTGTTTGAATGAATGAGTCTTGTGGGGGCTGTTCTTGGAACGTCCATAAATATCCGAACCTGACCGTAGATACCACCCACAGGTCCCTGCATCTGTGCAGCCAGGCTTCTGCGAACTCCTTCAAACTGGCACCTACTGGTGGGGATGACCTCTTGTCAAAAGGACTTCGCACACTCCTGGGTGCTGGGGAGACTTCTTTGCTTATTTGTTTTCAAGAAAGTAGCCTGCATGCTTCTCCAAGTCCTTTTGGAGTCCCTACTTTGCCGGAAGTTGCTGGAATTTCTGTTTCTAGACCACTGATATTTAGACGACACCACTCGAGAACGCCTAACCCTTCTATCCTGGGGGAGCAACCCTGATTTTCCCCAGTCACTCTCGAGATTGCCTTTTCCAGCCTCTTTCCAAAGAGGGCCTTCCCATCAAACGGTATTTTGCACCAATTTTGTTTGGATTCCGCATCCGCTGCCCACAGCTTTAGCCACAATGCTCTTTTGGCCATGTCAGCATGGAACATTGCCCTGGCTGAATATCTCATGGTGTCTATTGCAGCCTCTCCAATAAAATCTGCCAATATTTTAAGCTCAGCCAAAGCTTTAATAATATCTTTGGGGACATCTTCTCAAATAGCCTCCTTGATATTCTCCGTCCACACTTTGACCACATTGGAGACTGAAGCCAGGGCCACCGATGCTCTGCAAGCTCCGCCAGCCAACTGGTAGGCCTTCTTCAGGTCCGCATCTATTCATCTATCCAATGGGTCCCTAAAGGAAGCCGAATCTTCCATAGGAAGGGTAATATTCTTTGCCAGCCGCACTACCGCCACGTCAACTACCGGAGGAGTGTCCAGGAAAGCCGCATCCGAATCCGCCAGAGGATATAACTTCTGAAGTCTATTCAAGGAAAAACGTTTGTCTGCTTTTTCCCCATTCACCCTCCACTAGATCTTTCAATTCCTCCAGGAAGGGGAAACAATTTTGTTTTTTAATTTTGTTTTTTGGAGGCTCTACTGCTTCTTCCCAACCAATGGCTTGTTTAACCGCCAATACAACTGGTTGCGCTAGCGAAAAAAATGTAATCCACATGGATCCGATTCATCTATGGTGTCCTCCGAGCCACTTTTATCTCCTGCTTGGGTAGGTGGGCTTGATGTAGCGCCTACAGGGGCTGCAAAAGACGGGCCAGGAACGGATAACTCCCACCAGAGGAACCCTGCAGAGAGGGGTTCACCTGCATTAGTTCAGTTAAGGAGTCTTTGACTATTCTTTTAATAAGGTCTGTGACCTGCTCAACTTCGGTCCCCTGAATCGCATAACCCTGCAAGCAATTTTGGCAGATATGTTTATCTGGTAAAGGCGTCGCTCCACATGCCCTACACTCTTTGATCTCTCATCTGGATGGGCTGCTTGACTGCTGCCTTTTGGAGGATGACCTTTAGACTGATGATGGGAGCTAGATGAACGGCTGTGTCTTGAGCTTAGACTGGAGTGTCCATTTTGGTGGCCAGAAGTCTGGTTAGATGTGTTCTGGTGTATAGGGCTGAAACGAGAGTAACAGCCCAGGGCACTCTTTTAGTCTAATTCCTTTCTTCTTCTTTTTTTTTTATAAAGTATGTATGTGCCCTTTCATAAGAAAGCGAGGATCTTGGTGAAACTGTGGCTGGCTCATAATTGTGAAGGCAAGTAAGGGCGGAAAAGGCGACTGAAATAGAAGCTAAAAGAATGGACAGGAAAGAATAAAAAGGCTCCTAAAAAAAATTGTCATTATCTAATCCTACGATTTTTTTTTCTTATATATATATTATTTTTCTTTATTACAGATGAGATACATACACACATATACATATATACACACACACACACACACACACACACATACACACATATTACATATACATATACATACATACACTACATACACACACATATACATATTTTTAACTAACTGCAAGCGAAAAAAGTAAATACTCCCCAAAGACCCCATATTCCCTAGAATTATATAGGTATACACATATATGTACATTCACAAACATATTGACTAATCCTTACCGCATACCAAAGCATACAAAGGTTTAATCACTCAATTCAATTAAATCAAACACATATATACATATACACCTATATACACACCTACCCACATACATCTCTGAGGCCGCGTACACACGGGCGGACTGTTCGCCCAACCTTGTCCGCTGAACAGTGTTTGGGCGGACAGTCCGCTCGTGTGTGGGCTTTCAGCGGACAGTTTCAGCGGACAGTTGGACGGACAAAGTCTTTCGGAAATTCCGAAAAACTGTCCGCTGAAACTGTGTTTGAGCGAACAGTCCGCCCGTGTGTGGGCCTGTCCGCTGTACTTTCGAAATGAGCGGACTGTTCCAGCTCGGAAAGTCCGCCCATTTCGA
Source organism: Lithobates pipiens (assembly GCF_037356315.1). NCBI lineage: Eukaryota > Metazoa > Chordata > Amphibia > Anura > Ranidae > Lithobates > Lithobates pipiens. The sequence continues at coordinate 91,025,242 of NW_027507787.1, forward strand.
GCGCGTGTACAGGTAGGCGGGGCCCGCGAAGGAGACGTTGCGGGCTCCGCCGCCTGGAATGGGCTTAAAGGGGAACCCCAACGCCGAAAAAAATCGGCGTGGGGGTTCCCCCAAAGTCCACACCAGACCCTTGTCCGAGCACGCTACCCGGCCGGCCAGGAAAGGGGGGCGAGCGAGCGCCCCCCCCTCCTGAGCCGTACCAGGCCGCGTGCCCTCAACATGGGGGGGTGCCTTGGGGAAGGGGGGGCCGCGCGGCCCCCCCACCCCAAAGCACCTTGTCCCCATGTTGATGAGGACAAGGGCCTCTTCCCGACAACCCTGGCCGTTGGTTGTCGGGGTCTGCGGGCGGGGGGCTTATCGGAATCCGGGAGCCCCCTTTAAGAAGGGGGCCCCCGGATACCGGCCCCCCACGCTATGTGAATGAGTATGGGGTACAATGTACCCCTACCCATTCACCTGTGAAATAAAGTACAAAAAAAAACACAACACAGGGGAAAAAATATTTTATTGCACAGCTCCGGGGGTCTTCCGTCTTCGGGGGTCTTCTCGCCGGACTCCTCCGCTATGTGTGTGTAGCTCTTTTACTAGCGGAGGAGTCCGGCTTTCTTCCTCCCCGCCGCCGGCCTCTTCTCCCGACTTCGGGGGTCTTGTCCCCCTCTTCGGTTCTTCTGCCGGGCCACCGCGCCTTCTTGTAGCTCTTTTACAGGCGGTGGCCCGGTCTTCTGTCGCCGCTGCCTTCCGTTCTTCTGTCGCCGCCTTCGGTTCTTCTGCCGGGCCACCGCGCCTTCTTGTAGCTCTTTTACAGGCGGTGGCCCGGTCTTCTGTCGCCGCTGTCGCTGTCGCCGCCTTCCGTTCTTGTTCTTCTTCTTGTTCTTCCTCTTCTTCTCCAGGCGATGTTGACACGTCGCTCCCTCCGGCCGGAATGCCAGAGCCGCGCTGTGCGGTCACTTATATAGTGACAATGGGGCGGGGTCACATGGTATATGTCACATGGGTTGGTCACATGGGTTGATGTCACATGGGGACTATGACATCGTAAGGGGGCGGGGTCACCATGTGACCAACCCATGTGACATATACCATGTGACACCGCCCCATTGTCACTATATAAGTGGCAGCGGAGCGTGTCCCTGGCATTCCGGCCGGAGGGAGCGACGTGTCAACATCGCCTGGAGAAGAAGAAGAAGAACAAGAAGAAGAACAAGAACGGAAGGCGGCGACAGCGACAGCGGCGACAGAAGACCGGGCCACCGCCTGTAAAAGAGCTACAAGAAGGCGCGGTGGCCCGGCAGAAGAACCGAAGAGGGGGACAAGACCCCCGAAGTCGGGAGAAGAGGCCGGCGGCGGGGAGGAAGAAAGCCGGACTCCTCCGCTAGTAAAAGAGCTACACACACATAGCGGAGGAGTCCGGCGAGAAGACCCCCGAAGACGGAAGACCCCCGGAGCTGTGCAATAAAATATTTTTTCCCCTGTGTTGTGTTTTTTTTTGTACTTTATTTCACAGGTGAATGGGTAGGGGTACATTGTACCCCATACTCATTCACATAGGGTGGGGGGCCGGTATCCGGGGGCCCCCTTCTTAAAGGGGGCTCCCGGATTCCGATAAGCCCCCCGCCCGCAGACCCCGACAACCAACGGCCAGGGTTGTCGGGAAGAGGCCCTTGTCCTCATCAACATGGGGACAAGGTGCTTTGGGGTGGGGGGGCCGCGCGGCCCCCCCTTCCCCAAGGCACCCCCCCATGTTGAGGGCACGCGGCCTGGTACGGCTCAGGAGGGGGGGCGCGCTCGCTCGCCCCCCTTTCCTGGCCGGCCGGGTAGCGTGCTCGGACAAGGGTCTGGTGTGGACTTTGGGGGAACCCCCACGCCGATTTTTTTCGGCGTTGGGGTTCCCCTTTAAGCCCATTCCAGGCGGCGGAGCCCGCGACGTCTCCTTCGCGGGCCCCGCCTACCTGTACACGCGCTCGAAATGGGTGGATTTGCCTCCGCCTTACGTGGGCGAGTCCGTTCATTTCAAAAGTTGAGCGGACTGTTTGGCAAACAGTTCGTTGAAACAGTCCGCTCGTGTGTGGGCAAGTCCGCTCATGCAAATTTTGAGCGGACTGTTTGCCGAAACTGTTTGACGAACAAGGTTGGGCAAACAGTCCGCGCGTGTGTACGCGGCCTGAGAAAGGTAAGGAATAGACCATTTACTAAGTTGAAATGGTAGAGTTGCAGAAGCACTCCCAGGCAGGACAATTTTATCAGAGCCTGACACCTTTAGCTTGTTTGAGCTTAAAGTGGAGGGCCACCCTGAAAACAAAAAAAATATTAAAAATTACAAAAAAATATAAAAAAAAAAAAAAATGAAAAAATTTTTTTTTTTTACTTACCAGAAATACCTGTTGCTAGGCACTTTCTCCTAATCTTCCTCTTCCTCCTCCGCGGAGATCTTCTGTCTTCTGTCTTCGTCGCGGCGTCTTCTGGGTAATGAGTCGCGCTGTATTCTGGGAACTGTGTGTTCCAGAACACAGCGCGTCCCATTCAGAAAGCGCTGCGGGACTCGCGCATGCGCAGTAGGAAACGGGCAGTGAAGCCGTAAGACTCCACTGCCTGTTTCCCTTACAAGGAATGGCAGCACCGGGACCCGAGAGCCGAGGGACGGGTCGGCCTCGGGCGGCCGACATCGCGGGCACCCTGGACAGGTGAGTGTGTTGATTAAGTCAGCAGCTGCAGTGTTTGCAGCTGCTGACTTTTTTTTTTTTTTTTGTATAACCGGCCCTCCTCTTTAAATGGAGAGGGGGGAGGGGGACAGGTAAGCAAAGGAAAATAGACTCAGAAAGAGCCCCTACCTGCCTTCAAAGACCAGCATAGCCTGTCTGCAGAACTGAAGCCCCTGTTAGGAAGCTGTTGCTGCTGCCCCAAAAGACCCTCAGAAGGGGCTCCCCTCTTTTCAGTGCTGTTAGCAACCCAAGACAGGGGACAATGTCTGGGAGAGGCCAGAACCCAGGCGGAAGCTGTGCCAGGCAGAGGTAAGAACACATACAAAACTATCCATCAGGTATAAGGAAAAAAAGGAGAATGCTAGGGGGGGTATGGGTTTCCTTTTTATAAGCTAGTAACTATCCTGAGGGGAGGACTCCGGGGTGGAGTTATCACTGGTATGCTGCCATGGAGGTGTAGTGTCATATTTTGCTGCCTATCACGGGATGCTGCGGAAGTGACGTGGCCGCCAGAAATTGCGTACTGCGCATGCGCGATGCGTTCCAAACACTCGCGCCGTGCGTTCCAACATAGTTTCGGCAATACAGTTCAGCGAAACCATCACATAATGTTACGGAAGTGATGTTAAACACAATACAAACACTGGGCCGTGCGTTACAACACTAATACTTCCCTTGTTACCTAGTATCATTATTTACCAACCATGCTGAGCTACGTGCCGTGTTAGGTTTTGCATTGCTGGGACTTGTAGTGCCTATCCTGAGCTACACGCTTCAATGTTCAGTGTCCTCATCCCTATCCCCAAGCTTCAATGTTCAGTGTCCTCATCCCTATCCCCGAGCTTCAATGTTCAGTGTCCTCATCCTTATCCCCAAGCTTCAATGTTCAGTGTCCTCATCCCTATCCCCGAGCTTCAATGTTCAGTGTCCTCATCCCTATCCCCGAGCTTCAATGTTCAGTGTCCTCATCCTTATCCCCGTGCTTCAATGTTCAGTGTCCTCATCCTTATCCCTGAGCTTCAATGTTCAGTGTCCTCATCCCTATCCCTGTGCTTCAATGTTCAGTGTCCTCATCCTTATCCCCGAGCTTCAATGTTCAGTGTCCTCATCCTTATCCCCGAGCTTCAATGTTCAGTGTCCTCATCCTTATCCCTGTGCTTCAATGTTCAATGTCCTCATCCTTATCCCCGTGCTTCAATGTTCAGTGTCCTCATCCCTATCCCCGAGCTTCAATGTTCAGTGTCCTCATCCTTATCCCCATGCTTCAATGTTCAGTGTCCTCATCCCTATCCCCAGGCTTCAATGTTCAGTGTCCTCATCCCTATCCCCAGGCTTCAATGTTCACTGTCCTCATCCTTATCCCCATGCTTCAATGTTCAGTGTCCTCATCCCTATCCGCGAGCTTCAATGTTCAGTGTCCTCATCCCTATCCCCGAGCTTCAATGTTCAGTGTCCTCATAGGGGAGTGGTCTGAAATCCCCCTAGGAAAGTACTTCACCGTAGTAACCAAGTTAAGGATGTGAGGAGCCCACACAGATCAATGCAGGAGAGAGAAGCATGAGAATTGCTTAGTCGTAGGGTATTTCAATCGCCATACGTCTGTCCAGCCCACCCCTTGCCACCCAGGGGAGGGTGCCTGTACAGCCTGGGATCCAAGCAGGGGTCAAGTCCTGGGGAAAAAAGTGTGGGAACTCCCACCCAAGATCCACTCACCCACCAAAAAAAAATGATACGCTCATATGCACGAATGCCTCAAAAGTGGTATTTTTCATTCAATTTTCGTATTGTGTGTCTGAAGCTTAACTGTTAGTACATAAAAAAACAATCCTCAATAAACATAAATACGGTAATTCTCTGAATAATTAGCATTCATTCAATTGTGCTTCCATGCAAATGTGAACATCATGTTCTGATCTTTATTGGGGAATGTTATTTTGTATATAGAGTGTTTATGTGGTGAGTTTACACTTTTCATTGAACAGAGTTTGGATAACACAGGGTTAAACGGAAAGTTCATAAATTAACTGCACGTTATCTGTATTGTGCTCAGCTTACCACCCCAAACTGATGTTCCTCCCTCAGCTCACCTCTCTCCCTGCATGTCCTGTGAGCAGAATAGCTGATCTACCCATCAGCTAGCTGTGATTGACAGGTAGATTGAAGCGGAAGCTGTCATGGGGCCCCCTACTGGCAATGCCTGAATGGTCAGGTGTGCGGCACTTACTATTGCGAGCTGTGTCGGCGGCTGCTGGTGTAGCACCTGCCACACAGCTCGCATACTTCAAAGTCTTGCAGGACATGGCTGCTAACGGGAACTGAGTTCCTGTTGTAGAAAAAGTACAGGAACTCCGTTCCCATGCGTTTCCACAGGACTTGAGCCCTGGATCCAAGTAACCATTAAAGTCTCCCATGATCATGGTGGGGACTTCAGGCTTGTCAACCAGATTTGTCAGAAGGAGCTGCAATATCTCTCTAGAAAATGGAGGGAGGATGTACACAAAGGCAATAATCACATTCAAGGTAAACAATTTACAGTACAGAAACACATATCTTCCCATTGGGTCTACTACGGAGTCTAATTCCTGGTAAGCCAAGGACTTATAGACCAATACACTCACTCCGCGAGAGTATGCAAAGTGTGTGGAGTATGCCTTGCCCACCCAGCAATATTGCAAAAATGACACCGTGGGGGTTATTTACTAAAGGAAAATCCATTTTTGCACTGCAAGTGCAAAAAACAGCATTTTAGCTTGCACATGATTGGATGATGAAATCAGCAGAGCTTCCACTCACTTCAGATCTACCCCTTAGATTTAGGGCGACTGCACTTCCAAGTGGACTTACAGTGCAAAGTGGATTTGCCTTTTGTAAATAACCCCCTGTGTCTTTTGTGAGGTGGGGTTTCTGTAGGCCTATTATGGCCGGATGGAATTTATTTAGACAAGAGCTAATCCTAGTGCGTTTTAGCCGGTCATGCACGCCTCAAACATTCCAAGATGCTATTAGAGTGGTAGCCATATTAAACACACTAGGTTAGCACAGCGTTGTTATGTAAAGTTCCAGACCAAGTGCCTGAGTGGGAGAGTGTCTCAATCTGTTGGATAATCGGGCCAAATTTCTCCAGGATGAAATTGGTTAAATACTTGACCAGTGTAGTTCAGAGATACCCAACCTGCCTCTTACTGCTATACCACTTGTACTCCAACTTCCCCTTTTCTTATGCTTCTAAAATGATGAGACCACACCTTAATTTTTGGAGTATAAATGGCCATAGTAGCCTATTTATTATTCACACCATATAATATAATAACGCCAATATCAAATGTATACCAAAATACCACCTCCGTAACAACTTGTTTAACTCCGGTCTGTTGGTCTTTGAAGGCACCCCCGAACTCCAACACATATTCCACCAATACACTGCGGGACCTTTTTCCACATGATAGGCCTCCAGTGGATAATCAGCTCGGAGACAACCCTTCCCTTCCCGCAGTGCAACCATTACAGTATTCCAGCTAACCTTTTCCTGGAATACACCGGAGGGGCACATATTACCGATGAGCCCCCCACCCCTTTCCATCACATATGTTTACTGCCACCATCAAAGACCAACAAAACACTGCCACAACCCACAAAAATGACACCTTACCCTTAAGGGCTCCCTCACATCCCCAGGGCGCGCTGGAACCCAGCGCCCAGAAAACAATCCCCACTACCTAAAGGTGTATTCCAACACCCTCAATTACAGGCCCACATTAGTTTACACCTCTACTTGCCTGATCACCATGCCCCCCATTCGGAGCCACAACCTCCCCACTACCTGAGTGTTAGGCAACCGTACGAAGTCGTAAAATGTATGACTTAACGTTCGAGATCAGCTCCCTGATCATCTGAACCCAAAAGCATTGCCCCTTGCATGCATAACCTAAACGGTCGGTGGTCTATCACGCCGCGCCTAACGTTCCACTTCCGATATCACCTTGCTCCACCTCAACCCACATACCCCTAGCCAGTGAACACATGCCTCCCTCCTCTAGCTACCCAACTGTCTGCCAACTGATCTCGCATTTGCTCTCCTGGTTCCCCAACAAACATCCAGATAACAAAGAAAATCCAGACCAGGCATATAAGTCCTCCATCTGGATGCAAAAACCACCAAACAAAGGCAGCACCAACTTTAAAATAAACCAACATACCCCACCCCACCCCACACCACAAACAAAGCTTGTATGTACAGCCTACACCCCCCACTCGTATGTTTGTTTTTGTTTTTTTTATATATATTTTATTCCACCACCACATGAAGGCATAGGTAAGTGCAGAATACTTGCTTCCCACCTACCATTCCTCCTTACCGCCGCCTCATCCAACCCACATCTGGCAGCTTCTACAGCCGCCCGATGCGGAAGGAGTGTGAATCGTATTCTGCACCATTCAACCTTGCATCCCAGCGACATTTTCAGAACACCCACCCAAACTGGAACCTCGACCAATACTTCTCAGCCTTGTGCCACATGAACTGGCCCCCATGCCATCTGTTCCAAACCCTAGAAACTCCCTTGCCGTTTTGTACCGTGTGTTTTTATTTTTTTATTATCACCCTGAAGCCTGGTAACACAAACAGCAGCACCTCCACCCCTCTAACACTTTGATTAGGGTAAACAAAAGCCAAAAACCCACCAGTTTCTGCTCAATGGCAGACACTGACCCCCGTTTACCAAGTTCCTGGAACCACAGTACCACCAACAACCTTACCCCCCACATAGCCATGTTTGACCTCAGACTCCTGCACCGAACAACCCACCCTTCCTTTCATACCTTCACGTAAGCCGCCCATGCTGACTACCCTGTTACCTCCTGTGGTGACTCCAATGCCATCTCCCATATCCAGCCCAGGTAGGGAACTCCTCTCCCTCTGTGGTCGGCTAACTCTGAACCTGTCCCACTGAAAATAGATGCAAGGAGTAAGCCCCCCGTGTTTCCGATGCCTTCAAGATGAATAGCATATAGAAAATGTTCAACTGCATCTAACTCAACACAAAACGGCGTAGCCGCCGTATGACCAGTTGTGACAACGCGGACATGTGGTTGACCACGTAAACCACACCCACATAATCACAATTCAGCTCCGTGTCAGGTTCCTGCATGACCCTTACCCCAGCTCCATAGCCAGAACCACTGGAAAAATTCCAATAGCACTTGTTTACGAATGAGCACCCCACTTCCACCCAACAAAATTGGGGCCAAAGCTCCTCACTCTATTGCCCCTGAAAGAAAAATTTCCCCCAAACCCGTTTACCCCGCTGTGTTTGTGACCTCTTTTTCCATTGACCTTACTCACCGGGCTGGCATCCACACCCATCGTTGTATGTGGCCAAGAACTCGCACCAAACCTTCTAACCCTCCCTATGTTCCGCATTCAACCGTTTAAATTGGCCGGGGCCTGAAACCCCCACTGTAGCAGACGGCAGCTGTCGGCCAAAACCCACTCATCGCAATAAAACCGGCAGGCGAATTTGAACTTACCCAGCAACGACTGCAAAGTCCTCAACTGTACCTCGCACAGTCCCTGGGCCTCCCAAACCCCCTTCTATAGTACCTCCAACTTGGTCACCAGCAGACGACCCTCCGTAACTCCTGAAACAATTACAATGCCAAAACAAAATAGTACAATATCACTCATCGGGCCCCCTGTGTTTTGCAGCCAAAGGCACTATGAACCTACCTGCAATGTGCTGCAATGTATAAAGTATAGTAAAAAATAAATAAATTGCGGCGCTAACCATAAAAAGCCTATACAATCAATAATTGACTAAAAAATATAAAAAGTGCAATAAGTGTGAATCACCTCACAAAGTGCAAATTGTGCGATTCAATAAATGCAACTAAAGTAATTGCTGCGATAATAAATGTGCTCACATAATATATACATGCCCAAAAAGAAAAAAAGTAAAATCCAAGGACATTAAAAAATGTGCAAAAAACAATTTTAAAAAACAAAACAGATATGTAAATAATAAATGCTCATAAATTCCAGTTCATGCAAATGCTTCGTGAACAATAAACAAAGTCCATGCATAAAGGTGACTTCCACAGTGTGTACTAATCCAGTGATTCAATTCAGTGCCAAGCCAGTGCACCACCTGTTTCCCCCAGCCTCTCACCTCAAATACTTGATAAAGAAGCACAATTTAAAAGCCAAAGCTATTTCATCCACAATCGTCCAGCAGCTAGTATCCAGCTGAATCTTTCTTTCCCAGGTTCTTCACCTCTCACATAATGAGACTAGAAAGATTCAGCTGGATACTAGCTGCTGGACGATTGTGGATGAAATAGCTTTGGCTTTTAAATTGTGCTTCTTTATCAAGTATTTGAGGTGAGAGGCTGGGGGAAACAGGTGGTGCACTGGCTTGGCACTGAATTGAATCACTGGATTAGTACACACTGTGGAAGTCACCTTTATGCATGGACTTTGTTTATTGTTCACGAAGCATTTGCATGAACTGGAATTTATGAGCATTTATTATTTACATATCTGTTTTGTTTTTTAAAATTGTTTTTTGCACATTTTTTAATGTCCTTGGATTTTACTTTTTTTCTTTTTGGGCATGTATATATTATGTGAGCACATTTATTATCGCAGCAATTACTTTAGTTGCATTTATTGAATCGCACAATTTGCACTTTGTGAGGTGATTCACACTTATTGCACTTTTTATATTTTTTAGTCAATTATTGATTGTATAGGCTTTTTATGGTTAGCGCCGCAATTTATTTATTTTTTACTGTATCACTAGTAGTGTGGAGATCACTATTTTTGCAGGCTGCTTCCACACTTTAATATTATTTATACTTTTTTTTGGTTTTTTACACATAGATTAGCAAGGTGAAGCGCACTAGTACCCTCTAATTATAATGTATAAAGTATAATCGCACACACACCAGAGGAAGGCGGCCCAACACACAAAAACGTCCAAGCCATGTATGATTGAATCAGGGACCGACACGTCTATACCCCCCCCACTCCGGTAAAGAACTAAACATCTAACCATGGCCCACTAAATTGAGCAACCCATGGGCAGGCATCGATCATCCAAGTAAAAAACTTCTCTTGCCAGCATCTATCCAGCAGGCAAAGCTCTCTGAATAAACTGTAAGCAAGTGGAACACGGATTCCTAGTTTGCCATAGGCGCCCCTTTTCCATTACACCTAATCCACCTTATAGCTGTGTATCAGACACAGTGCACCGCACTCTTTTTTTTTTTTTTGACAGATAAGTGGGGAAACGAGGCAAAACTTGTTTGGTTCCTTCTCAGGAACCATCCCCACTGTAGACACCATTAAAAACCCCGGAGGCAAGCAGCCTCACCATTTCCTTATCCGGGTATCTACTTATGAAAGGCTGCAACCTTTTCACCCCCTTCCAAAAGTCATCCCTTGTGTGACTAGGCTCGTCTGTACATTGACCTCATGTGAAGCCACGATACAATGGATGGGTCTCCTCACCCCCTTAACACTTGTGTTTAACGTCAAAAACCACCAAACTGACAGGAGCTCACATTGCACTGCCAACCCACCCCCCTTTCTTTTCGGCCGACCGTCCAGAGGGGGGTATACCCCCCCTGAAGGAACTGCTTTGGGGGCCTCTACTACTACAGAAACCGCATCCAGATGCCGCTATCCTTTGATCACCACGAAGAGACAGCCATACTGACCCGCGCGGTCTAAACTACTCATCATCCCATGGCCAATCAGATCCCTCTTTTTAACACGTGCACCTACCAATGGCCTACATATAACAGAACAATGCTGAACCATGTTCGGGTTCTTCCCCCCCCACATGACAATCGCATAATGGCGACCACCTTCCGCAAAATCAATCGGTACCTCCTCTTAACTTCATCCTTTTTCCCTTAATCTTCCTGCTTTGACCCTATACACTTAAAATTTTAATTCCCCCCCCCTTTTTTTTTAAAGGGGGCCATAACGAGTAGATCTCCACACACTTGCCTTTTCAAATCGTATCCCGGACTTCCTTTTTAATTGTGTTCCCAGGAGACCCGTACATCTCACATTATTTATTTATTTATTTATTTATTTTTTGCATCTGCAATCTTTACGATCTCCATCCTACCATTACCTGACAACCCCACCGCTGCGCCACTGACCCCACCACCCGCCACTTGTAGGCCAGCATCCACCACCTCTGTTCCTGGTAGAGCAACCGCTGCCGACATTGCACCCCTCATTTCCAAACCCCCAACAAATCCCGCAATGCAGCTTAAACGAAAAACATTTAGATGTGCGAGCCAGCGATGGAGCGCCTAGCTTGCCTCCATCTCTGGCTCGCATCCCTGCAGCTCCTCCTCCTCACACACCGACAGCTCGCCTTCCGACCTGTCATCCTAGACCAGGACCGGTGGTTTCATTAGACCCCAGGCAAAGAGGTCCTGGGGGCTGTGGAGTCCCTCCGTTGTAGTGCCCATCTCACCCCCGAAGCTCCGCCTCCTGCCACAGTTCCACAAATGCACTCACATACTGTGACCTGGATGGTCAACCCCGTCCTTCCACTGCCATCTTGTATAAGTGGCCCGATGGCCATGCTAATAAGTCTCCCTCGCCGAGCCTTCCTCTCTGCGCAGCGATGTAGGCGGAGGAGGTAGTAGTTTTGCGATTCGTGGGGGTTGAAGTGGTCGACACAACGGCCCGTGGCCCCACCCACTGAGCTGGCCCGGTGGCATGGAGTCTGCCCAGGCCCTGCTCAGGCAGACTGCCAGCTTTCTTTGCTGGGGGACCGGATTTTTCCCCCCAGAGGGCTCCTCGCCTGGTGCATGGCCCCGGATGAGGAACCTGGTGAAAACAGAGTGCCAGAGGTCGCAACCTCCGCATGCCCTCACCTCCCAGCCTTGATCCACTCACCTGGTCATCCATTAAAGACCACGACCTGTCTGTGCATCCACCCCAGTCCCCTGTTCGCCACTGCTGTCTGCAAACTCATCCAAGTGACATCTCAGCCATGTTGGAGGAGCAGAGGAAAAAACTGCCTCCCCCTTTCTTTCTCCACAACTTTCTGTTCCCCAGCCCAGTTCCGCCTCCTTCTTATATAGTACAACTCCCCCTTGGACTTTACTCACTGTCCCCTTCCCTCTTATCTCTTCATATTAACTCATGCATTATCTCCCCTAAACATACTGTCATGCCCGGCCCTGCACTACTTTTTCTTTTCTGTCTATTCCGTTCCGGGCCTCACTGAAATTGTCAGGTTCAGGTCAGAAAAGCAATGAAATGTTGGTTTTAAAACAAAGCGCAACTAGAGTGGGTGTAGAAAATGGCACGTAACCTGGCTGCTGAGCAGTCATCACCATATTGGATGGGGTGGGAGTAATCCGCCTCCTTTTCCCCTCAGGCCAGTGACCATGTGTCAACCGGGCACCGACAAAAGTGTCCCTGCAACTGGGACATGATAAAATACAATAAGAGAGTGCAACCTAGGCTCACACACTGGGACAAGGAACTGAACTTGATGCTTAACACTGTAGCAGAAGCTAGTCAAAGTACTGATCTAAGCAAACTGTAAAGTGTCCTGCTGTGGGTGTGTGTGTGTGTGTGTGTGTGTGTATATAGAGATTATATATATATATATATATATATATATATATATTTATTTATATATAATAAACTTGAAGTGTCAACAGGCATCATACCAGCCTTGCCATGTATGTATCAGGGAAGTAATTTGTATCAAACTCACCATCTCCCTGTGCAAAAACGCACACAAATTCCCCATGGATCGGCGCTCCGGCGCACGCATATTCGCGGCCCTACTGAAAGGCGTGCGCGAGTGCGCACAAGCACACGCATAACGTGAATTCCCCAACCAGCCTATAAAAGGATCCTTAGCACACAGACAAGTTGCTGGTTTGTCTCAGCTCACCTGTGTTCCTCTGCTTCCTGTTCCTGTTTGCCACTTCCTGTTGTGACCCAGATTGCCTGAAGACTATGCTGATTCTCTCCTGACCTGTCCCCTGGCTTGGTTAATGGACTTCCTACTCTTAGCCTTGCTGCCCACCGGACTGATATCTGTGTTTGTCCCTCGGCCTGCCTCTGGATTAACCTTTGTCTGCTGCACTTAGCCTTGCTGGCTCTCGGACTGATACCTGTGTTTGACCCTCGGCCTGCCTCTGGATTATACCCTGTCTGCTGCACTTAGCCTTGCTGGCTCTCGGACTGATACCTGTGTTTGACCCTGGGCCTGCCTCTGGATTATCCTCTGCACTCAGCCTTGCTGGCTCCAGGACTGATTACTTGTGTTTGACCCTCGGCCTGTTTCTGCACTTTCTTTACCTGTTTTACAGACCTGCTGGCTACTTACCTTCTGGTCCGGTCCATCCTGCACAAGCCCTCTTCCAGACCTTCACACAAGTCAGGTATCCCGCGGGAGGCTTGTGCCTCTTGGTGCAACCCACTCCCTGTATCACCTCCAGGGGTTGAGTGCCCTGAGTCGCAACAGCCACCGCTCTCTGCATTTTGGCCTCGGTGAGTACCTCCCTACCACAGGCCCATTCACCGCCTGCTCCGATGATGGAGACTCCTGAACCGAGGGTACCTACGCCCGAACGATTTTCGGGCGACTGAAAAAAATTCAGGGCATTTAAAAATGCCTGCTCCTTATATCTGGCCCTGCAACCAAGGACTTTTTCTTCTGAAATAGTGAAAGTGAATAGTGAAAGTCGGATTTATCATCTCCTTACTATCCAAAGAACCCCAGGCATGGGCACATAGCCTTATGGAACAAAGAAGTCCTCTCCTGAACTTGGTGGAAACCTTCTTTAACTCCATTGGTCAGTTATATGATGACCCACAACGTACTGCTACAGCTGAAGCCACTCTGCACACCTTAACACAAGGAAAGAGACCAGTGGAGGACTATACCGTCGAGTTCCATAAGTGGTCAGCTGACACCGGCTGGAATGAGGCTGCCCTCAGGTACCAATACTGACAAGGCCTTTCCGAAACTTTGAAGGACGAATTAGCTAGAGTAGAGACCCCCGCCTCTTTGGAGGACCTGATTCAATTAGCCACAAAGCGAGGTAAAGACCCGGACAAAGAAAGTAGCTTGCCCTGTTTGGCAGGGAACAGCATTGCATATGTAACCTAGATTTTTTGTAGGCGTTTCTTTAAATTTAGCTTGTTTTTGTTGCACCTCAGCCGAGAAATCAGGATAAAATTACACCTTAGTCCCATTAACCACTTCAATCCCGTGACATAGTCAAATGACGCCCACAGATGGGATCTCCCATTCTTGGTGGGCTTCATATGACGTCCTCAGTATTTCGCGGCGATCGTAGATGAGGTGTGTCCCTCGGACTGGTGGAAAAAAATGAACTGTTCAAAAGACTCCTTATGCCTCATAGAATAGACAGACACACTGATCGTGTGTGAGGAGGAGATTGCGGTAACATCTCGTTACCGCTTAGTGTACACCAGCACACACTGATTACCCCCCCAATAAAGAGGACCTGTCACCTGCCATTAAAGTACCTGTCATCACCCATCACAGCCCATCTGAGTACCCGAGTACTTGTCCCAGCCCATCTGAATACCCGAGTACCTGTCCCAGCCCATCTGAATACCCGAGTACCTGTCCCAGCCCATCTGAATACCCGAGTACCTGTGTACCTGTTATAGCCCACCTGAGTACCCGAGTACCTGTTATAGCCCACCTGAGTACCCGAGTACCTGTCCCAGCCCATCTGAGTACCCGAGTACCTGTCACAGCCCATCTGAGTATCCAAGTACCTGTGTACCTGTCACAGGCCATCTGAGTACCCGAGTACCTGTCACAGCCCATCTGAGTACCCGAGTACCTGTCACAGCCCATCTGAGCACCCGAGTACCTGTCACAGCCCACCTGAGTACCCAAGTACCTGTCACAGCCCATCTGAGTACCTGTCTCCATCCCATCAGAGTAACGGAGTACCTGTCTCCAGCCCATCAGAGTACCCGAGTACCTATTTGCAGCCCATGCCTCATAGAATACACGTTGAGGTTGTGTAAAAGTCCCACACATGTGGTATTGCCATACTCGAGAAGAGTTGCAGAATGTATTTTGGGGTGTAATTGTAAGTATGCATATGCTGGGTATGAGAAATAACTTGTTATTATGATAATTTTGTAAAAAAAACAAACAAAAAACAAAACAAAAAAATATTCTTCTTTTTCCCAAGAATTGTGGGAAAAAATTACAACTTCAAAAAACTCACCATGCCTCTTACTAAATACCTTGGACTGTCTACTTTTCAAAAAGGGGTCATTTGGGGGGTATTTGTACTTTCCTGACATTGCAGAGCCTCAAGAAATTAGATAGGCCATCAGTGCATCAGGTGTGATCAGATGTGATATATTTTCAATGATTTGCACCATAGCTTGTAGAGTCTATAACTTTCAAAGAGACTAAATAATATCCACTAATTTGGGTTATTTTTTACCAAACAGATGTAGCAGTATAAATTTTGGCCCAAATTTATGAACAAAAATGACTTATTTGCAAAATGTTATCATAGAAACTAAAAAAAGGTGTTTTTTTTTTTTTTATTTATTTTTTTTTTTTAGTTCTTTTTTTTCACTTATGTCACAAAAAATAAAAACCCAGTGGTGATTAAATACCACCAAAAGAAAGCTCGATTTGTATGAAAAAAATGATAAAAATGTTGTTTGGGTGCAGTGTTGCATGACTGAGTAATTGGCATTCAAATTGTGAGAGCGATGAAAGCTAAAAATTGGTCTGGGAAGGAAGGTGTATAAATGCCCTGTATTGAAGTGGTTAAAATGACAGAGCATTTCTCCCTTGCAAGTCCAATGCCACGTACACATGACCGGTTTTCCCTTCGGAATAATCTTAAAAAAGTTTTTTCCAACAGAGTTCCACTGAAACTGTCTTGCGTACACATGATCACACCAAAGTCTGATCGTTAAGAATGCAGTGACGTACGACGGGACTAGAAAAAGGAAGTTCAATAGCCAGTAGCCAATAGCCTCCGTCTCATACTTAATTCAGAGCATGCGTCGTTTTTGGTCCGTTGGAACAGCATACAGTCAAACGGTTTTCCCGATAGGAATTGGTTCCATTGGAAAGATTTAAAACATGTTCTATTTCTAGGTCCGTCAGAATTTTCGTAAAAAAAAAAAAAAAAAAAAACAGTCCAAGGCATATACACGATCAGAATATACAATAAAAAGATTTTGTCTGACTTTTTCTGTCAGAAATTCCGCTCGTGTGTACATGGCATTAGTATTATCTCATGGTCTTTGTAGTTCAAGAGCCGGGCCAACATGGATCTTGGTGGATTGCCAGGGGTAAGGGGCTGCGGTGGCATACGGTCGGCCCGCTCAACAGCAAACAGTGAGGTAAAGGCCTCCCTGCCAAATATATCCTGCAACCATTGCTCTGTAAATGCTGTGGGGTCCCGACCCTCTATTTTCTCAGGAAGCCCCACGATACGGACATTGTTCCGCCTCAGGTGGTTCTCAAAGTCATCTGGAGGTAACTGATCTTCCACATCGCTAATTCTGCCCTCCACAGCCATGGTTCTCTCACTAATTTTCTGGTGATCCTGTCGCATAAGGGACAATGTTTCAGTAAGACCCGCAAACTGCTCTTTCATTCCCTCCACTGAGGCCATGCATCACTGGACTGCACGCAGGATTTCAGTCAGTGTGGGTTGCTGTGTGTCTTCCTGCAGCGTGTCAAATGGGTCTGGAGTAGGGACAGGGGAGCTATGCAGAGGCAGTGTGTCATCTAATGCTGAAAGGCTGTGCTCTGTCTGGCTCATGTGCAGGAGTCTGTACATGTGGGGTGACTGAGCAGCCTGTCCCTTGCAGCTTTTGTATGTAATAAAGTATGTCCCTGGGCTGCTCCTACCCCTGCTGCTTTTGAGCCTTAAGGGACTTACCGCCTGCCTCTTGTTGTTTAATGGCACGCTGCACCATTCTCTGAGGCTAGGGAGAGCCGGCGCCATCTTGGGCCTCTATGATCGCCTCTGCCTCTTTCTCTCCTTTGCGGGTCATCATGGGCCCTGTGCAGCCTTGGAAACACTCCTGTGACACCTTGGGTACCGCAACTGGCGGATTGGGTCAGTGTCGGTCTGGATCGACAGCGGGAAGAGGATTAAGTAGGATCTACAGCGGCAGCTCCATGCAATGCATCCGCTAACATGCCCATTCAGGCCACGCCCCCAACTCTGGGGACTTTGATTTAAGGAAGAACAGTGAGAACTTTGATGTAAGGGGAAACACTGCAGACTCTGATATAAGGGGGTCCTTGATAACTGAAGCCCCCGCTTACATCATCGTTCCCAGATTTCCTCTTTAAGCCGGGTTCCCAGAGCCCCTGTTAATTCAGAGTCTGCAGAAATTCCACATGCATTGTAAGGCCCTTTTTTACATGTGCAAACCAATTGGACCAACCATTGTTCTGTATGGGGAGCTAGATGTAAACAGATGTGTCCATTTATACCTGCCTGCATCCGATCCAATGAAAACAAACTGATGGGGATCTATTTACCATCCTTCTAAAGGATTGGATGACAGTCAGACTGGCCCATAGAGAACAACGGGCTGTGTCCATGTCTGCTCAGCACAAGTGGAGCAGACATGGACCTGTCATCTGCCTGCTCAGCGGAGAGATCCCCCGCTCAGCTAGCTGATCCACTTGGCAGAGTCCGGCCATGTAAAAGGGCCACAAGGGGGAGCTTTGGTGTAAAGGTTCTTTTGAAATCCTGATGTAAGGTGGTCTCTGCTCACCAAAGCCCCCACCTACATCAGAGTCCCTCTTTACATCACAGTCCACAGAGCTCTCCCTTACATTAGTGTGTTCAGAGGCTGGTGAGATAACAGAGGAAGGGAGGGACACATTGCTCACCATAGATGGAGACTTGGGGCCCTGGAGTTCTACCACTGTGGTCAGCAAGCAAGGCATACTAGCCTGTGCTATACATACACATAGGCTGGCACAGCTTGTCGGGTACTTGTAGTGCACCACACCAGGGAAACCCCAACGGGCTGCTGTGTTGGTAGAGGGGCCCTGGAGTTGATAACACTCTCTATTCAGTCCCCTCAATGACTGACCCACCTGTGTGCTGCTTTGTTTTAAATCAATGAGAGAAGGAAGGCTGTCCTGGAGAGCTGTGGCTCTCCCCTGTGCAGAGTTGCAGCATCCATGGTACAAGCTGGCCTTTCCTCCACTATTTACCTGCTGGCTGGTGGACGTTTCAAGGCACGGAGCTGCTGGGGAATGTGGGCGGGGCTGTGGGGGCACACGGGGGGGGAGTAGACCTTTCTCTCTCTCTTTCTCTTTCTCTTCCTTTCTCTTTCTCTCGCTTTCTCTCTCGTGTGGGGGAGGGGGGGGTGGACTGCCAGTGCAGGGTCTGAGCAGTGTGACAGAGAGTCTAATACACTCCCTGTTTACAACTACAGCCAGCAACCGTGGAGCGATATCCCGGGATTTTGCCCCCCCCCCCCCCCCCACAGTGGCGGAACTTCAGGGCCCAGTCGCAAGCATGACTGCTGTGACCCTGACAGATCTGCCACTGCCTTGGAACCCCTAGACTGTTTTCTGAGCCAGTGTAAGAATAAAGTAAATACTGTGTGCCTTGCTGTGTGTGTTCTAAGTAGAGAAATAGGATTGTATTCATTAGTGGCTCCTATGGGGCTGCGCTGCATACAGTAAATGCATCCTAAGAAAAAAGATGCCATGTTGATATTGGCACAGTGTGTCGTTATCACAGTTAATATGGTAAAAGTAAAACCTAATTCATTCTTGGTAATTCTGCCCTTTTTTTTTGCCAATTCTAAAAAATGAAGTTAAGATTCTGTCATAAATGCAATTTGTGACTATTTTGATATTCGGTGTACAGCAGGTCCTCCAAAATCAATAACTGTATTATTTATTTGTAGATTGCAGCTGGGAAGTTCAAGCCAATGACATACGTTACCATGAAAAAATCAAGAAAGCGGGATTCCTTTGCTTCCAGAAGAGGAAATACTGTGTAAGTTGAAAGTTGTTTGAAGGAACATTGCTTTTTAGGATAGTTAGTGGTACTCTATAATCCCTTTCAAATTATGTATACAGGTATTCAAATGTGATCAGCTTGAAGTGAAGCTTCTCTCCAAGTGCTGTGGTCAGGAGTTCTCTAATGTTACATTATTGGCCAGACAGTCCAGACTGTGTTTGAATAGGGTCTAGAGCAGTCTTTCTCAACTTTCTTACCCTAGAGCAGTGGTCTCCACATTGTAGCCCTCTGCTTGCTTTTATTTAGGCCCTGGCGCACTGGTCCACGCACTCATTTGAGGCAATGGTCTTCCCACTGACCAACAATAAGGCACCGCTGATAACAATAGGGCATAATTCCTTCCAAAAACAACAATGATTGGGCATAATTTCTCCCACTAATACCATTGTGGGAGTATTGTTCACCTACTGACCAGAGACGGGCATTATGTATTTTTTTTTTTTTTTATTATTCTATTGACCACCAAGCCTGAGACATTATCCACTCCCACTAATTCTGGGACATTTTCTACTCCCACTGGCCAAGGTTCAGCCACACTAAAGTCTCTAAAGGACAGTAATCTAGCCCTTTTGTATAGTAAGTTTGAAGACCCCTGTCCTAGAGCAACCCTTCAAATAATTTTCAGGTCTCAGGGAATCCTTGCTAAAACAGATTTATCAGGGGTCAGTGGGAAAAATGTCCCTTTCATTGAATACCACCCTTACAGACAACTAAAGTGATCACCAATGTCATGCTGCTGTCTGCGCCAAGTAGTGTTGGTCGTAAAACTATGCAGGCACCATCAAATGGGAAGTCAATTGACCACAGCTCAAGGAACCCCTAACATCCTTTGGAGGAACCCTGGTTAATAATTGCTGCTTTAGAGTGCTGTTTTAAATGAACAACATAGTTTGCCTGCTGTGTAATCACTAGTGAGTTTGTCATGCGGGGTGGACCAGGTTTTAATAAAAAAAAACTGAGCACAGTTCTTGAAGGACCTTGGATAGCAGGCTGTGGGCATAGTCTGGTTTCTTTTGGTTGGAAGGAAATCTAAGACTTGAGGGACGGTACACTCAAACATCATGTTTTGTAGAGAGTTACTTTAGCTTGTTACATCACCTGCCCAACTCTCCACCTCATCCAACCTGATCCATCCTTTCCAGCCAACTAAATTCTGTAATTATGGAGAAACGATCAAACTTGCAATCATTGAAGCTCAGAACAGCCCAAAGCATTCACAAACTGCTCCACTGATTACTGAATGGAGACAAACAGAACTAAATTTACTTAACTTCCCTAGAAACCTATCAGTATGTGCTACATTCACAAATCAGTGTTAGCACAGTTCAATGTAAAAACTGTGCAGGCCCTGAGTGGCAAGATAAATTGACCCCTGTGCGCAAGTGTGGGAGTTGCATCAGCCTGAGCCGGGCAACCAAGATTGCCCAAGATGTTGAACCTGAAAGACTGGATGAAGATGTCAGTGACAATGAGTGAAATTGCAGACCTTGTATCGCTGGAGAAGAGGTAAGTGCAATAAATAAAAATATTATTTCCTCTTTACTTTCCATTATCCTTGTAATAGCTAGTCCAGTTTTGTAGTTGGTCTCATTTATCTTTGCTGTAAAGCATTTAAAATCAAAAGATTGTTCTTTCTTTTCAAAGGACAATAGAATAAAAACCTCAAAGTACAACATTTTTACATTCATCCCCCTAAACCTGTATGAGCAGTACCATCGGGCTCAAGTGATCTACTTCACCGCTATAGTAATTATTCAGGTAAGGCCTTCTCTTCTAAAAGCTCTTCTTTCTCCAAAATAGTATTTTAATGGGGTATAAATTATGTACAAAATAATCCTAGAGGGATTGACCGAATGGGGCCCTAGGTAAGTTAACAGCTTAGGCCAAATGAAAAAATTTCTGTTGGCACAGACTGTATTGTCTGAACTGTGAAACTGCATCAAACAGCAACTGCCTGCAAGTTCATCTTCCCTTGTGAAGGAGCAGGTAGGTGTGCAGCTTTGAACAACTGGACTATACCTTTGGTTTACTGCAGAAGCATGAAAGATGTAGCTGAGCCCACTGGCCATCCTAGACCCCTGTTTATATTGCCTTGTGAATGATCCACCTATGCCCCTAGTAGAGCACAGGCTACCAAATGGAAGTATGGTGTGTATACTCTAGCTTTTCTCAACATTTTGAACATAGAGGAACCCTTGAAATAACCTTCCAGTCTCAGGGAACCCCTACTAAAAAATTCTATATCTGAACTTGTGATATATTCATGTGAAGAATTACCCCCTTACAGATGGCTAAAAAGACCAATGAGGTCAGTGGTAACTTATCTGAGAGGTAGAAATTGCTCAAGGAACCCTGGTTGAGAAACCTTGGTATATGCTTTTATGATATTCAAGCAGTTCAGGATCATTGTACCTATACAAGAGCCAAAATCAGATTTATTTTTCTCCTCTAGCCCAGCTACATTGTGTCCCCTTCTCCTCTCCTTTGGACACTGCCCCTACCTCCCCAACATGCGTACTGAAAGAACATGTGAATGCATCTGCAGAGACACAACTGGTGTCCTACTGGCACATCCAAGAGTGTGTTTGCTGAGACAGTCTGCTCCATACTGGCACACCAGAAACAAGTCCAGAGAGACACAGTTCAGGTACTCTTGGTGTCAGTCAGTGATAAAGGACTTGCTTACTTCGACTAAATCCAGAGAATAGCCATCACAGCTGGATGTTCACTCAAGTTGGATAGTCCCTCTATCAAGAGGCCTAGCAGCCAACAAGGTGCTTAAATCAGGAACAAGTCTCTGCCACAGACGTTGTTGTAGAACATGTAGGAATAAGCCTCTGCCACAGATGTTGTTGTAGAACATGTAGGAAACTAGAACTTGTAGAACATTTGTGTGGTACCAGTATCTTCCAGCCGGTTCGGCGATACCCACGAGATTGGATTCACTTAGGTCCCTCAGCATCACCAGGCTCTTGCTAAGAAGCCATGGCTTTCTTCTGAAGAGTCCTCCCCTGTATAGCTATGAAGTTGCTGGGCCTCTCCACAACTGGAGACTGCACTGGACCACGTCGGAATCCTTTCTTTCGTTTCCTTGCCCCGAGCTAGCCAGCCCCGAGACATAAAGTTGGGTTGATGTGCACCCCAGGCCATAGCCTTCCTAGGGGCTGGTCAGGAGGACCAGGACCATGGAGTCAGAACATGCTTCTCGACTGGAACCCCGAACCACGTAACATCCGCATCTTAAGTACCCTCTTACAGAAAGCACAGCAAGAGTGACACTCCCACTGGGCTGGCTCTGAGAGAAAGTAACCTTAAAGCACCCAACCAGACTGTGGTTCCATGCCTGCCAGAAGAGACAATGACCCCTATGGCCAGGCTGAACACCCTATAGTCCAGTCAGACTGATGCTGAGGTCCAAATTTGGAATAATTATGCCCAAAGCAGACTGCAGTTCAGGTGTAACATTACATTTCAAAAAAACATAGAGCATACTCTTCAGGAGCCGGCGCTACATTGTATAAACTCAAATTGCATTCTCACTAAAATATATTATACTTTAGTTACCCTATTAAAATCTGAATTCATATCAAGCTATATTGATACTGCCTTGACGGCTAATCCCTTTCATATATTGTACATATTTTTCTGTGCATATTTCTCCTGATATTCTCTTTTATATCTCTGTCTCATACGTTTACTACAGAGCATTCCAGAGATTTCAACCTTGCCGATCTACTCCGTTGCAGCTCCGCTCCTCTTGATTTTGGCAGCCAGAGGTTTCAGGGATTTGATCAATGACATTGTAAGTTACTGGCTGTTTCAATTAAATGGAAATCATAAGGGTTTGAGATTCATTTAATTTTTTTTTTTTTTAAAGGGATTTAGGTCAGTTTATTTGTAAAACAAAGAGTTTATGTAGGCATTGAAAAACAGTTAATACATAACATTGGATTAACGGAACACCATGAATGTTCTAAAGAGTGAGAATGGAAGAAGCTGTTTACTTTCAGGTTGTTTTTCTTTGATTGAAAAATCCGATGGAACCATCTAGACAATAGAGGGATGAAAGTCACTGCTGTTGCTCATTCAAGTCTGTGTAAAAATTTCAGCTTGAGTGATTATGGTCAGACCTTAACCGATCTAAAATCTTGATTGTTCATGTGGATACTGCTTGCCTGGAACTCTCCTGCAATCCAGCAATCCGCTTCCCTACATAAATTCATACAGGAAAGCCATGTTTTTGAGTTCATTCAAGGCTCTTATTTTAACTGAAGAACTGATGAAGGGGGAGTTTTTTCTGACCCTCAATGTGTAGTTTTTTTGTTTTTTTTTTAACTGTAAACCAATAGATGGATCTGGACTCTTGAATCCTTTGGTCTGGTGCACCTTCCATTGGTGTATTTTTTTTCCTAGTAATCGAGTAACCTCCTACCCAAAGGAGGGTAGCCCCGTCTGTTTGTGTAAGCACCCTAACTTGAGCCAATGAGTTATCCAAATGTTTTTTGTCCTCTCATTACTTTTTATGATCTCACATCAAAGACCCAGTGCCTCTTGAATGTTTTTAAAAAAAAAACTTTCCAGAGGCACATTTTGCTGTCAATGGGACCTTAAAAAAAAAAGAGGGCCTGTAGATTACAACTTTCCATACTCTTATTTAATACAATTGAAACTAATTTCAAATTATTGAAAATGCATTTAAATTGTAGTGAATATGACTATTGGGTATAGGCTGGCTAACAGGCTAGGGATAATAGACTGTTTTACAGTGTGTTTGTTTTTTTTGTATTTTTTTTGTATGTAGATCTGTCATACATTGTGACTATTTTCAGTGTCCGTTTTTACAAAGAAATGATAAAAACATGAATTGTGTTTAAACTGCTTTTCTGTGTCTGGCACCCAATGAGTCAAATCAGAATTTGTTCTTTGAATAAAAAAAGTTACAGTGCAATGCGCTAAAGCGTGCATCTCACCACTCACTGATGAATCTCATAAGGATAGCTGTGATCATTATTATGATTATAAATTAGTTTACATTGTACTGAATATGAATATAGTATAGAGATTCAGCAAGTAATATCTATTAACCACCTAAGTTGCCTGAGCCTCTTTCTCCCTAAATCCCAGAGAATTTTTTTTAAATGTTTTTGTTTCATTAATATGCCTGTTCTTCACATCTTTTAGGTTTTGTAGCCTACCCCAATGAATCATACATTGTTTCTTTTCAGGAAAGATTATGATTTAATCTGGTGGCAAATTTGGATACACACATTTTTATAGCCTTGGTTTTATTGGTAATAAACAGTGAAAAATTTAAAAAAAAGTTAATAAAAGTTTGTGTAAATTGAGTGTAGCATTAAAATAAGATTAGCTTGGGTTGACATATTTACGAATTATTTGGCAGGTAAACCAGTTCATATATGTATTGAGTTGTTTGCTTGAAGAGGAGCAATTGCATGCTTATTTCTCTTTTATTACTATCTGATAAGAAGGTATTAAAGTGTAACGTCCACATTTGGCCCATACTATTTTTTGGAGTGGCTACCTAATTTTGATAGGTATTTGATCCTGCTTTAGCTCGGATTGCCTAGGGACCATTCACAAATTCCAACACAGCAGGAAGCCCGCTGTGAAGCCGCAAGAAGTCTTCTGACAGTACACATGCTAGCGCCAGGGACCCGAAGACTGGAGAAAAACCAGCCTGGGTGAGGATGGCAGTGGATCCCTGGACATGCAGGTGTCACCTTTTTTTTTTTTTCTAGGGTAAACTGCTTTAAAAGCAAGTGGTTCTAAAGATAGAAGGTTTTTTATCTTAATACATTCTCAACTGTCCGGGACTCTCTCTCCTCATTGGCTGAGACGGCACCATTGGCTCCCGCTGCTGTCATTCAAAGTCAGTGAGCCAATGAGGAGAGAGAGGGGCGGATGCCCCCATAGCAAGCTGCTTGCTGCGAGGGCAGGATGGAGGGGCCAGGAGCACCTGCGAGGGACCCGAGAAGGAGGATTTGGCCTGCTCTGTGCAAAACCATTGCACAGACCAGGTTAGTATAACATGTTTGTTATTTTAAAAACTTTAATATCACATTCATTTGTCTATTGTTCTATTGAAATGTTTTTTTTTGTTTGTTTTTTTAACCCTAATATTTTTCAGGCACGCCACAGAAATGATAACTTGGTTAACAATGCTTCCTGTGAAATACTTAGAGACCAAAGGTGAGATCTGAGTGCTGCCCCACAGCAATTTAAATAGACAGATGTAGAAAAAATGACTGGTAAATGTATTTTGCAAAAATGGTTTAACAGAATTGGCCATATTTTGCAAAGTTGAGCTGTTCTATACACTGATATATTCACCTGTCTGTCTCAGGGCTGGGCTCAGCCCTTCCTTGCTTTGAGCTGGCCGCTCAGCTGTAAGCTAATTGCCAGCTCCTATCTCTCCACAGTGACTCACCTGTTGATGATATCCTGCTTGTCAGTCCTGTCTAGTTAAGCCGTCCAGCCAAGATGATCTCTGCCTTCCCCTTGGTCAACATCACAGAGACTATCTTCTGCATTCCTGTTAAAGACTTGCTTGGCTGATATTCCTTCTGGCTCCAGATCTTGCGTGCTGTTCCACTATGCTGATCTCTGGCTTCCTGACTTGTCTGATAATCTGTTCCGATTACCGAACTTTGGCTATGTTTTGACTATGTTTGTTATATTTTATTATTAAACAAGTGTGATTTAACTGTACTTCTGTCTTGGTCTGAGTCATGGTTTCTGACAGTAGGCAAAGGCCATGAATTCAGAAGATGCAGTCAATCCACTTGTTGGTAATATTTTTTTTCCAGATTGGATGATCAGGATCACTACATGGATCAGTTTGCCATGGTGTTAAAATGCTCCTGAGTTGCACGACTCACCTGGAATCTCCCACTGGTGCTGCTCCAGTACAACCTGTGTTGCAGCCTGTCCCTGCTGCTGCTGCTCCAGTCTCTGTGCAGGATCCCTCCTTGAGTATTACCTCTATAAGTGGTATGTCTGGTTCCACTCTGCTTCCCCAGCGATTTGGGGGTGATCCAGTCCAATACAGAGGGTTTCTCAACCAGGTTGAGATATACTTTGAGAAGCTGTCCAGGCATTTCCCACGGATAGAAGCAAAGTAGGTTTTGTGATATCTTTGCTTTCTGAGAGAGCCTTGGCCTGGGCAAACCCTCTATGGGATACACCTGTTGTCTTGAGTTACCCTGAGTTTGTGGCTTCTTTTAAAAGGGTATTTGATGTTCCCACATGCTTCTGCTGCCAAGTGCCTCATGCCCATTTGAGTATGAGAACTGTTGCCGATTACGCCATTGAATTCCATACTCTGGCAGCAGAGGTTGCTAGGAACAATGAGGCTCTCGTGGCTGCTTTTTCTCATGGTCTCTTGGATACCATCAAGGATGAGATAGCAGCCGGAGATATACCCACTGAGCTGGAGAAGTTGATCATGTTTGCCATCCTCCTAGACTCTCTTTTTAGGAGCTTTTGCGGAAGCCTCCTGTATATTTGTCTCTGAGCTTTGCAGTCCCTCGCCTCTCATGCCTCCTGGTACTGAGTCGTCAGTGAAGGTGAACCCAGGCACTTGGGCTTCATCTGTCTCTCTACGCATGAGAGAACCCTTAGGAGGAGGGCGAGATTGTGCCTTTGTGGCCAAGCAGGTCACTTTTTGAAGTCTTGTCCTACCCATCCACGGAACGCCCGAACCTTTTAGGTCCTGTCACAGACAGACCTTAGGTGGCATTTTTTCGTCCCCAGTTATCTAGAAGGATAAGCCCCTGGTTTCGGTTACCCTTTCTTGGGCTGCGTCGTCATTGAGATACAGGTTCTAATTGACTCTGGGGCTGCAGGCCTGTTTGTTGATGCTGCCTTTGTATTGAAGCACTAGATTCTGCGTGACACTCCACTTGCCATTGAGGCTCTTGATGGGAGACCTTTACAGCCTGCCCGTGTGACTCATGAGATTGTTCCATTGTCCATGGCCATAGGGGCTCTTCAGCATGAAATAATCCAATTCCAAGTTATTGCCTCATATTAGTTTCTGCTGGTTATTGGTTATTGGATCCTTAATTACAGAGGCACAACCACTCTTTTAATTGGCTCCATGCTCAGGTTCTCTCCTGGTCGCCACAATGCAGTAAGACATGCTTCCAGAAGGTAGCCAAGGTCCTGCGCACCTCTTCAATCTCCTCCCTGCCAGAGGAGTACTGCGATTTTAGCAACATTTTTGCCAAAGTTCAAGCCGGTATTTTGCCTCCACACCAGTTGCATGATTGTGCAATTGACCTTCAACCTGGTGCCATACCCCCTCTTGGCCGGGTTTACCCTATGTCGGTCTTGAAGGATAAGGCCATGGAGGAGTATGTTGCAGACGCACTTTGTCAAGGTTTCATCCACAAATCCTCCTCTCCTGCTGGTGCTGGTTTCTTCTTTGTGAAGAAGAGTGGTGACCTGAGACCTTGTATTGATTATAGGAGTCTCAATCTCAATCATTTCACAATTAAGAATGCCTATCTTTTTCCCTTGATTATGGAGATATTGGACCGCTTCAAGGGAGCAACAGTTTTAACGAAGCTTGATTTGAGAGGGGCATACAGTTTCTTGAGGATTAAGGAGGGCGAAGATTCGAAAACTGCGTTTAATACCAGAACAGGCAATTATTTGTAATGCCCCGGCGGTTTTCCAGGAATTTATCAATGATGTCCTCTGAGATTTGTTGCAGTTATGTGTGGTGGTTTATCTCAATGACATCCTTATATTTTCCAAGTCCCTGGAGAGCCACCAAACAGAAGTCTGTCGTGTGCTTCAGAAACTAATGCACACGACCGGGCTTAAGTCCGACAGACTTTCGATGGAGTTTTGACGGAGTTCTGACAGAGTTCTGACAGAGTTCTGACGGAATTTTCAAATGAACGGACTTGGCCACACACAATCACACCAAAGTCCGACGGATTCGAACGTGATGACGTATGACTGGACTAGAATAAGGAAGTTCATAGCCAGTAGCCAATAGCTGCCCTAGCGTCAGTTTTTGTCTGTCGGACTAGCATACACACGAGCGGATTTCTCGGTAGGAACTGGGTCCGGCGGAGTTCTGGCGGAAAAATTTGAAACATGTTCCATTTCTAAAGTCTGTCAGACTTTTGCGAATCAAAAGTCCGCTGCAGTCCACACACGATCGAATAGTCTGCCGGAATTGTTCCGTCTGACTTTTGATGTGGAAAAGTCTGGTCGTGTGTACGCGGCATAAGAGAGACCAATCTCTATTGTAAATTGGAGAAGTGCGAATTCCATCATGGACAGGTTAAATTCCTGGGCTATGTCATTTCCACTGCTGGTTTTTCGATGGACCCAGAGAAACTTTCAGCCTACAGTGGCCCTGACCCATGGGTTTACGTCCTCTGCAGCATTTTCTTGGCTTTGTTAACTATCGGAAGTTTATTCGTAACTTCTTCTCTCTGGTCAAGCTCCTGACTGATATAACCCACAGAGTTAGTCTCTGGAGTCCATTAAGGCCTTTGAGAGTCTCAAGACTGCCTTTGTTTCTGCTCCTGTGTTAGCACATCCTGATCCTATGTTCCCTTTTATCCTTGAGGTTTATGCTTCTGAGACTGGGGCGCTATGTATCCTTGTGGCTACTTTTCCAAGAAATTGTCACCTGTGGAGTGCAATAACGAGATTGGTGACAGAGAGCTGTTAGCAATCATTTTAGCTCTGAAAGAATGGAGACATCTCCTCGAAGGTACCATTGTGCCAGTTCTCATACTACTGACCATAAGAATCTCACATTCTCATCTGAGGCTAGAAGGGCACGAGGAGCTCTTTTCTTGTCAAGTTTCAATTACATTTTCTCATTCTTACCCAGTACTAAGAATGTAAGGGCTGACGCTTTGTCACGACAATATTCCTCCACTTCCAAGATGGAGTCGTTCCTGTTATTCCTCCTGATCGTATTCTGCC
Source organism: Lithobates pipiens (assembly GCF_037356315.1). Taxonomy (NCBI): domain Eukaryota; kingdom Metazoa; phylum Chordata; class Amphibia; order Anura; family Ranidae; genus Lithobates; species Lithobates pipiens. The sequence goes on from NW_027507787.1 coordinate 91,053,987, forward strand.
TACGGTTCACACCAGTCTCACTTCTCCTTTGGGTGACAAAATTCTTGCTGTTCAGGTCCATTTTGCTCCTGAGAAACTTTGTGACCGCTGCTTTGTCCCAGGGAGTCTCTGTTCTGCCGTGCTCCAGACTTGCCATATTCCCAAGGCGGCTGGCCACCCTGGGAAGAATCAACTCTTTTGGGCCATTTCCCAACAATTCTGGTGGCCTAGTCTACGTGCTGATGTAACCACCTTTTGTAGCTGCCTGTTCAGTGTGTGCTCAGAGTAAGACTCCACGACACCTTCCAGTGGGCCTCCTACAACCCATACCCAATGGAGAGAGACCCTGGACCCACCTGTCTATGGATTTCATTGTGGAGTTACCCAACGCCCAGGCCAACACAGTTATCCTTATGGTGGTTGACTGACTGGTTCTTGAAAATGTCTCATTGTATTCCACTTGCCCACTGGCTTCCATTTTTGCTCGGGAGATCTTTTGCTTACTTGGGCTACCCAAGGTAATTGTCTCAGACAGGGGTAGTCAGTTTGTGTCCTGGTTCTGGTGAGCCTTTTGTGCACAGTTGGGAATTCAGCTTGCTTTCTCCTCTGCGTATCATCCGCAGTCTAATGGGGCAGCAGAACGAGCCAATCAGTCCTTGGAGAAAGTCCTACCTTGCCATATTTCTGACCATCATACCAACTTGTCAGACCTCTTACCATGGGCTGAGTTTGCTCACCATAGTGCCTTGAATTCTGCTTCTCGATTGTCCCTGTTTATGGCGAACTATGGTTTACAACCTTCCATGTTGCCTGACCCATTTGTTCCACAGAGTATTCCTGCATTAAAGGAGCACTTGTGCCCAAGTCCAGGAGGCTTTGCGACATGCTAATGATAGGTACAATCTCCATGCTGACCGCAGATGTCTGCCTGTGCCTTCCTACTAGGTTGGGGATGCTGTCATCTCGCAACCTCCGACTGTGTGTTCCCTCTCTGAAGTTCGCAACTCGGTTTATTGGGCCTTTCCGTATTCTTTGCAGGGTTAACCCAGTGGTTTACACATTAGATCTTCCTTCTAATATGCATATCTCTAATGTATTTCATGTCTCCTTATTAAAACCTTTGGTCTGTAACCGCTTTACCACCTCTGTGCCACGTCCTCACTCTGTACAGGTTGAGAACCATGAGGAGTATGAGGTACAATCCATTGTTGACTCCTGCAGGTTCCTGGTGCATTGGAAAGGGTATAGTCCAGAGGAGCGCTCTTGGATCTCATCCTCGGACGTACATGCCTTTGTCCTCCTCCATGATTTCCATAGACGTTTTCCCCTCAAGCCTGGTGGTCCTCCAAGAGGGCAGGGTCATTGAGGAGGGCTTACTCTCAGCTCAGCTTGGCTGACATTCATTCTGGCTGCAGATCCTGCTTGCTCTCCCACTATGCTGATCTCTGGCTTCCTGACTTTCTTACTTGTCTGACTATCCATTCCGGTTGCGCCAATCCCTCTAACATAAGATAAAATACTAAATAAAATTAAATATATAAACAATAATACAATTGAGCAATAAGACCTCAAATGCTGTGTGAAGTGACAAAAAGAAAAAGAGTCCAATCTAAGAAAAGTTCATAGGTGAATCCAAATAACGGACGTAGATGTCCTCAGATGACAACACCCCAGTGGTTCAACACTTTCCAAAGCGCGTGAAGTGCCCGTCACCAAATGTTGAATGCGCTTACCAGAAAATATATGAAATGAAGCATATATAAATGGTCAGTGGACAACATCCAGGTCAGCCTTCCTCGGCTGGGTCAGCACTCCATCCCTTAGCGATCTTTCAGGATAATGATCTGTTCAGTGGTCTCGATATAAGGCACTCAAAGACCCACAGAAAAGAGAGGGACTGACATAGCGTAATAACGTAGGAACAGTTTAATAAAATAAAAAGTAATGCACTTACAGGTATGTAGATAAATTACAGCATATAAGAACAGAGTAAAAAGCCGGCCGGCAAACAGGAGCCCGTCCTCCTCTCCTAACAACGTGGTGGCGTCACTGCGTGCCTTCCCAGACGCGTTTCGTCATACCTGACGTTGTCAATGGGGAACGGGCAGCGCAGTGACGCTCCGCCTAATAAAGCTAACGAAGGGATCCAAGCCTCGTATTGAGATACGAGACGTGGTAACGCTCCGCCTACTAGAACAAACGAAGGGAACCAAGCCTCGTTCTGAGATGCAAGACTTAGTCACCACACGCCATATTGAATAATGGCAAATAGCCCTAATACGAGCGCTGTCTATCCAGAATCAAAATAATAAAACAACTCTGAACAAAAATACTAGTCACTTGTTGAATAGAACCTGATAATTGAAAATCACATCCAACAGGTATGTTATGTGTTTAAAAGGAAAAATAATGCTTGTACGTGCTTGTGTAACGCAAATAAAAAACTGGCAATGAGTAAATCGCATAGCACTACACAGACACATGTCACGTCGTAAGATCGCGAAACGAAGGAGTTACAACCAGTCCTTCCGACGGAACTGGCGCGAAAAAAACGTGTGCGTATATAGTACCATATGTCTGCCATATGCTAACAATGAAAAAAGTCGCATATCGCTTCGCGGTACACGAAAAAATATACAGATAAATTATAAAATAACGGAGTTGCATTCAATCCATCTGAAGGGATTGGCACAAAAAGCATGTGCAAATACGGTGCTAAATATATAGCAAATATGTAGTAATGATCAAAAAAAAGGGATAAATGGATAAAGAAGGATTGTTGGAGAAAATTATTACACACAAATCCATAGGTATGATATTTCTCTAGATGAAAAGAGAAAAGGAAATAAAAATATGTGAAAAATGCAGGAGTGGTCAACGTGCATAGATCCCAACCTAAATAGTAAAAGCTGGATCACCGCGCGTGGGCCAAACCCCATAATAGCACAAAAATAAAAATAAGTTGACCTGATCTATACAATCTATAAAAAAGTCTATAATAAAAAAGAATGTATATATGTAACAGAAATAATAATGTGCCTGAAGCACATATCTGGAAATGGCGCACATATCCAGAATGTGTAGACCAGTCTAGCATCTCACAACCAGCGAGGCCAAAAGAATATTGCATGTATAAACCACTATAATATTCAGAATACAAAAAATTACATAAATTAAATGCATAAAAAATGTAAAAAGAGTCAAGACCAAAGAAAAATATTTAGCTAAGAGTTATCGATGAAGGCGTTGACATCTGTGTCAATATTGAGCCCAAAGGGGGTGTAAGTTTTGAGACGGTGGACCCAAGACATTTCAAGTTTGGAAATTTCTCTTACTAAAGAGCTACCCCGCCAATGAGGCTTATATTTATCGATCCCCAAAAAGAGGGTCTTAGAGGGGTCTTTATTATGAAATTTCAAATAATGTTTAGACACAGAGTGGTTGGGGAAACCAATGATAATATTGCTAATGTGTTCATTGAGTCTCACCTGTAAGGGGCGCTTCGTACGTCCCACATATTGCAGCCCACAAGGGCACTGCAACATGTACACCACTCCAGAGGTGGCACATGTAATACATGGTTTAATGCTATGATTTAAACCAGTGGCCGTACTGCGAAAAGTGGTGGTCCGTCTCTGAAGGCAAGAGTTCAAGGAACAGACCCTACACTTACCACATTTGTAGAATCCCGTGAGCTGGTCAAAAAAAACCCTACCCCTAGCTGGAGGGTCTATAACATTTGGTGCCAAACGATGACGGACTGATGATGCCCCCCTAAACACTATTTGAGGCCTCTCACTCACCACATTTTTCAAAGTAGCATCGCTACTAACAATGTGCCAGTGTTTGTTAATCAATTTTTTTATACTCTTTTGTTGGAACGAGTAAGTAGTTATGAAGGGGACTTTTCCTTGAGTGTCATTAACACGTGGGCCCCTTTCGACCAACAAATCAGCACGGTGGATATTAGTCACTTCATTAAGGGTCTTAATTAAGAAATCTGGTTGATAACCTTTTTCTAAAAATCTGGAGGTGAAAACTTCGGCTTGAGCCAAAAATTCCTCAACTTCCGAGCAATTACGCCTCAATCTGATGTATTGACTTTTAGGAACTGATCGAAGCCAGGGGACATGATGGCAACTATCAGTCGGAATGAAAGAGTTCCGGTCAGTGTCTTTAAAGAACGTTGAGGTGACAAAGCGATCCTTTGCTATAACAATATTAAGATCTAAAAAGTTTATTCTCACCTGGCTTATCTCATAACTGAGGTGTATGCCCCTTTCATTAACATTCAAAGAATCCATAAACTGTCTCAAATCATGCTCGTGGCCATCCCAGAGGAGGAGGATGTCATCTATGTACCTAGCCCACAAAACAATCTGAGGAATATCGTGGGCATAGACGACATCCTCCTCCCATCTGGCCATAAAGAGATTGGCCAGACTAGGGGGCATACTTTGCACCCATAGCGACCCCCATTGTCTGTCTGTAGTATTGGCCCCCAGACCAAAAATAGTTATGGGAAGCCGCAAACCGCAGAAGAGACATCAGGAAAGACACCTGTTGGGTGGACAGCCTAGGGTCTCTATCAAGATATGAATGAACCGCCTCAAAACCCAGACTGTGAGGAATACTAGTATACAAGGAGGTCACATCTGCCGTGACCATCCATGTATCAGGCCCTGCAGACAAATTTTCCAAGAGGTTAATGACATGTCTAGAGTCTTTAACATAGGAAGGGGTCTTCCGAACCAAAGGTTGTAAAAATGAATCTAAATATCTGCCCACCCGGGAAGTAATGGAATCGATACCACTAATGATGGGTCTTCCCGGGGGGCAGACAGGATTCTTATGTATTTTTGGCAAATAGTACAAGATCGGTGTACGTGGAGCTCTAGGAATCAAAAACAAGCCTTCTTTTTGGTTCAAAAGACCCGCCCCCTGTCCTGTCTTTACCAACTTTTCCAATTCCCTAGTATAAGTAAGTTTTGGATCAGAGGATAATTGGGTGTAAGTATTGGTGTCACTCAAGATTCTACTGATCTCAGTTTCATAATCAGCCCGGTCCAATACCACAATTGCACCACCCTTATCGGCTGGTCTAATAACCAGCTCTTTATTCGTACAGAGGGAATCTAAATCTTCCTGTAATTCCATTTTCATTCTGCATTTTTTTACTTCCATTGTGTCTAAATCCCTTAAGACAACATCCCTAAATACACGTAATGCAGCGGGAAGGGTGCCAGGAGGATTAAAGAGTGAGGCGTTAGCCAAGCCTGAATGAACAACCTGCGGAACTTGATTGGTGACTATATTAGAATTATATGTATTGGATGAACCCATCATATATCTTCTAATATTGATTTTTCTCACAAATTTATGTACATCCATATATGTTTGGAATTTATTTAATTTAGCTGGAGGTACAAATTTCAAACCCTTGTCAAGAATTAGTAATTCTGACTCTGACAAGGCCTTTGAACTTAAATTAAAAACACCCTTGCCAGTTACATTCTGGGTCTTTTTAATTGTTCGGACTCTCCTCCCCCCTCTGGTTCCTCTCCTCTTTCTCCTAATCTTTTGACTCCTTGTGTGGGTTTGGGAAAACCCAAGCCAGCACTAGTGGGTGCATTTAAGCCCAAAGGACCCTCAATAGGCTGTTCAGCAGTAGGAGCCCGATAAGGTCTAGTTCTCAGAGGTTCTTGAACTGGGGCAAAGGAAGTTTGTGGGTAGCCAAAGGAGGCCTGTGAGTGGCCGTCCCCCATGGGAGCATTAAGATCCCTTAATGGAAAAAAAGAGTTACCCGTAGGTATCCCATAATCCCACTCAGAGTATCCTCCCATGTTGTCGTATGGGAAAGAATTATAATCCCAATTGCTGCTACCATGTGGATTCCACCCATCATAATGATTAATTGGGGGGCCTCTTCCTCTCATGTTAGAATGTTGTGCCCACCCCCTACCACGGGGTGGATAGTTATTATTGTGAGGGAGTGTATAATTAACATTCCCATTACCATGACCGTTAAATGGTCTTGTGGTGCCAACAGATTTGAATTGGCCCCTCGAGGAAGTGATACCCCTATTGCTACCACGTCCTCTCCGAGGGGAAGGGTATGTGTGGTTTGTTGTATTGGTCTGAACCTTATTCATAGGTGGGAGACGCTTCTGATTAGAAGGTTGTACAGGAGGCCCTGGTTGTGAAGTTGACTCAACCGTAGGACCTGCTGTTTGTATAGAACTTACTTCCATACCTTCTTGTGTAGAGGCCACTTCCAGCAGTTTCCTTTGCCACTCAAAAGAACTGTCAATGACAATCAACACTGCGCTAACCCCAAAAATTACACATAAAAAAGCTGCCAACACAATCACGAGGATATACAGTAGTGAAAAAAATTCCAAATGTTAAATTATAGTGTAGCGCTATATAAAATGAATTTAAACCACTTAGTGATGTGACAATAATATGTAAGTATCAAGATTACATAACATACAAGAGTGCTTGCCCAAACTACCCAACAATTGCATGAATAATAAAAAATAGTGAAAAAATTATAATGAACCCAAAAAAATGTGAAAACAGTCCAAAGAATTTGTTATTCAATTCAATTAAGTCCAATCCACACGTGAGAGGGAAAGAGCCATCCACCTTCGTCCTATGAAGACCACATGCAGGCACCCCGTGGCATATCCGTCACCAAATGAGATGTAGGCTTACCAGATAGAATGGATCCAAACGAATATACATTCGAAGGATCAATCAAAACTTCAGAATACTCTCATATAGAGTTGTCCAACGTAAAAAGGCTCTCCTGGAAATTCTCAATCAAATATTCAAACGATGGGAAAATCTTCCACTTTAAACCTCAACGCCCATTATAGAACTCATACAGGAAGAAAATGAGGGCCACAATAGTGTAAATCCGTTTTAAAAAATTTAATAGAATAAGTAATGAACTTACATGGATCCAAATGAATAAAGCGCTTTTATCATAAAAACAGAGCTGCAGTAGGAGTCCCGACGCGTTTCGTCCTCAAAAGACGTCATCTGGGGTACTACTCCACTGCAGACCAGTTGCTTATATACTTAACTTACTAATTTGGGCGAAAATTCGATCTGCCTGTGTCACCGCATATTACTTCCGGTTCGACCAGACATCCGGCGTGCGTTCCACGCCTCGTTGCTGTGTTGTTTAATAATTGACCCCGTATTAATATATCCCCAAATAATGGAATAAAGCATATCTTGATAGGTATCAAAACCAGCCTCATGAACATTCTTAAATAGAGAGAAGTGAGTATTTTAAGATCGTGACTTTATGCATGATACGTCACTTCCGGGTCACGAATACCAGTAAGCTGGTTGACCAATCAAAGGGCCAACCCACAAATTATTCCGACATCACTTCCGCTTTTCGCTGAACTGCAACGGAAGTGATGTCAGCCAAACAAAGGCTGAGACGCACCACGCCTCCGGAATTCCCACGTGAGGATACGTCGAATCCCGGAAGTGATGTGGATAAAAAACGTCCCGACGTCCACCCGCAGCGGGACGCAAACAGAAGTGCGCTGGAGCGCACTTCTAATAAACTAAACTTTATTGTAAAGATGACAGCAGATAGTCACGCCCTACTCCCAATTGTTAATGAAACGCAAATAGACGTGCGCTTGAAGCGCACATATTTAAACCGGAACCCATAATAATACCGGGTCCAAAAAACAAATGGAGGGGAAAAGAAGACAAAAAATATTTTATATAATCATTTAAAAATAAAAAATAAAAATAAAAAATACACTATCCTCATATTAAAAAGATAAAAATATGTGCTGAATTTAAATTTAGCAAAAATAATTGCATGCCAAATTGTACTTTATCAAAAATATTAAAATATACAGAGTAGACAGATTTACACCACAAACCCCTTACAGTGGAGCCCCCATTCCTGAAATTACCAGGAATGGATATACACATGGTGATACACATATGTGTATATAAGACTCACCGCAATTCTTTAAAAGCCGGTGAGTACAAAAGAACCCAAGGACCAATGCGTTGACACTGAGGGCAGATAGAATTCTATCCCACAAACAATACATTACATAAATGGCAGCTACACCAAAAATAAAATAAATAAAATAAAATGAAAAAAAAAAATAAAAAAAAAATAAAAAAAAAAAAAATAAAAAATAAAAAATAATAAATAAAAACATGTTCACATAAAATGAACCCCAAAAAAAATTCAAGCGGCTTAGAAACTAAAACTAGAACCATCAGAACAATTACCAGCATAGATCTACCCATCATTAATGAACGCGTTAATGTCCCATTCAATATTTAAACCAAACGGAACATAAGATCGAATTGTGTATATCCAGTAGGTCTCTAACTGGGAGACACCACGAGTCATAGCTCCACCCCTCCAAGGGGGTGTGTATTTGTCGATGGCCAAAAATTGTGTGCCTGTAGGATCACTGTTGTGACATTCTCTATAATGTTTCGGGACAGTATGTTTAGAAATCTTACTTTTTATCAGGGATATATGCTCTCCTACTCTAGTTGCAAACGTTCTCGTGAGTAGTAGTTGCAACTAGAGTAGGAGAGCATATATCCCTGATAAAAAGTAAGATTTCTAAACATACTGTCCCGAAACATTATAGAGAATGTCACAACAGTGATCCTACAGGCACACAATTTTTGGCCATCGACAAATACACACCCCCTTGGAGGGGTGGAGCTATGACTCGTGGTGTCTCCCAGTTAGAGACCTACTGGATATACACAATTCGATCTTATGTTCCGTTTGGTTTAAATATTGAATGGGACATTAACGCGTTCATTAATGATGGGTAGATCTATGCTGGTAATTGTTCTGATGGTTCTAGTTTTAGTTTCTAAGCCGCTTGAATTTTTTTTTTGGGGTTCATTTTATGTGAACATGTTTTTATTTATTATTTTTTATTTTTTATTTTTTTTTTTATTTTTTATTTTCATTTTTTTTTATTTATTTTATTTTTGGTGTAGCTGCCATTTATGTAATGTATTGTTTGTGGGATAGAATTCTATCTGCCCTCAGTGTCAACGCATTGGTCCTTGGGTTCTTTTGTACTCACCGGCTTTTAAAGAATTGCGGTGAGTCTTATATACACATATGTGTATCACCATGTGTATATCCATTCCTGGTAATTTCAGGAATGGGGGCTCCACTGTAAGGGGTTTGTGGTGTAAATCTGTCTACTCTGTATATTTTAATATTTTTGATAAAGTACAATTTGGCATGCAATTATTTTTGCTAAATTTAAATTCAGCACATATTTTTATCTTTTTAATATGAGGATAGTGTATTTTTTATTTTTATTTTTTATTTTTAAATGATTATATAAAATATTTTTTGTCTTCTTTTCCCCTCCATTTGTTTTTTGGACCCGGTATTATTATGGGTTCCGGTTTAAATATGTGCGCTTCAAGCGCACGTTTATTTGCGTTTCATTAACAATTGGGAGTAGGGCGTGACTATCTGCTGTCATCTTTACAATAAAGTTTAGTTTATTAGAAGTGCGCTCCAGCGCACTTCTGTTTGCGTCCCGCTGCGGGTGGACGTCGGGACGTTTTTTTTATCCACATCACTTCCGGGATTCGACGTATCCTCACGTGGGAATTCCGGAGGCGTGGTGCGTCTCAGCCTTTGTTTGGCTGACATCACTTCCGTTGCAGTTCAGCGAAAAGCGGAAGTGATGTCGGAATAATTTGTGGGTTGGCCCTTTGATTGGTCAACCAGCTTACTGGTATTCGTGACCCGGAAGTGACGTATCATGCATAAAGTCACGATCTTAAAATACTCACTTCTCTCTATTTAAGAATGTTCATGAGGCTGGTTTTGATACCTATCAAGATATGCTTTATTCCATTATTTGGGGATATATTAATACGGGGTCAATTATTAAACAACACAGCAACGAGGCGTGGAACGCACGCCGGATGTCTGGTCGAACCGGAAGTAATATGCGGTGACACAGGCAGATCGAATTTTCGCCCAAATTAGTAAGTTAAGTATATAAGCAACTGGTCTGCAGTGGAGTAGTACCCCAGATGACGTCTTTTGAGGACGAAACGCGTCGGGACTCCTACTGCAGCTCTGTTTTTATGATAAAAGCGCTTTATTCATTTGGATCCATGTAAGTTCATTACTTATTCTATTAAATTTTTTAAAACGGATTTACACTATTGTGGCCCTCATTTTCTTCCTGTATGAGTTCTATAATGGGCGTTGAGGTTTAAAGTGGAAGATTTTCCCATCGTTTGAATATTTGATTGAGAATTTCCAGGAGAGCCTTTTTACGTTGGACAACTCTATATGAGAGTATTCTGAAGTTTTGATTGATCCTTCGAATGTATATTCGTTTGGATCCATTCTATCTGGTAAGCCTACATCTCATTTGGTGACGGATATGCCACGGGGTGCCTGCATGTGGTCTTCATAGGACGAAGGTGGATGGCTCTTTCCCTCTCACGTGTGGATTGGACTTAATTGAATTGAATAACAAATTCTTTGGACTGTTTTCACATTTTTTTGGGTTCATTATAATTTTTTCACTATTTTTTATTATTCATGCAATTGTTGGGTAGTTTGGGCAAGCACTCTTGTATGTTATGTAATCTTGATACTTACATATTATTGTCACATCACTAAGTGGTTTAAATTCATTTTATATAGCGCTACACTATAATTTAACATTTGGGATCCTTTGCCACTCAAAGACAATACGATTATTATAATCAGCTAGATCCCTATTGTATTTTTCTTCTTTTTGACCCTTTGGTCTCTATCCTCCTTCTCAAGAATTTTTAAAAGGTTCTGCGATTTTTCTTGATAGTCTATACTTCCTCTCACAGAAGATAGCTTGTTTTGGATTTCTTTAATTTCATCATCCAATTTAGATAGCTTGGAGATTTTCCTATTGACCAAAAATCTCAAAAAGGAGACACCTGCCTCATTAAAATAATTAAACCACTCCTCCAGGTTGGTGTCCCCTTTCTGGGGAGCTACCTCCCACCTTAAGCTCCTCGGAACCATAGCAAATTTAATGTAGGTTTCAAGGTAGGCTATATCCCATTTGGTGTGATTTTCGGTAATCATGAGATTTTTCAGTCTCATGAAACTTCCTCCCAAATCATCCTCATCATCTCTATAGAGTTCAAACACTCCCTCAATGTTGACCACTTTAGTGGCTCTAAAATCAAAAATATCCATAGTGAATATGTGAAAATAACCAGTGAAGATTAATAGAACCCAGCAGCAGTAAAAATATCAGAACAACACAAAATAGAAAAAGTATAGACCGCGCTAGGAGAAACAATGTGAAATTAACAAACTAACAAAATAGGCAGCAGCAATAAATGCGATATAGCACCCAACAGCAACAAAATATATGAAAGGCTGCGCCAATCCCTCTAACATAAGATAAAATACTAAATAAAATTAAATATATAAACAATAATACAATTGAGCAATAAGACCTCAAATGCTGTGTGAAGTGACAAAAAGAAAAAGAGTCCAATCTAAGAAAAGTTCATAGGTGAATCCAAATAACGGACGTAGATGTCCTCAGATGACAACACCCCAGTGGTTCAACACTTTCCAAAGCGCGTGAAGTGCCCGTCACCAAATGTTGAATGCGCTTACCAGAAAATATATGAAATGAAGCATATATAAATGGTCAGTGGACAACATCCAGGTCAGCCTTCCTCAGCTGGGTCAGCACTCCATTCCTTAGCGATCTTTCAGGATAATGATCTGTTCAGTGGTCTCGATATAAGGCACTCAAAGACCCACAGAAAAGAGAGGGACTGACATAGCGTAATAACGTAGGAACAGTTTAATAAAATAAAAAGTAATGCACTTACAGGTATGTAGATAAATTACAGCATATAAGAACAGAGTAAAAAGCCGGCCGGCAAACAGGAGCCCGTCCTCCTCTCCTACAACGTGGTGGCGTAACTGCGTGCCTTCCCAGACGCATTTCGTCATACCTGACATTGTCAATGGGGAACGGGCAGCGCAGTGACGCTCCGCCTAATAAAGCTAACGAAGGGATCCAAGCCTCGTATTGAGATACGAGACGTGGTAACGCTCCGCCTACTAGAACAAACGAAGGGAACCAAGCCTCGTTCTGAGATGCAAGACTTAGTCACCACACGCCATATTGAATAATGGCAAATAGCCCTAATACGAGCGCTGTCTATCCAGAATCAAAATAATAAAACAACTCTGAACAAAAATACTAGTCACTTGTTGAATAGAACCTGATAATTGAAAATCACATCCAACAGGTATGTTATGTGTTTAAAAGGAAAAATAATGCGTGTACGTGCTTGTGTAACGCAAATAAAAAACTGGCAATGAGTAAATCGCATAGCACTACACAGACACATGTCACGTCGTAAGATCGCGAAACGAAGGAGTTACATCCAGTCCTTCCGACCGATCTTGTACTATTTGCCAAAAATGCATAAGAATCCTGTCTGCCCCCCGGGAAGACCCATCATTAGTGGTATCGACTCCATTACTTCCCGGGTGGGCAGATATTTAGATTCATTTTTACAACATAAGACCCCTTCCTATGTTAAAGACTCTAGACATGTCATTAACCTCTTGGAAAATTTGTCTGCAGGGCCTGATACATGGATGGTCACGGCAGATGTGACCTCCTTGTATACTAGTATTCCTCACAGTCTGGGTTTTGAGGCGGTTCATTCATATCTTGATAGAGACCCTAGGCTGTCCACCCAACAGGTGTCTTTCCTGATGTCTCTTCTGCGGTTTGCGGCTTCCCATAACTATTTTTGGTCTGGGGGCCAATACTACAGACAGACAATGGGGGTCGCTATGGGTGCAAAGTATGCCCCTAGTCTGGCCAATCTCTTTATGGCCAGATGGGAGGAGGATGTCGTCTATGCCCACGATATTCCTCAGATTGTTTTGTGGGCTAGGTACATAGATGACATCCTCCTCCTCTGGGATGGCCACGAGCATGATTTGAGACAGTTTATGGATTCTTTGAATGTTAATGAAAGGGGCATACACCTCAGTTATGAGATAAGCCAGGTGAGAATAAACTTTTTAGATCTTAATATTGTTATAGCAAAGGATCGCTTTGTCACCTCAACGTTCTTTAAAGACACTGACCGGAACTCTTTCATTCCGACTGATAGTTGCCATCATGTCCCCTGGCTTCGATCAGTTCCTAAAAGTCAATACATCAGATTGAGGCGTAATTGCTCGGAAGTTGAGGAATTTTTGGCTCAAGCCGAAGTTCTCACCTCCAGATTTTTAGAAAAAGGTTATCAACCAGATTTCTTAATTAAGACCCTTAATGAAGTGACTAATATCCACCGTGCTGATTTGTTGGTCGAAAGGGGCCCACGTGTTAATGACACTCAAGGAAAAGTCCCCTTCATAACTACTTACTCGTTCCAACAAAAGAGTATAAAAAAATTGATTAACAAACACTGGCACATTGTTAGTAGCGATGCTACTTTGAAAAATGTGGTGAGTGAGAGGCCTCAAATAGTGTTTAGGGGGGCATCATCAGTCCGTCATATCGTTTGGCACCAAATGTTATAGACCCTCCAGCTAGGGGTAGGGGTTTTTTTGACCAGCTCACGGGATTCTACAAATGTGGTAAGTGTAGGGTCTGTTCCTTGAACTCTTGCCTTCAGAGACGGACCACCACTTTTCGCAGTACGGCCACTGGTTTAAATCATAGCATTAAACCATGTATTACATGTGCCACCTCTGGAGTGGTGTACATGTTGCAGTGCCCTTGTGGGCTGCAATATGTGGGACGTACGAAGCGCCCCTTACAGGTGAGACTCAATGAACACATTAGCAATATTATCATTGGTTTCCCCAACCACTCTGTGTCTAAACATTATTTGAAATTTCATAATAAAGACCCCTCTAAGACCCTCTTTTTGGGGATCGATAAATATAAGCCTCATTGGCGGGGTAGCTCTTTAGTAAGAGAAATTTCCAAACTTGAAATGTCTTGGGTCCACCGTCTCAAAACTTACACCCCCTTTGGGCTCAATATTGACACAGATGTCAACGCCTTCATCGATAACACTTAGCTAAATATTTTTCTTTGGTCTTGACTCTTTTTACATTTTTTATGCATTTAATTTATGTAATTTTTTGTATTCTGAATATTATAGTGGTTTATACATGCAATATTCTTTTGGCCTCGCTGGTTGTGAGATGCTAGACTGGTCTACACATTCTGGATATGTGCGCCATTTCCAGATATGTGCTTCAGGCACATTATTATTTCTGTTACATATATACATTCTTTTTTATTATAGACTTTTTTATAGATTGTATAGATCAGGTCAACTTATTTTTATTTTTGTGCTATTATGGGGTTTGGCCCACGCGCGGTGATCCAGCTTTTACTATTTAGGTTGGGATCTATGCACGTTGACCACTCCTGCATTTTTCACATATTTTTATTTCCTTTTCTCTTTTCATCTAGAGAAATATCATACCTATGGATTTGTGTGTAATAATTTTCTCCAACAATCCTTCTTTATCCATTTATCCCTTTTTTTTGATCATTACTACATATTTGCTATATATTTAGCACCGTATTTGCACATGCTTTTTGTGCCAATCCCTTCAGATGGATTGAATGCAACTCCGTTATTTTATAATTTATCTGTATATTTTTTCGTGTACCGCGAAGCGATATGCGACTTTTTTCATTGTTAGCATATGGCAGACATATGGTACTATATACGCACACGTTTTTTTTCGCGCCAGTTCCGTCGGAAGGACTGGATGTAACTCCTTCGTTTCGCGATCTTACGACGTGACATGTGTCTGTGTAGTGCTATGCGATTTACTCATTGCCAGTTTTTTATTTGCGTTACACAAGCACGTACACGCATTATTTTTCCTTTTAAACACATAACATACCTGTTGGATGTGATTTTCAATTATCAGGTTCTATTCAACAAGTGACTAGTATTTTTGTTCAGAGTTGTTTTATTATTTTGATTCTGGATAGACAGCGCTCGTATTAGGGCTATTTGCCATTATTCAATATGGCGTGTGGTGACTAAGTCTTGCATCTCAGAACGAGGCTTGGTTCCCTTCGTTTGTTCTAGTAGGCGGAGCGTTACCACGTCTCGTATCTCAATACGAGGCTTGGATCCCTTCGTTAGCTTTATTAGGCGGAGCGTCACTGCGCTGCCCGTTCCCCATTGACAACGTCAGGTATGACGAAACGCGTCTGGGAAGGCACGCAGTGACGCCACCACGTTGTAGGAGAGGAAGACGGGCTCCTGTTTGCCGGCCGGCTTTTTACTCTGTTCTTATATGCTGTAATTTATCTACATACCTGTAAGTGCATTACTTTTTATTTTATTAAACTGTTCCTACGTTATTACGCTATGTCAGTCCCTCTCTTTTCTGTGGGTCTTTGAGTGCCTTATATCGAGACCACTGAACAGATCATTATCCTGAAAGATCGCTAAGGGATGGAGTGCTGACCCAGCCGAGGAAGGCTGACCTGGATGCTGTCCACTGACCATTTATATATGCTTCATTTCATATATTTTCTGGTAAGCGCATTCAACATTTGGTGACGGGCACTTCACGCGCTTTGGAAAGTGTTGAACCACTGGGGTGTTGTCATCTAAGGACATCTACGTCCGTTATTTGGATTCACCTATGAACTTTTCTTAGATTGGACTCTTTTTTTCTTTTTGTCACTTCACACAGCATTTGAGGTCTTATTGCTCAATTGTATTATTGTTTATATATTTAATTTTATTTAGTATTTTATCTTATGTTAGAGGGATTGGCGCAGCCTTTCATATATTTTGTTGCTGTTGGGTGCTATATCGCATTTATTGCTGCTGCCTATTTTGTTAGTTTGTTAATTTCACATTGTTTCTCCTAGCGCGGTCTATACTTTTTCTATCCATTCCGGTTACCGAACTTTGGCTACGTTGGCTAACGTTTTGACTATGTTTGTTCTATTTACTTTTATTATGAAACCAGTGTGATTTATCTGTACTTCTGTCTCAGTTTGATTCATGGTTTCTGGCAGTCTGTTAGTCTATCAATATCTTGGCTCTAGCTTCAACCTGTCATCTATTTCCATTGTCCAACAGGGACTTCTTAGTGTCATCTTAATTTAGTGTGTATTTAGATTCACAAAGGAGGGTGAATCCTTTACTAGAAGGGCAAATGTTCTTGTACTTTGGCAGTGATATCATGGCAGTGCATATATTTTTTTTACCTGAACCAAATCCTTTCCTCTCCAGGCTGAAGTAACTGATAAATACAAACTATTATTATTATCAGCTGTGTATTAATTTGTCTAGTCCCTCTAGATTAGATAGTCTATTAACACTCTGAGCGCATGCTACTGTTAGTATCACAATACTACAAAGTTAGCTATGAGACCAAACACACGGTCTAAGATCAATCAAATCTCATTTATTTCCCAAGGAAATAAGAAAGCTTATATAAGGTATTATTGGAAATTACAAGAGTACATAGCATACAATCAGAGTACAATACAAGCAGTCCTCTGGCTGTCCTCATGATGGAGAAAGAGGAAGCTCTCTTCAATCATTTCCTTTTTGATAAACACACCTCACCCACACCACATCCCATTGCCCACCCCCCTTTGCTTGTGAATGAATCAGTGTCTCTGGGGCGTCTCCTCCCCCAGGCTAAATACCTCTGACCGTCCTGCCATAATTGGCCTCTGGAGGGCAGTGTTTGTCCATGAATTGCAACTGCTCCGACTGGGGTCACATCTTGGGATTCGATCTCCGGCGCCCATCCAGCTCATTAGACCTGTCTTTTGTCCTCACAGACAGATCGGAGTCAGCATTATCATGCAGAGTAGCCCTCATAGAGAGATGGGAGCCTCTAATCTGAAGTCACAATAGAGGTTTAACTGGTTGCATTCCAACTGGGTGATGGTGTTCTCCATGATATTGCATCATTGAGACTGACACCAATGAGTTTATACCGAATCCAACACAGGCCCTCCCCAGAGTTCAGACTCATCGCTACTTCGACCAGGGACCTGTCTGGCTTTCAGACACACTTCTTAGTTCTTACCTATTTTTCCTTAGAAGGACTCATGGGGGAGAAAAAATGATTGCCTTCATAAGGTCGACAGATCTGATTAAATGTAAGCTCAAATTCTCCCGACACTGCAATTCAATTTCAGAACTCAACGGTCTCTTCTGTAATCTTTCTTTCCTTGGCCTGTGTCAGCCCCCTATACCACCCTGTTGGTATAATTGGAGTAACTGGAGTCCACTCAACTGGATTTTGTTGGAAAAAAAATCCAACAGGAAAGTCTTTTATCCAAAAAGCTTAATCCTCTTTTGAACATCACAATTCAGGTATGGCCATGCTACTGACCGGTTTTCAAAGTGTGTGTACTTCTCCGTCCGGTGTAGTGATGCTCATCAGCGATAGCATTTCAAGTGTGACCTAAAACCACAAAGTACACAGAAAAGGCCACATAGGGTACATTACACAAAGTTAGATAATCTACACTAAAGCGTCCTACACTAGTTATACTCTGAACAAGCACTTTGAAATCTTATTTATCTCTGTATCTCTAAATATTGTGGAGAAATTCCTTTTAAAAAATCTCAGCTCTTTCCCTTGTAGAACAGAACTTGGCAGGCTGCCAGCCTACTACTTTTTTTTGGGGGGGGGGGGGGGGGATGGGGTCACTTACCTCGGTGGTATTTTTATTAAATTTTTTTGGGGGGGGGACTTACCTCATCTATCAGGCAGCGCTTCCCTTGGGTGACAGAGGTGGCTTCCCTTACGTCTCCTCAGTGTCACAGTGGCGTCTCCCCCCTTCTCCTCATAGGCGGTCAATAGGATCGCTTCTCCTTTCGGACAATGTCGATTTTGGGGCTGGACGCATGACTAGGGGGACAGCGCCCCTGCACCCAGCATTACGGGCTGCCACTGCTTCTAATGTAAACACATAACAGGTATTTCTAAAGCCTCGTACACACGATCAGGCTTTGTACAAACTTTCCCATGGATGTTTGTACAAAGGGCGTCGGCCGAGAACTTGAATTGCATACACGCGGCAGGACTTTTTTAGCCAACTTTCACCAAATCACGTGGTTTTTCTGCTCTTTACCGCCACCTTTGGTCAACTTCTGTATTGTTGTCTGATCTTTTGCATTGGTTCTGAGCATGCGTGTTTGTACTTTTGTACAAAAGTCCTATGGTTTTCTGTACACACGATCAGACTTTGCTCCATCTGACTTTTGTTGCCAGAAAGTTTGTCCGTTCGCACAGCCAACAAAAGTCAGACGAAAACCAAAAAAGTTTGTCCGATGGAGTGTACCTTAAAACAGCTAATTTACATGTTTGTTGTCAAAAAGTCTGATAGTGTGTATGGGCCTTAAGTTGTTATAAACCAAACAAAAGGACTTTAGAGTCTTTGTGATCTTTGAGCATTAAATACCTCACATTACAAGCAGCTAGAGAGGTTGGATATCACTAAAGTAGACACCGCTGCACCAGTGGCCTCCACTTGCTTCCATGTCCCTTCTGCATTGTGAACCCAGGAGGTCACCTGCTCAGTGGATTGTGTGGATTCAAAAGCCATCACTGGACTAAATTGCTGTTTGGGATCCGCTCATTACCATGCACTGTCAATCAACAGTTTGGCAGATCTGATGGGAAAGTCTCTTAGTTCCCATCAAACTCTGCCCACCCCAGTATATAACGCCTCAGTCATGAACCTGACACTTGGATGGGTGCAGTGGCTGAGAACATTGAGGAGGATGTGTACTATGGACAGATATGTGAATCGGCTACAACTGTTTTTGGTGCAGCTGCAAATGGATTGCTAAAGGGTGTCTAATGCCGCGTACACACGATCAGACTATCATGGAGGATGCTGGGACTGTGACATCATAATGGGTGGGGACATCACCCGGTGACCCCGCCCATTGTCCCTATATAAGTCGCCGCGCACCACGTTCCTGTCATTGCGGCCAGAGACAGCGTTGAGTCAACATCTCAAGGAAGAAGAAGAGGAGAAGAAGAGAATAAGTGAAGGGGCCAACAGAAGATCGGGCCACCGCTAGTGAAAGAGCCAGAAGAAGAAAGCGGAGGCCCGGCAAGAAGAACCGAAGAGAGAGAAAAGACCCCCGAAGTTGGAAGAAGACCCCCGGATGGCGACGAAGAAACCAGGCTCCTCCGCTAGTAAAAGAGCTAGCAAAAGAGCAGAAGATAGTGGAGGAGTCTGGCGAGAAGACCCCCCAAGATGGAAGAAGACCCCCGGAGCTGTGCAATAAATGATTTTGAAACCTTGTGTTGTGTTTTATTTACATTTTTTTCACCAGGTGAATGGGTAGGGGTACATTGTACCCCATACTCATTCACATAGGGTGGGGGCCGGTATCTGGGGGCCCATTTATTAAAGGGGGCTCCCGAATTCCGATAAGCCCCCCGCCCGCAGACCCCGACAACCAATGGCCAGGGTTGTCGGGAAGAGGCCCTTGTCCTCATCAACATAGGGACAAAGGGCTTTGGGGTGGGGGGGCCGCAGGGCCCCCCTTCCCCAAAGCACCCCCCCATGTTGAGGGCACAAGGCCTGGTATGGATCAGGGGTGGGGGCGCTCGCTTGTCCCCACCCCCTTTCCTGACCGGCCGGGTTGCGTGCTCGGATAAGGGTCTTGTATGGACCTTGGGGGGGGGGGCCTCCATGCTGTTTTTTCAGCGTAGGGCTTCCCCTCTAAGTCCTTCGCTAGTCCCGGCTACCTGGAGCCACGTTCAAAATCAAGGAACTTTCCTCCATGTGTGGGCAAGTCTGTTCATTTCAAAAGTGCAGCGGACTCCCGCCAAAAGTCTGGTGGACCTAGTCTGCCAGAAAAGTCCGGTTGTGTGTGGGAAGGTCCGGCGGTTTTTCCAGCGGTTTGTCCGCCAGACTAAGTCCACCGGATAGTCTGATCGTGTGTACGCGGCATAACACACCTTTTATGCATTTCCCCTGCCCAACTGCATGTATATTACTTGGGTTGAAAAAAAGACAAATTAACAATTTTTGCCTGATATACAAACACATTAAAGCGGGAGTTCCGCCATTTTTTTTTTTTTTTAAAAGCCAGCAGCTACAAATACTGCAGCTGCTGACTTTTAAAATAAGGACACTTACCCGCCCAGCGCGCCTGCGAGGTCGGCACCCGAAGCCGATCTCTCGATCGTCTCTCGGGTGCTGCCGCCGCCATCTTGGGTATGGGAATCAGAAAGTGGAGCCTTGCGGCTTCATTTCCCGGTTCCCTACTGCGCATGCGCGAGTCGCGCTGCGCAATAAGGATGGTCCCCGCTGTCTCTGGGATCCGTGTGTTTCCAGCAGACAGCGGGGGACCTGCGGAAAGGGCCGTAGATTCTGCAGAAAGGGGCGTATATTCTGCAGATATCTATGCCGGAAGTGGGTGCTGATACCTGTACTGTACAGGTACCTGCACCCCCCTCCCCCCTGAAAGGTGCCAATTGTGGCGCCGGAGGGGGGGAGGCTTCCAATGAGTGGAAGCTCCACTTTAGGGCAGAGCTCCGCTTTAAGTTTTACTTTACTCACGCGCACAGACACTACATATAATATAATTGTACACATACTAGTAAATTTTCTTTATTTACTTTTTATTTATCTCTCGTTCAGGCTGCGTAAGATGAAATGGAAGGATGTTCAAGTTGGTGACATTGTACGTGTGAACAAAGATGAATTTGTGCCTGTAAGTTCCCTTTATATTGCTGAAACTACTTTCTTAAAAAATGCCCTTTTTGCACACTATTACCCACTTTCTCAAATTGGCATATCTGGTAAATTAGAAGTTTTTTTTTTGTTTTAACCATTTTCTCTTTTATGTTAAAAGCTCTAGTTATGTATTTTTTTAATATGTGCACTAAATTAATATTTAAATGCAACAAATATACAGTAAATGCTGGAATTTAATTAGATTTTAGCTTTAAGTAATTCACTGTTCATGTTAGGTGAACAGTTCAGGCCGAGCAAAAGTTCGGCCTGAACATCGCCTGTTCGCCCATTCGACGAACACTCAAATTTGCAGGGCGCTTGGTAGGATGTTCACACGCTGAGTGCCCCACAATGCACTGCACACTTCACAGTGCATTCTAGGGCACTAATTGGATGAAGCGGTCAGGTCCAAGACTTTGCTGATTAGGGCACAGAGAACTGTCAGAATCTGAATGGACAAAGTGATGATTACTTTCTCCAATCACAGTCCAGTGCAGTTTTTTTGGTTGCTGCATGTTTATTTATTTTTTGTCCCCTGCCTGCTGCCTTTTTTTAAATTGTCAGCCGCAGTTTTTCAGACTATGACGCTGGTGTTTCCCCTTTTTTTGTTTTTTTAATAATTTTTTTTTTTTAATGGTTTCTACATTTCTGTCAGGGTCAGTCCTCAATTTAAATTGCCCCAAACACCACTTTGACTGGGAGGTCAACAAGTAGAGGCAAAGATTCCCATGCCACTATGAGGGGTCGGCAGCATATGTGTCCACGGGCAAAGGTGGATGTAGTAGGGCACATTTGTATTTGTTTAATGTTGTTGGCCATGTTGTGTATGAAAATAAATAAAATTATACTTTAAAATAATGATGTTGGCCATGCTATCCAGCCACAGCATGCATAGAAGGTGGTGGAATGGCTTACTAAACATCTTCATTCTTCTCATCCTCCATCATCCAAGCTGAGACTAGAGCACAGTCCAATGCAGCTGCCAGAGCGGTTATTTGAACATAGCATCAGCCACTTGATGATGCACAGGCATTACTTGATTCTGATGTTGGTTCTGAGGTAGAGGAAGAGAGGAACATGAGCCCACAGAAAAAGGAGAACACTGATAAACAAAAAATTGTCAGTCATGTTCCCCAGCATCAGCGTGTTGCCAAGTTGGCTCCAGTGATGATGAGGGTGGAGCGGATGCTAATGATGAGGTCACTGACGTGACTTGGTTGCTGGATAGAGCAGAGGAGGAAAGTGAGGGGGAGAAACTACCCCAACGAGGCAGGATGTCCTCCAGAGGCAGCCATCATGGAAGAGTAGAGAGCGGCCACTCTATTCCATCAGATTGTGGGGCTGTTATCTCCCGGCCCACTTCCCACAGCTCAGCTGTGTGGACGCTTTTTAGCACATGTTCAGCACTGTTGCAATTTGCAATCTTTACCGCTAGCAGATTAAGAGCGGCAAAAACACCGGCTATTTGGGTACCACATGTTTGACAGGGCATTTAACCTCACACTCAACCCGTTGACAAGAACACCTGAAAGCCACAAACAAAGGATACAATTCTTCTTCTGCAAAGGTTGCAGTGCAAAATGCTCTTCACAGTGTGATCTGCTGTTTATAGCGCATTAGCACCATGCAGTAGTGCATACTGGAGTTAACAAACCCTTACAGGAATATTGTACAATTGAACCCTCATCCTCTAATGCTGTGCGTGTTACCATGGCAGTCATTGCCCCTTCTAGCCTAGTATGCTCAATAAACTTGCACCCCCTCATCACTTTGCTTGTAGCACTTTATACCAGTACTAAGTGGACTTTTCAGTTGGTTTACAAGTCTGCAGGGATAAATTGCCCACAAGCCACAATACATAGCAACCATTTAATAAAAGAAAAAAAAAACATGCTCTTCCTTTTATCATTATGTAGCCAGTGCCTTTTATTCTTCTTTCCCCCTACTGAAATACTGCTGTTATGTTGCACCATTCTCATCTGGCCTGCAGATGGTGGTACAGCCAAGCAAGCCCTTATACCTCTATCACACTGGGGCAGTTTTCAGGCACTTTATCTCTAAAAATAGGGCCTATAAAGCGCTTGAAAACTGCCTCCCCTGCAGCCCCAGTGTGAAAACCTAAGTGATTTCACACTGGGGCGGTGTGCTTGCAGGATGAGAAAAAAAGACCTGCAAGCAGAATCTTTGGGGCGGTGCGGGAGCAGTGTATACACCAATCCTAATCCTCCTCTGCCATTGAAATCAATGGGCAGTGCTGCCGAAGTGCCTGCAAAGCGCTTCACCAGCGGAGCTTTAAATGCCTTTTTTAGCCCCTTCTGGGGGGTTAAAATCAATCCGCTAGCAGTGGCAAAGCACCGTATAAACAGAGGTAAAGCGATGTTAAAACTAGCAGCGATTTACCGCTAACGCCTCACCGCCCCAGTGTGAACGTAGTCTTTGACTTCTATGCAGAACGCTGAGAAGCCTGGGAGTTGTAGTTTGAGACAGTAGCCATATAATGGGATTGGGACACTACAGATACCAATATGCATTGTTCAGTGTTTTCTTTCTGAAGAATGAAAAGCAGATAAATGCATTATCAGGGAGCGTACTCTGGTCTCTGTGTGAGGTAAACAATATGTGGAAGTTTCACACTTACACATTAGTTAGCATGCTTCACTTAGTATTAAAATATATTTCATACTCTTAATTTGATTGATATTTGTTAAAGAGCTGGATGACTCAATATTTTATTTTTTATTTTTTAGGCAGACATGCTACTATTGTACAGCACAGAGCCAGACAGCTTGTGTTACATAGAAACAGCTGGAATTGATGGGTAATGTGGAATGAGCTTCTCCTTTTTTGGTCCCTTTTTGTCTGTAAATTGGAACTTAACTAAAAAAAATTATGACAGGTAGGATTTTTATGGCAGAAGAAACCCTATTGGTCTTTTCTGTCATATACGAAACCGCTTCTCTCTGTCAGTGTTAATGTACACTGAGCTGTGCATGTGCAGCTCAGCATACATCTATGGCACCAATTTTTGCCGTGATGATGTGACAGTGCACAGTAGTGGAGTCATCACTGCCTGGCCAATCCAGTAGCCAAAGAGTCTGAACCCAGAAGGAAGACCAGCAGAAGAATGAAGCGCCTGTGACCAGTGGAAACACTGACAGCGCAATACTGGAGGGGTCCTTTTGGCAGGTAAGTCACCATAATGCACTAATATGTGGCACATACTAGCATAATATAGCTAAAACCTCCTGGAGGCCCATTTAAAAATATTGCGGACTTTAATTTTGCTATAAATATACCAGTGAAAGCTGGTAACATCTGTTAAGTGCAAAAGTTACCCCTTGATTCGGCCAGAAATTGCATTTGCTGATAATTTCCTGCACTCCCTTCACCCCTTTATCCGTGGTCTCCAAACTGTGGTCCATAGGTCAGATGCACACCATTTTGCTGCCTTTATCCAGCCCTTGGGGCAATATTCCTCCCACTAATACAAGGCATTATGCTCCCACAGACATAACCCACGAGGCACCATTTCTTCCACTAACACCAAATGTGGAGCATAATTCCTCTCACTGACACCAACAATGAAGCATAATTCCTCCCACTGACACCAACAATGGGGCATAATTGCTCTCACTGACACCAACAATGGAACACTATTCCTTCCACTGATACCAATTATGGGGCACTATTCCTCCCACTGACTACAGACTTTATGCATATATTTTACTTCCACTGTACACCAAGTCTTAGGCTGGGTCATTTTCTACTACTAGAACACAGTCTAGTACCCTTAATGTCTGAAGGACAATTGACTGATGCTTTGTTTAGCAAGTTTGAAGACCCCGATCTAAACCCACAAACATGTCATAGTGGTAAATGTAATATATTTTAGCTTACTGGTCCTTAGATGTGGTGGCATTAGTTTTCTTTTTCAAGCTTTTTATCCCTTTATTTTCACCTAGTGATCTGCAAATAGCATATTTATTGACCTAGGGTTATCGCTTATGTAGCGACAGGCTCCTGAAGAGCACGCGCTATGTTTTTCAAAGTTAACACTTTACTCAGACTACAGTATGGTTTGGGTCAATTTGTCTAAATTAGATTTCTTTGTCAGTTTGACTGGGCTGTGAGATGTTCAGCCTGGCCACAAGGGGGCGCTGCCTCTGGTGGCAGGCATGGAACTATGGTCTAGTCAAGCGTTTGGTTACTCTCTTTCAGATTCAGGTCAGAGGGAGTGGCCCTCCCGCTGTATCCTCTGGGAGAGGGTATTTAAGACACGGATGTCACGTAGTTCGGGGTTCCGGGCCAGTATGAAGAGTTGAGTACTTGGTCCTGGTCCTCCTGACCAGCCTCCAGGAAGGCTATGGCCTGGGGTGTGGATCCACCCGACTGTAATGCCTCTGGGCTGGCTAGCCCAAGGCAGGGAAACTAAAGGAGGATTCTGAGGTGGTTGGGTACCGTCTCAGGTTCGGGAGAGATCCAGTATACTTCAAGCATTCCAGGGGAGGACTCTTTAGAAGATTACCACGTGTGAGTTTGGTTTTCTTAACAAGAGCCTGGAAGGGCTAAATTAACCAAGAGAATCTCGGACTTGTGGATATCGCCAAGCTGGTTAAAAGATCCAGGTATCCTACAAGTGTTCTACAGCTTAGTTTCCTACGTTTTCTGCAACACCGTCGGGGATAAAGACTTTGTTCTTGAGCAAGCACCTTGTTGGCTGCTAGGCCTTGTGAGAGAGGGACTGTCAAAGCTGAGTGCTCATCCAGCTGCGAATGGCTATTCTCTGGATGTAGTCAAAGTAAGCAAGTTCTTTAATGTTTTTGACTTTGACATTGAGAGTACCTGAATTTTTCTTTCCAACCCTCTGATCCCAAGTTAAAGACTGTTCAATGGTTGAAGTTTGCAAATAAAATCCATTCAACAGGATCTATTGTTAGTCTCAAGTTACTGGGTCATCTACCATGGGACATCCCCTAGACGTGCCACAAAAGAAGAAGCGGAAGGTAATGGTAAGCCCAGAAAAAATAACTAGCAGCTCCTTCGGGGGTAAGTGCTACACTTATTTTCTCCACTTTAACTAAGTAGAGATCAATGGTTGTCACCTTAAAACACACATCAAATTCTCCTTTTCACATTAGAAGCCCCCTACTCCATAGTTCAAGGTCTTCATCAGAAGTGGAGACCAACTGATCTGAATTCCCACTTTGTGCTGGGTAGTCTGAGGATATACCACTGACACTAGCTTTATGCAAGATAAAATCTAGTAGCAGGCCTGATGTGGTCCTGTGCCATAGTTTGGAGACCCCTGTTTTAAAACAAGATCTTATTTATAATATATACAACACAGACTTGCTAAGATAACTTGGGTCTGTTGATCCTTTGTGGCAGAACATTTGCAACTGTATTATAACTGCCATGCTTTTGTACCTATAAACTCCCATAGACCTTTTATTCAGTCACTTTTTGTTACCACTCTGGCCACTATATGTAATGCCTTGTACACACGGTCGGATTTTCCGATGGGAAATGTTTGATGTGAGCTTGTTGTCGGATATTCCGACCGTGTGTATGCTCCATTGCATATTTGCTGTCAGAATGTCCAACAACAAATGTTTGAGAGCAGGTTCTCAAATTTTCGAGTGTGTGTACACAATTCTGGGGCACAAAATTCCATGCATGCTCAGAATCAAGCAAAAGAGCCGCACTGGCTATTGAACTTAATTTTTCTTGGCTCGTCGTACGTGTTGTACGTCACCGCGCTCTTGGCGTTCGGAATTTCCGACATTTGTGTGACGTGTGTATGCAAGAAACGTTTGAGCCAACATCCTTCGGAAAAAATTCCACGGTTTTGTTGTTGGAAAATCCTATCGTGTGTACAGGGCATTACAGATTTACCTATAGTAAATTAACTTTTATAAGCTTTTTTCTTTTGTGTTCCAGAGAAACCAACCTTAAATTCCGTCAGGCTTTACCAGTTACACACTCCAGCCTAAGCACGTTAGAAGCACTGGCAGCATTTGATGGTAATATTCATATTGGGTTGAAAAGCAGTTATTGATGTGATGCAGTAAGATGATCCCTGTCCTGCAAGTTACATATATGTGTATAAAAAGGATATTTTTGTGCTTAATGTTTATTAGGAAGCAGCACACTAATGCCGTGTACACACGAGTGGAATTTCCGACAGAAAAAGTCAGACAGGAGCTTTTCATCAAATATTCCAATCATGTGTATGCCCCATCAGACTTTACGTCAAATTCTGATGGACCTAGAAAGAGAACATGTTCTACATTTTTCCAACTGAACCAATTCCTATCGGGTAAACCGCCCGTCTGTATTCTGTTCCGACGTACCAAAAACGGCACATGCTCTGAAGCAAGTACAAGATGGAAGCTATTGGCTACTGGCTATTGAACTAACTTTTTCTAGTCCCATCGTACATCACCGCATTCATGATGGACGGACTTTGGTGTGACCGTGTGTATGCAAGGCAACTTGAGCGGAATTCCGTCAGAGAAACCTTCAGAGTTTATTCTGACGGAAAAAACGCTTCTGTGTACACGGCATAAGTGTTTGAATACAAAACTATACAGTTGTTTTAAATGAGTAGGTGTTTTTCCCTATAAAATAAGGCATTCATCCTATACGACCTAACAAACAATCCAAATCTATAAATAATGCAGATTTGTAAGTTCAAATTCAGTTTTTTATTCTTTTTTTTTTTCTGACATGTTGGTGTATGTATTTTAAAGGGGGTGACTGTAAATGTGGGAAGGTTTTGATTAGAAAACTATACCAAGCTAATGAAAGGCCAAAATATGCAGGATTACATAAGCCACACCTCGAAAATGGTTGAGCACGTAAAGGGTATAGGAGAAGAAATAAAAGATTTTCATGTCACAGCACTATTCCCAAACAATTTACCAGAGAGTTAATGAAATCCTTGTCACAGCACTTGATGTATGTCCAGATTATGAACTGACATTGGAATATGCTATAGGCAAACTTATGGATGAATATAAGCGTAAAATGGAAAGCATTAATAGTGACGGTGCTTCTATCACAGTGTCTGCTCTTAAGATGAAAAATAGCAATAAAAACATTGACATGCAACAAGAAATACGTAAATGTTTTTTGTGCAAGAAACACGGTAATTTAAAAGCAGATTGCAGAATCTGAAAAGCTAGCATGCAAAAACACAACAAGCTTAACTACAAAAGGCCAAAAGTGTAAAGGAAGAAACTGATTTTGCTTAAGATAATGAATGTTTTTAAATCCAAAAGTTGCACCTCATCTTTGCAGGAATGGTGTACTGATTCAGGAGCTACGAGTCAAGTGACAAATGGCAGTGTTTTTTTTATTCACCCTGACCAGAGTAAAACTGAAAAAAATCACCACAGCTAATAAACAAACAAATAATGGAATTACAAGGGATAGGAGATGGTTTTCTTTACTGAACTATTTCCCAGGGTGTCACCAGAAAGTTACCTGTGAAAAATGTCCTCTATGTCCCTGCTCTTAAAACTAATCTTTTTTCAGTGGAGGCGCTCACAAAACAAGATAATGTAGTGACCTTCCAAGATGACAGTTGTGCTATCACGGCTAAAATTACCAAATAACTGTATCGACTGAACTGCCGTGAAGTGGTTAATACTGCCAAGGAGGAAAAACATTCAAACTGCATGCCCACATGGCACAGACGACTTGGCCACAGAAGTCCAGACATAATAAATTTAACTAAGAATGACTATGCAAGTGGAATAAAAATTAGTCCATGTGATCAAACAAAGAAATGCACCAGCTGTATAAAAGGAAATAAGAAAAGAAAAGCCTTTCCAAAGCAGAGAAACAGCAGAGGTAGGACACCTCTGAACTTAATTTATTCAGGTCTTTGCTGTCCAATGGAAAAATTTACTCCAGAGGTATTTTTTCACTTTTATAAATAATTACTCCAGGTATACTACACTCTGTTGCACAGCAAAAGTGCAGCACCAGAGAAACATGAACAGTATTTGGCTCAAGTAAGCAACAAATTTGGAAAAATGCTGTGTGTATTGCACACAGACAATGCAACTGAAATCACAGGTGATAACACACAGGCGACTCTCAGTAAGCATTGCATGATATTGCAAACCACTGTACCATACAACCAATAACAAAATGAGGCTATAGAAAGAATGAACCATACTCTGAGAGTGAAAGAACTATGCTGTTTGATGAGGATATGCCAACACATACTGGGGGAGGCAATTATGACCACATGATATCTCCAAAATTGACTAACAGGAAAATCAACTGAAAAAACTCCATGTGAATTGTGGAATGGAAGGGCTCCCAATTATAACCATCTTCAAAGCAAAGCCTATGTGCACCTCTTAAAAAAAATGTATAAAATGGGATTTTGTGCAAAGAAAGGTGTATTTGTGGGGTACAGTGAAAAAACTGAATTCTACACCAAAACACAAGCAAGGTAACCATCAATAGAAGTTTAATTGGCACTGAAACTTCAGTGTGTTCAAAATTTTAAAATGCTTCAAACACTTCAAATGCTTCAAACTGAGGGAAATTCCGTATCTGTCACATGAAAATAAGCAACAAAGTGACACAGAAATATAATGAATGCAGACAAGCCAAATGCTGTAAAAGAAGAAACCAGACCACAAGAGGCCTTAATCAGGAAATCCACCAGAAGCAATAAAGGCATCCCAGCCAAACATCGGTCCTGTGTTGCTTGTGTAGCATTAAAACCAGAGCCAGATGCATGGGATGGGATGCAAGGACTTCTGACTCCTGAGAAACAAAAAGGGATCACTGCATTTGAAAAGAAATGCTTGCAAGAAACAGATTTATTAACCACTTTCAGACTGGACCATTTTGCTGGCTTAAGACCAGACCACTTTTTGCGATTCGGCACTGCGTTGTTTTAACTTACAATTGCGCGGTCGTGTGACGTGGCTCCCAAACAAAATTGACATTCTTTTTTTCCCAAAAATAGAGCTTTTTTTGGTGGTATTTGGTCACGCCTGCGGTTTTTATTTTTTGCGTTATAAACAAAAATAGAGCTACAATTTTGAAAAAAAAGCATTATTTTTTACTTTTTGTTATAATAAATATCCCCCAAAAATATATAAAAAAAAATTTTTCCCTCAGTTTAGGCCGATATGTATTCTTCTACATATTTTTGGTTTGCGCAAAAGTTATAGCGTTTACAAAATAGGGTATAGTTTTATGGCATTTTTATTAATAATTTTTTTTTACTAGTAATGGCAGCGATCAGCGATTTTTTTTTTTTATTGTAACTGTGACAGTATGGAGGACACATCGGACATTTTTGACACATTTTTGGGACCATTGTCATTTATACAGCAATCAGTGCTATACAAATGCACTGATTCCTGTGTAAATGACACTAGCAGTGAAGGGGTTAACCAGGGGGTGGCAGTGTAGGGGTTAAGTGCTCCTAAGGGCATGTTACTAACTGTGGGGGGCTGAACTTTGTGTTAGTGAACACTGACCTCTGCTCTAATCACATGGAGCAGAGATCAGTGTCACTTGTTGCAAGGCAGAATGGGGAGATGCTGTTTACAACGGCATCTCCGCGTTCAGTCTCCCCGTGAGACGATTGCGGGTATCCCCACGATGATCGAGCCCATGGGACCTGCAACCGGACTCACAGGGGTCCCGACCAGCACGCGAGCCATGGCAGGGCGGCATATAGAAATGGACGTACCTGTACGCCAATATGCCTGCCCGTGAAATTCTGCCGACGTACATCGGCATGTGCCGGTCGGGAAGTGGTTAAACTGAGATCTGAAATGGGACTAATATTAGGAGTAGTTGTTGAATGGGGGTATTGTATTTTGTGCAACAACTACATCAGCCTGTAGATGGCCGTGTTTACAAGTTTGTAGCTGCATTTGTGGTTGTACTCTATATCTTTTCTCTGTATAATAAAATGTCCTGTTTCCTGTCTGCAGTTAAAGTGGTAGTGAAGGATTTTTTGTTTATACCTACAGGTAAGCCTATAATAAGAGATTACTTGTAGGTACAGTAAATATCTTCTAAACTTGCGCCATTTAGGAGATATTTACTTTAGCACCAGTGTATCACCAGCGCATGTGCACTGCACTCTCAATGGACAGTGTGCCATGGCCATGTCTCCCGCACATGCATGGGAGTAATGTCATTGCAGCTCAACCAGTCAAAAGCCAGCTGCCTGCAAACCCGGAAGAAAGACCGGGTAAAGATGAAAGCCCTGTCAGTGGTGACAGCGTGCTGCTGAGGGGCTTAGTTTTCAGGTAAGTCTTTCATAATGTGCTAGCATGCAATACATACTAGCACATTATGATATTAATTTGCAGGGAGTTTTTTTTTTTTTTGGCGTGGTTTACTATTGCTTTAAGCAGGAAAGCCCATGTGGACTGCTTAAAGCAATAGTAAACCACGCACAGAGCGCAGCTCAGCCACGCCCACCGCTTTCTCCTCATTGGCACTCTGGCTGTGATTGACAGCAGTAGGAGTCAATGGATTCCACTGCTGTGTGAGCCAATGAGGAGAGGGAGACCCGCCACTGCACATGGCTGGATTGAGATGGGGCTCAGGTAAGTATAAGGAGGGGTTGGGGGTATCTGCATCCAGAAGTTTTTTTTACCTTAATGCATATAATGCATTAAGGTAAAAAAAAGTTTTCCTTTAAAACCACTTTAACCACTTACAGACCGGACCATTTTGCTGGTCAAAGACCAGACCACTTTTTGCAATTCGGCACTGCGTCGCTTTAACTGACAATTGCAAGGTCGTGCGACGTGGCTCCCAAACAAAATTGACGTCCTTTTTTTTCCCATAAATAGAGCTTTCTTTTGGTGGTATTTGATCACCCCTGCAGTTTTTATTTTTTGCGCTATAAACAAAAATAGAGCGACAATTTTGAAAAAAAACGCATTATTTTTTACTTTTTGTTATAATAAATATCCCCCAAAAATATATAAAAAAAAAATGTTTCCCTCAGTTTAGGCCGATACGTATTCTTCTACATATTTTTGATAAAAAAATCGCAATAAGCGATTATTGATTGGTTTGCGCAAAAGTTATAGCATTTACAAAATAGGGATAGTTTTATAGCATTTTTATTAATAATTTTTTATTCTTTTTTTTTTTACTAGTAATGGCGGCGATCAGTGATTTGTATTGTGACTGCGACATTGTGGGGGACACATCGGACATTTTTTACACATTTTTGGGACCATTGTCCTTTACACAGTAATCACTGCTACATAAATGCAGTGATTCCTGTGTAAATGGCACTGGCAGTGAAGGGGTTAACCAGTGGGTGGCAGTGTAGGGGTTAAGTGTTCCTAGGGGTGTGTTACTAACTGTGGGGGGGTTGGGCTTTCATTTAGTGAACACTGATCTCTGCTCCAATCACATGGAGCAGAGATCAGCGTCACTAGTTGCTAGGCAGAATGGAGAAATGCTGTTTACACGGCATTTCCTCCATTCAGCCGTCCCGTGAGACGATCGCGGGTATGCCCGCGGCGATTGAGTCCGCGGGTCCCGCGACCAGACTCACGGGGGTCCCCACCAGTGCGGGAGCGCGCCGCCGGCGGCGCGCTCCCGATGGCAGGGCGGCATTGAAGATTGGACGTACCTGTACGCCAATATGCCTGCCCGTGCCATTCTGTCGACGTACATCGTCATGCGCTGGTCGGGAACCGGTTAAAGAATATGTAAATAAAAAATAGATTTTTTAATATGTGCAAAATCTGGTGCAACTCTGAATAGAAACGAATCGGCTTCCAGGTTTTGTTGCAAAAACTTAGCTGAACAAGTTGAGGTTAGAAGCCGATTGGCTACCATGCACAGCTGCACCAGATTCTGAGTGCCCCAGTTTTAGTAAATCTACCCCTGTCTCTCCGTTAGCAGTTTTGTCAGCCTGCCATCGCACTCCTAAAGCAATGGGCTACCTATCAAGTTTTTATACAGCCCAATTCATACCTCACAACTTTTTGAGATGGGAACAAGGGACACTTGTTAACAAAAGTATGTAGGCATAGCAGACATCCCCTGCCACGACCCCTTAACCACTTAAGGACCGGGCCTCTTTTTCAGACTCGGTATTTGCAAGTTAAAAACACTTTTTTTGCTAGAAAATTACTTAGAACCCAAACAGTATACATTTTTTTTCCTAACACCCTAGAGAATAAAATGGCAGTCATTGCAATACTTTTTGTCACACCATATTTGCGCAGCGGTCTTACAAGCGCACTTTTTTTGGAACAAAAAAAAAGACAACAGTGAAGTTAGCCCAATTGATACCCAACATGTCATGCTTCAAAATTGTGCCCACTTGAGGAATGGCGTCAAACTTTTACCCTTAAAAATCTCCATAGGCGACGTTTAAAAAATTCTACAGGTTGCATGTTTTGAGTTACAGAGGAGGTCTAGGGCTAGAATTATTGCTATCGCTCTAATGATCGCGGCGACACATCACATGTGTGGTTTGACCACCGTTTTCATATGCGTGAGCTACTCAAGTGTGCGTTCGCTACTGCGCGCAAGCTCATTGGGACAGGGTGCTTTAGAAAAAAAAAAAAATTCTTATTTATTTTATTTATTTTTACACTGTTTAAAAAAAAAAAAAAAGAAGTTGGGTCACTTTTATTCCTATTACAAGGAATGTAAACATCCCTTGTAATAGAAAAAACCATGACAGGTCCACTTAAATATGAGATCTGGAGTCAAAAAGACCTCAGATCTCCTCATATTTAGACTTAAATGTAATAAATAAATAAATTGTCATTTGAATGAAAATGACATTGAAAAAATGTGCCTTTTAAGATATATGGGTGGAAGTGACGTTTTGGCGTCGCTTCTGCCCTGCTATGGTATGAAGACTGATGGGGGCAATCTTTAGCCTCACTCGTCTCCATACCAAAGAAGTGACAGGACCCAATCGCCTCCGCCGACGGCTCCAGTAAGCGGCGGGAGGGGCGGTGGCACCTCTTCCACCACCGATAACAGAGATCTTGCGGCAAATCCGCCTCAGAGACCAACCATTATCGTTTACTGAACCGCCACCTGAAGAGATGGATACCTCGGTTGTGGCAGCAGCTGCTGCCCTTACCGAGATATCCCTCTTCAAAAAAGGGACGTACATCGACGTGCGGCGATCGGTAAGTGGTTAATAGAAAATTGTACAAATAAAATGTGTAGTTAAACCCGCAACTGTTTTTTTTTTTTTTTACCACTACTATTCCTTTCTAAAATTGGATGAATGATTTAGCACCGGGAAACATTTTTTGAAAGATAAAAACTGATAAAAGTTGTAGTTTATATAAAACTATATAGATCAGACCAACATGAGGGACAAAGGAGGGGGAAAGAGGGACAGAGGGACTTTGTTCCAAATCAGGCACATTCTGTCGAAATCAGGGACAGTTGGGAGATTTGCAACAGCCAACTGAAGAAGCTTGCATTATGGGCTGACAACACTGCCGATGCAAGGCAGTGGCTTAGAGTTGTCAGTCTGAAACAGAAAATATTACTGGCAGGATCTCCAGGTAAAAAACTTTAAAACAGGTTCACAAAAAAAGAGTAACTGCGACGACTGAAGAATATTTACTTTCATCCCCCGTG
Source organism: Lithobates pipiens (assembly GCF_037356315.1). NCBI lineage: Eukaryota > Metazoa > Chordata > Amphibia > Anura > Ranidae > Lithobates > Lithobates pipiens. The sequence continues at coordinate 91,088,420 of NW_027507787.1, forward strand.
CTGGAAGTGAACAAGCTAATTTTTCTGCAGTACGTCTTAAAGTAGTATATACAGTATGTAGCGCCGGTACTCCTGAAGAGTATGTGCTGTGTCTGTAAATTTAGTTTTTTCCCAAGACTATAGTTGAGTCTTGGGGTTAATTGTTCTAAATTGTGGTTTTGGCATCAGTTTGGCTGGGCTGTACTAATGTTTTGCCTGGTCATAGGTGTAGGTAGCACCTCTGACAGGCATTAGAACACAGTCTGGTTGGACGCATGGGGTACCAATCTCTCTCTCTGAGCCAATTAGTGGGTGTGTTGTCTTGCTGTGTATTCCAGGAGAGGGTACTTAAGATGCTGAAGATACGTGGTTCTGGGTTCGGGTCCAGAAGTATGTTCTGACTCTATGGTCCTGGTCCCCCTGACCAGCCCCCGGGGGCCCTCATGGCCTGGGGTGCAGATCCATCCATTTCCAAGTCTCGGAACTGGCTAGTCCGAGGCACAGTAACTGGAAGGAGGATTCTAAAGTGGTCCGGTGCCGTCTCAGGTTTTGGAGAGGCTCAGCAACTCGTCATGCAACCAGGAGAGGACTCTTCGGAAGAGGGCCACGCACGAGGCTGGCTGCTCGGTAAGAGCCTGGATTCTGAGCTGTATGGACACTAATTGAATCCACATTTCTTATGGTATCGGCGGACCGGCTGCAAGATACTGGTACCGTAAGAAGGTTCATATTTTCATCCTTTGGTTACAACTAAGTTCCTGTGAGAGACTTTCTGTGTTCATCTAAAAGTTTGCAACCAAGTCTGTGGCAGAGACTTTGCTAAGTTTGAGTCATTTGTCAGATGCTAAGGCCATAAACCAGGATTTATCCAACAGTGGAAATATCCAGTTGCGAGTGGCTATTCCCTGGATTACCTAGAGAGAGATATTTATTAAGTGTCAGCATTTTCAAAGTGCCTGAGCTTCCGTACCTATACCCTCCATTCCCAACTGAGAGACTGTGTTTCTGCTCAACGTTTTAAGCAAATAAAAATTCCTAAAGGAATTCAAGTGTCGGTCTCTGCAGTTATTGGGCTATCAACCTTGGGAACCCCTAGACAAGAACGACGAGTTACAAGGCGGAGGAGGTAAACGGTAAGCCCAAGAAAACCAGCCGCTCCTTCGGGGGTCAGTGCTACAAGTAATACTTATATAAAGTAATAAATAACATTGTAAGGACTGAGTTCTTATGCTGGTGGCACTGTTTTTCTCTGGGCTGATTGCGGCAGTTCCAGTGTCCACCAGCAAGTGTCACCCAGAAGCCAGCAGGCTTCAGTGATCAACTCCACCTAGTTTTAGCTACTAGGTGGCTATACAGTGGAACCCCGGGATTTAAAAAAAAAATGCTCGTATTGCGAAACGCTCGTTAACCGCGTTACTCGCAATCCGAGGTTTAGCTGTATAAGGCTGCTCCTTCTAACACACCTGGATTCACTGTTTTGATTGCCTCCTTGCTGCCAGATCTTTTTACCTGTGTGTCCTACTCCTGAGCTAATCCTGCACCCTGTACGCTGCTGCTTACTCCTGGTTCCTGTACCCAGTCTTGATTCCCCCCTTCCTTAAATCCATGGTATTCCCTGTTACCATTGCCCCTCATCATATAAATGTTTTGTATATAGTTAGTTGTTTATTAGGTTTATTAGATATTTTGTCGCTGGGGTTTGTTCATGTTTGCTGGTGTGTGATTCTTCGCTTCACTGTACATAAATCTCACTTAAAAGAATATATATATATATATATATATATATATATATATATATATATATATATTATAATATTGTGAATTCATGAAGAAATACATTTAATATTTTAATATTTACTGCAGAGATGTGAGATTATAGTAGACCTTTAAAAATGAAGTGAACTATTGCTCTTGAAAAGCAGAGGAGCTTATTTTCTCTCTTACAAGTCTCAAATATATCAACTATTTAAAGCGGAGGTCCACCCTAAAATGGACCTCCGCTCATCGGAATCCCCCCCCCCTCCGGCGCCACAATCGGCACCTTTCAGGGGGGAGGGGGGTGCAGTTACCTGGATAATCCAGGTAACTGCACCCACTTCCGGGCTAGCTCTCTGCGGAAAGGGGCGTACGTTACGCCCCTTTCCGCAAGCGCCCGCCCCCTTCAGCAAGTGCCCCGCTGCCTGCTGGGAAACACACAGCTCCCAGAGGCAGCGGGGACCGTCCGGATTGCGCCGCGCGGCTCGCACATGCGCAGTAGGGAACCGGGAAATGAAGCCGAAAGGCTCCATTTCCTGATTCCCATACCCAAGATGGCGGTGGCACGAGCGAGCGATCGGCTTCGGGTGCCGAAATCGCGGGCGCGCTGGACAGGTAAGTGTCACTATTTAAAAGTCAGCAGCTGCAGTATTTGTAGCTGCTGGCTTTTAAAAAAAAAAAAAAAAACGCGGAGTCCCGGTGGACTCCCGCTTTAAGGTTTTTACAAGCAGATGTTGGGACAGAGATTTGCCTGAACAATAGGGTCTTTTGTCACAGACACCAGAAAAACATTTATCTGCCCTTGTCGAATGGACAAGGAAAGCAGCGCAAATATATGGCTAGGTTTGGTCATACATAGAAATTACCTGTGACTAACAGTCGCTAAACCTGAATAGCTAGAACAAATATCCCATTGTTTCAGAAAGTAAGATGGCTCACTAAGCAAAGTAGCCAGTATTGTCTCAGCTTCTCATAAGACAATGGCAGAAGACTTCAGTTAATTATACGCCAGCATGACAACAGTTACAGAAACCAATGTGAAATGACAAATACATGTATCTACATATGATATGGACATCCATATGTTTTATAAGTCATTCAAATTGTATGTGATATTTGTAGGTGAAGTAACTGATCAATACAACCTATTATCATCGGTTATGTATTACTTTGTCTAGTCCCTATAGATTAGTTAGTCTATCTATACTCTGAGCACATGCTATCGTTAATATCGCAATACTATAACAATTAGCTATGAAACCAAATACACGGTTTAGGATCAATCAAATCTCATTTATTTCCCAAGGAAATAAGAAAGCTTGCATAAGGTATCAATAGAAGTTACAAGAGTACATAGCATACAATCAGAATACAATATAAGCGATACTTAGCAGATCTTCGCGGCTGAGCCTCATGGTGGAGAGAGAGGCAGCTCTCATTGATGAAACCCTTTTTGATAAACACACCTCAGCCGCACTACATTGCATTGCCCACCCCCTTTGCCTGTGGATCAATCAGCATCTCTGGGGCGTCTCATCCCTCAGGCTAAATATCTCTGACAGTCCTGCCATAATTGGCCTCTGGGGAGCAGTGTTTGCCCATGAATTGCAACTGCTCCGACTGGGTTCACATCTTGTGATTCGATCTCGGATGCCCTTCCCGCTCATTAGGTCCCTTTTTAGTCCTTACAGGCAGACCGGCGCCATCATTGTCCTAAATCTCTTTGAAGCTCCATGCACACCAGGTGCGCTGAATAGAACTCATTCTGCTATGCAGATTCTGTTTGGTGCCACATTCCTCTATACCTTTAAACATGTGGGACTGCAAATATCAATATGGCTGAGTTTGGTTGTACAAACAGATGTGTAGAACTTTAGACAAATAACATTACTTCATGTTCAATTCCAACATATTCCTAAAAGGCGCATACCACCCTTCTTCAGTCGCGGCTCCTATTGAACAGACCATAACCGTCTTAACGCGTGTCACTCCCCAACCTGTGTCTCCAAACCAGTACCTGTGGCACAGTCCTTAGCTTGTGTAACGTGTGGTTGGTTTCAACGAGCGATCCAGAGACATCTCCCATGGAACAGTACACAATTGTCTTTCAACATGTGCAGAAACAGGTCCTATGGAGCAGTCCATACTTGTTTTACCATGTGATGCTTCCCAACATGTGCCGCTTTGCCACTGAGTGACATATCACCACCATTCTTCAGCGACAGCTTCCATGTCACCATTCTGTATCTTCGGTATCTTCAGGACGGCAGTACAGGCAAGGGGCGTCCATTCATTCACCACTCACCAGCATACGTTCAGAGCAATATTTCATCCAGCTCTCAACTACCGAGTTTCGATGAGGGCCTTTCTTGCCCATATTACTAGCCTACACTACACATAGGTCACACTCTACCACAGAAATAAATCAACTTATTACCATAATATATACATACATATGTGTCCCCTCCAATTATGCACCCTGCTCCCAACCTCCTATAATCTCTTACTGTAAATATGGGTCGTGATTTGGCAAACTTGCTCACAGCAGTGTTGCAGGGCTCTGACTTGGCAGCAAAGTCTCTAACTTGTACACAGAGAGCCTACCGTCAAATCGTCCCTTAACTTGCATAGACAAATGGGAGACCCTTCTAGATAAATATCTCTTAACTACACATATAAATTTACAACAATGACCAAACCCACTCAATTCCACCCCTTTGCCTGGATTTCAGAGATCATGCTCATGGTATACCATGCACCTCTACCTGTGGTCAGGTTCAAAGAACCTTCTAGTTCCATGACTAAAACTACACCGGTATTCTTTAGGACAAAGAAACAAACTCGCCTATGTCCTAAATAATACCCGGGTGCCTCCTTCCCAGTAATGATCTCTCCATCCAGAACACAGAGAGAAATAACTTCCAACATTATTCGTTCATCCCCATGTATTGAACTGGCATACAAAGGACATCATGGTCATGCTTCTGACAAAGGGAAATATCAACCTGCCTCCAACTTTCATCTTCTCTGATCACATGTGTGATATAGCCTCAAATGCAACAAGATAGAATCCCCAGTCAGTAAGCCCATTGATGCCATCAAATATACAGACCGAGTCTGCACTTCTGTATATGGGAACATACAGCATAACCCCTTTCACAATCCAAATTAGTACAGCCCATACAGGCATTCGACCACTACTTTGGATTAGTGTAAGCAACGTGTTTTGGCAAAATCTTACTGAGCGGTGATGCTAACTCATCAGGCCACTGCCCCTCATACAGAGACGGTACAATCAGCTTGATGTTGGCTGATATTTCCACCTGCCACAGAGTGTGCGCCAGAGCCAATGACAGGTTTCTGTCCTCTCTACCAACCTCTCAACATGGTTGACAAAATCCGGAGCCACTCTAACCTGAGTGTTTCTGTGACTTTGTTGAATGTTATCAAGGACGCCACCAATCTCTCTGGGTAACAAAGTCACGCTCCTTCTCTGAAGCTATGGCTGTGAGTTTGTTCCTCAGGAGGCCGATGTCCACTCCATTCACAACACCCATCCCAGCTATTATTCCCCTCCAATATAGTGCTGAATACATCCCTCCTCTTTCGGGTTACTCCTCAGAAATAAGCATCCTGCATGGACTTCATCGCATCTCTGGGAGTAAGTCGCTGGTACAATGACCGCACTTGATTCAGTTTATACTCAGCACATATAGGGTGATAGGTTTTTATCAACCACAGTGAGATGTTGCAGAGGCATGTGGTGAAGTCATACGGTACCTTGATAGCCAGCGTTTGTTCCCTTTATTTTAACGGAGCATGCTCCTGTGTGTATTCACTGGCATTATCTGTGCAGGGTTTCAACCTCTCAGGTGAGACACCAACCGGGCGTATCTTCCCCATGTCTAGTTCTGGTGCCCCGCATGTCGAGTAACCGAAAGCTTCTCTCTAGGACCACTAGGATTGAGACACCACCCCTACGAGGAAGTTTTCACCCCATTGATGTGTCACCTGGCACCCTTTAGTCTGGCCAACAGCTACCTTATTATGCATAAGTGCCAGCCTGCCTCCTGGGTACCTGCACCATATTAACTCCGTTACATCAATACATATCATATGTTAAAACCTTCCTTTTTTCAATTCCTCATTCCAACAAAAAAAACGCATATTTTACATTTTAATGTTCTGACGGATTTAATGTGTCATATTCCTTCCCCAACCTCCAACCCATTGCACATGTATTAATAACATGTTTGCATTCATCAGGAGAGACTTCAGCCAAAAATATTTTACAAGCTCTCACACCACATTGTCCATAAGAAAAAAACAAGTATTAATCTGAATCTTTCAGTTTTTTTTTTTTCTTCTCCTGATGTTTATCAGAACAAATTTGTGGTGTGGTGTGGCACAGACAAACTGCCAACCAGATGATCATCTGTCATCCATGTTCCAGACGCCTCTCCAATTCTCGCTCCACCAGGATTCTGGAAGTGAAAAACAAGAGAAGTATCAAATTCTTATCCATAACATCTGCTCGTTTAACATGTTCACTTATAGTTCCCTCCTTGGAACCCAGGACCTTAGTATTCCTGGCTTCTGCAACTCTGACCAAACTATCCAAACAACCATGACCTCTTTAGGCTGAACCCACTGTAAAATGGATCCCCATGGTATGATCAAAAATGTTTGAAACTGAACGTCAGTGTTGCTTCTCAAAAACTTCAAATTTTACAAGCTACAAAGACAATGCATCTATCTGTATTTTTACGATGTATGCACTACCCCCTTTCAGGTGGACAAAGCCTAAACCTTTTGGAACTCTTTTCCACCTGAATGAAAATAAAAATAAAATAGACGACTAAACCAATATCAAAAGAAATTTAGAGAGAAATTTTTTTTTAAAAAATTTAAAAAAATTTAGAAAAATTAAAAATCGGGCAATTATCACACAAACAACATAAGACAACCACCATAAAACAATGACAAACACTCAACTTTTAGTTAAAAACATCCATGGACTTTTCTCCTGAGAAGAGTGCTCATTCCAATCTGAAATACAATTAGTTAATGGGGAAAACAAAAAACAAAACAAAGCATATGTATCTCATCACAACATTGTAGCTTCATTTATATCTTTTTAGTACTATTTATTTTTCATTGTTTGCAAACAATAACTAAAGAATGAGCTCATGGCACCATGTGATAATCAATTATGCCTTTACAATAACCTAACCCCTGTTCTGCTATATTTTTCCCACTGTTGTTCTCACTTTGACAGACCTGCAAACAAATGCAAATGTCAGTATCCAAACCAGTTTAACTTCTTCCCTGGTCTCTGTAAAAGGAACACACACACAATTCTTATGTTAAGCAGCAGTATTTGATATTACTCAGGAAAAGTTTACAAAGACTGAAAATAAGAGAAGAGTAAAGAAACACAAAAAACAAAAAAACAATACTCATAACAGAAACATCTTTTAACCACACAAAAAAACAAAACACAATACCAATTCAGAGGTTTATCCCTTAAAATACAAAAAAATGTATATCTATATCAAGGTCCTCTATCATATTCTGAACCTGAAACTCACATCAAACCTTTTTCATAGCAGGGAAACATTGACCAGAATATTCTTACCTTGCCTGCAGCTCACTAAGTTCTGCTAACATTGTTTCCCCCAGTGCTATATTTGAATAACCATGCGTCTACCTCCATTTTGACTTTTTGCAACTGTCCTACATATTGCTTTTCAGTTTGTAGACCCCGCATTTGGGTCTTACACGGGAAATGGGTTTGATCACTATGGATTCCATGCTTTGGATGGATACCCCACCTGGCTGAATAACACACATAATGCCTTGGGGTCGTTTTCGGGTATGATCTCCTTTTGATATCATTATTCGCCGCCCAACAATATTTTGCGATGTGACCCCCCCTTTTACACAAAAAACATTTTAGCTCTGGTTTCCCTGCATAGGCCCTTCTTTGAGGATATGGCGCTGAAAACCCACATTGCTGGATAATATTACTGTGATTGGAATGAACAGACTTTACACTTTCATCGTCTGAGGAGTCATCAGAAGTTTCAACTCCTGAATCAATTTCAAGTGCATTTATCCCATTTGCCTCTTCCACATCGATTCCCATCACAGTAATATCATTTGCAGTGATAATAGTATACGGGTTTTCTTCATGTTTCACTTCTAGCTTTTCTGTACACTGAGCATGTGCGGAGGGTACCTCCACCATTACACATTTGGAGGATAACTCCATTATGGCTGCTTGTGCCTTAAGCATTGTGATAACCTGCAAATTATCAGCCTCCCCAAAGAGGCAATGCAACTTTCTCTTAATTTGCACGTTTGTTCTAATTCATCTAATCTCTGTTGCAATACACATTTCTCAGTCACTAATTGTTCAATCCGACTACGAGCATCTGCATCAGCCTTTTCAATCCCCAGTAATGTATTTCTTACCTGGTCCATTACTTGTTTTCTTTCAGCAAACTATTCTAATTCTTTTTGTTCTGCAATTTCTTTCATTCTCACTAACATGCATAAGGCATTGGCCATTCTCTGTTTCCTGCCTTTTTTTTTTACTTATTACTTATGAGATTGTTATGTGTATTACATTGTCTCAAAAGTTCACCAAATTGGTGTGTTAAATGACTCTCTTGTGTGGATCGAGATCTAATACCACCATGCTTGCTAATGAAACCTTCAATGGCTTCCATTGTTATGCTAATTAGCCTACCCACACTAAAGTTGCTCAACCAGTTGCTTAGACAATAGACACAGACGAACAGATAAACACCCACAAAGACACAGATAAAGCTGTTTAAAAGCTAGCTTTCACCTATAGTCCCACCAACAAACACAAACGAAAGAAAAAAAAACAGATGTGAACCGTTTAAATCTACAGTGACTTGTGGTTCTACAGCATACAAGACACAAGCCACACTCTTAATCAATGCCTTAGGTTGCAGGCCACCTTACCAGAGCTATTTCACTCTCACGTGGGTAGAAATAAAAACCTATATTTCCCTCACTTTTTTCCTTTTTCCTCAAAGATGTATGGTAATTCCTGTCAATCTATAACCAACACTTTGCATTAGCAATACACTAGACGAACAGATACCAAGCACACACAAAGACACAGATGAAGCTGTTTAGAAGCTAGCTTTCACCTATAGTCCCACACCAAACACAAAAAAAAAACGCAAAAGGAAAAAAAACAAAAAAAAACAAATACAAATACGTTTAACCACAAATTTCTTCAGGAGAACACACTCTTAATCAATGCTCTCCTCTCCAATTGCAGGCCACAGGGAATTTCTATTGGGACAGAGAGCTTTTTCACACTCACGTGGGGATTTCCACATTTCCCTCAAAATTGTATGGTTCTCCTGTCAATCTGCGGTTATATCACAAAACCAGGGATGATCAGTTCCTATCTTGCCAGTGCGCCAATTTGCCCTCTGGTTACAGGTCTGCAGCACAATACAACATTAACGTACATACATACAGTATATCAGCCACAGTTCTCACCAGGTTCTACGCGTCCGTTTCACCAGTGAAATATCTCACAGAATTTTCCTGCTCATCCAAGCGTGGTTTCAGAATTTGCGAGCCAGCGCCAATCTTGTCCACACTAGAGATGATTTTCAGTTCTGGGTGTCTTTGAGGATCTGTGCTTACAGGGACTCAGAAACAAAAATACATTCGATTTTTGTGGATTCTGTGTAAAAATACCTTCTGCACGCCTTTCTGGGGTGCCAAATGAAGTAACTGATCAATACAACCTATTATCATCAGTTATGTATTACTTTGTCTAGTCCCTATAGATTAGTTAGTCTATCTATACTCTGAGCACATGCTATCATTAATATCGCAATACTATAACAATTAGCTATGAAACCAAATACACGGTTTATTTCCCAAGGAAATAAGAAAGCTTGCATAAGGTATCAATAGAAGTTACAAGAGTACATAGCATACAATCAGAATACAATACAAGCGATACTTAGCAGATCTTCGCGGCTGAGCCTCATGATGGAAAGAGAGGCAGCTCTCATTGATGAAACCCTTTTTGATAAACACACCTCAGCCACACCACATTGCATTGCCCACCCCCCTTTGCCTGTGTACCAATCAGCGTCTCTGGGGCGTCTCCTCCCTCAGGCTAAATATCTCTGACAGTCCTGCCATAATTGGCCTCTGGGGGGCAGTGTTTGCCCATGAATTGCAACTGCTCCGTCTGGGTTCACATCTTGTGATTCGATCTCGGATGCCCTTCCCGCTCATTAGGTCCCTTTTTGTCCTTACAGACAGACCAGCGCCGTCATTGTCCTAAATCTCTTTGAAGCTCCGTGCACACCAGGTGGGCTGAATAGAACTCATTCTGCTATGCAGATTCTGTTTGGTGCCACATTCCTCTATACCTTTAAACATGTGGGACTGCAAATATCAATATGGCTGAGTTCAGTTGTACAAACAGATGTGTAGAACTTTAGACAAATAACATTACTTCATGTTCAATTCCAACAGTAGGTCACAAAAGAGATATCATAATTTTAGTATCTAATGATCTAAAGAACTTTGTCATAAAGAAAATATATATGAAAGTGTCATTATAAGTAAAAGTGTTTTAGCAACGAATTAGTATTATGAAAAACATATAATCGTGATTATAACTGTATAAGAATTTTAACCTATGTTTAGATAAACCAATATTAATTGGATATATCAGAATTATCCAGTTATCCATATAAATAATTTTATGTGATATTGAACCTGTGTCCTTTCTAAATGGACAAATTGTTTATAGCTATACATTGATATACATATATAAAACCATTTAATATAATAATTATGTTAAGCATATTCTCTATTATGTCATTTACTAGCATCCATAAACACTAGAGATATATTCGTTAGAACATATATAAAAAAAAATACAAATTATAAATATAAAATATATTAACTTAAAGAGATAAACACCAAACACATGTGAGACACCTGGTGGTTAAAGATGCTATTACCTTAAACTCATTAGACTCCAGGGAAAGGGAATCATTACGTTTTGCCTGCCAATGAGGAGGTAACACATACCTTCTGGGCAGAACTTAGTATAATGTTATGATCTTATTGTTCAAGAGGATATTTAAGAAGCAAGAAAGATGAAAGAGGGGAGCTCAGGGACCCACCCTGAGAAGGGACACTGGGAGATACACACACTCCCAGACAGACTGACACTCATGCACCATGCATGAATACATATTTTAACATTCATGAATATTCCTGAATTCGGCAGCCATCTTAAAAATCCTGGTAACCAACAATTCAGACTAGTAGCCATTTGGAATGGGTAAATATGCCATGTTGATTATATCATGTATATTCTTTCAAATATTGATGTATTGAATATTCTGCTATTGATGATTATTCTCCCGAATCCATAACCACCTTTTTAAATTTTTCATTGTATATTTCTTATTAATAGTTGCCACTTCTATTGACAAACAAACGTCTAATTTATTTCACATTATTAACCACTTACCTGCAGTATAGTAACAGTTGAACGTGTGAAATACAGACGTTCTGTTTAATTGTCAATTATAATAAGGTTATTGATTCTACTGAGAAATTATCATGGTGATATTACATCCAAGCTACTACGCTAATTTTGAGGGTGTTTCCGTTCAATAAATCTAAATATTTCATATGATCACTTGTCTCCGTGAATAAGTTTCACATATATAGAGACTGTCATATAGATTGATTTTGTATCTTAAAAATATCCTTGTTAAAAATTACTTAAATACTGTGCGGGAAACTGTCCTTAAAAAGCACTATGTATGTGTGTGTGTATATATATATATATATATATATATATATATATATATATATATATATATATATATATATATATTATAGTATGCATGTGTGTGTGTGTGTGTGTGTGTGTATATGTTGTTTTGGTCCTAGTTTACTGTGTGTAGCTACATACACTATATTACCAAAAGTATTAGGGCGCCTGCTTTTACACGCACATGAACTTTAATGGCATTCCAGTCTTAGTCCTTAGGGTTCAATATTGAGTTGGCCCACCCTTTGCAGCTATAATGGCTTCAACCCTTCTGGGAAGGCTGTCCACAAGGTTTAGGAGTGTCTATGAGAATGTATGTCAGAAGTGCATTTGTGAGGTCAGGCACTGGTTTTGAATGAGAAGACCTGGTTCGCAGTCTCCACTCTAATTCATCCCAGTGTGTCCTTATGGGTTGAAGTCAGGACTCTGTGCAGGCCAGTCACTTTCCTCGACCCCAAACTCGCTCATCCATGTCTTTTATGGACCTTGCTTTGTGCACTGGTCCAAATAATTTGGTAGAGGTGGGATTATAGTGTGGGGTTGTTTTTCAGGGGTTGGGCTTGGTGGGAACAGTTTGAGAATGGCCCCTTCCTGTTCCAATATGACTGCGCACAAAGCAAAATCCATAAAGACATGAATGAGCGAGTTTGGGGTGGAGGAACTTGACTGGCTCAACCCGATAGAACACTTTTGGGTGATTTAGAGCAGCGACTGTGAGCCAGGCCTTTTTGTCCAAAATGAGTGCCTGACCTCACAAATGCACTTCTGGAAGAATGGCCAAATATTCCCATAGACACACTCTTTAACCTTGTGGACGGCCTTCCCTGAAGAGTTGAAGGTGTTATAGCTGCAAAGGGTGGGCCAACTCAATATTGAACCCTGCGGCCTAAGACTGGGATGGCAATAAAGTTCATGTGCGTGTAAAGGCAGGTGTCCCAATACTTTTGGTAATATAGTCTATATCTGGTCTTCTAGCTACTGAATTCTGACAAACATTTTAATTTCTTTAGTGAAAGAAGTGCTATTGGTGTACCCCTAGATTAGAAACAACAGCCTCCTTTTATTTATACCTATACACTCCAATTCAAGGCCAGAAACTTTTTGTATACTTAGGAAATACTTTCAAGCCAATAATGATTATATTAGCTTATAAAAGAGGAAACCGATTCAGACATTTGCTTTGGTGATATGTAAACTTATTTTACTGTGGTTACTGCTATTGTTTTAATTATATGATGTTCTTAGCCTGCATAAACTGTATTTTTACAGGCCTGGTGACATGCGAGGCTCCAAACGCACAGATATACAGTTTTGTGGGAGTCCTGGACTGGAACGGCAAAAAATATCCATTAAATAGCGAGAACATCCTGCTAAGAGACTGCAGGATTCGAAATACTGCATGCTGCTATGGATTGGTCCTCTTTGCAGGTCTGTACTCTTTACTATTTCTCTTGGAACCACAATCTAGTTCCCTGGTGCCAAACCTGTGGCCGCTGGAACTTTTTGTGCAATCCTCATGGCCCCCTCAGACAGTAGCCTTTTCCCTTTTTCCTTGGACTGGCAGTGATCTTCAGCAGTCTCAGGTGAGGTATCGCCCATCAATAACTGTCTCCTCAAGCATATCTCCAGTCTTTACAAGTCCCTATTGCATGTTCATAGTATCTGAACTTTTCCTTTTTACGTACCATCTTTTGTAGCAAGTTTGTAGTCTTTGACCATAACCTGTCACCAAGAGTCTTTGACAGTTTTCTCTTACATTGCATTAAAGGGGAACTTCACTCTCTCAATTAACATTGACTATTTGTAATCCTTATGCTGTTAGCATTAGTATATAGTTGGGAAAGTATATTGTATTTTAGCTTTTTTAAACTTTTTTTTTTTTTTTTTTACATTTCTTCATTTACTTCCTGGTTTCCATGCCTAGGCAAATGGAGCCATACATCCCAGGATTCTTCAGGAGGGGAGGAAGGGTTTTAAGAACACTCCCCTGCTTGTTTTGTCAGATTAAGCGACCCGTCAGATTTTGAAATGGAAGTGACGTTCCATCGCCGCCATGTTGCTATACCCGCACTCTTCCACAGTAAGGATACAGTGAGAAGGTGGACATCTTGTTACACCCACCGGAGTCTGGCATTTCAAACTTTTTTTTACCATTAAACTGAGTTTATATAGTGAAATACAGTATGTGGAAATCCATATGACATGGCATACAACTACGGATCCTAAAAGAATTGAGCTCTTTCATTTCAAAGCCATTGTTTCTAACTTTTAGGGACCCTTTAATGACTGGAATAGTACAATGGGATTGGCATAAGGCCAATGTGGTGCCTATATTTAAAAAGGGATCAAAGTCTTAACCAAGTAACTATGACCTGTTAGTTTAACTTCTATAGTTGGGAAGATACTGGAGAGTTTAACCACTTCAGTCCCAGAAGAATTTGCCCCCATAATGACCAGGCCATTTTTTTTGCAATACGGCACTGCGTCGCTTTTACTGACAATTGTGCAGTCATGCGACGCTGTACCCAAATAAAATTGATGTCCTTTTTATCTCATAATTAGAGCTTTCTTTTGGTGGTATTTGATCACCTCTGCGGGTTTTATTTTTTGCACTATCAACAAAAGAAGAGAGACAATTTTGAAAAAAAAGCTATATTTTTTACTTTTTGCTATAATAAATATCCCCCCAAAAAATTAAAAAATACAAATTTCTTCCTCAGTTTAGGCCGATATGTATTCTTCTATATATTTTTGATAAAAAAAAAAATCACTATAAGCATATATTGATTGGGCAAAAGTTATACCATCTACAATATAGGAGATAGATTTATGGCATTTTTATTATTTAATTCATTTTTTTTACTAGTAAAGGCGGTGATTTTTATCAGGACTGCGATATTGCGGCAGACAGATCATACACTTTTTTTTGGGACCATTGATCTTTATACAGCGATCTGAGCTAAAAATAGCCACTGTTTACTGTATAAATGTCATTGGCAGGGAAGGGGTTAACACTAGGGGGCAATCAAGGGGTTAACTGTGTGTCCTAGGGAGTGATTCTAACTTTGGGTGGATGGGACTGATTGGAGGAGGAGACCGATTATTGTTCATACTTAGTATGAACAACAGATCAGTCTCCACTCCCCTCACAGCATGGAGATCTGTCTGTTTACAATCACAGATCTCCATTCTGTCTCTCTCAGGAGTGATCGCGATGGTCGCCAGGCACACGCATCGGCTCCGTTGTTGTGGCAGGCGCCCACCCCCTAGTGCTCTAGTGGCTGATGTATACCTAAGGCGATTTGCCCAGGTGAGCCAACCTGCCACAGTATAACTGCGGCGGCTGGTCATCTAGTGGTTAAGAAAAGACCACATATGCTAGATGAGTTCTTGCTAGGAAAAAATATTTTAGGAAACAGACGGCATGTATTCATGAAAGACAGAAGTTGTCAAACAAATCTGATTTCTTTTTATAAGGCTGTTAGCAAGACCTTGGACAAAGGAGTGTCTGCAGATGTAGTATGCATGGATTTTGCCAAAGCGGTTGACACAGTTCCCCACACACGGCTAATGCGTAAGGTAAAGTCTACAGACTTGGAAAATCAGTTTGTAAATGGATGGAAAACTGGCTAAAAGACTGAATTCAGAGAGTAGTGTTTAATGATTTTTACTCTGATTGGTCTAAGGTTATTAGTGGTGTACCCCAAGGTCTAGTGTTTGGACCCTTACTTTTTAATATATTTATAAATGATATAGGGTCTGGGATTAAAAGTACCATTTCAGTGTTTGCAGATGACACCAAACTATGCAGTGGAATAATGCCCTTACAGGATGTCTCCAACTTACAAGTAGACCTCAATTCCCTGTTTAATTGGGCACATAGTATGTGGCAAATGAGGTTTAATGTTAATACATGTAAAGTTTAATGATCATGGGGGCTAAGAATGTGCATGCATCTTACATGCTAGGAGGAGAACAACTGGGGTAGTCAATGGTGGTGAAGCATCTGGATGTTGTGGTAGAACATAGGCTTAATAATAGCATGCAATGCCAAGCTGCAGTTTGCAAAGTAAACAAAATAATTTCTTGTATTAAGAGAGGTATGGACTGTAGACAGAGACACAAATTAAGACCCCATCTGGAATATGAAGTTTTAGTTTTATAGTTTAGCTTTCTCCAGTTTATAAAAAGGATATTAGGGAACTGGAGAAAGTGCAGAGAAGGGCAACCAAACTTATAAGAGGCATGAAGGAGCTTCAAATTTTCTCAGCTATGAGGAAAGATTAGAGGAACTTAATTTATTCTCTCTTGAGAAGAGGAGATTAAGGGGGATAAGATCAACATCTATAAATACATAAGTTGTCCATATAGTGAACTTGGCGTTGAATTCTTCACTTTTTAAGGTCAGCACAGAAGACAAGGAGACATGCTTTATGTCTGGAGGAAATGCGATGTAATCTCCAAATACAGAAAGGCTTTTTCACAGTAAGAGCTGTGAAAATGTGGAATAGACTCCCTCAAGCGGTGGTTCTAGCCAGCTCTGTAGATTGTTTTAAGAAAGGCCTGGATTTGTTCCTAGATACACATAATATAACTGGATACTAATATTTTTAGGTGAAGTTGATCCAGGCAACATCCAATTGCCTCTTGGGAGATCAGGAAGAAATTATTTTCCCCTGCTGGGGCAAATTGGATCATGCTTTTTGTTGTTTTTTTTTTTTTTTTGACTTCCTATGGATCAACTGTGGGTATAGGATTGTATTTCCCCCCCTCCCCCCCTTCTATTGGTTGAACTGGATGGACTTGTGTCTTTTTTTTTTTTTTAAACCAGACTAACCATGTAACTATGTAAGTGAAGAAATAAGGAGAACGTCTCATCCATAAATTACTGAATCCCAGCATCAATTTTGAAAAAAACACATTATCTTTTACTTTTTGCTATAATAAATATTCCCCAAAAATATATAAAAAAAAACATTTTTTCCCTCAGTTTAGGCCGATACGTATTCTTCTACATATTTTTGGTAAAAAAAAAATCGCAATAAGTGTTTGGTTTACGCAAAAGTTATAGCGTCTACAAAATGGGAGATAGTTTTATAGCATTTTTATTAATGTTTTTTTTACTAATAATGGCGGTAATCAGAGATTTTTATCGTGACTGCGACATTTTGTCAGACACATCGGACAATTCTGACACGTTTTTGGGACCATTGGCATTAATACAGCGATCAATGCTATAAAATTGCATTGATTACTGTAAAAATGTCACTGGAAGTGAAGGGGTTAACCACTGTGGCAGTGTAGGGGCTTAAGTGTCCCTAGGGGCGTGTTTATAACTGTATGGGGGCGTGGCTGTATGTGACACCACACTAATCACTGCTCCCAATGACAGGGAGCAGACAGTCAGTGTGCTGTCACTAGGCAGAATGGGGAGATGCTGTTTACATCAGCTTCTTCCCGTTCTTGAGCTCCGTGACACGATTGCCGGTATCCCTGCAGCGATCGAGTCTGCGGGAGCCGCAACCATGATCACGGAGCTCTCAGCAGGCACGCAGTGAGCAATTCAAAGTAACGTACGGGTACGTTACTTTGCCCAGCCATGCCATTCTACCGACGTATATTTACAGGAGCCGGTCGGGAACTGGTTAAGTGTGGGTTGACTTTTTACCTCCATCACATAAGAAGAAAGCATTCATATTACTTAACCACCTCGGGCCCGCCCTATAGCCGAATGACGGCCGTAGAGCAGACGCGTTCGTCCGGGTGGCCGTCCCTGGACGTCCTATTGTTTACTTCCGCAATGCGCGCCGCCGCGGGTGCGCATCGCAGAAGTTCTGTGTTCGCCGTGTCCCCCGGGGACAGGCAAACACAGATCGCTGTAAACGGCCAATCACAGCGGCCGTTTACAGCGTGATCGGCGTGTCCAATGGGAGATGATCTGATATGTAAACATATGAGATCATCTCTCAGCGCCGCTCTCCCTCCTCACACAGAGTGTGAGAGGGGAGAGATGAACGGCTGCAGTGGCAGCCGTTCTGCTTCGCTTTGTAAAAAAAAAAAGAAGTGCCATCCTCCCCCAGCAGTGCCATCCATCCTCCCCCAGCAGTGCCATCCATCCTCCCCCAGCAGTGCCATCCTGCCCCAGTGCCATCCTCCCCAGTGCTACCTGCCCCCAGTGCCATCCACCCCAGTGCTACCTGCCCCCCGTGCCATCCACCCCAGTGCTACCTGCCCCCAGTGCCACCTGCCCCCAGTGCCACCTGTTGTCAGTGCCATTTGTCACCAGTGCCATCTGTCATCAGTGCCACGTATTAGTGCCATCTGTCATCAGTGCCACATATCAGTGCCATTTGTCATCAGTGCCACCTGTCAGTGTCACGTGCCATCTGTTGTCAGTGTCACGTGTCATCAATGCCACTTATCAGTGCCATCTGTCATCAGTGTCACGCGTCATCGGTGCCATGTATTAGTGCCATCTGTCATCGGTGGCACGTATTAGTGCCACGTATTAGTGCCATCTGTCATCAGTGCCACGTATTAGTGCCACGTATTAGTGCCACGTGCCTTCAGTGCCACGTATTAGTGCCACGTGTCATCAGTGCCACGTATAAGTGCCACATGTCATCAGTGCCACATATTAGTGCCATCTGTCATCAGTGCCACATATTAGTGCCATCTGTCATCAGTGCCACGTGTCATCAGTGCCACGTATAAGTGTCATCATTGCCACGTATCAGTGCCATCTGTCATCAGTGTCACGGAGTCTGTGAGAGATGCAGGTGCAGCACAGTAGTCAGTGTCGGTGCAGGTCCTACTTGCATAGTATGATCTCATCTGCCGGCAACTCTGGAAGGAAGTGATAGACCGTGAACAGCGCCATCAGGGAAAAATTCTCCCATCTAGGAAAGGTACTGGTTGCTGTGTAAAGTATGTGTGCTGTTATTGGAGGGGCAACTGTACAAGGAGTGGACTGCTGAGTTAAGCAGGCTGGTCTAGAATGTGACTGGACAAGAGCAACAGAGCCCTCCACTGGTATGTAGCCCAGGGTTGCCCTTGGACAGCGGAGGACAGCCGGGGGCTGTTGTACAAGAGACTGTCAGAGGACCCTGACTTTGGAACGATCTGGAGTGGCATTTGGAAGAAATCCTGGATTACAGAAACTGGATGCTGAAAATTTTGGAAGTGCTCTGGGCACATGAAGATTTGGAGGTTCTAGCCATTCCGGAATGGGAGCTAGAGATTGCCTACAGATGGCTGCAGGCTCTGCTCAGCATCTGGGCTTGGCTCCCTTTGCCTGGGACTATTGAAATGTACCAGCCAACAGCTCTAAATTCCTGGATGAAGTGTCGGCAATGGGACAGAGTAACAGTGTGCTTTGCCCACCTCCATCCGCAGCTATGGAAGCGGAGCTCTTTTGATGGATGCAGCAAATGTTGACTCATTTCAACGAACCGGTTTTTGCACAGGATGAGCTTGGATGGAAGATAGTGTCTGTCCAGCTGGATGAGGGTACAGAAGATGGAGCAGCCAACTCATCTCCCCAGTGGCAGTTCAAGAACCCAGGAGAGGAGGAAACCATCCTCATTTCCTAGCAGCAGATCAACCGTTATCCAGATTGGAGGATGTGGCTTTCCAGCTGAAGCACTGACAGCCAGTCAGAGAGCGTGCATGACCTCTGCCCCAATGACTGACGACAATAACTCTACCTTTGAGGGGGGAGAAATATGACAGACCCAACCGGGACAGGGGCTTTTGGAGGGGATTGCAAGGTAGCCTCTTGCCTACTGACTATGGGCCCTGGCATTTGATGGAGCTACAAGCATTCAATAAGATGTCATGTTATATAATGCAAGATGACATGTTATTACCACATTTAACAGTCAAGCGAGCCACGAGGTCTCTGTCAACTTGAAAATCAGTGAGAAGATGGATGTGAAAAGAAAGCTGGTTAATATTTGGACAGCCCTGAGTCATCTTAAATCCTGGGGAACTGTTGCTGGATTGTCTGAGATGGGCAATTCCTTTGACTGCTAATCACACTGATAAGACTTGTCTAGGGGCCTAGCTGTTAATTAATTTACTGATTAATTAGATTGCTGTTTGAAGTTTGCATTGTTCATGTGGGGA